>NC_135486.1:112610319-113814167 GCF_052094955.1 Ictidomys tridecemlineatus
GGGGTATGTAGAAGGCAAGTAAATAGAGGCTGGATTTGAGTAATGTGCAATATATGCATGTATTGAAGATTGCAGCAAATCCAATTATCATGCACAATTATCATATATTAATCAAAGTTTTTAAATTTTGGTTTGAACCCCAGGTCTTGTGCCTGCAAGGTAAGCACTCTACCAACTGAGCTATATTCCTAGCCATCAAAGTTTTTAAAAAGTGAAGATAGAGATTGTATGGGAATCCACACACACACATTAGCCTCATCTAAAATTGGGGTAAACTTTGGAAAATTAAAGTCTATATCCTTCAAAAGAAATGTTCACTCTTATGGCTATTATTCAACCTCACACTGTAACTCCCAGCTGATGTCAGAGGAAAAGAAAAACAAATAAATAAAAGAAATATAGATAGGATTTTCCATATTTATAGGTGCAATCTTCGTCCAATGTGGTCACCACACAAGAAATCAGGCACATTTCTAAGGTTAATGAAAATTGGTGAAAACACATTAAAAACACAATCTAAATCAACACAAATTTAGGCATGTTATACATTTGGACAGAGCTGCACACTCATTCATATAGGCGCACAAAACGGAAAAATGAAAATAAAAAACCTAGATTGTATTAATTTCCTATTAATATAGGAACAAGAACTTAATAAATTTATAGTCATGTAAAAAATTATCATTGGGTAAAACAGAATAAATTATACATGAAAATGCCTGGCAATTTTGTTTGGCAAGGAATGCCCTCTGAATTTGTAAATATCTCAGGATAAAAATTGAGTTAATAAATTAAATAAATAAATAAATGTCACTTTGCATTAGACAAAGGGGAACAAAGGGAAAGGTTAGGGGATGGGAATAGGAAAGAATGTAGAATTAATCAAACAGAACTTTCCTATGTTCATATGTGAATACACAACTAGTGAAACTCCACATTATGCAGAAACACAAGAATGGATGTTGTACTTCATGTATGTATAATATGTCAAAATACATTCTAGAGTCATGTATAACTAAAAAGAACAAATAAAAACTTAAAAACATAAATAAATGTTATAATGTTGAAAAGTGAGTGCTTACCCGCCAGTTGGTGAAGACAGAATGATATTTTTTGATGAGCACTGTTTTGATAATGCTGGGCTCTGTAGTAGCCAAAACAGGTTGTGAACCATTAAACAGGCTGTGTTGGGAAAGCAAAGCTAATTAAATCGAACAGGCCAGATTCTGCAGCAGGAATCCAGACTTTGATCCTGATGTTACTTATTCTACCTGCCTACTCCTACAATACATAGCAATATGAAGTTCTGTTTCGGGATTCTTAATAGCATAAAGGGTAATGTAGGTAAAGTAGGTAGGAAGAGAAACTTAGATACAAAATACACCTTCTAAGAGATAATAATTAGAAATAGCATTGGAACAATGGTTAAATCTAGATGGTGAATATAATAGTATTGCCTATGGTACTTTCCATAACTTATTTATTTGCTTATTTATGTCCTTGTTTAGTTATTTTTTTAATTACAGGTGGACAGAAGCCTTTATTTGTCTATTTTTATGTGGTGCTAAGGATCAAACCCAGTGCCTCATTGTTCTATGCAAGTGCTCTGCCACTGAGCTACAGGCTCAACCCATAGTCTCCACAACTTTTTACATGGAAAAATATAGGTTTGTGAAAAATTGAAGGCAGATAATTGACTAACATCTCACAATTACTAAGTTTTGCAAGTGGTAGCTGAAATGGGGCCTTTGGAGATCCAGTGGGGCATGTTGTGTCCTTGAATCAGATGGTATCTATGGGCCATGTCAACTGAGCAGAACACTTTGGCCAGGCCTGTGGCTTTCTGGGGATTGATGAGAAAATATGGAGATGAAAAGTCAAAGTCTTCTACCACTATTTTTAGTGTAGAGCAAAATGATTACACCTCATCTATGGCTCCCACCAAACCCCCACCAGCTCTGAAAGGGAATAGTTGCTATAGTTAACTGAGGCCACCCTCCAATATAAACCCCATCAATCCACCAGGGAACTCACTGGTGGAACTACATCCTATGTCTGGTCTTAACATCAAATGGGCGAAGGAGAGGAAGAGATGCTTCATTAAAAAGTCAACACTGAAAACTTAAAAAATGGCATATGAGCAACAATAATTATGACAATTAAAAAGAAGAAAGAAAGTAAAGAAAATGAAAAAAGCTTAGCAGAAATGGTTTCCCATCTGCTTTAGAGTATCTCCTAGCCTTTTGTTCAAAAGCATACATTGAATCTGAAATTTAAATAAGGGAATTTTGTCTTTAAAATAAAGGAAATAAGTGAACAAAAGAGATGATGCCATAGATTTATAAGCCCATGATTTTTTTTAAAGTTCTCAAATAATACATTTTATTCATCTAAAGGATTAAGAAAGAAAGAAAAATGGGGAAGATAGGAATAGCCAGACATTAGACACAAAGTAAGGCTGGAGACTCTGGGTCATCAAAAGTAGGAGAAAAGCCAAAACATGCAACATACTCAACCTAAGTCAGACTGTAGACCCAGACTCTTGGTGACATGCAGGATCACTGGCAGGACAATCCTCCAAGGACTTTGCAGCACAGAGGGTTGCATCTCAAAAGTTCTGGGCTGAGGTTGTCCTCATGCATTGGGGCACCACATTATAACAAGTCTACCAACAAGCAATTTCCAGAATACTCACCCCCATGTTTTTCCATACTTTTTATAACATTCTGTGTAAAAATTAGACACACCCTAGGAAAAACAACAAAATGAAATTACATTATTGTTGCAAATGTACTGACATTGCATCAAATGACCCAAATCCCATGAAATCAGACTTGATGTTCCTAACAGGTGGTGAGAGAAAAGCTCTTATTCAGAGGCTTCTGAGGAGAAAAGAGAAAATATGCAATATTTGAAATGAAACATGTAAAGTAACTTGAATTTTCTCTAAGTATTATACATGATCTACCAATTACCCTTATCAATAAATACAACATGCTTCTCTTCTGCATTATTTGTCTGCTTGTGTTTTCTCAGAAATACTGGGACCTTCTGAATTATCACCTTCATAGGCACATGATAAATCCCAGGGTGAGGAAAAAATGAGTGCATTCCAGGGCCATGCATGATCTTTTATCTCCTCATCAAGTATGATTTTAATTTATCTCATGTTTTCTGGTAGAATTCTGATAGAATTAGGGAGTAAAGATGCCAGAAAACTCTTTTAACCTAGGAGATTCATGTTGTCACAATCATGTTGTTGAGTAAGTAAGTGACCTAGTGAGCAAATAAAAGTTAATTTGCCTTCCTGTTTTGGGGATTAACTTGGAAGAGGGGAGATGCTAACTCTCTGCACATAGTACACAGATAGTTAGACACTGGCTGTGAGTTTTCATCATAGAAACTAAGCAATTAATCTTCCTCATGCTAAGTTTCATTTGTAATATTTTAACTGTGCAAATAAAGCATCCCAGAGGTGTGAGTGTATCTTCCTAGAATCTGCACTGAGAGAAAAAAGAAAACACTGTGAGGATGCTCATAGTCTGAACAGAAAGTCCACAGCTTACACTGTTGATGTGCCAGAGTCCTGAGCTCATTAACATAAGTGAACCTGACACAATGAGGAGTTGTAAATATAGCCCCAGGGTAAACCTGACTGTGCTTTGGATGGGCCCTCACACAGTTTCTGAAGCTTGAAATCTCAAAACTTCTTTCATGGAGCTAAATTTCTACTGATGAAACTAAGGAAGTATTTGCAACCAAAAGAGGCAAAACAGGGAGCTCAAATGATACTCACCCAGCGATAATTAAGAAGAGTTCCCAAAAAAGGCAGAGGTGTTGGCCCTGGAATTCCCAGCTTTTTAAAATATCCATGTGAATAGGATCCATATCTATAAAGTGGAGAAAAATCCAGGTAAAGGGATTGTGACTGTGTGTACATAGTGGCTCATGAGTCACTGATTCAAGAATGGGAACAGTGAAGCCAGGCAGGTAACATGTAGGCCCTAAATAACAACAAAAACTCCAATGGCCCTAATTACATCTGCTCAATATCTCCTCTCTCACATTCCCTGAGAGACCACAAGTCATAATAATTAGCTCAAAGCAGCTGATTATTGTTAAGTTCCATCATTAGGCTTCGAATGCTACAGTTAATATTTGATATAAGTCCTCAAACATGAGTTTGAAAACTCCTGAGTCATTCAGATTAGATTTCTTCCAGGTCATTTCACTCACTGGTGTCAGTTTAGGAAGTTGACTTGATGCCATCATGTTGGCCCTCTAGTGGCCTCCAGTGGGGGCCATCCCCACTCTGGGACTTCTTAACTGAGGAGAAAGGAGTATTCTCCCACTTTTTCATAACTCCCATCTGGACGCCTTTTATTGCATCCCTGGTCCACATTTTCCTTACTCATATGATGTAAGAGATTAAGAACACTGGAATATGGGGAAAATATTGAGTAAGAATAACCAGCTGGGCAGATATATTTAAAGAAACGTACAATCTACATCATGAATGTATGTATTAGATTAATATTCCTTCAATTTTTCAAAAAAGATGAGGTCAGTTTTAAACAGGTTGGTTTTCACAAATACAGAATCCGAGGGTCCTATTTTGACCTTCAGAAGTAATGTGAGAAACTTACCTCAAAGAAATTGTACTATTGAGCAGAATAAAATTAAAACATTTTCATTAATTTTAAAATGCCACTGGAGGGAAAATAGATGCAACAAAAGCCTGAATACTACCCTTTACTTTAATTGTTACAACCAGGTTTATATTTTCTATTTTCACTTCATTATGAATACCTAGTCTTGTAAAAGTGGATTTAAGATAGAAGTCAAAGGTCACCTTGGGGCAATGTCTTCTACCTCAGCCATAAATAACTGCTCTCTTACCCTGCTCCATGAATCCAGGAATCCCACTATTTTAAAAGAACATTTTTATAGTTGTAGGCGGACACAATATATTTATTTTATTTATTTATATTTTTGTGGTGCTGAGGATTGAACTCAGTGCCTCACATATGCCAGATGAGCTCTCTACCAGTGAGCCACAACCCCAAATCAGGATTCCAACTATTTAAAGGAATTCTTCTACTAGATGGTTTTATTCATGCTCCTGTACTGGAATTTCATAAGCAAATATTTAAAATACAAAATTGGCTTGGAAACTTCTGTCTCTTGAAGCTGTCATTAGATTTCAAATTAAGGGAGAAATAAATATCTACACTTATGCTAACTTAAGGCATAAAAGTTCCAAATATCTCCCAGGTCTTTGCTCAATAGTTTTATCATTCAGAAGTACTTGCATATTGCAGAGTGGAGGATTTGATTTTTTAGAGGGAGGGCTGTTCCAGTGAAAGGGAAGAGAACAGAGGGAAGAACTGAATCTGAGCCTGTGGTAGCACCTGGGATGCACTTGGTGTATTTTACAAATGGTGCTGGGACGTGGAGAAAAGACACAGGAACCACCTGTTCCAAAGGAGAGAAGCTCCTACACATCTCTTGTAGCGCACATAGAACACAAAAGATAAACAATGACACAGAAACTTGTGAAGACCCCTCTATGCCCCCAGAATTCTGAAAGTTTGCAAAGTGTGCATCACTTTTCAGAAGGTGTCCAGTTGTTTGTAATCTTCATCTACTGAACTCTTCTGGTTGATTAATCAGGGTTTAAACTTAGACTCACTCTGAAGTTCATCCTCTAAATCAAATCATATCGCTAAATCTCCTAGTCACAGATATGGATGGTTTCAAGAGAAGACAAACTGGGACAGTTACTCACAGATAGAGGAGCACCAGGCTGATTCCCAGGAGAACCCAGGTTTTACATGGAAAAGTTTGGGATCAGGTCCATCACTACTTTCCTTCCAGATATGTGATCTAGAAGTGTCAAGCTTGCCTTCTGTGAGCAGGTGTGATTCAATGAAGTCAGACTGGCATATGCTGGAAAAGGAGGTGGGGCTGAGTGTTCAACCAATAAGAAGAACTATTGGTGCTCCAGCCACTATTGAAGAAGCCAGGTGCCCTCTCCTTCTTGGCAGTTGGCAGTGAGACATGGGGACATGCCTATTTTGATCTTTGAGTTCAGATTTTATAAAAAATTATCGATAAAAACTTCAATGGTGCTGGGATTGTGGCTCAGTGGTCAAGTGCTCATTAGTCACTGGGTTCAAACTTCAGCACCACATAAAAATGAAATAAAGATATTATGCCTACCTACAATTAAAAAATAAATATGTTTTCTAAGATCTTTGATCAGTGTTATCATTATGCCTAAAGGTTCTTGTTTCTTATCAGAAACTCAAGTGAAACATTAGAATTAAATGTCCTCTAGTCCACGTTATTCTTCTCTGTGGATGTTATCATTACAAAATCCTTGAATTCTACCCAGAAAGGTTATACCTAAATAACTGCTCATGCACTTTCCTCTGCTTACAATGCTCTCATTCCCCATAGAAGACTTTTTAAAAAATATTTTTTAGTTGTTGATGAAAATTTTATTTATTTATTTATCTATCTATCTATCTATTTATTTATTTATATGCAGTTCTGAGAATCAAACCCAAGGCCTCACACATGCTAGGCAAGCCCTCTACCACTGAGTCACAACCGCAGCCCAGAAGATTCTTAATCATCCTTCAAAACCCAGCTCAATCAAATCTTCATCTGCTAAAGGCTTCCAACATCATCTTTTCACATGGAGCCACTTTCTCCCCTGGACAACTTCTAGTATCCATGGAACACATTTCTCTTCTTGTTGTTCTCTTAACTGACCTACAACATTGTTGGATTCCACCTTTGTTTAACTTTCCAGAATGTAAACTTTTCTGGATCAGGATCTCTGTACTATCCACTATTATGCCCCTAGTCCCTAGCAGAGCTCTTTACAAAGAGCTGGTATCTGGGACCTTTGGTCATTGAGTCAGGTGAGACTGCTGAGTCTCTGCAAGTTCTTTCCCTGTGTGTCTTTGCTGACCACTTCATCTTCCTTGTTTATTAATACAGAAAGATGTTTTGTCTTGTTTGGGCCACAGCCACCTTCCCAGAACATTAGGCTACTTTCTGTGTAGCCAGTAAGAGATCCCTCCAGTAGCCAGTAAGTAGATTTTAGAGAAAAAATAGACTCTGTAAAATATGAAAATAATGCGTGTCCATGATCAATGGGTATGAAAGGAAGAAGAGAACAGCATCCTGCATGGCCTGGTGAACCACAAATCTCTACCCACCCATCTCATGGCAGATATCACCACAGAGAGCACATTCAGCACCAGAACTCCAAAAAAGATGATCCTAGATTTTTCATTAGACCAAGAGGTGTCTGGGCAGGTGGCTTCCTCCTTTTTAATAAATGGGTGGTTGTGGGTGGAGAGCAGACCTTGGGAGCTGGTTTAGGAGAATTCTTGTAAGAATAATTGTCATTTGTGAGACTCTCAATAGATTCCTAATGTGAGTGATGCCAGGTCTGAGTGTTTGAAAATTATATCAGCTCATTATCTCAACTCTGATTCAAATTCTTTGTCTGATTAGCCTGAGAAATGGAGGATTAGGTAACAAAGTCTCCTAGTTCTCAAACATAAAAGATTAATAAGACATTCAACTCTTGTGTGCTTCCTTCTCTTTTTCTTCTTACTCTGCACCAACTGATACTCACCCTTCACCAATCTTTCCCACATCTCTGGCATGCATTAAAACAATGAGAGATTACAGTGTCATTTGATAACTATTGACAATTAACAGCCTTGAAACAGACTGAATTTGGAGGCACCCCACTGAAATTGGGAATGACTTCCTCACGCTGAGAGTAGAAGCGGGAGGACCTTGGGGCTTCCACCTTCCACCCTGACAGGCAACAAAGAAAATGGAAATGGGAATTTCCTTCCTTCTGGGACAACACAGACTAACTAAATCTGCATCTGTGCATTTCTTGCCTTTTTTTTCCAGATTGCTTCCTCTTCAGATCAACCAAATATACACATGTCTATCACATGGCTTTTGTTTCTGTAAATTATAATTGTGTCTGTGGGATAGGTAAGGAGAAGCAATATAACCGCTTTCTCCTGAGTTGATGGAACTGCATCAAGTTCAATACTCATTTTACCATCTTTTGTCTATTTATTATGTGGGCAAGCATCTAAATCCAGCCAGCTAGGATCAAGGTAGCTCCCAGGGTTGGGCTGTCAGTAATAATCTTACCATAACCCAAAATATTTTTTATATTTTCTGTATATAAAACCTCTATGGAACTAATATAATTTCATTTCCTTCAAGTAATGTATTTGGCTCTTACGATGAAATATCTAGGGCTATTATGATTTTCTCCCTGTCTTTTTTAGCTCTGATCCTAGTTGGACTGGTTGAGATTTGTACCAACAAAGATGCGTTAGTCATTCCTTGAGCTGAAAAACGCATCCAGTGCTGGGGCCCAACCTATGCAAAGGTTCTTGTTCTGCAAAGGGCAATCAAAGAAGCCATGCTCTAGACAGGCAGGGTGGCAAACATCTATAGTTCCAGCTTTTCAAGAGGATGAGGCAGGAGGATTCCTTGAGTGCAGAAATTCAAGGAAGGCCAGGCAACACAGGGAAAAGTCATCACACACACACACACACAAAAACACACACACACACACACACAGAAAAAAGAGAGAGGGAGAGAGAGAGAGAAGCATGTTCCTCATGAACTTAATTCCATAGAAGGTAATATCATCAAACACAAGGATATTTACATGCTAAATTTTTGCTGTTCATGTGAAGGAAAACATTATGTGCCAGAAGAATGCCCTCATGACTGTCCTTTGTTGAACTCTCCAGTGCCCTTTGTTGAACTCCCCAGCAGTGTTTGACATAGGTGACCTGTATTGTCAGGTTTTGGTTGATGTGACAAGAGAAATTAAACCAATATATGACCCAGCTATATCATTCTTCATATTTATCCATCAGAATTAATTAACATACTATAGCAACATATGCATATCCATATTTACAGTAGCATACTTCACAATTACTAAGTTATAGAACCAACCTAGGTGTCCATCAACTGGATAAATAAAATATGCTATATGTAATCAGTGGAGTTTTACTCAGCCATAAACACAAATAGAGTTATTCCATTTGCAAGAAAATAAACAGAAATAAAGCATGATTTAGTCAGTTTTTTCTTCTGTGACTAAAGGTCCCAGCTAGCTAAATTGTATGGGGAGGAAAAGTTTATCTAAGAGCTCATGGTTTCAGATGTCTTAGTTCATAGAAGACCAGTTCCATTCCTTGGGGTTCAAGGTGAGGCAGAACATCATGGTGGAAATTTGTGGCAGAGGGAACCAGCTCTCATGATGATCAGAAGAGAGAGAGAGAGAGAGAGAGAGAGAGAGAGAGAGAGAGAGAGAGAGAGAGAGAGAGACCAGTATTCACTTGCCAGATACAAATATATACCCCCAATGAATCACTTCCTCCAGCCCCACTCCACTTACCTACAGTCCCCACTCAATTATTCCAATCACGAACTAATTCACTGATTAGGTTAAGACTATGCTATATAACCCAAACATTTCTCCTCCATACCTTCTTGCATTGTCTCACACCTCAACCTTTGGGAACACTACACACCCAAACCGAAACAGAGAACATTATACTAAGTAAGATAAGCCAGATTCAGAAATTCAAAGATTATATGTTTTTTATAATATGTGGAAACTTGAGAGAAAAAACGAAAGAAAGGGAACTCAGGTAAAAAGAAGAGGGACCAGTAGAGAAATGGAATTTGTGGATGGAAAAGGGGGAGCAAAGGAAGAGATATGAGAATGAAATCGACAATGTATGCTATGTACATATATGAATATAACACAATAAAATCACTCATCTAATTATAATGTACAAAAAATTTAAAAACCATAAGAGAAAAAATAACTGTGAAATATTAAATAAAGAAGAAAAGATATATTTGGTCTCATCGTTTAAGAGATTTCAGTCTATAGTCACTTGGATCCATTGATTCTGGGCTGTGGTGAGGCAAATTGCCATGGCAGAAGTGCACCATGGAACAAAGTTGCTCCCCTCCTGGTGACTGGGAAGCATAAGGAGGGCAAGGTAGAGGCCAGAGATTTGATTAGCTCTTCCAGGATCTGCACCTGGTGACCTAACTCCAACTAGGCCCTA
Organism: Ictidomys tridecemlineatus; assembly: GCF_052094955.1. Classification (NCBI taxonomy): domain Eukaryota; kingdom Metazoa; phylum Chordata; class Mammalia; order Rodentia; family Sciuridae; genus Ictidomys; species Ictidomys tridecemlineatus. The sequence goes on from NC_135486.1 coordinate 112,620,474, forward strand.
GGCCCTGTCCTCTCTACCACCTTCTGATAATGCCATACAAATGTGAATCCATCTATGGATCATTCACAGATGAGATTAGGGAAGCTCATGATCAAATCACCTTCCCAAAATCTCCACCTCTGCACATGGATGCATTGGGAACCAAGCTGTTAACCCTTGAGCCTTTGGGAACATTCCAGTGCCAAACCATATCATGATATTTCCTTTATCCCTTAACTCCCTCCTACTTTGTAAGTTATGAAAGCAGAATCCACAGGACTTGCGAGGTTGGTTGTGTGAAAACTTGAGTATGCTTAGCTCTAATTCCTCATCTGACTGTAGAAGGGGGTCAGTAAATGCCCTTCAAATCACAGGACCCCAAGGATCACCTGCTTCTCTCTACCTCTATGATTCTCTTGTATTTTCAAAAACATGCCACCTCCACATTATCCACTTTATCTTGCATATCACTAAGAGTCCTCCAGACCCTCAAGTCCAGCCAGCAACAAAGAACTCCTGAGGGCAGGATGAAGCACAAAGACAGAAGAATAGACTGGGCCTTGAAGAAGACATCTGCCAAGGACGTCCTAGCTTTAAAATTCTAAAGTGGTTTCTCAACTAGGGGTACAGAGTAAAGGGAATCATACACATGCACACAAACACATATTTTCCCAGAAACACAAATGCATTAACACACACACACACACACACACACACACACACACACACACACACCATTTTTTTTAATAGCAGTGATTGAGCCTAAGGTTGCTTAAACATCCAGTCACATCCCCAGCACATTTTTTTTTTATTTTGAGTCAAGCTCTCACAAGGCTTACAGCCTTCAAACACATGATCCTCCTACCTTATCCTCCAGAACCCCTGGGATTACAGATGTGCATCATTGTGCCCAACACACACACAGAATGTACCTTAAGCAACAATAGTGTTACTGAAACCTCAGTCTTGACCCTGATGTCAATTCAATAAAAGGGAAGGTTTTGAGAAAAGAAGGAAGTTTTTTTGTTCTACTGGGGAAAAAGAAGAACAGGGAACTCCTGTCCCAGAGGCTGTGATTCTTCCCATCAGGGAGAACAAAGGGTTTGGTTGTTTTTTGTTTGTTTACTTTTTTTTGTAGTGGTAGATGGACAGAATGCCTCTATTTTATGTTTATTTTTATGTGGTGCTAAGAACTGAAAGCAGTGCCTCATATATGCTAGGCAAGTGCTCTAACTCAACCAATAACAGAGGGTTTTTAAAGACATAATCCATTCCAGGTGTTCCCTGTGAGAGGTTGGATTCACCTGTTAATTTGGGAGATAGCCATTCTTATGGAACAAGTCCTGAAATCTAAATTACTTTGTTCCTGTGGTGGGTGTATGCTCAAAGACAGATGGATTACTCAGCCTAGGATGGGAAAAAGATAATCTTTTTCCTCACCCTCAGGTTATGAAGACAGAGAGGTAGAAGAAAAAAATAAAATCCTGTTGATTTTAAAATAAGCCTCAGTAGCAAAGCAGCCAAAGACTGTATTCAAAGCATGAAGTGGGTGACTGATACAATAGGTGAAATTTTTGTCTAAAAATTTTAACTTTTTTTCTATTTCCTGAAACAACTTGAAGAGTATTAGTATTAGTTCTTCTTTAAAGGTTTTGTAGAACTGTATATCCATCTGGTCCTGGGCTTTTCTTGGTTGGTAAGCTTCTGATGGCGTCTTCTATCTCATCACTTGATATTGGTCTATTTAAATTGTGTATATCTTCCTGATTCAATTGGGCAAATCGTATTACTTAAGAAATTTATAGGGGCTGGGGTTGTAGCTCAGTGGTAGACTGCTTGCCTAGCATACCTAAAGCACAGGGTTCGATTCTCAGCACCACATACAAATAAATAAATAGATCCATTGACAACTAAAAACAATTTTAAAAAGAGAAATTTATCAATGCCTTCAATGTCTTCGATTTTAATGAAGTATAAGTTTTCAAAATAATTTCTATTTATCCTCTGTATTTCTGTAGTATCTGTTGTGATATTTCCTTTTTCATCATGAATGCTGGTAATTTGAGTTTTCTATTTCTCTTCATTAGCAAAACTAAGGGCCTGTCAATTTTATTTATTTTTTCAAAGAAACAAATTTTTGTTTTGTCAATTTTTTCAATCATTTCTTTCATTTTGATTTCATTGATTTCAGCTCTAATTTTAATTATTTCTTGCCTTCTACTGCTTTTGCTGCTGATTTGTTGCTGTTTTTCTAGGGAATTGAGATGTAATGTGAGGTCATTTATTTGTAAGCTTTTTTTTTTCTTTTAAGGAATGAACCCTATGCAATGAACCTTCCTCTTAGTACTGCTTTCATAGTGTCCTGGATTTTGAAATGTTTTGTCTATGTTCTCATTTACCTCTTAGAATTTTTTTTAATCTCCTTTTTGTTGTCTTCTGCAACCCATTGTTTATTTCATAGCATATTGTTTAGTCCCAAGGTGATGGAAAAAATATTTATTTTTTATTTTGTTGTTGATTTCCAATTACATTTCATTATGATCTGATAAGATGCATGATTGTATCTCTACTTTTTTGTATTTGCTAAGAGTTGCTTTGTGGTATATTATATGGTCTATTTTGGAGAAGGATGCATGTGTTGCTGAGAAGAAAGTGTATATGTTTGATGCAGGTTGAAATATTCTATATATGTCAATTAAGTCTAAGTTATTGATTGTATTATGGAGTTCTAGAGTTTCCTTATTCAATTTTTGTTTGGAAGATATATCCAGTGCTGAGAGAGGTGTGATAAAGTCACCCAAAATTATTGTGTTGTGTTGAATTTGAACTTGAGAAGAGTTTGTTTGATGAACATAGCTGCACCATTGTTTGGGGGCATATAGATTTAGGAGAACTAAAAATGTCAGTCTCCAAACTAGAATTTTCACTAGAATCTCTGACAGAAATAGTGTTACAAACAGATGGGGTCTAGATCGTCTCTTTCTAAAACAAGTAGGATTTTGTTTGGCCCTAGGAAAAATTTGTTGTTTTTATGCAAACCATTCTGGGAAAACAAAAAACAGTTTGGTGTTAGTGAGAAAGAAACACAAAACATAAGAAGCTTCAGGCAATTAGTTCCAAAACAATTTCTCATGGTCTCCTTGGCTGACTACAATCATCTCAGCCATAGTTGGGCCCCTGGTCCTTCTTCTGATTGGAACAACTATCAGGCTCTGCGTATTACACAAGAGTGTAGGTGAGGTCCGACCTATGGGCTTGTGATCCTAGTATGGTCCCTTAGACACAGAAGGATGAAAAAGAAACTGAAGCCTAATGATGTGCAAGATTGACAACAAATCTACTAAAACCAGTGGGAATGTGATAGTAAAAGCAAATGTGACTCCATTTTGTTTTGTGACTCAATTCTGTAAAACAATCATGCCAAGTAGAATGGTCATGACTGGGTCAAGATGTTCTTTTCCTTTTGCTTTTGAAACTTTTAAGAACATGGAACTACGTAGTGGGGCATTGTTTCTGTAACTAGGGTAATGGAGCTCTGTTCTGTAACTGGGGTGACTGGACTCACTGTTATTGGTTAGGCTTCTCGTCACTTGACTTCACTCTCCTTCTTCTATAACCTGGCTTGCTTGCATTGGCTGGACACCCAAACATCCCTTTCGTGGTTTGCATGCTTATAAGGAGCACCCTTGAAATTGTTCAGAGCTGATGAAGGGAACAGCTTTAAGTTCTAGTCAGTGGTCACTAGTGCACTTCAATAAAGGCTTGATTCAATTATATGTGACTGGTATGGAAGTTAGTTTATTAAAACCCTGAGACAGATCCCACATGGCGGCCAGTGAGGAAGCAGCGATTCAAATGTCTCCACTTTAACAGGATCAGAATGACCCATTGGAACAGCTCCAGCCTACCTATGGAGGAACTTCTAGCAAAATTCTCTTAAGAGGAGAGCTGCCGTGAACTTGTAGGTTTATTGGAAGTGACAGTTTGTCCCAGAGAAGTGGATCTTGGCCGGCCACGCGAGCACAGAGGTCTAGTTCCACAGCCATCAGCCTCTCCTGCAAGCAGCTCTTTCAGGAGGCCCAGCTCTTGCTCTGCGAGCTGCCGCCCCACCCGCCCGGTTCTTAACCACGCGGCCACAGCTACCCGGCTCCACAGACGGCCCAACGGCGGGTGCAGAAGTAAAGTCCTGCATCCAGCAACCGCTTTTGCAAGCAGCTGGCACCCAGAGCGGCATGGCTCGCCCCACCCAAACCGGCAGTCGGCCTCCGCCATCCGGGCTCTCACGGGAGGCCCAGCTCTCGCTCTGTGAGCGGCCTTCCCACCCACTCGGCTCTTAACCACGTGGCCACAGCTACCGGGCTCTACAGGTAGCCCCGCGGCAGGTGCAGAAGACCAGGCCTGCAGTCAGCAGCCGCTTTTGCAAGCAGCCAGCACTCGGAGCAGCGTAGCACGGCCCTCCCTGCCCGAACTGGCAGACGGCCCCACAAACCGGGCTCTCACGGGAGGCCCATGAGCGGCCGCCACACCCACCCTGTGAGCGGCTGCCACACCCACCCGGCCATTAACTAAGCAGCCGTAACTTCCAAGCTCTACAGGTGGCCCCCCCAGCGGGCGCAGAGGTCCAATCCCACGGCCACCAGCAGCTTCTGCAAGTGGCAGCGGCCCGGAGTGGAGTGGCTGCCCAAACCGTCAGACGCCCCCGCCATTCTGGCTCTTCCGGGAGGCCCTGCTCTCACTCTGCGAACAGCCACACCACCCGCCCATATCTTAGCCACGCAGCTGCAGCTGCCCCGCTCTTCAGGCGGCCCCCGGTGGCCTGACTCATCTAGAAGGGTACCCACATGGCCTAGCACATGGCCATGCCCTCCGGGCTCTGCTAGCAGCCCCGCCCACCTGGCAAACAACTGGGAAACTTCAAAATCTCTCCGTGGGCGTGACCGTAAGGACCAAAGGACTCTCAACCCCCAACTCCCCCTACTGCCAGAGTCAGGCAGACCTGAGACCCACCAGCGAAACAGGCCTAGAGGCCTGCCAGCATGGTAGACACGTCACACCAATTGGAGTAGGGGCAGAGCAGAGCATCTGCCCACATTTGAATCAGGCCCAACGACCCGAGGGGCTGGTAGTCAGGTTACCACAATTGGAGTCGGGGCAGAGCAGAGCCACCACCCGCGCCCGCAGGGTGGGCAGACCTGCAAACTCTGGCAGAGCAGGCCTAGCGGCCCGCCAGCACAGTAGACAGATCACCCCAATTAGAGGAGGAGCACAGCCACTACCCGCCCTCCAAGGGAGACTTTTCAACTATACAAGAGCAATATAAATAATTAGGGGGAAATTTCAAAAACACAACAGTTTCACCAAGCAGAAAGAAATTCGAGCACTATGAAAAGACAAGGAAAGAAAGGACCACAAGCAATGCAGGTCAACTCAACTTTAGAAGAGGTAATAGCTGCAACAGAGGGAATGTCAGAGAAAGAGTTCAGGATATACATGCTACAGATGATCTGGAGTCTCAAGGAAGACATGCGAAAGCAAAATCAGACAATGAAAGATCACATTGACAAGGAACTACATAAACAAATCCAGGAAGTAAAAGATCAATTTCACAGGGAGATAGAGGTAATAAAAAAGAACAAATAGAAATACTAGAAATGCAGGAAGCAATAAACCAACTTAAAAACTCAATTGAGAATACTACCAGCAGAGTAGATCACTTAGAAGATAGAACATCAGACAATGACGACAAAGTATTTCAACTTGAAAAGAACACAGACAGCTCGGCAAGTCTGCTAAGAAACCATGAGCAGAACATCCAAAAAATATGGAATAATATTAAAAGACCAAAGAGTCATTGGGATACGGGAAGGCACAGATCTCCAAACCAAAAGAATAAACAATCTATTCAATGAAATAATAAGAGAAAACTTCCCAGACTTGAAGAATGAGACAGAATCCCAAATCCTAGAAACCTACAGGACACCGAATGTGCAAAATCATAAGAGATCCACACCTAGACACATTATAATGAAGATGTCCAACATACATTATAAGGAGAGGATTTTAAAAGCTACAAGAGAATGGAAGCAGAATACATTTAGGGATAAACCAATCAGGATAACAGCTGATCTCTCAACACAGACTCTGAAAGCTAGACGATCCTGGAATAACATATTTCAAACACTGAAAGAAATTTGTTTCCAACCAAGAATCTTGTATCCGGCGAAATTAAGCTTCAGGATGGAAGATGAAATTAAAACCTTCCACGAGAAACAAAAGTTAAAAGAATTTGCAGCTAGAAAACCATCTCTTCAAAGAATCCTAGGCAAAACAATACAGGAAGAGGAAATGGAAAATAACATTGAAAACCAACAGTGGGAGGTAGGACAGTAAAGGGGTCAAAATAATCAAAATGAAAAACAAATCAGGTTTAGTAACATTAATAAACAAATATGGTTGGAAGAACAAACCATATCTCAATAATAACCCTAAATGTTAATGGCTTAAACTCACCAATTAAGAGACACAGGCTAGTTGAATGGATCACAAAAAAAGCCCCAACAATATGCTGCCTACCAGAGACGCATCTGATAGGAAAAGATATACATAGACTGAAGGTGAAAGATTGGGAAAAAGCATACCACTCATATGGACTGCGGAAACAAACAGGAGTGTCCATACTCATATCTAATAAAATAGATTTCAAGCCAAAGTTAATCAAAAGGGATAAAGAAGGACCCTTCATACTGCTCAAGGCAACCATACACCAACAAGACATAACAATCATTAATATATATGCCCCAAATAATGGTGCAGCTATGTTCATCAAGCAAACTCTTCTCAAGTTCAAGAGTCTAATAGACCACCATACAATAGTCATGGGAGACTTAAACACACCTCTCTCACCACTGGACAGATCTTCCAAACAAAAGTTAAATAAGGAAAGTATAGAACTCAATAACACAATTAACAATCTAGACTTAATTGACATATATAGACTATACCACCCAACATCAAGTAGTTACACCTTTTTCTTTGCAGCACATGGATCCTTCTCAAAAATAGATCATATATTATGTCACAGGGCGACTCTTGGACAATATAAAGGAGAAGAGATAATACCATGCATCTTATCTGATCATAATGGAATGAAACTGAAAATCAATGATAAAAGAAGGAAGGAAAAATCATGCATCACTTGGAGAATGAACAATAGGTTACTGAATGATCAATGGGTTTTAGAAGACATCAAGGAGGAAATTAAAAACTTCTTAGAGTTAAATGAAAACAGAGACAAAACATATGGGAATATATGGGACACACTGAAAGCAGTTCTAAGTGGAAAATTCATTGCTTGGAGTTCATTTCTTAAAAAAAGAAAAAAACAACAAATAAATTATCTCATACTTCATCTCAAAATTTTAGAAAAAGAACAGCAAAACAATAGCAAAAGAAGTAGAAGGCAAGAAATATTAAAATCAGAGATGAAATTAATGAAATCAAAACAAAAGAAACAATTGAAAAAATTGACAAAACTAAAAGTTGGTTCTTTGAAAAAATAAATAAAATCGACAGACCCTTAGCCATGCTAATGAAGAGAAGAAGAGAGGAAACCCAAATTACTAACATACGGGATGAAAAAGGCAATATCACAACAGAAACTTCAGAAATACAGAAGATAATGAGAAATTATTTTGAATCCTTATACTCCAATAAAATAGAAGATAGTGAGGGCATAGATAAATTTCGTAAGTCATATGATCTGCCCAGATTGAGTCAGAAGGATATAGACCACCTAAACAGACCAATAACAATAGAGAAAATAGAAGAAACCATCAAAAGATTACCAACTAAGAAAAGGCCAGGACCGGATGGGTATACAGAGGAGTTTTACAAAACCTTTCAAGAGGAACTAACGCCAATACTTTTCAAGCTATTTCAGGAAATAGAAAAAAAGGGAGAACTTCCAAATTCATTCTACGAGGCCAACTTCACCCTGATGCCTAAACCAGACAAAGACACTTCAAAGAAAGAAACTACAGACTAATATCTCTAATGAAACTAGATGCAAAAATCCTCAATAAAATTCTGGCGAATCGGTTTCAAAAACATATAAAAAATATCGTACACCATGATCAAGTAGTATTCATCCCTGGGATGCAAGGCTGGTTCAATATACAAAAATCAATAAATGTTATTCACCACATCAATAGACTTAAAAATAAGAACCATATGATCATCTTGATAGATGCAGAAAAAGCATTCGAAAAAGTACAGCATCCCTTTATGTTCAAAACTCTAGAAAAACTAGGGATAACAGGATCATACCTCAACATTGTAAAAGCAATCTATAATCTATGATAAGCCACAGGCCAGCATCATTTTGAATGGAGAAAAATTGAAGAAATTCCCTCTAAGATTTGGTACAAGACAGGGATGCCCTCTCTCACCACTTCTGTTCAACATAGTCCTCAAAACACTGGCCAGAGCAATTAGACAGACGAGAGAAATTGAAGGCATAAAAATAGGAAAAGAAGAACTTAAATTATCACTATTTGCAGATGACATGATTCTTTACATAGCAGACCCAAAAGGGTGTACAAAGAAACTATTAGAGCTAATAAATGAATTCAGAAAAGTGGCAGGATATATTATCAACACGCATAAATTAAATGCATTCCTGTATATCAGTGAAAAATCCTCTGAAATGGAAATGAGGAAAACTACTCCATTCACAATATCCCCCCCAAAAATAAAATACTTGGGAATCAACCTAACAGAAGAGGTGAAAGACTTATACAATGAAAACTACAGAACCCTAAAGAAAGATATAGAAGAAGACCTTAGAAGATGGAAAAATATACCCTGCTCATGGATAGGCTGAACTAACATCATCAAAATGGCGATATTACCAAAAGTTGTTTATAAGTTCAATGCAAAGCCAATCAAAATCCCAACAGCATTTCCTGTAGAAAAAGATAAAACAATCATGAAATTCATATGGAATAATAAAAGACCCATAATAGCAAAAGCAATTCTAAGTAGGAAGTGTGAATCAGGCGGTATAGCGATACCAGACTTCAAACTATACTACAGAGCAATAGTAACAAAAAACAGCATGGTACTGGTACCAAAACAGGCGGGTGGACTAATGGTACAAAATAGAGGACACAGAAACCAATCCACAAAACTAAAACTATCTTATATTTGATAAAGTTGCTGAAAGCATGCAATGGAGGAAGGATAGCATCTTCAACAAATGGTTCTAGGAAAACTGGAAATCTACTTGCATCAAAATGAAACTGAATCCTTTTCTCTTGCCAGGCACAAAAGTTAACTCAAACTGAATCAAGGAGCTTGATGTCAAATCAGAGACATGGCGTCTGATAGAAAAAAAAATTGGCTATGACCTACATACTGTGGGGTCGGGCTCCAAATTCCTCAATAGGACACCAATAGCACAAGAGTTAACAACTAGAATTAACAAATGGGACTTACTCAAACTAAAAAGTTTTTTCTCAGCAAAAGAAACAATAAGAGAGGTAAATAGGGAGCCTACATCCTGGGAACAAATCTTTACTCCTCACACTTCAGATACAGCTCTAATATCCAGAGTATACAAAGAACTCAAAAAATTAGACAAAAAGACAACAAATAACCCAATCAATAAATGGGCCAAGGACCTGAACAGACACTTCTCAGAGGAGGACATACAATCAATCAATAAGTACATGAAAAAATGCTCAACATCGCTAGCAGTCAGAGAAATGCAAATCAAAACCACCCTAAGATACCATGTCACTCCAGTAAGATTGGCAGCCATTTTGAAGTCAAACAACCACAAGTGCTGGCGAGGATGTGGGGAAAAGGGTACGCTGGTTCATTGTTGGTGGGACTGCAAATTGGTGCAGCCAATTTGGAAAGCAGTATGGATATTTCTTGGAAAGCTGGGAATGGAACCACAATTTGACCCAGCTATTTCCCTTCTCGGTCTATTTCCTAAAGACCTAATAAGAGCATGCTACAGGGACACTTCTACATCGATGTTCATAGCAGCACAATTCACGATAGCAAGATTGTGGAACCAACCTAGATGCCCTTCAGTAGATGAATGGATAAGAAAAATGTGGCATTTATACACAATGGAGTATTACTCTGCCTTAAGAAATGACAAAATCATAGAATTTGGAGGAAAATAGATGGCATTAGAGCAGATTATGCTAAGTGAAGCTAGCCAATCCTTAAAAAAATGCCAAATGACTTCTTTGATATAAGGGGAGTAACTAAGGACAGAGTAGGGACGAAGAGCAGGAGAAGAAGATTAACATTAAATAGGGACGAGAGGGGGGAGAGAAAGGGAAAGAGAAGGGAAATTGTATGGAAAGGGAAGGTGATACTCAAAGTTATACAAAATTACATACAAGAGGAAGTGAGGGGTAAGGGAAAAATAATACAAGTGGAAGAAATGTTCTAGGGTAGAGGGGGTTGAGAGAGAAGAGGGGAGGGGAGGGGAGGGGAGGGGGGATAGTAGAGGATAGGATAGAGAGCAGAATTCTTCAGACACTAGAATGGCAATATGTAAATCAATGAAAATTTAATTGATGTAACTGATGTGATTCTGCAATCTGTATAAGGGGTAAAAATGGGAGTTCATAACCCTTTTGAATCAAACCGTGAAATATGATTATCAAAAAAGATGTAATGTTTTGAACGACCAAAAATAAAAAAAAAAACCTGAGACAAAGCTTTAACTATAACAGTACAATAAAACTAAATTACATCACTTCTAGATGGTATAGATTCATTCTTTCATGCTGGAGTGTGGAGGGAAATAAAAAAGAAAAGCCTATTTGGGTTTGGGGTGTTTGTCAGGTTGCTAGTAGATTTTATATTAGGGTTAAATAAGTCTCCTTACTGATGCTAATCTCCCAGAGAAAGGAACGATAATACAAAAGAAAAGAATAAAACTTCTTAAAATTTCTATCAGGTATTTTCTGTTCTAGATGCTCATAATTTAGACATTTCTGTGAATTTCAGGGTGGGAGAATTGAGTTTTTTGAGGAAGGATGTGCTAAGAGAGGTTCACAGAAAAGAGGGAATTGTTCAGTCAGCTTCCCAGGGAGTCTGAGGGGCTATGGTGCATTGTACAAATGGTTCGACATCCAGGAGGGCACAGGAATCACCATATGAACAGGTACAGTCCTCCAGAATATTTTTAGCAGAAAACCCAGAAGATGAAGAAAAAAAAAAACCCAAGGAACATGGTTTTTCCCAGAATTCCCAAAGCTTGAAAGAGTGAGGTTCCCACTGCATGTGAAAAGAACTTATTCATTAGGTGTATCTGTTGAATTCTGGTTCATCACTCTATGTGAAAACTCAGAGCCAATCAGAAAACCCTGGGAACACACCTCATCATGAATCCCCAAACACATAGGAATATAGATTTCAGGACAGGGAGAAGCTCAAGCAGTCTGCCTAAGATCAATAAAAAATTATCAAGGGTTTATTGCAATTTCAATTCCATCTTCTATTTTGATCTTCCAAATAGTTAAGGAAAACAGTAATCTGATTAGGCCACCAACTCCAGGCTTCTGGAGGAGAAAATGCTGGACAGTGACTCACAGATAGAAAAGAATAAGGCTGATAGCCAGGAGTATCTGGATCTCTATGGAAAAATTCACGGTCAGGTTCTTCACCACTTTCATTCATCAGTTTTGAATTCTGTATTTTCTTACAGTTACATGGGCTGCCCTTTGAAGAACTGTGCCTGCAGTGTGTCCCTTCTGTGACGAGCTATGAGCTATGATTCAGTGAGGCCAGTTTTTGTGCTGGGGAATAAGGTGGGGCCAGAGATAAATCAAGTGGAAACGCCACCTTTGCATCTCTGGAATTGGAGGGGTCAAGTGTCCTCTTTGCAGTTGGCAAAGAATCATGCACTCTCCTACTTTGACAGGGACTTAAAGATACTGCCTTGGGTAAAGACATTGATTCTGGGGCCTGAAGCTGTACAATGAGTAACTAAAAGCAGGATAAAGTTTGGCATTCTTCCTTTATTCAGTATCCTTTACTAACTTAATATTTGTGACTGCTCAGCTCTGCACATAGACATGTTAATAATTTAAGGAGTGCTCATACAAAAACTAGCAATAGATTACAAATTTATCTAATCTATCTTATAGCCCTTGAAGATTGAGGCAATGTTGAAGGGACATTCAAGTATCAGCTTTTTAAAAAAAATATATTATTTTTAGTTGTAGATGAACAAAACACCTTTGTTTAATTCATTTATTTTTATGCAGTGCTGAGGGTCAAACCCAGTGCCTCACACATGACAGTCAAGTGATCTACAACTGAGCCACAACCCCAGCCCCTCAAGTGTCAGCTTTTACATTATCTTGTTTAAGAACCCCAGGGTGGATCCCAGAAGTCTTCAGTCATTGTTTATTTCTTTTCAGGAAAGGCAGAGCCTATTAGAAAGATAAATACAGGAGATTTTTCCTGCAACAGGAGCAATATTATCATGGGACCTACACTGCCCCTTTGAGGATTCCAGATCTGGTAGATAAACATCTTGAACAACAAATAAAATGTATTCCTTTTAAGTGATAAGGACTTCTCAGGAGCCACCTAACAGTGCTAGAAGTGAGATAGTGATCCCTCTGACCTCAGTTTGGATAAGACTGCTTCACAATGCATACCTCTTCCCCACTGTCTCAATTCTGCTTCTATTTAAACCTTCAGGTCATGCAAGCACCCGGAAGACATGGCTAAAGACAGGGATCCCCTTGTCTTTCTGGTGTGGCTGCACTGACTAAAGTTCTTTTCTTGATTTTTGCAATTACTTTTTGGATTTGGGGGAGAGGGGGCGGTGAGTGGCCAGACCTGGATTTTGTACCTGGCATGGGACTCCCATAATTTTTTCAATTCTTATTTTGTGGAAAATCAATAAATCACCGTGTAATCAATAATTCCAAAGGTTATGTGATATTATGAGAAACTCAAGTGAAGACACTGGGATTAATCTCCTTATATGTTCCTGGAACCTAGCTGCTTTTTTTTTTTTGCTGTTTTTGTTATTGTTATTGTTTTTATTGTTATAAGTGGACACAATATCATTATTTTATTTTCCTGTGATGCTGAGGATCAAACCCAGTGTCTCACACATGGTAGATGAGCGTTCTACCCCTGAGCATAGCCCCAGTCCCATAGCTGCGGTATAAACAAATCATGAGAACTTTGTCAACACAAGCTCCACCCATATATCTTTGCCCACACAGGTTCCTATGCCTAGAATATTTTTGTGCCTCATGAAAAATCCTGCTGAGCCTCCAAAAGCCAGCTCTTATAGCACCTATTTTGGTAGAGTCTTTCCTTACTAATCTCAAAGAGTAGGACAACTTATTCCTTGTATGTTCTTCTCAGGACTCTATAGGCTGAGGCAGAAAGATCAAGAGTTCAAAAGCAGCTTCAGAAATGCATTGATCCCCTAGGCATCATATGTATATATCAATGATAGTAGAAAGAACTGGTCATTACCCTATGTGCATATATGGTTACATGACTGTGTTTGTCTGCATCATGTACAACCAGAAGAATAAAAAGTTATACTCCATTTTTGTATAATGTCTCAAAATGCACTCTACTGCCATGTATAACTAATTAGAACAAATAGTAAAGTGATGGGGATATGGCTCAATGATTAAGCACCCCAGGATTCAATCCCCAGTACTAAAATAAATAAACAAATAAATAAAAATAAATGAATTAACGCTTCACCTCTGTGGAGAATCACCTCTGGGTTCAATTCCCAGTTCAAAACAAACAAAAAAAATTCTCATAAACTAAGAAATGAACAAATAACCACCATCACCACCATCAACAGCACTTATTCCTCTGAAGCAACTTCTGTGCTCTGCACACATTTCCATTTTGTCCTCTCCATCTTCTAGCACATTGCTTGTTTCCACCAGTGTTTCCCTGAACCAGACATTGAGCTTGTCAAGGTCCCAGTCTGGGTATTATCCACAGAAGGTTTTACTCCTAGAATCAAGAAAAGTTGGCTGAGTTGAATTGGGTAAGATTGCTGTGGTTCTGCATGATCCTTTCTGGGGAGGCTTTGGTGACCACTTCATCTTCCTGCCTTGTTAATATACCAAGAAAAGTTGTCTCTGTGTCAGTCACCTTCACTGTACTTTCAGGATGATCTTTACTAATTCTGTTGGAAAAATGGCCTCTCAAGGCGAGATGGGACATAGACAAGATGGAGCTGATGGTCCCAACAGTGTGTATTTATGTTGCTGTGCAGCCCCTTTGAGAATATTGCAGTACATTGCAAATTACCTAAATTCTTGACAAAAGAGAGGTTCATGCTTTCTGAAAAGTCTGCATGTCCCAAACCAATGGCTGTGAAAGGAAAGAAAAAGAAAACAGTGGCCTGGGTGGACACATAGACCTCCAAACCCCTTGGTGCAATGCTAGAGCAGATACAAGGTCTAGGAACACCAAAATATAATTTGAGCTTTTCCTTTTGGATGATGAGTCAGAATATATGGCCTCCTGATTTTCGGTGAATAGAGAATTAATTAAATAGGTGGACATGGAGTCTGGGCAACTAAGAGAGGAACATCTCTGTAAAAGGTGTCATTACTACCTGTGAGCCCCCATCACTTTAGTGATGAAAGATATCCCCTGATTGTTTGGAAATAACACCAGTTTTTTATCTAATGTTATATAATGGACTATCTATCTAATTGGAACATTATCTAATATTCTGTGTCTACTTGGTCTGGGGCATTAAGGATTAAGTGATAAATCTTCAAAGTTCTTAAAAATCAACAGAAAGAGTAGAAATTTAAGCAGCACAAGCAGGTCATTCTTCTTTTATCTGTTCTCAGTGTCAACCTTCTGTATAAACTTATAAACACTCCAGACAACTCTTCCCATCTCTCTGGTCTGTAAATCCCCAGGGATTCCTGACACTAGCCTGAAAATGTGGACTTCTCACTGGCAAAATATGATAAGATTTGAATGCGTGTAAAACAACATTCATTCAACAAGGAAAGTTTGCAATATCATTTCATAACTATAAACAATTTAATTAGTCCACCCAAACCCCAAAACATTTTTATTTTCTATTAGAAACACATTCCTATGAAAACTATATGTTTCTATGTTATAAAAACATGTGTTTTTCTGAGATGAAGTTATGACTAAATCTAATTTGACTTTCCACCTGCTCTGCTTATATGAGGAACAGCTCATACATGTGAAAATGGACATAATGAAGTTTTACTCAGCCATAAAGAATAATGAAATTATGTCATCTGATAGGAAATGCGTGGAACCACAGAACGTCAGGATAAGTGAAATAAACCAGATTCAGACAGACAAGTGTTGAATATTTTCTGTCGAATGCAGAAGCTATACCAAACTAAGAAATAAAAAGGGGAGTGAACTTCCATGAAAGAGAAAGGGAGACCAGTGTAGCAGAGAAAGTGAAGCAAATTATATTTTATGCTTGTATGATTGCATCAAAACAAACCCCAATATTATATATAATACACAAATAGAATCATTAAAAAACTGACATCAATATCAATAGGCTAATCTGTGCTTAGGACTGAAATGTAATATGTACCAAGTCTTAACCAATGCATTGGCCCATTCATTGATAGGATTATGTGTTTTTTGGTGTTAAATTTTTTTTTAGTTCTTTATATATCCTAGAGTTTAATGCTCTATCTAATGTGTATGTGATTACAAATTTGCTCCCATTCTATAGGCTCTTTATTCACCTTATTGATAAGAAGCTTTTCAGTTTGAATTCATCCCATTTATTGATTCTTGATTTTGATTCTTGTGCTTTAAAAATCTCATTAAGGAATTCAGCATGATGATCCAACATGATGAAGATTTGGACCTACTTTTTCATCTATTAGGTGCAGTGTCTCTGGTTTACTTTATAGGTCCTTGATCCACTTTGAGTTGAGTTTTGTGCATGGTGAGAGATAGGGGTTTAATTTCATTTTGTTGCATGTGGATTTCCAGTTTCTCCTGCCCCATTTTTTGAAAAGGCTATCGTTTCTCCACTATAATTTTTTGGCTTCTTTGTCTAGTATGAGATAACTGTATTTACGTAGGATTGTCTTTGTGTCCTCTATTCTGTATGATTGGTGCCAATACTATGCTGTTTTTGTTACTATTGCTCTGTAGTTTAGTTTATGTTGTGATATAATGATGCCACCTGCTTCACTCTTCTTGGTAAAGTTTGCTTTATGTATTCTGGGTCTCTTATTTTTCCAGATGAGTTTCATGATTGCTTTTTCTATTTCTATGAGGAATGTCATTGGGAGTTTGAATGGGATTGCATGAAATCTGTATAGTTCTTTTGGCAGTATAATCATTTTTAAAATATTAATTCTGTCTATCCAGGAGCATTGGAGGATCTTCCATCTTCTGAAGATTTCTTCAATTTCTTTCTTTAGTGTTCTGTAGTTTTATTTTAGAGGTCTCTCACCTCTTTCATTAAGTTGATTCCCAAGTATTTTATTTATTTATTTATTTTGAGGGTATTGTAAATGGGATGATTTTTCTCATTTCTTTTTCAGAGGATTTTTCACCAATCTAAAGAAATGCCTTTGATTTATGTGTGTTGATTTTACGTCCCGCTACATTGCTGAATTCATTTATTAGTTCTAGAATTTTTCCGGTGGAATTTTTTTTTTTTATCTTCTAGGCAAACAATCATGTTGTGGGAAAACAACGATAGTTTGAGTTCTTCTTTTCTTATCCATATCCATTTAATTTATTTCATCTGTCTAATTGCTCTGGCTTTATTTTCAAGAACTATGTTAAAAAGAAGTGGCAAAAGAAGGCTTCCCTATCTTCTTCCAGTTTTTAGAGGGAATGCTTTCAATTTTTCTACATTTAGAATGATGTTGGCTTTTAAAGTATTCAAAATGTTCCTGTTTATCCCTAGTTTTTCTAGTGTTTTGACCATAGAGGAGTGATGTATTTTGTCTTTCCTCCATCTATTGAGATGATCATATGATTCTTATCTTTAAGTCTATTGATGTAGTGAATTACATTTTATAATGAATGAATTATATTGATGTGATGAATTACATTTATATTTATATTGAACCCACCTTACATCCCTGGGATGAACCCTCCTTGATCATAGTTCACTATCTTTCTAATATGTTTTTGTATTTTATTTGTCAGAAATTGATTGAGAATTTTTGCATCTATGTTTATTAGAGATGGTGATCTGAAGTTTTCTTTCTTTGATGTCTGTCTGATTTTTAAATCAGGGTAATATTGGCATGATAGAATGAGTTTTCAAGGGCTCTCTCTTTTTCTTTTTCATGAAATAGTTTGAGGAGTATTTGTGTTAGTTCTTTGAAGGTCTTGTAGAACTCAGCTATGTATCTGTCTGGTCCTTGGCTTTTTTTGGTTGGGAGGCTTCTGAAGCCAACTTCTATTTCATTCCTTGAAATTTATCTATTTAACTCGTGAATATTATTCTGATTCAGTTTGAGCAGATCATATGAACCTAGAAATTTGTCAATTCCTTTGATATTTTCTATTTTACTAGAGTACAAATTTTCAAAATAGTTTCTAATTATTTTGTGTATTTCTGTCGTGTTCATCATGATATTTTCTTTTTCATCACAGATGTTAGTAATTTGAGTTTACTCTCTATTCCTTTAAGCATGGCTAAGGGTTTATTGATTTTATTTGTTTTTTCAAAGAACAAACTTTTTATTTTGTCAATTTTTTTAATTATTTCTTTTGTTTCAGTTTCATTGATTTCATCTCTGAATTTAATTATATCCTGTTTTCTACTGTTTTTGATCTTGATTTGTTGTTCTTTTGGTGGAGGGGGTTTTCAGATGTGATTTTAGGACATTTATTTGTAGACTTTTTATTCTTTTAAGGAATGAGCTCCATGCACTGAACTTTCCTCTTAGTATTGCTTTCATAGTGTCCCAGAAATTTTGATATGTTGTGTCAGTGTTCTCATTTACCTCTAAGAATTTTTTAAATTATTTTAGATTTTTTTTTAGTTGTACATGGACATCATGTCTTTATTTTACTTATTTTCATAAGCATTTCTAAGGATCAAGCCCAGAGACTCACACATGCTAGGAAAGCACTCTGCCACTGAGCAACAACCTCTAATAATTTTTAATCTCCTCTTTGATGTCTTTCACAACACATTGTTCATTCACTAGCATAATATTTACTCTCCAGGTTTTGGAGTATCTTCTATTTTTTATTTTATCACTTATTTCTAATTTTATTTCATTATAATCTGGTAGAATTCAGGGTAGTGTCTCTACTTCTTTGTATTTGCTAAGAGTTGTTTTGTTGCATAATATATTGTCTATTTCAGAGAAGGATCTATCTGTTAAGTCTAAGTTATTGATTGTATTATTGAGTTCTATAATTTCTTTGTTTAGCTTTTGTTTGGAAGATCAATCCAGTGGTGAAAGAGGCATGTTAAAGTCATCCAGAATTACTGTATTGTGGTCTATTTGACTCTTGAAGTTGAGAAGAGTTTGATTGATGAGCATAGATGCTCTACTGCTTGGGGCATACATATTTACAAATTTTTCGTCTTGTTGATGTATGGTTTCCTTAAGTAGTATAAAATGTTCTTTTTTATCCCTTTTGATTAACTTTGGCTTGAAGTCTCTTTGACATGAAGGTGGAAACCCCTACTTGTTTCCACAGTCCACGTACATGTGTTTTTTCCCAACCTTTCACCTTTGGTCTGAGGATGCTTTTTTCCTATGAGATGAGCCTCTTGAATGCAGCATATTGTTGGGTCTTTTTAAAAATTCAATCTGCCACTCTAGTTCATTTTTATTGGTGAGTTCAGGGCATTAATATTGAGGGTTACTGTTCAGACATGATTTGTATTCCCAGTCATTTTTGTTTATTTTTGGTGTTCAAATTGACTTGGTTTCTCTTTTGGCTGATTTTTCATTTAGTAAAATAACTCCCTTTGCTGATTTTCATTGCTTATTTTCATTTTCTTCTCGTGGACTATTTTGCCAACAATGTTCTGTAGTGCAGTCTTACTAGTTGTAAATTCTTTTAACATATGTTTGTCATGGAAGGTTTTTATTTCATCATCAAATCTAAAGCTTAATTTTCCTGAATATGATTCTTGGTTGGTATCCATTTTCTTTCATAGCTTGGTATATATTTTTGCAGGATCTTCTGGCTTTCAGGATCTGGATTAAAAAATCTGCAGAGATCCTAATTTGTTTTCTCTATATGTGATCTCATTCCTTTCTCTGTGGCTTTTAATTTTTTATCCTTACTCTGTATGCTAGACATTTTTATTATAATGCATCTTGGTGAGGATTTTTTGTAATTTTGTACATTTGGTTTCCTATAGGCTTCTTGTATTTGATTTTTCAATTTATTCTTCATACTTGGGAAATTTTTTTTATATTATTTCATTGAAGAGATTATGCATTTCTTTGGTTTGAATCTTTGTGCCTTCCTCTATTCCAGTAAATCTTAGATTTGATCTTTTGATGTTATCCTATAATTATTGGGTGTTCTGTTTATGGATTCTTACCATCTTCACTGTGTACTCAACTTTTCTTTCAAGATTGTATATTTTCTCTTCATTATCTGACGTTCTGTCTTCCAAGTGATCTAATCTGATGTTTATGCTTTCTGTTAAGTTTTTGTTTGTTTATTGATTGTTTCCTTGATTTCTGATTTTATTTTCAGAATTTCTCTTTCTTAAAGTACTATTTTGCTACCTGTATTTGCCTCTTATCTCTTTGTTGGTGCGATCAATGGTTGCTTGTATTTTTTTGATTAGGTCATTCTTTACTTTGTAGGTCATTTTAATTATGTATATTTCTAATTCATTCCCTTACATTTCATCAACTGCACTGTTTATAGATTCTATTATTGTAGTATCTTGTTGTGTTTAGGGGAATTTTTTTCCTTTTTTTAATGTTGTCTATGTGTCTTCCTTTCTTGCACTGCAAATCTGAGTTATTACAGTTTCTACCCTATAATCTTATAGTGTCTCTGAAGATTACTTGTACCTCTCCTTTGTTTTGGACTTCTGGCCCCCAGCCAATGTCCCGAGATAATGCTACTGCAACTAAATGTGATGGTGGCAATAGTGGAGATAACTCAAGATAGCTGTGGGGTTGTCTCAAGATGGATGCAACTACTTTCAGAGATGGGGCTAAAAAGTGGGCCTCACAGTGGCTTTGGGCTGCCTGTTCTGAAATGCAGCTTCCTGCAAGCCCTACCTGTTCTCCCAAGGTGGAGACTACTGCATGAGGAAGGTTTTGGCGATGCTTATAGAGGCCCAAGATGGAGGTGGGGTAGGCCTGAGTTCTGTTGTACATCTGCCAGTCGGCTGGGTGGACCTGGGATTTCTTCCACCCTTTTTTGAATGTTTTCTTGCTTTTTGCACAAAAGGTGTTAAAGGCTCACCTTGGACTTTCGCAATTTTTAACCTGGAATCAGCCTTTTGTCTAACCATCCCTGCTTCCTATAGAGAAATATGGTATTTTTGTTCCAGATTCTGATCACAAAGACTGATCCACTGGTCTTGCTATTAAAATGTCATTGTTACCGAGTCCCATTAGTGCAGAAAAGTATAAATTTAATTTTCTACATTCTAACACACACACGCACACACACTCTCTCTCTCACACACACACTTGTTTCTCTATTTTTTCTATCTGAAAAGCATGAATTTACAGTGATACATTCCATTTCAGTCCTACTTCACAGGTCACATCCCAATTTTCTTTTCTAAACCAGAGAGTCACTTCACCAACAATTCTTATGAAAACTGGATTTAATTATTCTTGATGTGTTTACTTATTTAAACAAGCTCTGTTTATACAACTAAATTCAATTCATCCTATTCTAATACCACACACGCTCATTAGCTCACCTAGGTGTTTTTTACCCTATTTTGTCAATGAGTATTTATGACAGGCAATCTCTGTCTGTGGAGCCCATCTCAAGTTGCTTACGCTTCCATACTAGGCAGGATGTCCCTTCTGAGTGAACCTTCCCAATTGTATCTTATATCTGACTTTAAGCCACTATTATTTCCTCCTCCATCACAAAGTGTTCCCTCACATAGCTGGACTGCATCTAATGGCATTAGGGGTGAAGTATTCAAGAAGGGAAGGGGAAGTAAAGGGAAAGAACAGAAGGAACAGGACAGAAAATGGAAAAATCCTGTGTAGCTCATGATACCAGGTGAATCTGAGGAGCACTGCTATAGAAACAATTGACTATCAACCACTTTCTAATTCAATGCTCCTTGTGCTTGTTATCAAATTAGGAGTTGAAGATGGACTACAAATTTGTTTCTTGCTTTCCAGAATTAACAAGGGAGATAGGATGGGAGTATGAAATCTAAGCTAGAGATATAGTAATAACTATTTCAGTAGAATGTTACAAATTTTGTGCTTCAAAAATGACAGAAGGCCACTATGAATATTCTTTTCCAGCAGTGGGGAAACTCACAGTGGATTAACTTCATCTTGCTATTTAATCTGAATTGCTGAAAAAGCTCCATGTATTCACTGATTGTGATGATCAAAAGATTGAATTTTGACTCTCACTGATTCAGTACTATATATCCCCTTAAATGGACATAAAGGCTTCAGATAAATTTCTATAAGGATATGTTTATTGACTTTCTCATTATAAAATTTATCAAAACATATTTCAAAGAACACATCATATATCAATGTCACTACAAAAGCCACCACAACCTCCCTCATTTTCATTAAAAATTACTGACAAATTTGGTGGTAATTGTTGATTCTCTAATCAGAGCTAAGGGGGAGCTGCCAGTATTAACTGGCAGTGAGAAGAGAGAGCCCATTAGACACAGAAAGAGTGAGTCTTCACATCTGGAACTGAAGTGGGCACCTCCTTTTCATCAGAAAATACATAATACTTTGCACAGACCCTGAGCAAGCTCAGCAAAGTTCCAGCATCTCTTATCATTCATCAATTGAGGAATATAGAGTCTATATTCATTTTGAGTTTTCTTCACAAAATACATTTTTGTTCTCTGATGTTCTGGGTCCCAGGCTCTGAGGACAACAATGCACAAGTCCTTAGGAAAGTTCAGACTACACTTACTGTTTCATCTCTGCAAACAGCCTTCAGAATAATGGGCTTTTCAGGTTGAAGAAGTCCTTGATCGGTTAATTTCAGGGGAATCTGTAACTATAGAAAAGCACATGGAAAAGCAATGAATGAAACACCAAGAACCAAAGCTGCAAGGTAGAGAAGATACATTAAGCCCAGTGATTCTCCACAAACAAAAAAACTACTTATAGTATCATCTACTTTGAATTCATCCTACTCATTCTCTAAAGTGTATCATGATTGCATAGTAAAATTATTTATCCGAAAAT
Source organism: Ictidomys tridecemlineatus (assembly GCF_052094955.1). NCBI lineage: Eukaryota > Metazoa > Chordata > Mammalia > Rodentia > Sciuridae > Ictidomys > Ictidomys tridecemlineatus. Next base: position 112,642,889 of record NC_135486.1, read on the forward strand.
TATTTCACAAACATTTATCCTTTACAAGGCCTGAGACAAGGAGGTTCTGTAAGTTCTGGTGAGGAAATCTTATCTCAAACATCGGAACCCTGCTATCACCACACCTCATGACTGTGCACAGGGTCTCTCCACGAGACTTGGAGCTGAATTTACACTGTGCTCAAGTTCACAGTTCACACATACACATGTCACACTAATCTGCATTGAGTCCATATGTTTTTTACACTTTGGTCTTCATAAAGCCATAGATTTAGAGCCCTCATGGTGAAGAACTCTAAATCTCAAAGATGGTGCAAAAGAGACTCACTGGACTATAGATCTAAGAATTAAATGATGAATGAGAATAAATTTTTCTGTGACTCTGCCCCTCTATTTGGAAAAAATCTTTAAATAAAATATTATTTATATGAAAAGCTACTGACCTGTGTTTCCTTACAAATTTGGAAAGAGAAGGTCTGCATTACTTTGACAAAAGCAAGTTTTATGTTCATGAGAGAAAACCTCATGCCGATGCAGTTTTGGGGGCCATTTTCAAAGGGCATGTACACGTAAGGACTGATGCTGTCCTTGTTATTCTTACTGAACCTGGTTCCACAATAGATAAGAAGTCAACAAAATATTAAAACCACAACAGTTACTTGTTTCAGTTTGTGCCTTGGACACCCCCAATTAATAGTATAAAAAAATGATTTCTGGGCTGGTCATTGAAATCCAGCTGTGGTTTTGCTATGAAAATTGTTAAGCTATAGAGTTTTTCTACCTTTTTCTTCCTTAGCCTATAGGAATTTTTCCACCTTTCTCCCCTTTATTCTATAGGATCTTTCAGTCTTTTTGAGATGAGATAAATGCTGTTTCAAAGTAAATTATCGTTAATTGAGACAGAAAAGGAAACAAAACATGGTAAACAACATGGCAGCGGGCACGAAGAGATCAAGTCTCTGACATCTTCAGCTGCGCAGGCATAGGGAGTCGTAAACCGTCTAAATGCTGTTTGCTCAGGATCACTGGGCAATGCTGAGCTGATGTGGATTTGGGGTGAACAGTCTGGGCTTCTCAGAACACACACCGAGCCTGGATCGGCTGAATTCAAGCTCCTGTTCGCTTGCTTCTCACAGACAAACTGCTGTGACTCAGCACTAAACGATCCCGCTGAAACAACTGGTCAGCCCTTCTTATCTTACGGAGGTTAATGCCAACCGAGCCTTCATAGGCAGCGGCCACAGGATTGAAATTGGGCTTGGGAGAGAGAGTCAAGACCCACCCTTTGCATTGGTCACCCAGCAAAGGAAACAAACTGTCACCATTTGCATGGGATATCACCATGGCAGAGAAATGATGTCACCAGAATGCAGAGGAGGAGATAACTTTATTGAAACCAGCGGCAACAGGTCTGTAATCCCCTAGCCTTCCCTTTCCACACAGCTCTCCCGTGAGCACGAGAGCCATACCAAGGGAATCAGGAGTGACCGGGACCCATGGGGCAGAACTCCCGGCTACCGCTCCAACCAGTGCTGACAACTGAGGTCTCGTGCACCAGCTACCGGAGGCGTGGCTACCAGAGGGCAAGCAAAATTCTCTGAGGGTTCTCAGCCCCAAGCTTTACAAACTTAGGGTCTGAGGGAATGGCAAACAGGGAGAGTGTGCCCAGTCGTTCATGAAAACAGGGCTCCCGGAAACAGGAGACCTGGCGAGTAGCCAGTATTGTGTTGAGCATCACCAGTGAGAGGGGCCTGGCTAGAGGAAAAGTAGGGAAGTGACTAAACACAAGAGGAGGCCCTAGACACTCAGGATTAGAGACTCGCCCAGTCTGGGAGGAGAAGCTGCTGCACAGTGATTGATTCCCGCATATTGAGAGGAGTAGCTTGGCCCGGTGAGCACAGCTCCACCTACTGGAAGGGAAATTAATCAAACTTTAAGACTGCATTTATATATATATATTTTTTAATTTGGGTTTTTTAATTTTATTTTTTTTGTTGTTTTCTAAATTTTTAAATTTTTTAAAATTTTTTTTAAATTTAAATTTTTATTTTTTATAAAATTTTTAATTTTTTTCTTTTCTATTTTTTCTTTTGCCTTTTTATTTCTTTTCAATTTTCTTATTCCCCCTTCCTTGAATTCTACCTGCTTACTCTTATTCTCTTTAGTGAGTTTTTCCCTTCCCTTCTAATACCTTTCCTCCCAAGCTTCAAAGAAATTTATAGGAGTAAACAGTAACTCAGCAGTCAAACAGAATAAGAAGTAACATGAGCAGCATGGAAAAGCAAGGAAGAAAAGGAGTACAAACAATGAAGGACAGCCTAAATATTCGGGAGGAACTAAAGTCATCAGAAAAATGGTCAAATAAAGAACTCAAGGAATACCTTAGAGAGATGGAATGGAACCTTAAAGAGGATATGAGACAGAAAATTTAAACAGTGAAAGAACACATTGAAAATGAATTACATAAAGAGATAAAAGAAGAAGTTAAGCATCTTTATCAGGAGAGAGAGATTATTAAAAAAATCAAAGAATAATTCTAGAAATGAAGGAAACTATAAACTAAATTAAAAACTAAAATGAGAGTATCACTAACAGAATTCAGCAAGTAGAAGCCAGAACGTCAGATAATGAAGACAAAATGTATCATCTTGAAAAGAGTCTAGCCAACTCAGAAAGGCTGGTTATAAATCACGAGAAAAATATCCAAGAGATATGAGATAACATAAAATATCAATCTTAAGAGTCATCGGGATAGAGGAAGGTATAGAGATTCAAAACAAGGGAATGAGAAACCTGCTGAATGAAATAATTACAGAAAACATTCCAGATATAAAAAAAGAAATGGATATACAAATTATCTGTGCATACAGGATATTGAGCATACAAAATCACAGTAGACCAATGCCAACACACATTGTTATAAAGATATCCAATATACAGAACGAAGAGAAAATATTAAAAGCTACAAGAGAAAGGAGGCAGATTATATTCAGGGGTAAACCAATAAGGTCAACAACGGATTTTTAATCACAGACGCTGAAAGCGAGAAGATCCTAGAACAATGTATATAAAAAACTGAAAGACAATGGATGCCAACCAAGAATTCTGTATCCAGAAAAGTTAAGCTTCAGGAATGACAACGAAATAAAAATCTTTCATGATAAACAAAAGTTAAAAATCTGCAGCCAGAAAACCAGCATTGCACAGCATATTGAGCAAAACATTACATGAGAAAGAAATGAAAAACAATAACCAAAACCATCAGTGTGAAGTGCCTCAGTAAAAAGAGACACAGGACAGGGGGAAAGCTAATCATGGAGAAACAAACTAAATTAAAAAAAAAAGATAAATAATCAAACATGGCTTGAAGTACAAACTATATATCAATAGTAACTCTAAACGTTAATGGCTTAAACTCTCCAATAAAGTGACATAGGCTGGTAACATGGATTAAAAAAACAAAACCAACAATATACTGCCTCCAGGAGACACATCTGATTGGAAAAGATATACACAGGCTGAAAGTGAAAGGTTGGGAAAAAATATACCATGCACATGGTCCTTGTAAGCAAGCAGGGGTTGCCATCCTCATATTGAATAAAATCGACTTCAAGACTAAGTTAATCAAAAGGGATAAGGAAGGACATTATATACTGTTAAAAGGAACCATTAAACAACAAGATATAACTATTATCAACATTTATGCACCAAATAATGGTGCTGCCATGTTCATAAAATAAATTCTCCTCAAGTTCAAGAATCAAATAGACCACAACACAATAACTATGGGTGACTTCAACACACCTCTCTCACCATTGGACAGATCTTCCAAACAAAAGTTGAGTAAACAAACTATAGAACTCAATATCACAATCAATTATCTAGACTTAACTGACATATATAGAATATATAAATCATCATCAAGTGGATATACTTTTTTCTCAGCAGCACATATATCTTTCTCAAAAATAGACCATGTATTATGCTATAGGGCAACCCTCAGTAAATATAAAGGGGCGGAGATAATTCCATACATTTTATCTGATCATAATGGAATGAAACTGAAAATCAATGATAAAAGAAAGAAGTAAAAATCCGACATCACATGAAAAATGAACAATATGTTACTGAATGATCAATGGGTTACAGAAGACATAAAGGAGGTAATCAAAAATTCTTAGAGATAAATGAAAATACAGACACAACATATCGGAATCTATGGGACACAATGAAAGCAGTTTTAAGAGGGAAATTCATCACCTGGAGGTCATTCCTCAAAAAAAGAAAAAAACCAACAAATAAATGAGCTCACACTTCATCTCAACACCCTAAAAAAGAAGAGCAAAACAACTGCAAATGTAGCAGAAGGCAAGAAATAATTAAAATCAGAGTGGATATCAAAGAAATTGAAACAAAAAAAATTATTGAATAAATTAACAAAACTAAAAGTTGGTTCTTAGAAAAAATAAATAACATCGATAGATCCTTAGTTATGCTAATGAAGAGAAGAAGAGAGAGAACTTAAATTACTAACATATAGGATGAAAATGGCAATATCACAACAGATGCTACAGAAATACAGAAGTCAATTAGAAATTATTTTGAAAACCTATATTCCAATAAAATAGAAGATAGTGTAGACATCGATAAATTTCTTAAGTCATATGATTTGCCCAGACTGAGTCAGGAGGATACACACAATTTGAACAGACCAATATCAATGGATGAAATAGAAGAAGCAATCAAAAGACTACCAACCAAGCAAAGCCCAGGACTGGATGGGTATACAGTAGAGTTTTACAAAACCTTTAAAGAAGAATTAATACCAATAATTTTCAAGTTATTTCAGAAAATAGAAAAATAGGGAGCTCTTCCAAATTCATTCTATGAGGCCAACATCACCCTGATTCCAAAACCAGACAAAGACACCTCACAGAAAGAAAACTACAGACCAATATCTCTAATGAACCAAATGCAAAAATCCTTAATAAAATCCTGGCAAATTGGATACAAAAACACATCAAAAGAAATGTGCACCATGATCAAGTAGGATTCATCCCTGATATGCAAAGATAGTTCAGTATATGGAAATCAATTAATGTTATTCACCACATCAATAGACTTAAAGATAAGAACCATAAGATCATCTCCATAGACACAGAAAAAGCATTTGATAAAGGACAGCATCCCTTTATGTTCTAAACTTTAGAAAAACTAGGGATAACAGGAACTTACCTTGACATTGTAAAAGCTATCTATGTTAAGCCTCAGGCTAGCATCATTCTGAATAGAGAAAAATTGAAGGCATTTCCTCTAAAATCTGGAAAAAGACAGGGATGCCCTCTATCACCACTTCTATTCAATATAGTTCTCGAAACACTGGCCAGAGCAATTAGACGAAAGAAATTAAAGGTATAAAAATAGGGGAAGAAAGAACTTAAATTATCACTATTTGTGGAAGACATGATTCTATACCTAGAAGACCCAAAAGGGTCTGCAAAAAAAAAACTACTAGAAATAATAAATGAATTCAGCAAAGTGGCAGGATATAAAATCAACACGCATAAATCAAAGGCATTTCTGTATATCAGTGACAAAACTTCTGAAAATGAAATGAGGAATAACACTCCATTCATAATATCCTCAAAAAAAATAAAATACTTGGGAATCAACCTAACAAAAGACGTGAAAGATTTATACAATGAAAACTACTTAACCCTAAAGAGAGAAGTAGAAAAAGATCTTAGAAGATGGATAAATATACCCTGTTCATGGATAGGCAGAACTAACATCATCAAAATGGTGATATTACCAAAAGTTCTCTATAGGTTTAATGCAATGCTAATCAAAGTCCCAACGGCATTTCTTGTAGAAATAGATAAATCAATCATGAAATTCATATGGAAAAATAAAAGACCCAGAATATCAAAAGAAATTCTAAGCAGGAAGTGTGAATCAGGCAGTATAGCGATACCAGATTTTTACCCCTCGCACATTAGATAGAACATCAATCTCTAGGGTATATAAATATCTCAAAAGTTAAGCATCAAAAAAACAAATAACTCAAGCAATAAATGGCCCAAGAACCTTAACAGACACTTCACAGAAGAGGATATACAACCAATCAACAAATATATGAAAAAATTCTTATCATCTTTAGCAATTAGAGAAATGCAAATCAAAACTACTCTAAGATACATCTCACTCCAGTCAGAATGGCAGCTATTATGATGCCATTATAAGTGTTGTCAAGGATGTGGGGGAAAATACTATACTCATACATTGTTGGTGGGACTGTAAACTGGTGCAGCCAATATGGAAAGCAGTATGGAGATTCCTTGGAAATCTGGAATTGGAACCACCATTTTACCAAAATATCCCTCTCCTTGGTTTATACCTAAAAGGCTTAAAAACAGCATGCTACAGGAACAGAGCCACATCAATGTTTATAGCAGTATAATTCACAATAGATAAATTGTGGAGCCAAACTAGATGCCCTTCAGTAGATAAATGGATTAAAAAATGTGGAATATATACACAATGAAATTTTACTCAGCATTAAAAGAGAATAAAATCATGGCATTTGCAGGTAAATAAATGGTGCTGGAGAAGATAATGCTATGTGAAGTTAGCCAATTCCAAAAAAAAACAAAAACAAAAACAAATTCTGAATGTTTCTTTGATAAAATGAGGCTGACTCATAGTCGGGTAGGGAGGGGTAACATGGGGAGGAATAGACGAACTCTAGATAGGGCAGAAGGCTGGAAGGGAAAGGGAGGGTGCAGGGGACTAGCAAGGATGGTAAAATGTGATGAACATTATTATCCAAAGTACAGGTATGAAGACAGAATTGGTGTCAACATACTTTATAACAAACAGAGATATGAGAAATTGTGTTATATATGTGTACTAAGAATTGTAATGCATTTCATTGTCATTTATTTTTAAAAAATCAATTTAAATTTTTTTTAAAAAAAGAATTTAGGATAATGAATAGAGACAAATTCATATCATTTTTCAAAAAAGTGTTATATTTATAACAGGAAAACTGCTTAAATACAAAGACATATATGAAAATAATTACATAGCTACCTGTATGTCACCTATGATAAAAAATACAAGAACATGCTTGAACAACCCTAGCCCAGGGTGGTTCTCTTTCCCGGAGGCCCTGTACCTTTCACGGCAGAACTCCTCAGGCTCTGGCCAATGCTCTGGGTCTCGATGAAGAACATAGCTTGATATCATCACCACTGTCCCCTTCCTAATGGGAACTCCATTGATTTCAACATCTTTCTTACAGAGCCTCTCAAGTCTGCCAGCAATTGGGTACAACCTGAGAGTTTCATTCACCACCATGTTCAGGTACTCCATCTGTAACACGGTATCATAGGTAGCAGGTTCCTGAAGAGAAAAAAAAAAAGATTTTTGGAAATTCATGTTTGGAACTAACTTTAAACTCAATATACATAGTTTTATTAAAGTGTTAGGAAGTCCCAAAGATAACAGAATGGAGAAAGAGAGTAGTGCTTATAATTGACTAAGCATTGTAATAAAAATCATGTACATTTGACAACCATGTCCAAGGCCCATTGAGAAGTGCAGAGTAGTTATGTACATAAGAGATTTTTGGGAATATCCTAAATTCAGTGTATAATATCCTCAGCATCATCATGTACTACTTTTCCTCATGCGAGGAAAAGTAACTAATAGAATATGACAATTACACTGAGGCAAAATATGTGAAAGTCACTGTTACCTTTCTTTAGAAAAGTCACATGTCTATTTTTCAAGGAAATAAAAAAGAGGAAATAACCCATTATATATCAGTTTTTTCTTGAATAATCCTGCTTTGAGTATATATATGAAACTTAGAGATAACACTACATTATGTAAAAAATGTTTGGAGAAACTGGTAACTTCCATCTCAGTACCACCAAAAGAAGGCTAAGATTCGATGGCATCATGTCACACAATTTAAGTTTCAGAGAACATTCTAAGGAAGACAGAAAGCCACTCTCAGCCCCACCCCTTGTTGCTGGACCAGTCTCCTGGTTGTTCTTCAGGGCTTCATTGTGAGCTCTGAAGAAGAGGCTTTGTGTCTACTTCACTGCCAAACAAGCCATGCCAGCCCCAGAGACCAGGTGTCTTCATATCCAATAGACTCCCGGTTTAGGTAGAGGTGTGAGGACAGCAGGAACATGTGGCTAATGCCTGGTGTGATATTGGAGAGGACACAAGGTAGAAGTAAAGTGTTTGGTTAAGGAGCCAGAAAACCTGACTCATCCCTTGGCTGCTTCTCTCTAATACATGATTAGAGTGTGAAGATGTGTGGATCAGAGCAGAGTCGGCCTGCCCACCAAGCCCAGGCTCACTCAGCAGACAGCTAGGCAGGAGCTCATGCCATAGCTCAGCAGAGACAATGATCTGGACACTGGAGTGACACATGCTCACACTTCCTAGGTATCATCATGGTAACTGGTAATGGATACAACTGAAACTACACTCTTTTAAAAATTACTTGTAGTTTTGGGAATAGCATTTTTCCCAAAATACTGTTTTCTCTTTCATTTGTCTCTTCAGATCCTTCCAAATAGAGCTGGTAAAAAGAATTAGTGACTATATTTTGGACAAAGTCTCCTAGGAAGTGATGAGGAGGCAGTCTTGTTGAGGCTCTGCCTCTTTCCTCACTCTCCAGGTACAATTTTCTCACCTTATTTGGCAAAGGTGCTTTAATCTCCTGCTGCAGTTTGGTCTGGACATCAGGATGGGTGGCCAATTCATACAAAATGAAGGAAAGAGCACTGCTAGTGGTCTCATAGCCAGCAAAAATGAAGATAATTGATTGGGCCACAAGCTCCAGGTCAGACAGGGCTAAAGGAAGAGGAAACAGAACTTAGGTAAATCCAACAAATCAAAACATCAGAATTTAGAAGAAGAGAAATCCCATTAAAACCCACCAATCACTAGGCAGGACCATGGAAAAGCAATTCAGAGGCATTCTCAGAGTGGTTTTCACTTTCGTGTCTATCTGATAGGAGAGACAAAGGAAAACTTTTTTAATCCAGTTTTCCTGAGATCTATACCACTCTTGGACTTGGCTACTAACCGTGCCATTCTCAGCACCACCAAAGATAGGTAATTTCAAGAGATACCATTTCTATCTAAGATACGCAGTATGATCCATATGAACTTTTAGATACCTGGGCCCTGAAATAAACAGGGTCCCCGTGCAAAACATGCAATTCAAGATAAATAGAAAAGAACATGCAAAACAAGTGTTTGAAAGGTCTGCAGAGTTCAGATTTATTAATGATGGTTTCTATGATGATGTCATGAGAACATTTAATTATCAAATCTTTTATCCCAGTGAGTATGAACCCCATGAAATAGGACTATAAAGTCAAGGTTCAGGCAAGGTACAGTGGCACACACTGGTAATTCCAATGGGAGGCTGAGGTAAGAAGATCATTATTCAAAGCCAATATCAGCAACAGCAAGGCACTACGCAACTCAGTGAGACCCTGTCTCTAAATAAAATCCAAATTAGGGCTGGGGATGTGGCTCAATGGTTTAGTGCACCTGAGTTCAATTCCAGGTAACCCTCTCCCCTGCACCAAAAAATGTCAAGGTTTGGATCTCGGCTGTTTGCATTCGTAGCTATTAGCCACATGTGAATGTTTAAATTTTAAACAGTTCCTCAGTGGTACTAGCCACATGTCAAGTGCTAAGAAGGCACATGTGTTTGGTGGTTGTTTTATTGAAGAGTTAAACTACAGACTGTTTCCTTCATCACAGAAAGCTGAATAGAACTTAGTAGATACATACAAGATAGATGGATGGGTGGATAGATGGATAGATGGATAGATAAGTAAATATATAAATAGATAGATAGATAACATCTACATGTGAACATAAAAATATGTACACTGGGTCTGGGGTTGTAGCTCAGTGGTAGAATACTCACCTAGCACACGTTGAGACACTAGATTTGGTCCTCAGCACCACATAAAAATAAAATAAAGTATTGTGTGCACCTACAACTAAAAAATAAAAATATCTTTTAAAAAATATGTATACTGGAAGGCTGTAGTAAGTCCAGTCCTCATCTCTAGAATTAATTGCTCAACATTCAGGACTTTCTTCAGATGTTTGTCAAGGCAATAGCTACCTCAAATTAGAACCGCAATGGAAGTATTTTAGTATTACAGAAATTAGCAATAAATTAGAAAAAAAATCTGAAGGAGGGAGAAAAATAGTTTATATCACTGGATGTGATGTATGTAGAAGTATTTCATGTTAATAGTGTTGTCTACCGAGAATATCTAAAAGCAAAAATTCACAAGATGATCACAAATTTTGATTTCTAAATTCCATTAATTGCAAAAACAAAAACAAAAAACAAAACTGTCATGAGAAACAGAGAAGAAAAATAGAATATCTTAAATAAGAAAGCAAGAAAATACTTAAAAAATAAATGAAAAGTGCACAGAATACACTGTATACTCCTATAATGTGGTTACATGATGTAGAATGTACAAGACCAAGAGCAAACCCTAAGGAAATCTATGGACTGTGAATGATAGAAGTATGTAAATACAGGTTCCTGAACTGTGATAAATATAACTCTATGGAGGTGGATATTAGGAGTGCAGCAGTGAATTCATGACTACATGGAGAACCTGTATGTTTTCAGTTCAATATTGCTATGGCTAGAAAAAACAGAAGCTACTTCTAAAACAATCATTAAAAAGATGACAAAAATAATAGAGGACTCAGGAGACTATATGAAAGGGATTCCAGTGGACAAATATGGGAAAATTGAGCATCAAAATAAAAATAGTAAGAAAATAAGTTGAATAAAAATACCATGCTAGTGAAAGAAATACTTGTTTATATCAGCTTCAACATTTGAACATTGCTCTAGGTATACTTCTCCAGAAAGTTGTTCAGGCTACTGTATATGATATGGAAGCATGCACTTTCTGCAACTAGATAGAAATACTCTTCTTCCTGGAAAATCTCCTGCACATTTCCAGAACAATCTTTCTCTCTGAGTTTCCCATCAGTATGAAGTAGCAACCTTGTTTACTTTTATGAGCCTCCACATCTTTGGAATTCTGAGAATTTATCATGAACTGAAGAAAATTCACCCGATGCTAGAAACAGAGACATTTCAAAGATAGAAGGTTAAGTATGAAGTCAGAAATAAATTAAGAGTAAAGAACTTATCTTCCCTTCTGAGGCTATGACTTCTTCAAGTACAAAAGTCCAGTTGGAGTTTCCTAAGTCATCAGTGAAGAAAAGCATCCATATACAAACTTTGGAGAGTAAGACGTTTCCCTGAGTGAAAACTGGCTGTGGTGTCCAATAGCTACTGGCCTTTGCTCTCCCTACTTGTGAGCTCCTGTGGATTCTGAACACAGCCTCCTGGCCAGAGTGGCTGGATTTTTCTCCTGTTGCATTTGTTTGCTTAGGGAGAAGTTATGGACTTCAATATTTTGTTTTACTACCTTAATTCTTCACCAAAAATGCCACAGATTAATCCCCTACCATTTTTAGAGCTCATCATCAGATTTTTGGCAAGCTCTTGAATGATCCCACAATGCTTGAAGCTATGAACTTTGCACTGACACCTGGAGGGCTCATCCTGGCTCCCTGGCCTGCACACATCCTTGTGCTGGCCTTTTCAGACATGAGGAATAACCTTCACCTAAAGAACCCCATGCCTGCTCCATGAGGGGCCAGACAGTACCGGCTAGCCTGAGGATGCCTTCTGTGGAGAGTTTGTAAAGTGAGAGGTTTGGAAATGCAATGATTCTTGAGCATATAAAATCTGATAAAATTGGCACCAGAAAAATAGTTTTTATGGTGAAATTTTACCTGTTGAAGAGAAGGTATATGATAAAACATTTTTCCTCTATTTAAAAATCATTTCAACTGATATATAAAAACATTAAGCTATACATATTAAAAATGTACCTGATTACTTTGATGTATGTATATGCTGTTTGATGTTTATGTCAGTTTAGACACATCTTTAATTGCATTGATCATTTCCTGATGGTGGATGTTTTCAAAATCGATTAGGCTCAATTAATAAGAACAATTTTAACATAGTGCTGCAATAAACATGGGAGTGCAGATGTTTCTTTGACATACTGATTTTATTTCTTGTGATTATACACCTAGTAGTGAGACTGCTGGATCATGTGGTGGGTTTGTATTTGATTTCTGAGGGCCCTTCTAACAGTTTTCCATAAAGGCTGTCCTAATTTACATTCTACTCAACAATGACAAGGACTCTTTTTAGAGCATTTGGGACTTTTTCTAACAGCAATATTTATGCCTTGAGAAACTAAATTCCATGCCAATTATTTAATTGTAAATACTTTCTCTCTGATTCATTATTTTTTCAGCATTTGGAATATATAATTTTATTTATTTAAGTCTTTTTTATTAGTTATTTTTAGTTATATGAGAGTAGAGTCCATTTTGACATACTTATAAACGCATGGAATATATCTTACTCTAATTAAGTTCCCTCTCTAATTCATTCTTGTTTCTCAATTACCAGGTGCTAAATTCTTTATTCTCCCCAAATGAAAACTCTCTACTACTCTCAATCAAGAGTTCTGCATCTACCTTTTAAAAATATACAAAGAAGTATAGAAGTCATACACTCATGGGCAAATAAATGATCAAACCTTCTCTGTAACCACAACCAGATTTTACCTGTAGTGTCTTTTGAAGGCGACTTTCTTTCATTCTCTTTATAGCTTTCTTTAAAAAAATTTGTGACATCCTTTGAAAACAGAGAGATATTTATTGCCTCATAAATTAGAGTAAGGAATGGAAATATTACTGCAGGGAAAAGAAAAAACAAAGGACACTTCAGTGAAAAATGTAAAATTTACCTTGAGCAATTACATCTTTTCTTCCAATCAGAAAAGTGGAAGTCACAAGGGTTCCTAAAGAGGAACTCTTTCTTTTGGGACCACTGATTGAGCTCTAGGCCACTGGCTGAGCAAGAGGATGTCATATATAGAGCCACCACCATACTAGTGAGATCAGTGGCCCCTTCTGCCTCTGTGGAGTGACCAAAGGAGCAAGATGAAAACACTTATCCCTTTCTCTTTTATGTACTGGAATAGAGTGTCTTTGGGTGAAACTAGGCTTCAGTCTGAGGGTGCAGTTAATCATGCTCTTCAAGAAAGAGCAGTCAGGATGGGACCAACAGAACATGTGTTTCTCAAGCCCACAGGAGGAATCCAGAAGGCATTATTAGATAAAAAATTGGGAAACTCAAAGTATGGGCAAATTGATCAATATATACCTAAATAAACATTGGATGAAAGGAGAAATATAGTGAAATAGATAAAGTATTGAAAGGAAAAAAAGGAGGCATAATATATCAAACTTATGGAATGGAGAAAAAGCCATCATTGCTCAGAGGGAAATTCTTATTTATTAAATAGAAACAAAGATTGCAAATGAATGATCAAGCTTTACATAATAAATCATGAAAAAAATAAAAGCAAATTAAACTTAAAGGAAACAGAAGGAAAAAATATTAAGAACCAAAGTGGAAACTAATGAAATAAAAAATAAAATCAATAGAAGAAATTAATGAAAACAAATGCAATTCTTTGAAAAAAAAAAAAACAACAAAATTCACAAAACAATAGCTACACTGACCCAGAAATAGAAAGGCTAAAGTTAGTAGCATTCAAAATGAAAACTGGGGAAATACTGACATTATAAACATAGAAAGAATTATAAAAATGTTGTAACAATCAGATTATCATAACAATTATACAAATTACACAAATTAAATAGAAAAATTCCTAAAAAGACACAAACAACAGAAACTGACACAAAAAGTAATACAAAATATATATTGACATACATAATGTGATGAGACTAAATTAGAAATTAAGAACTTTTCTACAAAGTGAAGCTCAGGTCCAGATGTTCCATGGAAAATTCTACCAAACATTTAAAAAACTAATAACAATTCTTTACCTCTTTATAAATATTCATAGAAATACCTATTATTTTCTAAATATAGAATACAGTGAACACTTTTAAAAGATCCTAAAATACCCATGTTAATGTAATCCTAAAACTTAACACAAAGATAACACAGGAGAACCACAAACTGATATATCTTTTAATTATGGATGCAAAATCTCAACAAAATAATTTGTTGTTCTCTTCTCTCTCTCTCTCTCTCTCTCTCTCTCTCTCTCTCTCTCTCTCTCTCTTCCCACTTATCTCCCCAAAGTCTCTTTCTCTCTTTTCTCCTGCTACTAGCCAACATCTTTTGATTTCTATTTTATGCTTCCTAAGATCTAATAACTCTATATCCTTATCTTCTACCACCTTAACATCTCATCCTAAACCCGCCCCCCCCATTCTCTCTTTGTCCACCATTATAAACTGTAGGTCCTTTTGCAACCTACTGTTAACATTGTTAATAATAATCAAACACACCATTTCTGTCTGTTGGGACAAAACTGTAAGCATCTCAATAGAAGCTATTTGGTTTAATTAAACCTGCATATCGTTTACATTGGGATATGTTAATATTGATCTCCTCCTTAAAGGAGAGGTCATAAAATTCTGCAGGGACACTATAAGTCTATTGGTAAAAACTGTAATACCTTATATCTACACTGCTAAAGGGAAAGACACAGAAACAATGTGAAAAAAAACAAGGGAAGAAAGTGCCCAAAACAAATGAAGACACATTACTAGAACCAAAGGCCAGCACAGCAAAAGAGATGTTCAAGAGGAGTTCAGGATGTATATAATTAAAATGTTCTATGAAATAAAGGATGATATAAGAAAGCAAACACAGGCAACAAAAGGTCATTTAAATAAAGAGCTACACAGCCAAATACAGGAAGCAAATAATTACTTCAATAAGGAGATATTCTACCAAAAAAAGGAAAAGAAATCATTGAGATAAAGGAAACAATAAAGCAAATTAAAAACTCAGTAGAAATCATCACCAACAGTCTAGATCACTTGAAAGATAGGACGTCATACAATGAAGACAAAATATATAATCTTGAAAGTAAAGTTGACCACACATTGAAGATGGTAAGAAACCATGAGCAGAACGTTCATGAAGTATAAAAAGGCCAAATGTAATAATTATTGAGATAGAAGAAGGCATAGACTTCCAAAACAAAGGAATTAACAATTTATTCAATGAAATAATATCAGTAACTTTTCCAAACCTGAACAATGAATTGGAAAATCAAATACAAAAGGCTTACAGGACACCAAGTGTACAAAATCACGACAGATTCTACACCAAGGCACATAACAATGAAAATGCCTAACAAACAGAATAAAGAAAGAAATTTAAAAGCCACAAAATAAATGAATCAGATTACATATAGGAGGAAATCAATTAGGATCTCTGCAGATTTCTAAACCCAGACCTTCAAAGCTAAAGTGTCCAGGAACAACATAAACCAAACTCTGAAAGAAAATGGATGCCAATCAAGAATCTTATATCCAGCAAAATTAAGCTTTTGATTTCATGATAAAGTGAAAACCTTCCATAATAAACAATAATTAAAAGAATTTACAACTAGAAAGCCTGGACTACAGAATATCCTTAGCTAAATATTTCACGAAGAAAAAATGAAAAACAAAAATGAAAATAAGCAAATTGAGGAAGTACACTAAAGGAAAAGCCAATCAAAGGAGAAACTAAGTCAAGTTAAAAACCAAAAATAAAGCAAAATGACTGGAAATATGAACCATGTTTCAATAATAACCCTGAATGTTAATGGCCTAAACTCATCAATCAAAAGACATAGTCTGGCAGATTGGATATTTTAAAAAACCAAGAATATGTTGGCTTCAAGAGGCTTATCTCATAGGAAAAGACATCTACAAACTGAAGGTGAATGGTTGGAAATAAATATACTACTCACATGGACTGTGTAAACAAGCACACGTTTCCATTATCATAACAAATAAAGTAGACATCAAGACAAAGTTAATCATAAGGAATAAAGAAGGACATTTTATACTGCTTAAAAAAACCATTCATCAACAAGAAATAACAATTATAAATACGTATGCACCAAACAATGAATTATGGGCTAACAAGAAAAGCCAAATGTAATGGCCATTTACATTCATCAAACTCTTCTCAATTTCAAGAGTAAAATAGACCACAATACAATAATACTGGGTGACCTTAACACAACACATTCACCACTGGATAGACCTTCCAAACAAAAGCTGAACAAAGAAACTATAGAACTCAATAATATAATCAATAAATTAGACTTAACAGACATATAGAGAATATTTCATCCATCAATGAGTGAATACACTTTCTTCTCAGCAGCACATGGATCCTTCTCTAAAATAGATCATATATTATGCCACAAAGCAACTCTTAGAAAATATAAATAGAGATACTATCCTGCATGCCATTTGACTATAATGGAATGAAATTAAAAATTAATGATAAAATGAAAAACAGAAACTACTCCAACACCTGGGGACTAAATAATATGCTGCTGAATGAGTAAGGGATAGCAGAAAACATCAGAGAAAAGATTAAAAAATTCTTAGAGGTAAATGAGACCACTGATACAACATATTGAAATCTCTGGGACACTATGAAGATGGTACTAAGAGGAAAGTTCATTGCATGGAGTTCATTTCTTTAAAGAAGAAAAAGTCAATAAATAAAAGACCTAAAATTACATCTCATAGCCTCCCAAAAAAGAATAATCAACACCAAAAGTAGTAGAAGACAGAAAATTATTAAAATCAGAGCTGAAATCAAGGAAACTGAAACAAAAGAAAAAATTGAAAAAATTGACAAAACACAAAGTTGTTCTTTGAAAAAATAAATAAAATTCAAAAACCCTTAGCCACACTAATAAAGAGAGAAAAATCTTAAATTTCTAAAATCTGTGTTTAAAAAAAGGAAATATCATGATGGACACATCTGAAATACAGAAGATAATTAAAAAACTATTTAAAAAATTTATACTCCAATTAAATACAAAATATCAAATAAATAGAAAAAATTCTAGAGTCATGATCTACCCAAACTGAATCAAGCTAATACACACAAGTTAAACAGATCAATTTCAATCAAGAATATAGAAGACACCATCAAAAGCCTACATACAAAAAAGAGCTCTACCAGTCAGATTCTCACAAGACCTTCAAAGAAGACCTAATGCCAATACTCCTTAAATTATTCCATGATAGCAAAATAGGGAACATTTCCAAACTCATTCAATCACTCTGATTCCAAAACCAGCCAAAGACACATCAACAAAAGAAAATTTCAGACCAATATCTTTAATGAACATAGATGCAAAAAGTCTCAATTAAATTCTGGCAAATTTATACTACCAAAAGTGTTATATGAATTTAATGTAATTCCCAATAAAATCCCAATGACATTCTTCATAGTAATAGAAAAGGCAATCATAAAATGTATTTGGAAAAATAAGAGACCCAGAATAGCTAGCAATTCTTAGCAAGAAAGAAAGCAGGAAGTATTTTCACTACACCAGACCTTAAACTATACTACAGAGCTATAGTAACAAAAACAGCATGGTATCTGCATGAAAATAGACTTGTAGACTAATGGTACAGAATACAGGACACAGAGACAAATCCACATAAATATAATTATATCATACTAGACAAAGGTGCCAAAAACATCTACTGGAGAAAAGAGCCTATTCAACAAATGGTGCTGGAAAAACTGGAAATTCATATTTCCACCAAAACAGACTCGAAGACCAATGGGACAGAACAGAAGATACAGAGACAAACCTACACAAATATAGTTATCTCATACTAGACAAAGGTGCCAAATATATTCACTGGAAAAAAAATTGTCTAAAACAAATGGTTCTGGGAAAACTGGAAATCCATATGTAGCAAAATGAAATTAAGTCCATACCTCTCACCATGCATAAAACTTAACGCACAGTGAATCAAGGACCTAGGAATTATGCCAGAGACCCTGAACATAATAGAAGAAAAAGTAGGTTCAAACTTTCATTATGTCAGATTAGACTCTGACTTCCTTAACAAGACTCCTAAAGTGCAAGAAATAAAATCAATAAACAATAAATGCGATTGATTCAAACTGAAAAACTTCTTATCAACAAAAGAATCAATCAATAAAGTGAAGAGAGAGCCTAAAGAATGGGAGCAAATTTTGACAACATGCACATCATATAGAGCACTAATCTCCAGGATATATAAAGAACTCAAATAACTTAACATCAAACACACACACACACACACAAACACACACACACACACACACACACACACACACATACACACACACACACACACACACACACACACACACACACCAGGAAATAACCCTATAAATAAATGGGCTAAGGAATTGAACAGACATTTCTCAGAAGAAGATATACAATTGATAAACAAATATATAAAAAATGTTCAATATGTGTAGTAATTAGAGAAATGCAAATCAAAACTCCTCTAAGATTTAATCTAACTCCAGTCAGAATAGCAATTATGAAGAATACAAGCAGAATTATATGTTGGTGTTAATGTGAGGGGAAAGGCACTTACATTGCTGGTGGGACTGCAAATTGGTGCAACCACTTTGGAAAGCAGTATGAAGATTCCTCAGAGAAGTTGGAATGGAACCACCATTTGACCCAGCTATCCCACTTCTTGGTTTATAGCCATAGGATTAAAAATCAGCATACTACAGTGATGCAGCCACATCAGTGTTTATAGCAGCACAATTCACAATAGCTACACTGTAGAACCAACCTAGATGCCCATCAAAAGATGAGTGGATAAGGAAAATGTGGTACACATACACAATGGAATATTATTCAGCATTAAAAGAGAGTAAAATCATGGAATTTTCAGATAAATGGATGGAGTTGGAGAATAACATGCTAAGTGAAGTAAGCCAATTCCCAAACACAAAAAGTCAAATGTTTCTCTCATAAATTGATGCTGATCCATAATGGGTGGGTGGGGGTCATCTGAGGAATGGAGGTACTTTGGATAGGGCAAGGGAAATGGAGGAGAGATGGGTGTAGGATTGATGGTGAAATGAGATGGACATCATTACCCTAGAAACATGTATGATGGCACAAGTGGTGTGAATCTACTTCATCTACAAGGACAGAAGTGAAAAGTTGTGCTCCATTTGTGTTTTATGTAGAGGAATGCATTCTGCTGTCATCTATAATTCATTAGAACAAATAAATAAATATTTCTTTAAAAAACGAAATAAAGTACTCACACATGCTTCAGGATGGAAGAATTTGAAAATACAATGATAAATGAAAGAAGTCAGACATGCAAAGCCACATATTGTAGGATTCATTAATACAAAATTCACAGGGGCTGGAGATGTGGCTCAAGCGGTAATGTGCTCACGTGGCATATGTGGGGTGTTGGGTTTGATCCTCAACACCACATAAAATAAAGATGTTTTGTCCACTGAAAACTAAAAAATAAATATTAAAACTCTCTCTCTCTCTCTCTCTCTCTCTCTCTCTCTCTCAAAAAAAAAAAAAGAAAATTCACAGTATCAGCAAATGTATAGTCAGAAAATAGACACATGGTTGCTTATGCATATAATAACAATATACATAGAATAGAGAGGTGATAATTAAATAGTAGCCTGCTTCTGAGTTGATAAATGGTCACTAGTGATGGCTGAATATATCTTTGTACTGAAAACAATTTAATTGTATAATTAAGTGGGGTAATTAAAAGATTATTAATTATGTATCAATAATCATCTTATTTAAATAGAGAGAGGGAACAAATAACATGTTAGTCCACATACTTATTGAGAGAAGCAAAGGGTCAAAGAAATTAAAATTTAAGAGCTTCTTGACTTTCTCCACAAAGGTATCTTGTGGGTTGTTGAGGGAATTGATTATCACTCCAAATGATGTCTCAGTAATCACATCCATGATATAGGCCCCAAAGATGCTGAATAGAGAAAAGTATGGAAAGATAAAATCAGTGCCTCTTCCCAATCCTTCCACTACACATGCAGCAAGATGTAGGAGTAAGTCTACATACCCAGGCAAGACAAGCAGAGAGCCACACACACACAGTTATCTGCTGGACTATCAGATGAGTCCATGATCCCTTCACACTTACTATGAGGCTTTTATCAGTTGCAAATGAGGTATGTCCCTTGTTCCAGGAGTGATAGGGACAGTGAGGTGAGTTAAACTCACCTCTGACCTCAAGAAGCTCACCTACACAGAGATAAGATTCATAATCAGACACACCACAGTAGCACAAATAGAATGTGAATGATAATAGTTGTGTACAAACTGAGCTTCATAAGGACAAGGGAGGAATAACTGAGTCTTCCTAGAGGACTCACAAAAGGTGATCTTGACCTTGACAGTATTTTGTCTTCTAGTATATCCAAAGTCACAAATAACAGCCAAACAAACCTTGGTGGATACAAGAGACATCCTTTCTCCCCCAGCTGCCCTGTCTCCTTCTGGGAGCAGCTCCTTTTTGAATGAACAGTTGAATTTGTGACACCAAACCTTTGATTTTGTCTGTTCATTGTACAAGCTCAACATTTGGAATTCGGTTCTGTGGCAGGCAGTTGGAGGGGCTCCTGGTGGAGCTCGGAATGCCAGAGCTGCCCTGCTACTTACTCTTTCAAGTTGATAAACTTGCCCTTCTCTGATTCCAGTCTCATGTTTCTCACCAACACATCTCCCTACTGGTTAATGATGGGAAACATCTATGCACAAAACACAACATTGTCCATAGTTAAGTGAGGAGACTCAGTCCCCAAGGCTATGGCTTTCACAGGATGAAGAAGTGTGAGACATTTACAATGAATCTTACTATATCTCTTCTAAAACATAAAGACAAAAGAATATTTTCAGGAAGTTAAAATTCAGAGGACTATCCCTTTGAAAGGGACTACAATCTATCTCACTTTCTACCCATACCCAGATTAAACCTTTAAGTTTCCAATGAAAACTCTTACTATTTTATGACCTCCTTGAGTTTTCCACTGGTCAACGTTGGAGACAGCAGTGTTCTTATTCTCTTCCATTATTCATCCTCAGACACAGTGATGGCTTTTTTTTATAAATACCACTGGACCAACATTCTAAAGTTCAAAGGAAAAGAGATTTTGTCTACATAAACGTGGAGGTCTCCACAGTTCCAAAAGTTTGTTAAACAAGCTTTATTTATTAAAGAAATGTTTAGTATGTGATAGTAAAAAAAAGAACACCTGGACTTAAACCTAATGATGTTCAAGATTGACTTCAAACCTACTAAAACCAGTGGGAAATGTGATAGTAGGAGCAAATGTGACTTAATTTTGTTTTATGACTCCATCCTGTATAACAACCATGTCAAGTAGAAGAGTCATGACTAGAGCAAGATGTTCTTTTCTTTTTGCTATATAAACCTTTAAGAACATGGAACTACCTAATGAGGTATTGTTTCTGTAACTAGGGTAACAGAACTCTGTTTCTGTTACTGGGGTGACTGGGCTAATTGTGATTTGTTAGGCTTCCCTCTGCTTGATTGCACTGTCACGCTTCTGTAACCTGTCTTGCTTGCATTGGATAGAACTCCTGAACATCCCTTTTGTGGTTTTCAGACTTATAAAGAGTGCCCTCGCAATTGTGCAGGACTGATCAGGGGAACAGTTTTATGTTTTGGTCAGCTGCCACTGGTGTGCCTCAATAAAGTCTTGATTCAATTATACGTGAGTGGTCTGGAAGTCAGTTTATAAAAACACTGGGATGAAGCTTGAACTATAACATTTGGAGGCTCGTCCTGGATCCATTTCTTTCCTATTCTCACGCCAAATTTGCCTCCAAAGACGGGCTTTTGGACCTTCACCCCGGAGTAGAGGGTAGCTCCTGAGAGACATTCCTCAGCCTCACTCCAAGGATGACTCCAATCCATCATAGGATGCTCTGAAAAACCTCTTGCCGGCCTGTCAGTTGTGGTGAGTCGACTCTTCTGGGGGAAAAGGTCAGATTGGAAGCAGTCGCTTACACCTTCCCTGGGACAGACGTTGTCACTCTCTCCCTGGATGTCTCCCTGTGTGACCTCATCTGTCTGTATCTGGGGCCCATTAAAGGCCTCCCTTGGAGGCCTCATCTGTCTGGCGGCAGGATGAGACGTGGTCTCTGCCCTATTAGTGGTCTCCTTGTGTGACCTCAGTGATTGTTGCTTGTCTTGTGTCTGTTCTGCTGTTTCTCCAGCGTCTTCTTGCTGTTTGTCATTTGTCCAGTGTCTGTTTGCCAGCTATTTGTCTTGTGTTTATCTGTCCGAGTG
Organism: Ictidomys tridecemlineatus; assembly: GCF_052094955.1. Classification (NCBI taxonomy): domain Eukaryota; kingdom Metazoa; phylum Chordata; class Mammalia; order Rodentia; family Sciuridae; genus Ictidomys; species Ictidomys tridecemlineatus. Next base: position 112,665,224 of record NC_135486.1, read on the forward strand.
TTGTGCTCGAGCCCTTTTCTTGTTCTCATAACCGCTCTTCTTTCATCAGGATTCCTTGGCTCCATGGACATCACGAGACAAGGAAGCACTACAGAGATCTCTACCTGTACCCCTTTAACTTGTTTTCTTAACCATTTTCAGGACTTTGTCTGTTGGTTTGTTTTTGTTTGTTTCCTTTTTGTTCTGTGTTAATTTCTACCTCAGTTTGTTTCTAATGGGAAAAAATAGGACACCCATAGCACAAGAGTTAATAACTAGAATCAACAAATGGGACTTACTCAAACTAAAAAGATTTTTCTCAGCAAAAGAAACAATAAGAGAGGTAAATAGGGAGCCTACATCCTGGGAACAAATCTTTACTCCTCACACTTCAGATACAGCCCTAATATCCAGAGTATACAAAAAAATCAAAAAATTAAACAATAAAAAAACAAATAACCCAATCAACAAATGGGCCAAGGGCATGAACAGACACTTCTCAGAGGAGGACATACAATCAATCAACAAGTACTTGAAAAAATGCTCACCATCTCTAGCAGTCAGAGAAATGCAAATCAAAACCACCCTAAGATACCATCTCACTCCAATAAGATTGGCAGCCATTCTGAAGTAAAACAACAACAAGTGCTGGTGAGGATGTGGGGAAAAGGGTACACTTGTACATTGTTGGTGGGACTGCAAATTGGTGCAGCCAATTTGGAAAGCAATATGGAGATTTTTTGGAAAGCTGGGAATGAAACCACCATTTGACCCAGCTATTCCACCTTCTAGGTCTATTCCCTAAAGACCTAAAAAGAGCATGCAACAGGGACACTGCTACATGGATGTTTATAGCAGCACAATTCACAATAGAAAGACAGTGGAACAAACCTAGATGCCCTTCAATAGACGAATGGATAAAAAATGTGGCATTTATACACAATGGAGTATTACTCTGCATTAAAAAATGTCAAAATCATAGAATTTGCAGGGATATGGATGGGATTAGAGCAGATTATGCTAAGTGAAGCTAGCCAATCCCTAAAAAACAAATGCCAAAAGTTTTCTTTGATATAAGGAGAGTAACTAAGAACAGAGTTGGGAGGAAGAGCATGAGAAGAAGAGTAACATTAAACAGGGACGAGAGGTGGAAGGGAAAAGGAGAGAGAAAGGAAATTGCATGGAAATGGAAGAAGAACCTCATGGTTATAAAAAATTACCTACAAGACGAAGTGAGGGGAAAGGGAAAAAAACAAGGGGGAGAAATGAATTACAGTAGATGGGGTAGAGAGAGAAGATGGGATAGGAGGGGATGTAGGATAGTAGAGGATAGAAAAGGCAGCAGAATAAAACAGACACTAGTATAGCAATATGTAAAACAGTGGATGTGTAACCGATGTGATGCTGCATTCTGTATACGAGGTAAAAATGTGAGTTCATAACCCACTTGAATCAAAGTGTGAAATATGATTATGTCAAGAACTATGCAATGTTTTGAACAACCAACAATAAAGATTTTAAAAAAATTTAAATTGGGAAAATAGATTAAAGGTTACAAATGTCTTTAAAGTTACTAATGCACAGATTTGTTTAAACAGATGTTAAAAATGTTAATGTCTATAAAGTGTCTGATATCCATTGTCTCTAAGATTTTTCTTCATCAGAGGGAAAAAAGATTACTAATACTATTCACTGCACTTGTCTGATACCTTTTTTTTATTTTAAGATATGTAAGTTTCATCTAAATGTATATAAAATTAATCATGGATGTTTTTGTTAGAGACATCTAATTGGTACAAAGTTAAAATGCTAACTGTTAAATAAAATATCAAGTATTCTTAATTCCTTAAATTCCATAAAGTAAAATATTTAAACAATGTTGGTGTTTTCATGAATTGGTAAACTAAAAAGGAAATTTAAAATTATTTTGTGTTATTATAAAAACAAGGTTACTATAAATTACAAAGTCCCAACAGGTATAATTTTACCTACAAAGAGTCAAAAGTTTCAACTGTATTTCAATTAAAGTACTGTAAGTTATAAATATTTCAACTTATTAAAAGAAATCAATTTATCTAAATTCAAAAATTTATAAAAGTTATTTCAAGTTACAAACAAAAAAAGGATCAATGTGTTAAAATTATTAAAAAGTTCTAAATATAAAAATATATTTAATGAAAAACGTTTCCAGGTAAAAAATCTTTATGTGGTAAAGTATAATTATTATACATTTAAGTAAACAAAAGAGTCTAATTAAGTAATATAAAGATCTATAAATAAAAGACAAATATTAAAATGTTTATATGTAATTAAGTTGGTTATATATGTAACACAAATAGTTAAAACTATTCAACGTTGTTCTCTAAGAACAAATAATAGTGTACTGATATATTTATATGTTAGATTGACAAAAACTTCTAAAAATATTAATTGCATTGTGTCTATTATGTTTTATCCCCTAGAACAAGTAATCTTAGAGAAATTAAGGTTTGTACATTTATGGCTATACAACAACTGTTATTTTAAAGTATTGTCCTACATTACAAAGTCTAGATTGTCATTTAAAAGCTAACCTTGGTTAATATAAAAACATCAATAAAAGTGTGGTATAAGGCTCTGCCTCCCACCTTACAGCATGTGAGAATAACTTCAAAGTAGGCCAGATTTCAGTTAACTTAAAGTTATATTCCAAGATTAATTTTATTAGAAAGATTACTGTAATCTCAAATAAAAAAGATAATGTATAACTCAGCCAAGGTTCAAAATTATATACAAACTAAATATATTTTTACTATTATTAATTTCACTTTGTATTTTAATTATAACTAAAAAAGTGTGACCATTACACTTAGAACAACCAAGAGACTTTTACTGTGAAAGTGTCTGATTAACACGAGAGAGAGAGAGAGAGAGAGAGAGAGAGAGAGAGAGAGAGAGAGAGAGAGAAAGGAAAGTACAAAAGAGAGAGAGAGTGAGGAAAATGCAAGAGAGAGAGAAAGATAGAGGAAAAAAGTGAGAGGGAGAATGAGAGACAGGGAAAGTAAGAGAAAAAGAAGAGAGCAAGAGAAGAGGATCTAGCAAGAGAAAGATTTTATAGCCAAAATCTAATGGAGTCTCTGGGTCTGTAAGCTGCCTTGTTGATATACAGTGATTGGATCATACAGTAGTTGCTAAGGTTTCATCTTCTGCCTTCAGGCAGATCTTCAGCATTACATAAATTAATAAATAAAATGAGGATATTGTGTTATGTAAAAATTAACTGTAAAGTTATAACAATTAAAGTTAAAGCCCAGCTTTCTTACTTTAAAACTGGTAAAACTGACTTGCTGGATGTTTAAGGCAAAACTTAAATATTAAGGATAAAACAAAAGGGGCCAAAAAACCCCCAATATTTGGCTCTTGTCCTCTGAGTAAGCCTTAACCAAGGACAGGGGGAAAAGCTTTGCAATTCTGGGCCACATAACCTCCTGATAAGGGAAATTAATGAGACCCCCTTTTGGAGAACAAAAAGCCAATGAATGTACATGCTGCAAAAGAGAAGGGTCAGTGAAAAAGGGAGACATGCCTAATGCTTCCAAGGAAAGCCATATGGTTAGCAAGACCTTGACCCATCATAATGCAGATAACACGAACAGAGCTAAAATGCTACTCACACGTTCCCCAAGAATGTCCTCCAAGAAAATTCAGCTGACTCTTACCAATAAATAGAAACAAGGTCAGTTTGATCAGCTTTGTCTTAAACACCTAGCAAAAACAGTTAAAAACCAAAGCACAGACATTCCTAGGCATTTAAAAAGAAACAACAGTTATTTTAATGTAACTTAAAATGTACACTTGTGTTAACATCTCTCAAAATGAGTTAGACTGAGACAACAGAATGGAAATTCTTAATCAAAAATTCCTGATAACTACCAATAAACATTGCCTGAAGTTTTTATTCAGTTTAAGGCCTACAGATCTTCCTAACCTCCTACACAGGTAGATATAATCAGTGTTTATTAATATACTTATCTAGCCCTATGTAACAAAGGAATCTTTACTGAACACAGAGGTCATGCCAAAAAGGTATTTTTTCAAAAGTCAGATAACATTAACTAATTTAATTAAATGTTGTGTCTACATTCCTGATAATTCTGACAATGTTAAAGATTTATGTTCCCTAAAAAAAAGTGCCTTATTAGGCTTTGTTAGGCCTTGTTATGGGGAAAATTTCTCAGGTCTTCCATCTCTTGGTAAACAATTATTAATTTCTCTAATTTTCATGATATTCATGGACAGGTTCCAGATGCTACAACTGCTATTTTGTATTAATCTTACTTCAGTACTCATATCTTTTTGTTTCTCTCATAGAAGTGCCCACCCCAGGTGAATTTATATCCTGTTCTTCCTGAGATAGATTTTTACCATGGTCTCTTTAAGCCACTCAGTTTCTAAAAAGGGACTCCAAACTGCTGGCCCAATGCACATCGCCCCCTTTCAGCTGGAAGTAGCAAGAATGGTGGTCAATGCCCTTTTCCCTTACAGCAGTTGGACGTCCCTAATATTAGAGGGAAAATTATGGTCAATATAGATGTTTACCAGTATGTCTAGCTCAGAAAGATGTACCTGGAAAACTACTCCCAAGATGACACTGGGTGATTTCCCAGAAAGAGACACTTGCTTCCACAACCCAAATTATAAGTGGAACAACTCCCCATTCACCAAAAATTGTGCTTCCCAGGTCCCACTTTGAACTCCTGGACTAAATCTCCAAACTGTCCATAACTCTGAACTATGTAACCTACAACTTTGATGGAGTAAAGGAAAAAGAACACCTGGACTTATTAAAAGGCCAGGCCCCATTGATTTATCAACATAGACTGGCTGCCCCCATTTTAGTTCCTCTCCTGGCTAGATCTACCACTTTGGGAACTACAACTCTTATCACAGGCTCTAAAAATTTTAAGTCCCTTAGCATCAAATAGATATAAATTTAAACTTCAGGCTATTGGCTCCAAAACTTATTCTCCTGGTCCTCTTGGTTTGACTACCATTGTTTCAGCCATATTTGGGCCCCTAGTCCATCTCCTGATTGGAATTACTGTAGGACCCCACCTCTTAAAAACCCTCCTAAACCATATACAAAAGAATGTAAGTGAGGTCATACTTATAGTCTTGCAAGCCCAGTATAGTTCCTTAGACATAGAAAGATTAAAAAAAATGAGGCCTAATTATGTGCAAAATTGACATCGAACCTACTAAAACCAGTGGGGAATGCGATAGTAGAAAAATAACACCTGGACTTAAACCTAATGATGTGCAAGATTGACATCAAACCTACTAAAACCAGTGGGGAATGTGATAGTTGGAGCAAATGTAACTCCATTTTGTTTTATGACTTCATCCTGTAAAACAACCATGCCAAGTGGAAGAGTCATGACTGGGGCAAGATGTTCTTTTCTTTTTGCTATATAAACCTTTAAGAACATGGAACTACCTAATGGGGTATTGTTTCTGTAACTAGGGTAACAGAACTCTGTTTCTGTAACTGGGGTGACTGGGCTAACTATGATTGGTTAGACTTTCCTCCGCTTTACTTCACTGTCCTGCTTCTGTAACCTGGCTTGCATGCATTGGCTAGACCCCCTTAACATCCCTTTTGCAGTTTTCAGACTTATAAGGAGTGCTCTTTCAATTGTGCAGGGCTGATCAGGGGAACAGTTTTATGTTCTCGTCAGCCACCACTGGTGTGCCTCAATAAAGGTTTGATTCAATTATTCATGAGTGGTCTGGAAGTTAGTTTATGAAACCCTGGGATGAAGCTTTAACTATAACATCAACTGCCTACTAGGTAGCTAGCTCTGTGTCAGACACTCAATAGTATTTATTCCAAATGCCTAACCACCTGAGAGTTTGGAAGAGACACCCAGGTACCTAACACCATTTTTGGACTTTATATTCCAACCCTTGTTTAGATGTAAAATTTCCCTTGGTTGGAAGCTTTTTCCAGGGGAAAAGACAGGAAGAAGGCCTAAGAAGACCTAGCACAACCCCTAGGGCTATGCAGAGCAGAAATGGGTTGGTGACAGATACCAGATGTTCTTGGTCAACTGTATGTTACCTAAGACCAGTTCTGTCTTTACATGCATTTACAGCATAAGCATCTTTAATAAAGGGGTGCTTAGATAGGATAATTTTTAAAATAATAATATTTGAAACTTAAAGGATTTTGTCTACATAAAGCTCTCAGCTAATGTCAGAGGAAAAGAAAAACAAATAAATAAAAGACATATAGAAAAAAAACACAAGTTATTAATGTAAGTTCTTCCAATATTTTCTACAAGGACAGCAGGGGAAAGGAAGATTATTTTATTTTTCACCTGGGTGCTACCTCAACAAATCAAAACCCCTGGAATTTAGTTCCATCATATAAAATATATTTTTGTATTAAAATGTATGCTTCAAGCCTGGCACAGTGGTGCATGCCTGTAATCCCAGCAGCTCAGGAGTCTGGGACAGGATGATCACAAATTCAAAGCCAGCCCTGGCAATGGTGAGGTGCTAAGCAATTCAGTGAGACCCTGTCTCTAAATGAAGTGCAACATATGACCAGGGATGTGGCTAAGTGGTTGAGTGCCCTCAAGTTCAATGTTCAGTCCCATCTCACCCAAAAATAAATATATGCTTCCACAACTCATTAACTGTAAAAATTTAGGAGATTAGGAACTGAGGGATGTTTCTTCAATTTCACAAAGAGATTCTACAAAAAATCCATTTTTAGCTAATTATACACTTACTGGTGGCAAACTGAATGCTTTTTCCCAATCATCAGTAACAGTTCTACAATTTCTGCTGAGTCATATACAAAAAAAGTAAAAACATTCATCTGAGTGTAGATTAGTGATTTGGACATGTTGGGAAGTAAATAGAGGCTATATTTGGGCAGTGTGGAAGATATATATATATATATATATATTATTGAACATAGCAGCTAATCCTATTATCATCCACAATTATCATACACTAATCAAAGTTTTTTAAAAAAAATTGTGATGCTGAGGATTGAACTCCAGACTTTGTGCCTGAGAGGCAAGCACTCTATCAACTGAGCTAATTTCAGGCCCCAAAGTTTTTAAAAAGTGAAGATCGAGATTGTATGGGAATACAAACGCACACAGAAAGACAGACACACACACACACACACACACAAACATTCTCCTCATCTAAAATTAGGGTAAACTTTGGAAAATTAAAGTCTATATCCTTCAAAAGAAATGTTCACTCTCATGGCTCTTATTCAATCTCACACTGGAATTCCCAGCTAATGTCAGGGGAAAAGAAAACCAACAAATAAAAAGCATACAGATAGGATTTTCCCTATTTGTAGGTGCAAACGTTGACCAATGTGGTCAACACACAAGAAACCAGGAACATTTCTAAGGTTAATGAAGATTTGGTGAAAACACATTAAAAACACAATCTAAATCTGCACAAATGTAGGCATGTGATACACTGGCACAGAGCTGCACACTCATACATATAGGCACACAAAACAGGAAAAATGAAAATAAAAAACCTAGATTGTATCAATTTCCTGTTACTATAGAAATAGGAACTTAATAAATTTATAGTCATGTAAGAAATTATCATTGGGTAAAATAGAATAAATTATACATGCAACTGCCTGATAATTTTTGGCAAGGAATGACCTCTGAACCTATAAATATCTCAGGATAAAAATTGAGTTAATAAATAAATAAATGTTACTTTGAATTAGTCAAAGGGGAACAAAGGGAAGGGTGAGGGGATGAGAATAGGAAAGACTGTAGAATGAATCACACACAACTTTCCTATCTTCATATAAGAACACACAACTAGAGAAACTCCACATTATGTCCAAACACAGGCTTGGGAAGTTGTACATCATGTATGTATAATATGTCAAAAGACATTCTAGTGTCATGTATAACTGAAAAGAATAAATTAAAACTTAAATATAACTAAATAAATGTGAAAATGTTGAAAAGTGAATGCTTACTCGCCAGTTACTGAAGTCAGAATAACATTCTTTGATGAGCACAGTTTTGATAGTGCTTGGCTCTATAATAAACAAAACAGGCTGTCGACCATCATATATGCTGTGTTAGAAAAATAGGGCTTATTAAATTTAACAGGTCAGATTCTGCAGCAGAAATCCTGACTTAGATCCTGATGTTACCTATTCTACCTGCCTAGTCCTACGATACATAGCAACATGAAGTTCTAGTTGGGGATTCTGGCCTCAGAAGCCACTGAAGTCTTCATAGAATAAAGGGCAATGTAGATAAAGTAGGTAGAAAGAGACAAAATACACCACCTAAGAGATCATAATTAGAAGTAGCATTGGAACACTTGTTAAATCTAGATAGTGAATACAATAGTATTGCCTACACTACTTTTCATAACTTATTTATTTATTATTTATTGTAATTATTGGTGGACAGAATGCCTTTATTTGTTTATTTTCATATGGTGCTAAGGATCAAACCCAGTGCCTCACACGTGCTAGGCAAGAGCTCTGCCACTGAGCTACAGCCTCAGCCCATAGTCTCCATAACTTTTTACAAAGCCAAATATAGGTTTGTGAAAAAATTGAAGGCAGACAATTGAATAACTTCTCACAATTACTAAGTGTTTCAAGTGGTAGCTAAAATGGGGATTTGGAGATTCAGTGGGGCATATTGTATCCTTGGATGACATGTTGTGTCCTTGGGCCATGTCAACTGAGCAGAACACTCTGACCAGGCCTGTGGCTTTTTGGGGATTGATGAGAGAAGATGGAGAAGAAGAGTCAATGTCTTTTACCGCTATTTTTAGTGAAGAGCAAAATGATTACACCTCTTCTATGGCTCCCACCAACCCCCCACCAGCTCTAAAAGAGAATAGTTTCTATAGTTAGCTGAGGCAACCCTCCAATATAATCCCTATCAATTCACCAGGAAACTCAATGGTGTAACTACATCCTATGTCTGGTCTTAACATCAAATGGATGAAGAAGAGAAAGAAATGCTTTATTGAAAAGTCAACACTGAAAACTTAAATATGGCATATGAGCAACAATAATGATGACAATAAAAAAAGAAGAAAGAAAGCTAAGGAAATAAAAAAATCTGAGCAGAAATGGTTTCTCATCTGCTTTTCAGTACCTCCCAGCCTCTTGTTCAAAAGCATACATTAAATCTGAAATTTAAATAAGAGAATTTGTCTTTAAATTAAAAGGAAATCAATGGAGGAAAGAGATGATGCCATAAATTTATAATCCCATTATTTAAAAAAAAACAATTCTCAAGTAATACATTTTATTCATCTAAAGGGGTCAAAAAAAAAAAAGAAAAATGGGTAAGATAGGAATAGCCAGGCATTGGACACAAAGTAAGGCTGGAGACTCTGGGTCATCAAAAGCAGGAGAAAAGCCAAAACATGCAAAATTCTCAACCTAAGTCAGACTGTAGACCCAGACTCCTGGTCACATGCAGAACCTTTGGCAGGACAAGCCTCCAAGGACTTTGCAGCACAGAGGGTTGCATCCCAAAAGTTCTGGGCTGAGGTAGTTCTCATGCGTTGGGGTGCCACATCATAACAAGTCTACCAAAGAGAAATTTCAGGAATACTCACCCCCATGTTTTTCCATAATTTTTATAACATTCTGTGTCAAAATCAGACAAACCCTAGGAAAAAGAACAAAATGAAATTACATTATTGTTGCAAATGTACTGACATTGCATCAAATGACCCAAATTTCATGAAATCAGGCTTGTTGTTCCTAACAGGTGGTTAGAAAGAAGCTCTTATTCAGAGGCTTCTGAGGAGAAAAGAGAAAATATGCAATGTTTGAAATAAAATATGTAAAGTCACTTAAATTTTCTCTATTATACATAATCAAGCAATTACTATTGTCTATGAATACAACATGCTTCTCTTCTGCAATATTTCTTTTTCTATTTATGTTGTCTCATAAATACTGGGACCTTCTGAATTATCACCTCCATGGGCACATGAAGAAACCCAGGGTGAGGAAAAGTTAGTGTATCTCAGGGCCGCGCATGAACTTTTATCTCCTCATTGAGGATCATTTTAATTTATCTCAGGTTTTAACTAGAATTCTAGTAGAATTAGGTACTTAAGGACACTAGCAACCTCTTCTAGCCTAAGATATTTATGTTATCACAATCCTGTTGTTGAGTAAGTAAGTGACATAGTGAGCAAATAAAAAGCGGACTTGCCTTCCTATGTTGTAGCTCAACTTGGAAAAGGGAAGTTGCTACCTCTCTGCCCATAGGACACATATAGTTAGACACTGGCTCTGAGTTTTCATCATAGAAACTAAGCAATTAATCTTCCTCATGTTAAGTTATATTTGTAATATTTTAAGTGTGCAAATAAAGCATCCCAGAGGTTTGAGTGTGTCTTCCTAGAATCTGCACTGAGAAAAATGAAAATCCTGTGAGAATGCTCACAGTTTGCTGAACATAAAGTCCACAGCTTAAAATGTGGATGTGCCAGAGTCCTGAGCTCATCAACAGAAGGGAACCTGAGGCCAGGAGGAGTTGTAAACAGAGCCCAAGGGTAAACCTGACTGTGCTTTGGATGGGGCCCTCAAACAGTTTCTGAAGCTTAGAAATCTTGAAACTTCTCTCATGGAGCTGAATTACTACTGATGTAACTAAGCAGATGTTTGCAACCATAAGAGGCAAAACAGGGAGCTCAAATAACACTCACCTGGTGATAATTAAGAACACTTCCCAAAAAAAAGCAGAGGTGTTGGCCCTGGAATTCCCAGCTTCTTAAAATATCCATGTTAATAGGTCCCACAGCCATAAAGTGGAAGAGAAATCCAGATCAAGGGATTGTGACTGTGTGTATAAAGTGGCTCATGAGTCCCTGATAAATAATGGGAGCCATTAAGCCAGGCAGGTATCATTTAGGCCATAAATAACAACAAAAACTTTAATGGCCCTAATCACATCTGCTCATCATCTCCTCTCTCATGGTCACTGAGATACTCCAAAATCACAATAGTTAGCTCAGAGCAGCTAATTCCATCATTAGGCTCCCAATGATACAGTGAATATCTGATATAAGTCGCCAAACATGAACTTAAAAATTTCTGAGCAATTCAGCCTAAATTTTTTCTAGGTCATTTCACTCACTGGTGTCAGTTCAGGATGATGACTTGATACCATTATGTTGGCCTCTCTACTTGCCTCCAGTGTGGGTTGTCCCCACTCTGGGCCTTCTTCTCTCAGCAGAGAGGAATATTCTCCAACTTTTTCATAACTCTTATCTGGATGCCTTTTATTGCATCCCTCATCCATATTCTCTTTTACTCATCTGCTGTAAGAGATTAAGAACACTGGCATATGAGGAAACTGTTGAATAAGAATAACCAGCTGGGCAGGTATATTTAAAGACATGTGCAATCTACGTCATGGATGTATGTATTAGATTAATATTCCTTCAATTGTTCAAAAAAGACGGGTCATTTTTAAACAGATTGGTTTTCACAAATACAGAATCCTTCAGAAGAAAAGTGATAAACTTACCTCAAAAAATTGTACTATTGAACAGAATAAAATTAAAACAATTTCATTAATTTTAAAATGCCACTGGAGGTAAAATAGATGCAACAAAAGCCTGAATACCACCCTTTACTTCAATTGTAACAATCAGGTTTATATTTTCAATTTTCACATCATTATGAATGCCAACTCTCATAAAAGTGAATTTAAGGTAGAAGTCAAAGGTCCCCTTGGGGCAATGTCTTCTACTCTCATTCAGAAATAACTGCTCTTTTTACCTGATCCATGAAACCAGGAATCCCACTATTTTTTAAATATTTTTTTAGCTTTTGTTGGACACTAAAACTTTATTTTATTTATTTATTTTTTTGTGGTGCTAAAGATCAAACCCAGTGCCTCACACATGCTAGATGAGCTCTCTCCCACTGAGCCACAACCCCAGCCAAGGAATCCCACTATTTAAAGGAATTCTTCTACTATATTAATTTATTCATGCTCCTCTACTGGTATATCATGAGAAAATGTTTAAAATAAAAAATTGGCTTGTTAACTTCTGTCTCTTGAAGCTGCCATTAGATTTCAAATCAAGAAAGAAACAAATCTCTACACTGATGATAACTTAAAGAATAAAAGTTCAAAATTTCTCCCAAGTCTTTGCTCAATAGTTTCATCATTCAGCAGTAGTTGCATATTTCAGGGCGAAGGAATTGAGTTTTTGGAGGGAGGGCTGTGCCTGTGAAAGGGAAGAAAATAGAGGAAAGAACTGAGTCTGAGCTTGTGGTAGGACCTGGGGTGCACTTGGTGCATTTTACAAATGGTGCTTGGACGTGGGGGAGAAGCAGGAACCACCTATTACACAGGTTACAAGCCTTCTACACATCTCTTGTACTGCACATAGAACACAAAAGATAAACAATGACACAGAAACTTGTGAAGACTCCTTTTTACTCCTAGAATTCTGAAAGTTTGCAGAGGGTGCATCACTTTTCAGAAGGTGTCCAGTTGTTTGTAATCTGCCTCTACAGAACTCCGGCTGATAAATCTAAGTACAAACTGAGACTCAATCGGAAGTTCATCCTCCAAATCAAATGATATCACTAAAACTCCTAGTCACAGAAATGGGAAGTTTCAAGAGGAGAGGAACTGGGACAGTTACTCACAGGTAGAGGAGCACCAGGCTAATTCCCAGGAGAACCAAGGTTTCCATGGAAAAGTTTGGGATCAGATTCATCACTACTTTTCTTTCAAAATCTTCTCCTCTGAGTTTGACTTCCAGCTATGTGAGTTATCTTTTCACTGGCGAAGGTGCCAATCTTGCCTTCTGTGAGCAGCTTTGAGCCAATGAAGTCAGTCTGGAATATTTATATGCTTGAAAAAAAAGTGGAGCTGGGTGTATAGCCAGTAGAAAAAACCACCTGTGCCCCACCCCCTATTGCAGAAACCAGGTGCCCCCTCCACCTTGGCAGTTGGCAGTGAGTCATGAGACATGCTCATTTTTATCTTTGAGCTCAGGTTTGTAAAAATTATTAATAAAAAATTCGATCAGAATGATCATTATGCCCAAAGGTTATTGCTTCTTATCAGAAACTCAAGTGAAACGTTGGAATTAAATGTCCTCTAATCAGTTTTTGTCTCCTTGGGTTTTCTCATTATAAAATCCTTGAATTACACCAAAAAAAAGTTATATCTAAATAACTACTCATGCACTTTCCTCTGATTACAATGCCCTCTTGGTCAGAGAAGCCTTTTTAAAAGTTGTTTTTAGTTGTTGATGGACCTTTTTTTCCTTCTTTCTTTCTTTCCTTATTTATTTTCATGCAGTGCTGAGAATCAAACCCAGGGTCTTACATCCTAGGCAAGCACTCTACCACTGAGTCACAGCCCCAGCCCAGAAGACTCTTAATCATCCTTTAAAACCCAGCTCAGAAAAAAACTTCTTCTGGTAAAGGCTTTCAACACCACCTCTTCAGAAGGAGTCACTTCCTTCCCTGGACAATCTCTATTTTCCCTGGAACACATTTCTCTTTTTGTTGTCCTCTTTATGTACAACATTGTTGGATTTCACCTTTGTTTCACTTTCCAGAATGTGAACTTTTCTGGAGCAGGGTCTCTGTACTATCCACTATTATGCCCTTAATCCCTAGCAGAGTTCTTTACAAAGAGCTGGTATCTGGAAAGTTTGGTCATTGAGTCAGGTGAGATTGCTGGGACTCTACAGGTTCTTTGCCTGTGTGTCTTTGCTGACTACTTCATCTTCCTGGTTTATTAATACAGAAAGATTATTTGTCTTGTTTGGGCCACAGCCACCTTCCCAGCACATTCAGGCTGTGTGCCAGTACCCTGATGGCCAGAAGTCCCCTAAAAAACGGGGTGAACAAGATGACACTGATGGTTGCACTGAGTAATGCCAATCCAAGCTACTTCCTGTGCCACCATTAAGAGATCCCTGCAGTATCCAGCAATTTAGACAGATTTCAGAGCAAAAAATAACCTCTGTCTCTGAAAATAATGCATGTCCATGACCAATGGGTATGAAAGGACAAAAGAGGAGAACAGCATCCTGCACGACCAGGTGAACCACAAATCTCTAATCACCCATCTCATGGCAGATATCACAACAGAGAGCACATCCAGCACCAGAACCCCCCAAAAATGATCCCAGATTTTTCATTAGGCCAAGATGTATCTGAGCAGGTGGCTCCCTGCTTTTTGTTAAATGGGTGGTTGTGGATGGAGAGCAGACCCTGGGTGCTGGTTTAGGAGCAGTCTTGTAAAAACAATAGTCACTTGTGAGACTCTCAACAGATTCCTGATGCAAGTGATGCCATGTCTGAGTGTTTGGAAATTATACCAGTTCATTATCTCAAGTCTTAGTCAAATTCTTTGTCTGATTATCCTGAGAAAGAGAGGTTTAGGTAACAAAGCCTCCAAGTTTTCAAAACATAACAGAATGAGAAGACATTCAAGCTGTGCTTGTGTGCTTCCTTCTCTCTTTCTTCTGACTCTGTGCCAACTGATACTCACCCTTCACCAACCTTTCCCATATCTCTGGCATGCATTCAAACAAGGAGAGATTCCAGTGTCATTTGATAACTTACTTAACAATCTTGAAACAGACTGAATTCAGAGGCACCCCATCTGAAATTAAGAATGACTTCCTTATGTTTAGAGTAGAAGCTGGGAGCAATGGGGCTTCCACTTCCCACCCTGACAGGCACCAAAGAGGATGTAAATGGGTATTTCATTCCATCTGGGACAACACAGACTAAATCTACATGTGTATTTTCTGCCTTTATTTCTAGATTGCTCCCTCTTCAGATCAACCAAATATACACATGTATATCACCTGGCTTTTGTTTCTGTAAATTATAATGGTGTCTGTGGGATAGGTAAGGAGAAGTAATGTAACCATTTTCTCCTGGGCTGATCGAAATGCATCAAGTTCAATACTCATTTTACCATATTTTGTCTATTTGTTATGTATATTTGCAGCCAAATCCAGCCATCCAGGATTAAGACATGTTTCAAGGTTAGGTTGTCAGTAACAAATCCATAACCCAAAATCTTTTTTATACATTCTGTATAAAAAACCTCTATAGAACTAATATAATTTTATCTTCATTCAAATCATGTATTTGACTACTATAATGAAATAGCCAGGGCCATTATTATTTTCCCCATCTTTCATAGCTCTGAACCTTGTTGGACTAGTTGGGATTTGTACCAACAAGGATAGGTTAGACATTCCTTGAGATGAAAAACGCATCTAGTGCTGGACCCCCAATCTATGCAAAAGTTCTTTTTCTGCAAAGGGCAATCAAAGAAGCCAAGCTCTAGCCAGGCAGGGTGGCAAACATCTGTAGTCCTAGTTGTTAAAGAGGATGAGGCTAGAGAAACACTTGAGCCCAGGAGTTCAAGGTCAGATAAAACAGGGAGAAATCATCACACACACACACACACACACACACACACACACACACACACACATACACAGAGAGAGAGAGAAAAAGAGAGAGAGAGAGAGAGAGAGAGAGAGAGACATGTTCCTCATGAACTTAATTCCATAGAAGGTAATATCATCAAACACAAAGATATTTGCATACTAAATTTTTGCTGTACATGTCCAGGAAAGCATTATGTGCCATAAGACTGCCCTCATGACTCTGGCATCTCCTCTGCATATTTAGTGAAGCACTCACCACATACTTTTAAGATATGTTCTATATATTTAAGTATTCAGATGTTTAATTCCCAGTTATTATTCTGGTTTCAGATAGTGCTAGCAAAAAAAGGACATAGTATTAATAAGGATGGTTCAGCCACATAAAATTAATCATACAAGTATGAGACACATACAGTCTTTATCAATATGAACGGTTTATCTTCTTTCTTGTTTTCATATGCAACAGATAAAAGTCCAATCTCAGATTATATTCAGAAAAACATCAGGGTGATATAAGTGTAAATGAACAGGTGATCCACAAACTTAGTGATGTAAGGGTCCCAATCATCATGATATTTCAATCCTTTCACAATGGTAGCCCAAGTTGTTATTCCCATGGAAAGCCTGTCTTGACTGGAATTGTCTGACTAAATTTCTTTTGGTGTAGAGAGACACAGAAGTACTCTGGAATGATTTGTGTATAAGGCTCAAATTCCACAATTTATAATTACAATTATGAAAAAATGCAAGCAAGATTATTTACCTAACTTAGTTAAGTGCCCATTCTTCTCAGTTGGGTAAAACTTGATCTTGCTAATTTGGGGAATCAGGTGGTATCTAAGCTTTGGTTGCTAGAAGAGGAAATAACCAACTCTTCTGGGATAATGATGGGAAGGTTGAGGAGCATGTCAGGTGAAAGAGACAGTTCCTCTCGTTATTGGACTCTTCCAATGTGTGCCTAACATCAGTATCACTGTAGCTTGGCAGGACTGTCTGGCTACTGTGTTCAGGACTTGTGCCAAATTCTACCTATAAGCCAGTCAGAATCCTTGTCCTTGTGAAATTTAACCTTAAGGAAGAGCAATGCTAATCAAATAAATACACAAATAATACTAAATTAAAAATTTTATTACAAAATAAAAGAAAACTTGTTGAACTTCCGAGCAGTGTTTGACATAGGTGGTTGATGTGACAAGAGATGAGAAATTAAATCGATACATGACCCAGCTATATCATCCCCCATATTTATCCAACAGAAATAATCAACATACTATACATATCCATGTTTTTGGTAGCATACTTCACAATAACTAAGTTATAAAAGCAATATATGTGTCCATCAACTGGATAAAGAAAATATGGTATATGTACTCAATGGAGATTTACTCAGCCATAAACACAAATAGAGTCATGCTATTTGCAAGAAAATTAATAGAAACAGAGAATGATTTGGTCAGCTTTTTTCCTTCTGTGACTAAAGGACACAGCTAGCACAATTGTATGGGGAGGAAAAGTTTATCTAAAGGCTCATCGTTTTGGATGTCTTATTTCATAGAAGGCCACCTCCATTTCAGAGGGAACCAGCTCACATGATGATCAGAAGAGAGAGAGAGAGAGAGAGAGAGAGAGAGAGAGAGAGAGGTCTTTACTTGCCAGATACAAATATATACCCCAAAGCCATGCCCCCAATGAATCATTTTCTCCAGTCCCACTCCACCTGCCTACAGTTCCCATTCAGTTAATTCAATCAGGGCCTAATTCACTGATTAGGTTAAGACTATGCTATATAACCCAATCATTTCTTTTCTATACCTTCGTGCATTGTCTCACACCTCAACCTTTGGGGAACACTACACACCCAAATCATAACAGAGAACATCATACTAAGTAATATAAGCCAGATTCAGAAAGTCAAGGGTTCTTTGTTTTTTATCATATGTGAAAGCTAGACAGATATAAATGAAAGAAAGGGAATTAAGGTAAACAGAAAAAGGACCAATAGAGAAATGGAATCAGTGGAGGGGAAAGGGGGAGCAAAGGGAGGGATCTGAGAATTAAATAGACAGTGTATGCTATGTGCATATATGAATATATCACAATGAAAACCACTCATCTATCTAATCATAATGCACAAATAAAAATTTTAAAACCATAAGAGAAAAAATAACTGAAACATATTAAATAAAAAAGAAAAGATATATTTGGACTCACAGTTTAAGAGATTTCAGCCCATAATCACTAGGGTCCATTGATTTTGGGCTGTGGTGAGGCAGATTGCCATGACAGAGGTGCACCATGGAGCAAAGTTCCTTCCCTCATGGTGATTGGAAAACATAAGGAGGGCAAGGTAGGGGCTAGGGATTTGATAAGCTTTTCTAGGATCTGCGACTGGTGACCTAACTCCAACTAGGTCCTAGGGTCCATCCTCTCTACCACCTTCTGATAATGCCATACAAATGTGAATCCATCTATGGATCATTCACAGATGAGATTAGGGAAGCTCATTATCAAATCACCTCCCCAAAATCTCCACCTCCGCACATTGCTGCACTGGGAACCAAGCTGTTAACACTTGAGCCTTTGGGAACATTCCAGAGTCAAACCATATCATGATTTTTTCTTTACCGCTTAACTCTCTCCTACTTAGTAAGTTATGAAAGCAGAATCCAAAAAACTTGTGGGGTTGGTTGTGTGAAAACTTGGGTATGCTTAGCTCTTAATTCCTCATCTGACTGTAGAAGGGGCTCAGTAAAATCACAGCACCTCAAATCACAGCACCTCAAGGATCACCTGCCTCTCTCTCTACCTCTATGATTCACTTTTATTTTAAAAAAAAATGCCACCTCCACATTATTCTCTTTATCTTTCATATCATGAGAGACCCCCAGGCCCTCCAGTTAAGCCAGAAATGAAGAACTCCTAAGGACAGGATGAAGCACAAAGTCAGTGGAATAGACTGGACCTTGAAGACGACATCTGCCAAGGAGGTCCTAGCTTTAAAATTCTAAAGTGGTTTCTCAAGTAGGAGTACAGAGTAAAGGGCATCATACACATGCACACAAACACATATTTGTCCACAAACACACACACACACACACACACACACACATTTTGGGGTTTTTTTAGTAGCAGTAATTAAACCTAAGGTTGCTTAAACATCCAGCCACATCCCCAGCACACTTTATTTTTTTTTTTATTTTGAGACAGGGTCTCACTGTGTTGCTTACAGCCTTGCTGAATCTGCCTTCAAACTCTCAAACACATGATCCTCCTCCAGATCCCCTGGGATTACAGATGTGCATCACTGTACCCAACACACAAACACACACACACAAACACACACACACACACACACACACACACACAATGTACCTCAAGCAACAATAGTGTTACTGAAAGCTCAGGCTTGTCCCTGATGTCAATTCAATAAAAAGGACAGTTTTGAGAAAAAGAGAAAGTTTTATTGTTCTACTGAGGAAGGAGAAGCACAGGGGACTCCTTTTTCAGAGGTGTGATTCTGCCCATCAGAGAGAAAAAAGGGTTTCTTTTTTTTATCTTTTTTTTTATTGGTAGATGGACAGAATGTCTTTATTTTATCTATTAATTTTTATGTGGTGTCAAGAACTGAATGCAGTGCCTCATATATGCTAGGCAAGTGCTCTGACTCAACCCAAGAACTGATGGTTTTTAAAGATATAATCCATTCCAGGTGTTCTCTATGAGAGGTTAGGTTCACCTGTTAATTTGGGAGATAACAATTCTTATGGCACCAGTCCTGAAGTCTGACTAACTTTGTTCCTGTGGTGGGTGTATGCTCAAAGGCAGATGGATAACGCCACCTAGGATGGAAAACGATAATCTTGTTCCCAAGCCCCAGGTTATGAAGAGAGAGAGGAAGAAGAGAAAAATAAAATCCTGTCCATATTAAAATAAGCCTCAGTGGCAAAACAGCCAAAGACTGTATTCAAAGCATGAAGTGGATGACGGATACAATAGGGAAATTTTTGTCTAAAACATTTAATTTTTTTCCTATTTCCTGAAATAAATTTAAGAGCATTGGTATTAGTTCTTCTTTAAAGGTCTTGTAGAACTTGGCTGTGTATCCATCTGGTCCTGGGCTTTTCTTGGTTGTTAAGCTTCTGATGGCGTCTTCTATTTCATCACTTGATATTGGTCTGTTTAAAATTGTGTATATCTTCCTGATTCAAATGGGAAAATCGTATGACTTAAGACATTTATCGAAATTGGGGTTGTAGCTCAGTGGTAGTGCACTTGCCTATCATGCCTGAAGCAAGGGTTCGATTCTCAGCACCACATACAAATAAATAAAAAGATCCATTCACAACTAAAAATTTTTTTTGAAAGAAATTTATCCATGCCTTCAATGTTGCTGAAGTCTGGCTTGGCACAAATCAGGAGCCACTTGTCAAAAAGAAACTAACTTTATTTTTAGAACTACAAACGCCAAACAAAACAGCTCCATGGAAAAACCCTCAGAGCCCAACTGCCACCACCGGCTTCCACAAGCCTCTCTCCCCCACACCAGCCTCTCAACCTCCCACAATCCTCCTGCTCTTGAGGCCGATTGGCTAGGTTGCGTGGGCAGAGCCAAAGAAGTCACCCAATGAGCAGCTCCGTGGAGGAGCCAATCAGCTAGATGTTGCTGGGGCCGCTGTGAGCCAATCATCAGCTGGCAGTCTGAAGGGCAGGGAAACAGCCCAATGAACATCACCGCAGAGGAGCCAATCAGCTAGATGTTGCTGGGGCCACTGTGAGCCAATCATCAGCTGGCAACTGGAAGTTTGCTGGCAGCTGGATCATCAGCCGGCAGCTGGAAGTTTGCTGGGGCCCCTTTGGCTGTGGCTCTCAACACAATGTCTTCTATTATATTGGAGTATAAGTCTTCAAAATAACTTCTAATTATCCTCTGTATTTCTGTAGTATCTGTTGTGATATTACCTTTTTCATCATGTATGTTGGTGATTTGAGTTTTCTCTCTACTTCTCGTCATTAATATACCTAAGGGCCTGTCAATTTTATTTATTTTTTAAAAAAACAACTTTTTGTTTTGTCAATTTTTTCAATTGTTTCTTTTGTTTTGATTTCATTGGTTTGAGCTCTAATTTTAATTATTTCTTGCTTTCTACTGCTTTTGCTGCTGATTTGTTCCTCTTTTTCTATTATTTGAGATGTAATATGAGGTCATTTATTTATTAGCTTTTTCTTCTTTTAAGGAATGAATTCCATGCAATGAACCTTCCTCTTAGTACTGCTTTCATAGTGTCCCAGATTTTGATATGTTTTTTCTATGTTCTCATTTACCTCTAAGAATTTTTGATCTCCTTCTTTATGTCTTCTGCAACCCATTGTTCATTCAGTAGCATATTATTCAGTCTCAAGGTGATGGAGAAATTTTTATTTTTTACTTTGTTGTTAATTTCCAATTTCATTCCATTATGATCTGATAAAATTCATGATTGTATCTCTCTACTTTTTTGTATTTGCTAACAGTTGCTTTGTGACATATTATATGGTCTATTTTGAAGAAAGATCCATGTATTGCTGAGAAGAAAGTGTATCTGTTTGATGCAGATTGAAATATTCTATATATGTCAGTTAAGTATAAGTTATTGATTGTATTATTGAATTCTTTAGTTTTCTTAATCAATTTTTGTTTGGAAGATATATCTAGTGTTGAGAGAGGTGTGTTAAAGTCACCCCAAATTATTGTGTTGTGTTCAATTTGAACTTGAGAAGAGTTTGTTCGATGATCATAGCTGCACCACTGTTTGGGGCATATATATTTATGATTGTTATGTCTTATTGGTATATGATTCCCTTCAGCAGTAGATAATGTCCATCTTTATCCCTTTTGTTAACTTTGGCTTGAAGTCTACTTTATTTAATATGATGATGGACACCCCTGATTGCTTCTGCAGCCCATCTTAGTGGTATGATTTTTCTCAAACTTTCACCTTCAGTCTCTGTATGTCTTTTCCTATCAGATGAGTCTCCTGGAGGCAGCATATTGTTCTTTTTTTTAATCCAGTGTACTAGCCTATGTCTTTTGATTGGTGAGTTTAAGTCATTAAAATTCAGGGTTACTATTGAGACATGGTATTCCCAGCCATGTTTGTTTATTTTGATTATTTAACTTGACTTGATTTTCTTCTTTGATTAGTTTTCCTTTTAGAGTACTACCTCCCTCTGCTGATTTTCATTGTTGTTTTTTATTTCCTCTTCATGGAATATTTTGCCAAGGATGTTTTGTGAAGCCAATTTTCTTGCCATACATTCTTTAAACTTTTGTGTATCATGGAAGGATTTTATTTCATCTTCAAATCTAAAGTTTAATTTTGCTGGATACAAGTTTCTTGATTGGCACCCATTTTTATTTGTAATTTTTTTGTTATTTGCTCAACCCAATACAATGATCTTGACATATCATACATTTGATTCAAATAGGGTATGAATTCTCATTTTTCCACGTGTACAAATTGCAGGATAACATTGGTTATACATCCATGTGTATACATACAGCAATCTTAGTGTCAGTTGTATTCTGCTGCCCTCCCTATCCCCCCTCCCCTCCCCTCCCATCACCTCTCTCTTCTCATTCTACTGTGACACTTATCTCTCTCTTTTTTCTTCCCTTCCCCCTCACACCATCGTATATGTATTTTGTGAAACCATGAGGGTCTCCTTCCATCTTCCATGCAATTCCCCTTCTCCCTCCCATTCCCTCCCACCTCTTTTCCTTATTTTGTGGTAATCTTCTTCTCATGCTTTTCCTTACTACTCTGTTTTGAGTCACCTCCCTTATATCAGGAAAGACATTCAGCATTTGTTTTTAGGAATTGGCTAACTTCGCTTAGCATAATCTGCTCTAGTGCCATCCATTTCCCTGCAAATGGCACCCATTTTTTTTCAGAGCTTGATATATGTGGTTTCAGGATCTTCTCTCTATGTTTGTGGCATTGGGGTCTCAGGTGGCTGAGAGCCACAGCCTAGACTTCAGAGAATATCTCTCTGGGGCTTCCAAATGTTAAGGCACTATTCCAAAATCCCAAATAAAACTCTGTGTCTTTTTGAAGTAAAAATAAAGAATTTATTCTGGCCAGGGCCAAGGGAACACAAAGCCCCAGTTCTGCAGCCCAAGAATTGAATGCTGGTGGGGGGCATCTTAAAAGACAAAAAAACACAAAGAAGGGAGGCAGGGGAGGCAAGTACAATCATGAGACATATTTCACATAGTGGAAAGCACCAAGGTCTCAGAATTTTCACCTTTTTGTGCATAGTCAGGAAGCAAGCTTGCATTAGTTCTACAGTTATGGATATTGTTTTCAGGGATCAAGTTGATAAGGGTTGCAATTTCAGCTTCTATGTGAATGGGCCTATGCAGAAATGGGAGCCAATTCTTCCCAGGGTGAATTGTCTGAACAAAATTGGGTCAGACTGACTTAATTTTCAAATTATTCCATAAAAAATCCATTTACAATTTTTTTTTATTAATGTCCTATGGAAACATGTGATGCTGGGACTCACTGTGCCACACCCATGCATGCACATTCCATGTTCAGTGAAATTCATTCCACTCTTCTTCCCTTTTTATGTCCTTTCTTCTTCCTCCTCAACCCCTCCATCTACTCTACTAAACTTTCCTCTATTTTTATTAGTTGTTCAAAATATTACAAAGCTCTTGACATATCATATTTCATACATTTGATTCAAGCAGATAATGAACTCCCATTTTTGATGAAATTACCTCTCCCTTCTTTATTCTCTCTCTATTTTTCTTGTATTTTTTTTATCTCCACCTTACTTGCCTTACTTTGTATTAGCTTCCCCTTAGTAGAGAAAACCTTTGAAGTTTAATGTTTTGGGACTGGATTATTTCACTTGACATGACTTATCTTCATTTTAACCTTTAGCTTTGATAACCTATACAGAAAGGAGCAAAGATCTATGAACAAAAATAACTATTTTATAGATTTTTAGTGTTGTTCATATAGTTAATTTTACCAAAATTCTGGATATTTTCATATGGTTTTATGTTAATATTTAGCAAAATAAGAGTATCTGTTTCATTGTAGTAGTCACAGGAGACTATGCAGCCCTTCTCTCTTTCTGGTAAAGTATCTGAAACTATCTGACTTTGTTGTTGGTAAAATAATTCATCACCATTGGGTTTTATTGATTAAACATCCTAGAAAATTTAATGGGTGTAAAACATTTATAATTCTGCAGGGTTACAGTGTGTTCTCCATGGCAAATAAGATTTGAGTTCCAACTTTTCTTTATGACAAGTGGAATCTGGGCCCAAACTGGTGTGTTGTAAGGTGACCAGTTAATCAGTCTGCTGATTTCACAATCTCAATGGGCCTGGTTAGAGTGATTAAAATATGAATTTCCTACGTTTTATGTGTAAGTTGAAGTTGTTAGATAATAGTAAACCAGGATTATATCTACAAGGTAAAAAAACATTAGATACATATCATGATTGGTGGAAGTCAAGGTCTGCCTTTCAGGACTCACTTTGATATATATCATCTGTGAGAAATTGTTAATGAAATCTTGACTTATAGTGACAGGCTGTAAAGCAATGCCTAACAGCATGTTCCTGGGTGACACAAATTTTCATTTTTACCCTACCTGAACTGGTTATTGTCTACACTTTCTGAGGTTTTTGTGGTCACATGAGGTTGTTGTTCAATATTCAACCAGAATTTTGCTAGTGAGATAGTGTTGCAAAAAGCTATTGGATACAGGTCATCCTTTCTGACATTGTTGGAATTGTGATATCTTCCAGCTGGCTGCCAGTCTCAGTAACCTCACTTACTTTCTCTGTCTAAGAACATGTAGTTGAAAGATTTAGACTTAGAAGAATATATATTTATTCCCATTGTCAGGTGTGTGAGTGATAGATTTGTGTCTATGGTGTCTGGATTCCTGATATGATTTCCCCTCGATACTGTTACTCTTTCCTCCTCTTTTTTCTAAAATTCCATGTATGTTTTTATCTGGCTGTTTCCCAACTCTCTTAAGCTATGGGCATTTTGCAATTCTAAAAATACTTCCACTTTTTCAGTTTAGTTACAGTAATGACTATATGCCTCACTACCAATTTCTCTATAAATCTGTATTTTATTACTAAAGTGAAGAATTTGAGGCAGGATATTTTGTAAAGAAATGATGCCATTCAGTCACATCCATGCTGTCCCAAATGATAAAAATTCATCATTTGTAAGGCTGAATAGTGTCCTCTCTTGTATACATTCCACCTTTCCATTTATCCATTCATTAATTCATGCACACTAAAGTTGATTTTTATTTTTGGTTATCATGAATAATATTGCAATAAACATGGGAGTACACATGCCTCTATGACACATATTTCATCTAGATAAATATCCAGAAGTGGGATGCTGAATCATATAGTAGTTCTATTTCTAATTCAATATTTGTTGTGTGCTTGTAGGATTAGCATCTTTTTCCTGTTACATGTTAAACTCCATGAGAGTAATAATTCTGACCTTTATATGCAGTGCTGGTGCATGTCCCAAACACAGCAGGCATGCAGCTGAACCAATTCATAGTGTTACTGAGGTAAGGAACACACCTCCTCCAATGCCAAGAGAGAATGCCATGGGACCTGCCACTTTCCCTACAACATCCAACCATGAGGCCTACAATAGTTGGTTGTTCCCCTTCTTCAGCTATCAAAGCTAGATACCACCTGGTTTCCCAAATAGACCTAATCAAGTGTGCCCCTACTGAGAAGTGTAGGCTCTTGAGTTAGAAAAAAATCTTTTTTTGCATTTAAAAAATTACTCTTTTTTTTCAGTCAAGATTAGAAATTGTGAAAATTGAATCTAACACTCAAATCATTTCAGCACAACACTGCCTCCCTGCAATGAGAGCAAATACTTAAACAATGGAAATCAGGACAGGTTTCCCATTCGAGGAGAAACTTGTGCTAACAATGTAACGTATAATATCAGATTCATGGAGATCCTTACAATACTCTGAATCCAGTGATGGAATCTGAGCTTAATGTCCTGTGAATATTATTTGAGACTCCACATTGATAGTGTATGAAGAACACTGAGACAAAAACTCAAATATTTAATGTTGGCAAAGACATTTATTATACTTGGATGGTTGCTGTAGTTATCTCTTTGTCATTATGTTTCGCCAGAAGACCTGAATCAGTCATCTGTGTAATCTCAGCACTTAGAGCAGACCTCTAAAAGTACATGCAGATGCTTCAATACAACAAATAGTAGATGGGAGACAAGGGGTGGTTTGGGTGCTTCCTGTATATGTTCAAATAAATTGGCAGTTTGCAAGCTTTTTATGTTAGAAAACATTGCTTTTGGGGAATCAAATGGCACAAAGTACATGTCTCTTATTATTATCTCCTGTAGTGTAAGACCATTTGCATCAGTTGGGAAATAGTTCTGACTACATTTCATTCCCTAGCAATGATAGCTATTGCTTTTTTTAAAACACATCAGAAATTTATTAGTTGCTCAAAGCATTACATTGATCTTGACATATCATATATCATATGTCTCTTATTATTATCCCTTGTAGAGTAAGACCATTTGCATCAGTTGGGAAATAGTTCTGACTACATTTCATTCCCAAGTAATGATAGCTATTGCTTTTTTAAAAAAAAAATATCAGAAATTTATCAGTTTCTCAAAATATTACATTGATCTTGACATATATCATATGTCTCTTATTATTATTCCCTGTAGAGTAAGACCATTTGCATCAGTTGGGAAATAGTTCTGATTACATTTCATTCCCAAGTAATGATAGCTATTGATTTAAAAAAATCAGAAATTTATTGGTTGCTCAAAACATTACATTGATCTTAACATATCATATATCATACATTTGATTCAAATGAGGTATGAATTCTTATTATTCCCACATTTACAGATTGCAGGATCACATTGGTTATACAGCCACATTTATACATACTGTCATACTAGTGTCTGTTGTATTCTGCTGCCCTTCCTATCCCCTTTCTATCCTCCCTCCCTTCCCCTCCCCTCATCTCACCTCTCTCTACCCCCTCTACCATAACTCATTTTTTCTCTATCTATTTTCCCCTTCCCTTCACATCCTCTTATATGTATTTTTGTATAACAATGTGGGTCTCCTTCTATCTTCCATGTAATTCCCCTCTTCTCTCCCATTCCCTCTCACCTCTAATCCTTATTTGATGGTGATCTTCTTCTCATGCTCTTCCTCCCTGCTCTGTTTTGAGTCACCCCTCTAATATCAGAGAAGACATTTGGTATTTGTTTTTTTAGGGATTGGCAAACTTCACTTAGCATAATCTGCTCTAATGCCATCCATTTCCTTGCAAATGCCATGATTTTGTTATTTTTTAGTGCTGAGTAATATTCCATTGTATGTGAAGTCTAAGCACACTGGCTAGAGCCTAAGATGACAAGGACAGAGGAACTGTCACATTGGACTTGGTAATGGCACAGCATTTGTAATTATATGCTTTGGAGGAAAATGAAAACATATGAATTTCCACAGGGAATTTATTTCCAGAAAAGAATAAGGAAGGCATTGGGATTAAGTTGCCAGTAGTTATAAGATGACACTCTGACCTTGTTTGAATGCATTCTGTGGACCCCTCTTATGGGATCATAGAGGATGGTCCTACAACACCTCGCCTTGGCCATGAATCAATGCATGCATAAATAGATGTATTTTCTTATTGCACTTTAAATGAGGAGTTGTAGTTTCTATCTAGTGTCTCCTACAGAAATTTTGACTCAAATATGACAAACTATGATCATCAACATTTCATGCTGCTTGATAAGCTTCAAAACTAAGAAAGCAGGTGCACTATATTTAGTATTGAGATGTTCACCTACATAGGCCTCTGTTCAGCAGCCCATATACTTAAACCCAGAATAATGGGATGAAATGGAAGTGGTGATCTGTAACCATTGAACTTACCAATAACACTGATTGAGGTGTTTATTTACTTCCCACAGAATAAGCACTAAAAGGAGTTCAGACTGAATGTGTACATAATTATTTTCCAATTACCAATATGGGGAGGGAACTTGGTTTCTCTAAGTATAGGTCATACAAAACCTATAGCTTTCTTTGGAAAGTCTGGCAATGATGAGAAAAGATAAAGAGAAAGAGACACGCTAAGTGCAGCTCAAGTGTCTTCAATTTTGTTGTGTATTAAGAACTATGAAGGTTTTTTTTTTCTTGCCATGAATTGTGTTTTTTTTTCAGGATAAATTTATTCAGGATCTGAGTCAGAATGATAATAATGAGCTTGTGTGATTTCCAAACACTCACTTGTGGGGTCTTTACCATTGGAGATGTGGTAGAAGCTCACAAGTGACAGAGATATCAATTACACAATGTCCCCTGTCCAGTTTCCCAGGTCTCTTTATCACCCATTGAGTAATCACCATTCATCAAAAACTGTAACCCACTGTCCCTGACCCATGGACCCCTCACCTAACCTAGAATCATATTTTTTGTATTATAAGGTGCTGTATATGCTGCCTGTAATGACATCTTCCACACCATTTGTAGCTAAGGTGTTTGGGGTCCAAGTGGCCACAGAGAACGTTCTTTTCTGTCCATTTTCTCATTATTCCAGAGAGAGAGGACAATTCTTTGTTCCAAAATCACTCTTAATTCCTTTCTGTGGCAGACACCTTTGATGGACTTCCAAAAAAGCACCATGAATTGATGGTGCTCACTCAGCAGTCAACTCCATCTCAACCATGTCCAGTTCCTTCTTCATGGGTCTTTTGTCAAAAGAACCCTGCTGGATCCAACTGAACTTTTTTTGAATATTCTTTTATTTTTTAATTTAATTTAATTTATTTAATTGGTTGTTCACAACATTACAAAGCTCTTGACATATCATATTTCATACATTAGATTAAAGTGGGTTATGAACTCCCATTTTTACCTCAAATGCAGATTGCGGAATCACGTCGGTTACAAATCCACATTTTTACATAATGCCATATTAGTGACTGTTGTATTCTGCTACCTTTCCTTTCCTCTACTATCCCCCCTCCCCTCCCCTCCCATCTTTTCTCTCTATCCCATCTACTGTAATTCATTTCTCTCCTTGTTTATTATCCCATTCCCCTCACAACCTCTTATATGTAATTTTGTATAGCAATGAGGGTCACCCTTCATTTCCATGCAATTTCCCTTTTTTCTCCCTTTCCCTCCAATCTCATGTCTCTGTTTAATGTTAATCTTTTCTTCCTGCTCTTCCTCCCTGCTCTGTTCATAGTTGCTCTCATTATATCAAAGAAGATATTTGGTATTTGTTTGTTAGGGATTGGCTAGCTTCACTAAGCATAATCTGCTCTAGTGCCATCCATTTACTTGAAAATTCCATGATTTTGTCATTTTTAGTGCTGCATAATACTCCATGGTGTATAAATGCCACATTTTTTAATCCATTCATCTATTGAAGGGCATCTGAGTTGGTTCCACAGTCTAGCTATCATGAATTGTGCTGCTATGAACATCGATTTGGCATTATCCCTGTAGTACGCTCTTTTAACGTCTTCAGGGAATAGTCCGAGGAGGGCAATAGCTGGGTCAAATGGTGGATTCATTCCAAGCTTTCCCAGGAATCTCCATACTGCTTTCCAAATTGTCTGCACCAATTTGCAGTCTCACCACCAATGTACAAGAGTACCTTTTCCCCCACATCCTCGCCAGCACTTCTTGTTGTTTGACTTCATAATGGCTGCCAATCTTACTGGAGTGACATGGTATCTTAGGGTGGTTTTGATTTGAATTACTCTGACTGCTAGAGATGGTGAGCATTTTTTTATATACTTGTTGATTGATTGTATATCCTCCTCTGAGAAGTGTCTGTTCAGGTTCTTGTCCCATTTGTTGATTGGGTTATTTGTTGGCTTTTTGTCTAATTTTTTGAGTTCTTTGTATACTCTGGAAATTAGGGCTCTATCTGAAATGTGAGGAGTAAAAATTTGTTCCCAGGATGTAGGCTCCCTATTTTTCTCTTTTATTGTTTCTCTTGCTGAGAAAAAACTTTTTAGTTTAAGTAAGTCCCATTTGTTGATTCTTGTTATTAACTCTTGTGTTATGGGTGTCCTATTAAGGCATTTAGAGCCCGACCCCACAATATGTAGATCAGAGCCAACTTTTTCTTCTATCAGATGCAGAGTCTCTGATTTGATATCAAGCTCCTTGATTCATTTAGGGTTAACTTTTGTGCATGGCGACAGGAGGAGATTCAGTTTTATTTTGTTGCATATGGATTTCCAGTTTTCCCAACACCATTTGTTGAAGATGCTATCCTTCCTCCATTGCATGATTTTAGCCCCTTTATCAAATATAAGATAGTTGTAACTTTGTGGATTAGTCTCTGTGTCTTCTATTCTATACCATTGGTCCACCCACCTGTTTTGGTACTATTGCTCTGTAATATAGTTTGAAATCTGGTATTCCTATACCACCTGATTCACACTTCCTGCTTAGAATTGCTTTTGCTATTCTGGGTCTTTTATTTTTCCATATAAATTTCATGATTGCTTTATCTATTTCTACAAGAAATGCCGTTGGGATTTTGATTGGCATTGCATTAAACCTATAGAGAACTTTTGGTAATATCGCCATTATGATAATGTTAGTTCTGCCTATCCATGAACAGGGTATATTTTTCCATCTTCTAAGATCTTCTTCTACTTCTCTCTTTAGGGTTCTGTAGTTTTCATTGTATAAATCTTTCACCTCTTTTGTTAGGTTGATTCCCAAGTATTTTATTTTTTTGGAGGATATTGTGAATGGAGTGTTTTTCCTCATTTCATTTTCAGAAGTTTTGTTGCTGATATACAGAAATGCCTTTGATTTATGCGTGTTGATTTTATATCCTGCCACTTTGCTGAATGCATTTATTTGTTCTAGTAGTTTCTTTGTAGACCTTTTTGGGTCTTCTAGGTATATAATCATGTCTTCCGCAAATAGTGATAATTTAAGTTCTTCTTTTCCTATTTTTATGCCTTTAATTTCTTTCGTCTGTCTAATTGACCTGGCTAGTATTTCAAGGACTAAATTAAATAGAAGTGGTGATAGAGGGAAACCCTGTCTTGTTCCAGATTTTAGAGAGAATGCCTTCAATTTTTTTCCATTCAGAATGATGGTAGCCTGATGCTTAGCATAGACAGCTTTTATAATGTCAAGGTAAGTTCCTGTTATTCATAGTTTTTCTACTGTTTTGAACATAAAGGGATGCTGTATTTTGTTGAATGCTTTTTCGGCATCTATCAAGATGATCATATGGTTCTTATCTTTAAGTCTATTGATGTGGTGAATAACATTTATTGATTTCTGTATATTGAAACATCCTTGCATCCCAGGGATGAATCCTACTTGATCATTGTGCACAAGTTTTTTGATGTGTTTTTGTATTCGCTTCCCCAGAATTTTATTGAGGATTTTTGCACCTAGGTTTATTGAAGATATTGCTCTGTATTTTTCTTTCTTTGAGGTGTTTGTGTCTGGTTTTGGAATCAGGGTGATGTTGGCCTCATAGAATGAATTTGGAAGAGCTCCCTCTTTTTTTATTTCCTGAAATAACTTGAAAAGTATTGGTATTAATTTTTCTTTAATGGTTTTGTAAAACTCCACTGTATACCCATCCGGTCCTGGGCTTTTCTTGATTGGTAGTCTTTGATTGCTTCTTCTATTTCATCCACTGATATTGGTCTGTTAAAATTGTGTGTATCCTCTTGACTCAGTCTGGGCAAATCATATGACTTTAGAAATTTATCGATATCTTCACTATCTTCTATTTTATTGGAATATAGGTTTTCAAAATAATTTCTAATTGTCTTCTGTATTTCTGTAGCATCTGTTGTGATATTGCCTTTTTCATCCCGTATGTTATTAATTTGATTCCTCTCTTTTCTTCTCTTCATTAGCATGGCTAAGGGTCTGTCAATCCTATTTATTCTTTCTAAGACCAACTTTTAGTTTTGTTAATTTTTTCAATAGTTTCTTTTGTTTCAGTTTCATTGATTTTCTCTCTGATTTTAATTATTTCTTGCCTTCTGGAACATTTGCTGTTTTTTTTTTTTTTTTTCCTTTTCTAGGGCTTTGAGATGAAGTGTGAGCTCATTTATTTGTTTTTTTTTTTTTTTTTTTTTTTTTTTGAGGAATGACCTCCAGGCGATGAATTTCCCTCTTAAAACTGCTTTCATTGTGTCTCATAGATTCTGATATGTTGTGTCTGTATTTTCATTTATCTCTAAGATTTGTTTGATTTCCTCCTTTATGTTTTCTGTAACCTATTGATCATTTAGTAACATATTGGTCATTTTCCATGTGATGTAAAATTTTTTCTTTCTTTTTTTATCATTGATTTTCAGTTTCATTCGATTATGATCAGATATAATGCATGGTATTATCTCCACCCCTTTATATTTCCTGATGGTTGCCCTATGGCATATTATATGGTCTATTTTTGAGAAGGATCCATGTGCTTCTGAGAAAAAAGTATATCCACTTGACGATGGTTGGTATATTCTATATATGTTAGTTAAGTCTAGGTTATCGATTGTGATATTTTGTTGTATAGTTTCTTTATTCAACTTTTGTTTGGAGGATCTGTCCAATGGTGAGAGAGGTGTGTTGAAGTCACCCATAATTACTGTGTTATGGTCTATTTGATTCTTGAACTTGAGGAGAATTTGTTTTATGAATGTCGAAGCACCATTATTTGGTGCATAAATATTGATAATTTTTATGTCTTGTTGTTGAATGGTTCCTTTTAACAGTATATAATGTCCTTTCTTATCCATTTTGATTAACTTAGTCTTGAAGTCGATTTAATTGGATATGAGGATGGCCACCCCTGCTTGCTTCCGAGGATTGTGTGCTTGGTATATTTTTTCCCAACCTTTCACCTTGAGCCTGTGTATGTCTTTTACAATCAGATGTGTCTCCTGGAGGCAGCATATTGTTGGATTTGTTTTTTTAATCAATGTTACCAGCCTATGTCGCTTTATTGGAGAGTTTAAGCCATTAACGGTTAGAGTTACTATTGATATATGGTTTGTACTTCCTGCCATGTTTGATTATTTATTTATTTTTCTAATTTAGTTTGTTTCTCCATGATTAGCTTTCCCCCCGTCCTCTGTCTTTACTGAGGCACGTCCCACTGATGGTTTAAGTTATTGTTATTCATTTCTTCCTCGTGTAGTGTTTTGCTCAAGATGCTTTGCAATGCTTGTTTTCTGGCTGCTAATTCTTTTAGCTTTTGTTTATCATTAAAGATTTTTATTTCATTGTCCTACCTGAAGCTTAATTTTGCTGGATACAGAATTCTTGTTTGGCATCCATTGTCTTTCAGTGTTTGAAATACGTTGTTCCAGAATCTTTTTGCTTTCAGCGCCTGTGATGAAAAATCCGTTGTTAACCTTATTGGTTTACCCCTGAATGTAATCTGCCTCCTTTCTTTTGTAGCTTTTAATATTTTCTCTTTGTTTTGTATATTGGATATCTTCATTACAATGTGTCTTGACGTTGGTCTACTGTGATTTTGTGTGCTTGGTGTTCTGTATGCATCTACAATATGTATATTCGTTTCCTTTTTTATTTCTGGAAAGTTTTCTTTAATTATTTCATTCATCAGGTTACTCATTCCCTTGGTTTGAATCTCTGTGCCTTCCTCTATCCCGATGACTCTTAAATTTGTTATTTTTATGTTATCCCATATCTCTTGGATATTTTTCTCATGATTTTTAACCAGCCTCTCTGAGTTGGCTAGACTCTTTACAAGATGAAATATTTTGTCTTCATTATTTGACGTTCTGGCTTCTACTTTCTCCACTCTGTTAGTGATACTCTCATTTGTGTTTTTAATTTGGTTTATAGTTTCTTTCATTTCTAGAATTATTGTTTGATTTTTTTAATCTCTAACTCTTGATAAAGATGCTTAACTTCTTCTTTTATCTGTTTATGTAATTCATTTTCAATGTGTTCTTTCACTGTTTGAATTTGCTTTCTAGTATCCTCTTTAAGGTTCCGTTCCATCTTTCTAAGGTATTCCTTGAGTTTTTTTATATGACCATTTTTCTGATGGCTCTAGGTCCTCTTGAATATTTAGTCTGTCCTGGATTGTTTGTACTCCTTTTCTTTCTTGCTTTTTCATGTTGCTCATGTTACTTCTTGTTCTGTTTTACTGCTGAGTTACTGTTTACTCCTATAAATTTATTTGATGCTTGGGAGAATAGGTATTAGAAGGGAAGGGGAAAAGTCATTAAAGAGAATGAGAGTAAGCAGATATAATTCGAGGAAGGAGGAATAAGAGAATTGAAAATAATTGAAAAGACAAATAATAATAGAAAAATGAAAATTAAAATTAAGAAAATAAAATAATAAGAAAAATTAAAAGAAAATTAAAAAAATTAAAAAAATATTTACAAAACAACAACAACAACAAGAAAATGAAAATAAATAAGAACAAATAAAAAAGGTAATAAATGCAGTCTTAGACTTTGATTAACTCCTCTTCCAGTAGGTGGAGCTGTGCACAATGGGCCATGCTTGTCCTCTCAATAGGCGGGAATCAATCACTGTGCAGTAGCTCTTCCTCTCAGACTGGGTGGGTCTCCAATCTTTGGTGCCTAGGGCCTTCTCTTGTGTCTAGACACTTTCCCTCTTGTCCTCAAGCCAGGCCCTGCTCACTGTTGAGGCTCACCACAATTTTGGCTACATTCCAGGTCTGCTCCTCCCAGGAGCTCTGTTTTCATGAATGCCTGGGCACACTCTCCCTATTTGCCATTCCCTCGGACCCTAAGTTTGAGGGGCATGGGGCTGAGAACCCCAAGCGAATTTGCTTGCCCTCCGGTAACTACGCCCCCGGTAGCTGGTGCAAGCGACCTCAGTTGTCAGCACTGGTGGGAGCAGTAGCCAGGAGTCCCATACAACTCCTGATTTCCTCGTTCTGGCTATTCTGCTCACGGGAGAGCTGGTAGTGGGGAGGAGCCCTTAAGGTTTCCCTGCTGTGGGTAGAGGGAAGGCTAGGGAATTACACATCTGTTGCCTCTGGTTTCAATTAAGTTATCTCCTCTGCCACGTTTTGGTGATGTCAGTTCTCCACCATGGTGATATCCCATGCAAATGGTGACAGTTTGTTCCCTTTGACGAGTGACCAATGCAAAGGGTTGGTCCTGACTGTCTCTCCCAAGCCCCGTTTCAATCCTGTGGCCATTGCCTATGAAGGCTTTGTTGGCATTTACTTCCGTAGGATCAGAAGGGCTGACCAGTTGTTTCGGGGGGATTATTAATGCTGAGTCATAGCCATTTGGCTGGGAGAAGCATGCGGATGAGAGCTTCAATGCAGCTGATCCCAGCTCCGATCCACCTGAACTTACAGGGATAAAGGATGAGGCATAGGTGATACCTTTTGTTAGGTAGGTAGAGTGGATGCCAAGGTCTTACAAGGGAAGACATGCAGGTGCCCAGGCATCACACTCAATTCAACTAAACCAAAGTTTCTGGATGCCAACTCTGTATCAAGTATTCTGCTAGGGACTAGGGACATAACAGTGAATAATACTCCTTTTCCTTGATAATATCACAATCCTGTGAGGGAACTATTATAGAAGTCCCCAAAGGAGGCACAGCATAGAGAGGCCAATAATATAAATGGAAATGGAGAAGACAAGTAGAAATTACCCAGAGGAAGACACAATTTTATTTGTTGGAGGCCACTGCTGTGAAAACTTTCTACTAGAATGATTTGGGGCCTGAGTTGTGTTTTGAAGTGTAATTAGGAGCCTTCTATGGGGCACAGAGTCGGGCACAGATTTGACTTGTTGGGTTGAATTCAAGTATTTTGGAATGAGGGGAGCAATGGAGAGAAGAGCAAGTCAGGAAATTTAATTTCAGTGGGCTCACTTAAATATCTAATATGAGTAAAAGATGTTTGGTATTAGGACAACACCAAGAAAATTGCTTATTGATTTTACCCAGAACCTGCACTCAGAGGAGGTCAGAGTAGGGGCCTTTATGACCCTTTTCCAACTGCCAGGGTGCAGAGGGCATTCAATGCCTCCAACTTCAGGTGGGGCACAGGTGGCCCTACTTCTGGCCAACATACTATCTCCATCTCCTCTTCAGTAATGTAAAAATGCAGGCTGGCCTCACCAAATACATCTGGGCACAGAAGGGAAGCTCTGAAGGGACAGCCCTGCATAGGGCAGGCCTAAAGGTTTTCATCTTCAGCTGACAGAAAAACTTAGCATAGAGAATTGCCTGTGGGAAGCTGTGATAGACCTGATTCCCCACTTCTCCATTGAGACCTGGATCTTCTTCACAATCAGCCTGGTGTTTCTCTGTCTGTGAGTAGCTGTCCCGGCCCTTCTCCTCTGTAACCCTGGAATTGGGGTGGTTATCAGGGCCTTATTTTTTTAATGTGTTTGGACGGTCAAAAGAAATAATGTTTGAAATGAATAAGCTCCTTTTAATCTTAACCAGATCCTTAATATTAGCTTGAGTTTCTATCCTTTCCCCCAATTTCCTATTCCTGTGTCTACGGGGGTTATTTACAAAAGTAGTTCCTCAGATGATCTGATTAACTGAATTTTAGACCCAGACCAATGATTCAGAATACAATGAAGGCAAATTATATATATATATATATATATATATATATATATAATATATATATATAAAACCTGACTGCCATGTGCAGTAGGAACCTCACCCCTTTCTCTATTCCCTTTGGGAATTCTGGGGGCATCTGGGTTATTTAGAGATTTGTCTTATTATCTTTACCGTCTCCATTATGTGTGGCTGTCTTGTGGATATTGGTGTTTCCTGTACTCCTCCCTCCTAATCCCAATTATCATATATAAAAAGCTCCACAGTGAGCCCCATACCTAGTGGGAGTGTCACATTCCACCTTCCCTCTTTTCTGTGATCTTCACCTGGGGACTCCATTTCCTCCTAGAACTCAATTTCTACACCATGCAATATGCAGAACTATTTACCTCTCAATGTTGAACTTTTAGAGCAGAGACAGCTGTTGGAAATATGAAAGGGGAATTCCAGAGCCCAGCTGGGCCTTGCTGAGGAATGCCTGTGGATCCTTCAAATACAAGTCTTTTTCTGAAATAAATTTTATGATATTTTACAAAAGTTACTAGATTTTTACAGAATACTTGACACTTGTCTACTTTAAAGGCTAATCTCTGGAGAAGAAGATGTTAATTTAACCACCTGAAACACATCAAGGTCTCTCGTTTGATATTGCACAGTGCATCTCTTGCTATGAAAAGGAAGAAACAAACTTCAAAGTGCACTTCTATTGTAACTGAAAGGTCTCTTTGGGAACATTCCTTTCATACACATAGAATATTTCATACCTTCCCCATTTGTCACTTTGGGACCAACCTTCTGGGAATAACAGCTACATGCTTCACCAGTTGCTGGCAGCCTCTTCCCTCTCTCTTCTTTCTTACGTTTGCCCCATGTTGGCCACATAGGAGTAAGAATTTTGCGGAATCCAGAACCCACAGTTGTGGGTATCACGACATGACATATCAAAGATGAGTTGCAGGCAGGCCTGCCCTAGGGAGCATCAGCCCTAATGGGTTTCATACAGATATAGTTAATAAACAGAGGCAGCAAATGAATTGCTTTGTAACTGACCCTCTTTATAAGTGTGAGCATGGCTGGCACTGTGATGACCATGCAAGCATCATTGGTTGTAGATTTCATGAGGAGAGGA
Organism: Ictidomys tridecemlineatus; assembly: GCF_052094955.1. Lineage (NCBI taxonomy): Eukaryota > Metazoa > Chordata > Mammalia > Rodentia > Sciuridae > Ictidomys > Ictidomys tridecemlineatus. The sequence goes on from NC_135486.1 coordinate 112,702,476, forward strand.
ATGGCCTCAACAATGGTTCCTTGGTAACCCATTCTTGTGCCCAGTGCCACTCAGGTGAAATGTGGAAAATCAGCCTTCCCTACATGCAAATCTACTATTTTTCATGTCTAAAATATTATCATTCTAGGTATGGAAAAAAACTTCCTATTTCTACCTCATTTATTATTTTATGAATGAGAATCATAGTTTCATGGAATAATCAATTTCACCAATCGACATAGGTAAATCAAATGCCCTGGCAGAATTTCAGTCTGAAGCTCTCAGGAACACTGTAGTTTGGGGATGCTTATCAACTAATCATTTTAGGATGGGAGCATAAAGAATTCAGGTTCTTTTAGTTAATCATGAGTTTTAGGAGGTCCCTCACTGGAGGTGGAGGGGGAGAAGGTGAGTATATGCAATTATTGCTTTGGGGATTTTTCTGTCATTATATCTCCTACGTGTCACCTCCCTGGCTTGACTGCTCTGGTTTTTGAGTCTGTGACAGGCAAGCCCCACATACTTTCACAATTCCTGTGACCTGGATTTCTCTTTTACAGTATAGCTATGGGACCTCCTCATGTGGACTTTTAAAGGAGGTGGAGATTCTGGGACCAAAACCTCTGTTGTTTGGGGGAACTATTCTGGCTTGCTGCAAGGTAAGTGTTGCTTGAGTTTCCATTTTGCTTCTCCTGGTTGCAAAGATCCACTTAGTTCCATTTAGATGCTGCTCCTTGGGAAAAAGTGCTGAGGTTTCAGAAACTGTGTGTGGGCTCCACAGAGTACAGCCAGGATTTCCTTGGGGCTCTAACCTCATTTCTTTGGAGCCTAGTGTTTGCCTCAGGTGCACAGCCCAAATCTCTGGCACATTAAGAAAATTTTGTTTGTTCCAGTGAAGGACTTCATGCATTTTCTCTCTGAAAAAGCAATACTTTCCTCTCCATTTATCCCAAATGAACTTTTCAGTAGATGTGTCCCAAAATCCACATTTCTGTGACCTACTTTTGTATACTTAAAATTCACAATTGCATTTTAACAATGAAAAGATTTATTCTTAACTTTCCGAAGTGAAAACTCAGGACAAGTTCAACACTTGGACAGGGCAAGTTCTTGTGTAGAGGTGGCAGTTCTCCCTCTCTCCATGCTGAGTGGGAACTCGGGAGGCAAGTTTTCTGATATTTGCTCACTTACTCACTTTCTACTATACAATATGCCTAGGGTGTACATAAATCTGTTGGTCTAACCTGACCACTGGTGTCTTTAGCTTCCTAACTCTATGAGAACTCGAGGAGAGAGCTCATGAGGTAAAAGGAAAGCATGCCCATGGAGGAGATGAGCATATTGTTGGGTCTTGCTTTTTAATCCAATCTGCCAGTCTAGGTTTTTTGATTGATAAGTTTAGGACATTAACATTCAAGGTTATTATTGAGATATGATTTGTATTCCCTGTCATTTTGCTTCTAGTTTTTAATTTGATTTAGTTTCTCTTTTGGTTGAATATTACTCTAGTGTAGTTTCTCCCTTTGCTGGTTTCCACTTTTTTTTTTTTTTTAAACTTCGTTCTCATGGAATATTTTGTTGAGAATGCTCTGTAGCTCAGGCTTTCTAGTTGTGAATTATTTAAATGTTTGTTATCACGAAAGGTTTTAATTTCATATTTAAATGAGAAACTTAATTTTACTGGATGTAAAATTCTTCGTTGGCTTCCATTTTATTTTACATCTTGAAATAATTTATTGCAGGAACTCGTACCTTTGAGGGTCTTTGTTGAGAAACCAGTTGAGATCCACATTGGTTTCACCCATATGTAATTTAATTTTTTTTCTCTCACAGCCTTTAGGATTTTACCTTTATTTTTTATGTTAGTCATTCTCATTCTAATGTATCTTGGTGTGGGTCTGCTGTAATATTGTACATCTGGGGTCCTGTAAGCCTCTTGTATTTGATTTTCCATTCCATTCTTTAGGTTTGGTAAATTTTCTGATATTATATCATTAAATTATTGTGCATTCCTTTGGTTTGTATCTCTGTTCCTTCATCTATTCTAAAAAAACTTAAATTTGGTCTTTTCATGTTATCTCATAAATCTTGGATGTTCTATTCATGATTTCTGTTTATCTTCTCTGCAGAGTCGACTCTATCTTCATGATTATATGTTTTTTCTTCATCACCTGAGGTTCTTTTTTCCAAGTGGTCTAGTCCGTTGGTGATGCTTTCTATTGAACTTATAATTTAGTTTACTGATTCCTTCATTTTGAGGATTCTTTTTTTTTTCCATAATCTCTATGTGTTTCTTGATGTAATCTTTTGCTATCTGTATTTGTCTTTTGTTTCTTTGTTGGAGTGATCTATTGTCTCCTATATCTGCTGTCTTATGTTATTCTGTGCCTTGAAGACCACTTTAATTATGTATGTTTTGAAGTCCTTCTCTGACATTTCTTCTACTGTGATGTCAATGTATTCTATTATTGTACCATATTGGTTGGTTTGGGGGCACTTTCTTCCCTTGTTTTTTTTTTAATATTGTTTATGGTCTTCCTCTATAGCAGCACAGATCTGAGGTATTACAGTTTCTACTCTATAATCTTGTAATGGTTACCAATACATCAACTTTAAGGAGTATATTAATATTTACAGCATCCAAACAAACAATATACAGTCTTAAACTATATAACTCCTATTTAAATAATTGCAGTTTTGTCACATTAAACAGAAATAATGCATCCAATTACTATCGACATTAAAAATAGTAGTTTTGCATAAGGGTCTATAGTTTTGAATGATGAACGAAGGGGAGGGTATAGGATGTGGGAGTTGTGAGGTAGAAGGTTAGAATACAGAGGTATTAAGTCATAGGGAGAGTGAAAGAGGTATCAAGAGAAGTAGGCTAGCAAGGATACTTCGGGTGCAACCAAGCCAGGACCTCGGTGATAGTCTTCCAGGTCTTGGCTGTTTTTTCTAGATGGAAGCAAGCCAGAAGAGCCATGCATTGGTAGATGTGGTTTGGTCTTTTCCTCCACATATGCATGGTTGATCTCCTCTTCCACACACGCAGCTGTGGTCGATCTCCTCCTCCTCCTCCATGTGTCTAGCTGAGGTCAGTCTCCTCCTCCTGTACACATTTGGCTGGGTTCAGGTTCCTCCTCCTCTGTGTGTCTGCTGGGCTCAGTCTGCTCTTCTTCTGCTCATGAAGCTGAGATCTGTCTGGTCCACCTCCTACATGTGTGGGGCTGGGTTGGTCTGCTCTACCTCCTCCACATGTTGTCCCAAGAGATCTCTCCTATATCTCTTAACTTTCACCAATCAGTTTCTGATTATTAACACTGTTTTCTAAATGTATAAAAAATTTAAGGATATTCTTTAGTTTTTGTAAACACATGCAGACCTATGATAATTGTTACTTTACTCTGGATTCTAAACTGTATTGTAAAAGTTAAAATTAGTAAAATGTAAAGCTTAAGAGAGCACTTTGCCATATTGATGTTCTCCAAACTAAAATTATCTGTAACAAAAGTCTCAGATGTGTATAGAAATAACAAATTGTGTTGATGTTTATTTGTGTCATTTAGTGTTTTACAATCAGACAAAGTAACCTATTGTCAATAAGTTATATATAAAATTGTGTGTTACTCTTCACATTACAATTGAAATTTCAATGCACTTCTAAAAATAATGAGAGTCTGATGTGTTTAAAGGTAATATTGTAAAACATAAAAACATTTTGCCACCTACCCACACAAAAGGAAAGCTAACAGCACCCTTAGCCTTTCTATGATTCATGTTTTAAATGTAAAGTTATATTGTGTTAACTAATGATCATATAGACTCAGGAAATAATATATGCAAACTTTATAAAATGACATTTAAGAAATAGGCAAAATCAGTGTCAGACCTAAAAGATTTTACCTCAAATTTGTCAAGCCCTGCCTTACCTGAGATAAAACTCTGCCTTCCACATACTACATGTTAGAATGGCTCCAAAATGGGCTGGACTTAAGCTACTTTAAAGCTATGTTTAGAAGAGTCATAGTTGTTTTAAAGATTACCATGATCTCAAAGAGGAAGAAAATGTATAAGAATTATAGTTATAATTCAAGATAGCTATTACACAAACTAAACATGTTTTTGGTCTTGTTAATTTAATTATTAAAGAAAAAAAAAGAGTATAAATTTGTCTATGTCAAATTGTTTTACAAAGTATTAACATCTAGCTTGATGGGACATTATTCACTCATCTTGATTACCCCAATGACAATGAAGGTAAATGAACTCACAGAGTGATTTATCTCACCTGAGTCAAGACAACAAAAATATCTCCTGCAAAAGAATGGACAGACTAAGAGACTCCAACCACCCTCTAAAGATAAAACTAAAAAAAAAAAAATGAATAGTTAATTATGTTTTTTTTCTCTTACTCAGACTGTGTTCTAAGGCCAGATTTAATAAAACAACATAATTTGTGAATCAAGTTTATATATATATAATAAACAATATATATTTATTTGTATATATAATAAAAATATATTTATTTATATATATATATATATTCATTTATATATAAAATATTATATATATATATATATATATATATATATATATATATAAATGAATGGCCATTACAACCCTCTACCTCATTTAAAAGGGAGAAATGTTATTGGCCAGGATATATGTGCCTTAACCAGACAAACTCCATTTTACTCTGAGACTCCATTTCTTATAAGAAATGCTTTTGTCAGGAGAAAACCCTGTCATTGCCCTCCTGATCCTGCTTAGCACACCCTGCTTAGAGATTCAAATATTGCTCTTTTTCTTATACAATATAAAATAATTCTCTTTTTGGTTCTCATTTTTCTTGGCAATGCACCCTATCCACATATAATAATTGTCTAGATATTAGTAAACCATTCTTTCGATTGTACTCATTTATGGTTGTTTTGATCCATTTCCCCTTCTGCTTATGATATTAGAGCTTATGATTTTTGTGTATGGTTTTGAATCATAGTAACAGCCACTTAGATTTAATGTAGTGACTTGTGGTTTTGAACTATAAATGGTGTGCTCCATCCCTGGAGTGGGTCAAGTAGTGAAGACTTCTCTTGGCCTTCTCTTGGCCCACTAGCTTGTGAATATAAGTTAAAATTCTTACATTGAGTTTGACTCAGTGATTTATTGTAATCTAATTATGAATATAAAGAACTAATTTTCAAAAAGTAGAAATAAATAGAAATAAGACTAGTAGAATAGAGAAAGGGTAACAGAGGGAAGGACAATGGAAGGGACAGAGAAATTACTAGGGTCTGGAGTGGGGCAGATTATGGTATCTGCATTTTTTAAGCCTCTCATGCACATCAATTTTAATGGAAATCCTGTGTTGATAGCTACTCAGAGTTACTTTATAGGAAGTATGAGAAGGCAGAAGTGGACTCTTCACAACCTCTTTGGTGAGTTAGTGGAAGGGGTTAGTTCGGGTAGATGATGCCCTGTGTGACTCCTGAAAGTTGTATAGAAATTCACTTTTTGAAAAACTCATTGGGTCATTCCAAGAGAAGACTAGCCTGTACAGACAAAAGAAAACAAGAACATGTCACCTTTAGGGAGCTTGGGATGTGATAAATGATAACAATCCCTTAAAACATCAAATGGAAGTATAGAGTGAGACAAGACTGAAGAGGCCTGTATGTCCTGGTGAAGAAGAATCAGATGTTTTTAGAAGGCAATTTGGTTTTATTCTGTAGGTGTTGATAGCATTTTGAAAGATTTTAGTACAAGAGAAATGTTATCTGGGCATTGTGGTACACTCCTGTAATCCAAGTGACTCAGGAGGCTGAGGCAGGAGGATCAGAAGTCTAAAGCCAGCCTTAGCAACTTAGTGAGGTTCTAACCTACTTAGCAAGACCGGATTCAAAATAAAAAGTAAAAAGTCTGAATACAAAAATCAATAAATAAATATTAATAGGCCCATTTTACAAGGATTTGACTGGTGGTTAGCAGGGTATTCCCTGGATAAGAGCAGCCTGCAGTCCCATGAAGCAAGTTATAAATTCACTGTCCCATGTGGAGTGGAGAGTGTGCAGGCTTTGTAGTCATTTTCAACATGACCCCATGAGGCTCATTTTCTCCTTACTCATTTTCTCTTTCATGAATTCTGATTTCTCTTTGATTTATTGGCCTTGTCCTCATTTGCTTCCTGCTTTCCTGACTATCAAAATGATTCAGATAATAAAATGACTGAACTCTTTATACCTCTGACTGTCTGCTGAGTGCAGAAATTCAGTGAATTCACATTTAGTAATAAAGTAAAGGCTGTCTGTGGATTTGTGTTCACAAGCAGTTCTGCACCATTTCATAACTATGTTGGAAGTATCCTGGGAGGTGTGGAAAGAAATATATAACCTATGTGAGGCTGACACATCAACCAAGTTTTTGAGAGAATCCCGTGTACCTTCAGCAGAATTTGGAATCACAAGTTCTGGTTCCAGGGCCCCACTTCAGAATTAAATTGCCTCAGCAATTTTCTTCTTCAGTGTTGGTTTTACAGCTATAACAGGGGAATTAAAACAACCCAACACTAGTTGTCTCACAGAGTAGAAATAGGATCCATCATTAAGAGACATGTAAATGAGCTTTCTAAACTCTGAGGTACTCTGTTACCTTATTGGTTATTTTCAAAAGAAGAAAAGCTCAGGGATGGAGTAGGAAGTGAGCAGCCATGATGAAGTCTTCTTACTCTTAACCTCAAAATCTTCAGAAGGTTTCCTCTTCCAGAGTGAGGAGGGAAGATAGGATGTTCCCCATGGAGCTAAAATGGTATCTTCAACTTGTGCCTTTGTAGGAGACAGAGCTCTGGGCACAACACTTTCAGAAGATCTGGGCCAAATTCCATTCCCTTAACTCATCATGTGTGGCAGAAGGTGAGGCTGAGCCCATGTTGCAAGGTTAAGATCCTGGGCACTAGAGTTAGATGATTTAAATTAGAACAGTGGCTCTGGTAGTAATTAGCTAGGTAACTATGGGTGGGTGAGTTAAACTTTGTGAGACTTAGTTTACTCATTCATAAAATAATGACTATAACCACACAAATCTCATAGAGTTGTTGGATGGATTGTTCCAGTTAATGAAGCAGAAGTTATTAGAACAAAAAAAAAAAAACCACACTAGGAAAAACATTAGAACTAATTGAACATCACATTACTATGTTCCAATAAAACTCCACATCATGTACATCCACAAGAATGTTATTCTAATTGAAAAGTTACACTCCATGTATGTGTAATGTAAAAACACACTCTACTGTCATATATATCTAAAAAGACCAAATAAAAGTATAGATAAGTAAATAAATGGATGCTATTATTTCCTGAGTTATTGATTCCTGTGTGTAGTGCCATTTTTATTGCACTCCCAATTGAGAGACCCTCTCTAGATTTTATAGCTCAGGACATCTGTGGAAGGTGTGTCATCTTTCAGTTCCAGATTATTTTACCTTTTATGCATCCTGATTATAGGATCTCTTGGTTTCTACATGAACTGGAGAAATTTGGGGACTATAACATAGAAGATAATTAGAATAATGAGAAAGGGGTGTGTTTCATGCCAAGCATGAGATAGGCAGGTAGTGCTGAGTGGGTCTTGTGATTGAGATAACAAGGCTTTTGGACCTCTTAGGTCAATTTCTCCCTTGTGACAAAAGAGATTCAGGCACAACCAATGCCTCACACTTTCCATACCTCTAGTCCTATTGATTCTTTTGTTTTTATATTTTTCAAGGGAGGAGTGATTTGAGAAAAAGAAAAGATGAATGACTCAAATCTTGCTGCAAGCTTCAGTAAAGAATTCTTCTACTTCACAGAATTTATCCCAATTTGTAATTCAAAATCTGTATTAGTGAAATTTTTGTTGTTGCTGTTTAGTGTCTATTTCCCTCAGGAAAAGTTAAAGTTCATGAAGGCCAAGGTTCTGCCTGGCTTTTGTGTGATGCATGGTTCAGATCCTAAATCCTGATCTGAGCCATGCATTACACATGCAGGCATGCAGCCCAGTCACCCTGCAGTGACACTGGGGTGAGGTACATACTTTCTCCAGTGCCAAGAAGGAATGTCCTTAGACCTAACTCTCTCCTCACAACACAAACACAAAGGCCAGAGGATTTGGCCATTCCCTCTCCCAGCCACAAAGCTTAGATACTGCCTGCCCCCCCAAAACTGGCAAGATGAATATAGTCCCTACTTTAAAGAAAGGGCATTTGAGAACTGAGTTACACAAATCATCTTTATCCTTTCTTTCATTTCTTTTTGCATATTTAAGATTATGACCTCTTATTTTTCAATGTAAAACATAAACCAAGACCATGAGCAATATACTTGCCAGTGAAAGTCAGAACAGGCTTCTCAAAGAGATGTCACTTGTGCTGACAAAATAACAATGGGATGGATCATCCCGTGGCAAGAAAGACACTCCACCATTCAAGATTGGTAGGATGATGTTTCTCAATTCACTATGATTACTTTATTTGGTATCCTGAAATTGCCTGTTTATGTGTGCCTTTCTCAAATCATCATGATATCTGGGGCTGAGTTTCTACTTAAACAAGTACTTAGAGCAGAGATTTATAGCTAAACAGTGAACCAACTTGGTGCCCTTCAACAGATAAATGGATAAAGAAAATGTGTTATATATAAACAATGGAATATTACTCAGCTTAAGGGAATAAAATTATGACATTTTTCAGTAAATGAATGGAGCTGGAGAATATTCTGCTAAGCCAATCCCAGAAAAACCAAAGGGTGAATGTTTTCTCTGATATGTGAATGCAAATACACAATAAAATTCTGGAGTTAGGGAAGAATAGAATTACTTTGGATTAGGTAGAAAGGAGTGAAGGGAGGGGGAGAGGATATGAGGTAAGAAGGATAGTAGAATGAATCTACTGGTTGTACACTATGTAGAGATACGTAGGTTGTGTAATCATTTACCTAGAGTAATAATGTGTGATTCATTCTATTACTCTTCTCTTTTTATGTTTTATTTTGAGAAAGGTTCTAGCTATATTGCTTAGGACCTCACTGAATTTCTGAGGCTGGTTTTGAATGTGCAATCCTCCAGCCTCAGACTCAAGAGTCTTGGGGATTACAGGCAAAATATAAATTGTTCTACTGTTTGAGATAAATAAGGAAAGACTCTGTGTACCAAATAGATGCTATAGGAGATTTGTTTTGTAGGCTAAGCAGTAATCTTTTATGAGGCACAAAATCATACTAGGCAGACGAAACTCTGTGGGCAAATATTTAATAATGTTTGATGAAATATTTTGTTTTGATAAAGTCTGTTTTTAACAACAGCAGCTATTTTGCAGAGACAAAATAAGGAGATTTAATGCTAGTGGCTTTGCTTCGGTTTCTCATGATATCAAATAACCTATGACATTACCAATTACACAGTGATTAATGGATTTCCCACAATATATGAACTAAAAGTATTACAGGAGTTCCAGGCCAGGTACAAAAGCCAGGTCTGGCCACTCACCCCCAAAACAAACCCAAATGGTAATTGTGAAAATTACGAAAATAATTTTAATACCAGCCACCATGGGAATACATGTTTTAGGCGTATCTTCAAGGTGCTGACATGACCTGAAGGTTTAAATAGAAGAAGAATTGCAGAAGTGGGGAAGAAGTACGCATTTTTAAGTATTATTGACCAAACTGTAGTCTGATGGATCATTATCTCAGTTCTAGCACTCCGAGAAGTTCTTATCTTTTGAAGTCTTTAAATTTAACTTAATGCACAGTATGTTCATATATCAGACCTGAAATGCTACAAGGGGTATTATAGGTCTAATGAAATGATTGCTCCTATTGAGGGAAGAGTCTCCTCATTGTGATCTGTCTATAATGCTCTGTCATTTCTGGAAGGAATTGAACAATGACTGAAAACTTCTAGGCACCACACCAGGTCTCTGAAACAAGGTACTGTAAAAGCTGATGATCAAATGTTTCCTTCATCTTGCCTCAGTTTTCAAGAGGGTATCAGATAGATTAGGTAAATTTGGGTTACTAAATGTGGTATTTCCAGTTTTTAGATGAGCACTCCTTAAATGATTAACATGTCTATGTGCAGAGCTGAGCAGTCAAAAATGTTAAGTTAGTAAATGATACCCAATGAAGGCAGAACACCAAAATTTATCCTGCTTTTAGTTACCCGTTGAACAGCTGTGGACTTCAGAGTCACTGCATTTATCAAAGGTAGCTTCTTGAAGTTCCTATTATAAAAGGTCAAAGTAAGACAGTGCATGATTTTTTGCCAACAGCAAAGAGGGCACCTGACCATCCAATTTCAGGAAATGGAGAGAGTGGCCTTTCCTCTGGCTGAAACTTTTGCCCCACCTCATTTCCCAGCACATAAACTAGCCTTGCACAACTTGGCACAGAAGGAATGCTCTGCAAGCACAGTTCTCCAAACAGTAGCCCCCAGAGCTGAAAGGAAAATTCAGAAGACAGAAGTGTTGAAGGAAAGTGGTGATGGATCTGATCCCAAATTATTCCATAGAGACCTGAGTCCTCCTAGCTATCAGCCTTGTGCTCCTCTACCTATGAGGAGCTACATTAGAAACACCAACCTGATTAGGCCCCCAACTCCAGAGGAGAAAAGGCTAGACAGCAATTAAGAGTGAAATTCAGACAGAAGTCAATACAGGCTATATTGGACTTCTGTCTGAATTTTACTCTTAATTGCTGTCTAGCCTTTTTTCCTCTGGAACGCTGGAGTTGGAGGCCTAATCAGGTTCCTGTTTCCCTTATGTTTGGAAGATCAAAGAGATGATGTCATTGAAATTGCTATAAACACTTAGGAAGTTCCTCTTCATCTTAGGCAGACTTCTTGAGCTCCTTCCACCTCTAAACCATATTCCTGTAGGTAGAGGGATTGATGGTGAGATTTGTTCCTGGGGATGATCTGATGGGCTCTGAGTTTTCACCTAGTGTAATGAACCAGAATTAAACATATACAGCTAATAAATGAGTTATTACCATGCAAAGTGGAAAATTCACCCTTTGGAGTTTTGGGAATTTCGGGGGCAACCAATTTGCTAGGGTTTTGCCTTTATCCTCTGGTTTTTCTTCTTCTGCAAAACAAATGTAAAATGAATAGGTCATATGCATGTGGTGATTCCTTACTTCTTCTGCCCCCAGCACTATTTATAGAATTAACCAATTATACCTGAGACTCCCCAGGAGGCTAACTGCACAAATTCCTGTTTTCCGTGAACCACTTCTGGCACTCCCTCCCTCCTACAACTCAATTCTTACACTAAGCAATACACAATACTGTTTCTTTCCAAATGATGAGTATTTAGAGCAGAGGATACCTGACAGAAATTTTAAGAAGTCTTATTCTTGCTTTATATTGATTAACATCAGTAAAGAGATGCATTTCCCCCAATATGAAATCTGCAAGAAGCCTGAAGAAAACCCCAAAGGCAATTTGATTTTATGGTTTTTTCTCTATACTCCAGCATGAAAACATGAATAAATATCATCTCATAAGAAATTGCTCTTAATAATGAGATCATGATATCTTGAAGTAGAGGGAGAGACATTACTTTTATGTGTGTGTAGGAGAGATTCTATGCCGGTTATATTGAACTTCTGTCTGAATATCACTCGTAAGAGTAGAGAATCACAATAGCATAAAAAAATTCAATTCTCTGAAATTAAAGGTATTAATTCAGGGTGTTATAGTGACACAATCCTCTCTTCAATAACATTTCCTAATAAATTGATGTAGCTTAATTTTCTTGTATTTAGTTACATGATTTGTACAGAAGTGCATGAAACCTATACTGCCTTCAACATTCTCCTCTAAAGATGTAGCATCAAGTTTTTATTGCAACTGTTTGGAACTCATCATGGGTTCTTATTTTATGTTGCATATTTTCTGCTGTGTCAACAGGACTGTACCTGAACTTTGGAAGGTTCTTCCATGTAGCTGAATGGAATTGCAGGGCTATTGAGCCATTTATACTTACCACACTCTTCTTTTCTGCCACTATGGGGCCACCTATACAGAACTAGATGTTTCATGATGAAAGCAGCTGGCAGAAATCTCTTCTTCCTTTTTTTTTTCTAGTCTCTCATCTTTGAGTAATGCTGTGGAAGGGCAGGGATTTTAGGATCCAGAATACCCAGGAATGAGGCTATTCAACTTAACACATCTGAGTTTCTGACTATTCAGCAAAAGGGGCACCAGCCTTTGTAGATTTTCTTACAAAAAGAGTTAATGTATGGTATCCTCTGCTCTAAATACTCATGTATGGAGGCAATAAACAAATTGGTTGGTGATTGACCACTTTGGTGAACATGAGCATGTCTGGCTTTGTGAGCCATTTGACCATCTCCAGTTGAAGAAACACACTCAATAAGAAGAGGAGTGGTCTGGAGATGATTTTCAGTCATTCATTCCTCAAAGTAGCACTTAAAGGATGTAAGGGAAATCAGCCTTCCTTATGGCTCAAGTCAATCTTGTTATCTGACAACAGACTTGGGTGTCACTCAACAGATTTCACATTTATTTTAAGTCTCATTTTTTGAAATGATACAGTTTTCATTCAATATAAATAAGAATATTATGACTGTTTCTAAGTGCCCATGTGCAGTTAGATTTAAAGTAGTGGTGGATGATGAACCAGGGACATGGCATAGTGAGAAGAAAAAAGATAAATGTTTTGTGAACAAATTGCAAGGAAAAAATGTCACCATATTCTCTCAGTGAATTCCCTGTAATTGAGCGCACTTGGTTACCCAAAATCTCATCATCAAAATCATGTCAAAACATCTGTCCTCCCCACCCTTTTTTTACCTAGACTAGGAATCTGCACACTAAGGAAGAGTCAAGAGACCAAAGAGACATAGGAAATAAAACGTCCTGGCAGAACACCAGTATTGACCTCTCAGGAGCACAGAAATTTTAACTTATGGGAATGTTTATCAAGTACAAACCCAAGAATTTGGGCCATGAAGACTAAACTTCTTTTAGCTAATTATTGTGCTTTTGGGGTTGGGAGGGGGTGTTCTCTAACTGGAGTTGGAAAGGAGAGAACATGCTGATAGAGTTTTCATTATTATGTGTCACCTACATGTCATCTACCTCACTGCCTGGTCCAGCATAGATCCACACATTGTCAGAATTATCTGTTGACCAATGGTTAGTTCTTGTTCCCATCACATGCCATGGGGCAGCTGCCCTTGTGCCAGAAGAGTCAGAGACACTAGGATGAGTGAGACTCATCTCTCAGATCAAAGAGGAGAGAGAGAGAGAGAGAGAGAAAGAGAGAGAGAGAGAGAGACCCATAAGTGAACAAATTACAGCAAGAACTGAAGTGTAGATGATTCAGGGGGGTAACAAGATGGCGGGCTAGAGGGAGGCAGAATTCTGCATTGCTCAGTAATCTGGGGTTCAAGTTATAAGAATATGGCTTCTCTGCCAGCAATATTCCTGCCCCATGCAGGAAACACCTTGCCTTTCCAGGGCTCCAGGCCTCAGCATCAGAGTAGGTCTCCCAAATACTAGCTCACGCAAGAGTACTGCATACTTGAGTGAGACCATCTATGGCAGTGGCTGCAGCACCCACAAAGAAGGTCTGGGACATCTGAATAGTATATTACATTACGTTGTACATTCTTTTAATACTATTTTATTTTTTTTAAATTTTAAAAATCTTTATTCTTTTTTTCTTAAGGTTCTTCTATTTTAACATTTTTTACTTTTCTTGATATATCTATGTGCTTGTTTTATGTATTCTACTATCTTCCCACTTAATTATCTACCCAAAGGTACTTCCCATCCTTCTACTAATTCCTTTTTTTAGATTTCTCTTTCAGACTTTCTAAGGTGTAACAATTCTATATCCTTACCTCCTACCTCCTCACCATATCATCCTATCTTTACCCCAGGTTTCTTGTCTACCATCAGAATCTGTAAATCCTTTTATAAGCCTACTGAGTATATTATAGAAGTTAATTCACCATTTTTGTACATTGTGAACAAACTGTAGCAAACATTTGGGTTTTTATGATGTATATTTGTTCATATGAGATCTGATGGCATTGTCCTTTACTTCAAAGAAGAGGTATTGGGTTCCTACAGGGGCACAATAAGCCTATATGGTAAAATAGGTACCACCTATATACACAGTGCTAGAAAAAAAGACACACAATCAATATGAAAAGACAAAGGAAGAAAGTGCCTCAAACTAATAAAGACACTGAATTATTAGAATAAATGGCTAGCACAGCAGAAGATATTACAGAGAAGGAGTTCAGGATGTACATAATTAAAATGTTCTGTGAACTAAGAGATGATATAAGAGCAAATACAGGCAGCAAAAGATCATTTTGAAAAAGAGCTACATCAACAAATAGAGGAAGCAAAAGATTACTTCAATAGGAAGATAGAGGCTTAAAAAAAACAAACAGAAATCTTGCAATGAAAAAAAAATGAACCAAGTTAAAAGTCCAATTGAGAGCATCACCAATAGATTAGACCACTTGGAAGACAGGACCTCAGCAAATGAAGACAAAATATATAATCTTGAATAAAGACCGCACAATGAAAATGGTAAGAAATCATGAGCAGAAGATATAAGAAATATGGGATAGAATTAAAAAAAAAAATTAAGAGATATTGGGATAGAGGAAGGAATGGAGTTCCAAATGAAAGGTATGAGCAATTTGTAAAATGAAATAGTATCAGAAAAATTTCCAAACATTAAGAATGAATTGGAAAACCAAATTCAGGAGGTTTACAAGGTGCCAAATGTACAAAATTATAATGGATCCACACCAAGGCACATTATAATGAAAATGCCTAATATACAGAATAAGGAGAGAATATTAAAGTCATGAGAGAAAGGAATCAGATTGCATATAGGTGGAAACCGATTAGAATATGTGCAGAGTTTTCAACCCAGACCCTGAAAGTTATAAGGTCCTCTAACAACATATATCTATTCTGAAAGAAAATGGATGCCAACCAAGAATCTTATATCCAGAAAAACTAAGCTTTAGATTTGATGATGAAAATGAAACCTTCCATGATAAACAGAAGTTAAAAGATTTTACAACTCAAAAGT
This sequence comes from Ictidomys tridecemlineatus, assembly GCF_052094955.1. Taxonomy (NCBI): domain Eukaryota; kingdom Metazoa; phylum Chordata; class Mammalia; order Rodentia; family Sciuridae; genus Ictidomys; species Ictidomys tridecemlineatus. Next base: position 112,717,579 of record NC_135486.1, read on the forward strand.
CTCTACTACAGAACATCCTTGGCAAAATATTTCATGAAAAGGAATTGAAAAACAACAGTAAAATCAGAAAAGGGAGGCATTATACTAAAGGAAAAACTAATCAAAGGAGAAACCAAGACAAGTTAAATACAAAAAATAAACAAAAATGGCTAGAAATACAAATTATGTCTCAATAATTACCCTGAATGTTAATGGCCTAAACTCACCAATCAAAAGACATAGACTTGCAGATTGGATTTTAAAAAAAGACTCAACAATATGCTGCCTCTAAGAGATTCATCTCATTGGAAAAGCCATTCGTAGACTGAAGGGGAAAGTTGGGGAAAATCATACCACTCACATGGACTCTGGGAGAAAGCAGAAGTTTTCATCCTCATATAAAATAAAGTAGACTTCAAGCCAAAGTTAATCAAAAGGGATAAATATGAACATTATATACTGCTCAAGGGAACCATACACAAAAAAACATAAAAACGATAAATATATATGCCCAAAACAATTAAGAAGCTATATTCATCAAACAAATTCTTCTCAAGTTCAAGAGTCAAATAGGCCACAACATAATAATTTTGGGTGACTTTAACACACTTCTTTCATCACTAGACAGATTTCCAAACAAAAGCTGAACAAACTCTAGAACTCAATAATACAATCAATTACTTAGACTTAACTGACATATATAGAATATTTTAATCTTTAACAAGAGAGTATATTTTCTTTTCAACAGCACATGGATCCTTCTCTAAAATAGACCATATAATATTCCCAAAGCAACTCTTAGAAAACATAAAAAAGTGGAGATAATACCCTGAATTTATCAGATTATAATGGAATGAAATTAGAAATCAATGATAAAATAAGAAATAAAATCCACTCTAACACCTGGAAACAAAACAATATGCTATTGAATGAACAATGAGTTACAGAAGACATCAGGAGGAGATTAAAAAGTTTTTAGAGGTGAATGAGAACACAGATACAACATATCAAAATCTCTGGGACATTATGAAAGCAGTTCTAAGATGAAACCTCATTGCATGGAGTTTATTCCTTAAGAAAAGAAAAAGTCAACAAATAAGTGAATTAACACAACATCTCAAAGCCCTAGAACAAGAAGAACAAATCAACACCAAAAGCATCAGAAGACAGGATATAATTAAAATCAGAGCTGAAATAAATGAAATTGAAACAAAAGAAACAATTGAAAAAATTGACAGAACAAAAAGTTGGTTTTTTGAAAAACAAATAAATTTGACAGACACTTAGTCATTATAATTAAGAGAAGGAGAGAGAAAACTTAAATCAATAACGCACTTGATGAAAAGGGAAATATCACAACAGATACCACAGAGATATAGAAGAAAATTAGAAAGTATTTTTAAAATATATACCCTAATAAAATAGAAAATATCAAAGGCACCAATAAATTTCTAGAGTCATGTAATTTGTCTAAATTGAATCAGGATGATCTACAGAATTTAAACCAATCAATTTCAAGTGATAAAATAGCAGACACCACAAAATCTACCAACCAAGAAAAGCCCAGGAATGGATGGATACACATCCAAGTTTTACAAGACTTTTAAAGAATAACTAATACCAATACTCTACAATTTATTTCAGGAAATAGAAAAGAGGCAGGGCTTCCAAACTCATCCTATTAAGCCAATATCACTCTGATTCCAAAACCAGGCAAAGACACATCAAAAAAAAGAACATTTCAGACCAATATCTCTAATGAATATAGATACAAAAATTCTCAATAAAATTCTGGCATCTAATACAAAAACATATCAAAAAGATACTGTGCCACGATCAAGTGGGGTTCATCTCAGGGATGCAAGGTTGGTTCAACATACAGAAATCAATAAATGTATTTCATCACATCAATAGACTTAAAGATAAGAACAATATGATCATCTCAACAGATGAAGAAGAAGCATTTGATAAAATACAGCATGGCTTCATGTTCAAAATACTAGAAACACTAGGGATAACAGGAACATATTACAACTTTGTAAAAGCTATCTATGCTAAGCCCCAGGCCAACATGATTCTAAATAGAGAAAAAATTGAAAGAATTCCCTCTAAAAACTGGAACAAGACAGGGATGCCCGATTTCACCACTTCTATTTAACATAGTTCTTGGAACACTGGCCAAAGCAATTAGACAGATGAAAGAGATTAAAGGGTTTAATTTCATTTTGTTGCATATGGATTTCCAGTTTTCCCAGTACCATCTGTTGAAGAGGCTATCTTTTCTCCAATGCATGTTTTTGGCACCTTTGTCTAATATAAGATAATTGTAATTTTGTGGGTTAGTTTCTGTGTAATCTATTCTGTATCATTGGTCTACCAGTCTGTTTTGGTGCCAATACCGTGCTGTTTTTGTTACTATTGCTCTGTAGTACAGTTTAAGGTCTGGTATAGAGATGTCATCTGATTCACTCTTCCTGATAAGGATTGCTTTAGCTATTCTGGGTCTCTTAGTTTTTCAGATGAATTTCTTGATTGTTTTTTCTATTTCTTTGAGGAATATCATTGTGATTTTGATTGGAATTGCATTAAATCTGAATAGTGCTTTTGGTGGTATTGTCATTTTGATAATATTAATTCTGCCTATCCAAGAGCAAGGTAGATATTTCTATCTTCTAAGGTCTTCTGTGATTTTCTTTCTTTAGGATACTGCAGTTTTTATTTGTGTAGATTTTTTACCTCTTTCTTTAATTTGATTCCCAAGTGTCTTATTTTTTTTGAAATTATTGTAAATGGGTAGTTTTCTTTCTCAGAGGATTTGTCACTGATTTATAGAAATGCCTCTGATTTATGGGTGTTGATTTTATATCCTGCTACTTTGCTGAATTCATTTACTAGTTCTAGAAGCTTTCTGGTGGAGTTTTTGGGTCTTCTAGGTGTAGAATAATATCGTGAGCAGATAGTGCCAATTAAGTTCTTATTTTCCTATACATTTAATTTCCTATCCCTTTAATTTCTTTTGACTTTCTAATTGCTGTGGCCAGTGTTTTAAGAACTATGCTGAATATAACTGGTGAAAGAGGACATCCCTGTCTTTTTCAGTTTTTGGAGGAAATGCTTTTAATTTTTCTCCATTTAAGATGATGTTGGCCTGAGGCTTAGCATAGATAGCCTTTATGATTTTGAGATATGTTCTTGTTATCCCTAGTTTTTCTACTGTTTTGAACATGAAGCGATGCTGTATTTTGTCAAATGCTTTTTCTGCACATATTGAAATGATCATATGATTTTAATCTTTGAGTCTATTGCTGTGATAATTAAATTTGTTTATTTCCATATATTGAATGAACCTTGCATCCCTGGGATGAATACCACTTAATCATGGTGCACTATCTTTTTGATATGTTTTTGTATTCAATTTGCCAGAATTACATTGAGAATTTTTGCATCTATGTTCATTAGAGATATTGCTATCTTTGCCTGGTTTTGGGATCAGGGTGATATTGGCCTCAGAAAATCAGTTTGGAAGTGCTGCAATGATAGTCTTTCTAAATATGGTGCTGGAACAACTGGACAGTCACAGGTCAACAAAATGAGACAACAAAACTGAATCTCATCTTGTTTAAGAATGAACATGACATAGATCATAGATTTAAATGCAATGCATAAAAGTACAACTTTTAGAAGAGAAACAAGAAAAACAGAAGTCAAAAGTAAAGCATTTTCAGATATTATGCTTGAATCACAAAGAAATATTAATATATTAGTCTCCTCCAAATAAAACAATATTTGGTTTTATGAAGACCCTGTTAAAATAAGTCTGGATTCCTGAGGGTAGCTCTAACTACAGACTCTGGCTTATTAGTTTTAATCAGCTCTTCTTTCCCATTACTGGTTGTGCAATGATCCATAGTCTATGTTGGTTATTGCAGATCCAGAGATGATCAAAACAGTGATGGTTTGTTTTCACAAATCAGCTGTAGGCATCATTTTTTATGATTTTTTTAAAATTAAATTTGTGTCTTAAAATGATTATACCTTCACAGAGAATTGCTCAAAAAAGTGTACAGGAAGGTTTCATATACAATTTCTCCTGCATTCCAGCAATTATTAGCACATTGCTTATCTATGGATATAGTCTGTTCCTCTTATTATAGTAACTAGAAATTGACATTGATACAATTCGCAGAACGTGTTTAGATTTCACCAGTTTTTTTTTATGTGTCTCCTGCATGTGTGCCTATGTATGGCTGCAAATTTGCTACTGTGGATAGATTCATGTAACTGTCATCTTAGTCCAGACACAGTGTTCCCCAAGGCTCTGTCTTAGTAGTCTTTTAGAGTCCTTATGTGCATCTTTGTCTTTTATTGTTTGGCATGTAGCTATTCAGTTGTTCCAGTTTCATTTTTGAAGATTGTCTGCCCCATTCAGTGGCAATGGCACCTTTCTCAAAATTCCACAGGTCATAGACAGGTGGGTTTCTTTATGAACTCCAAATCATATTCATTTTATCTACATGTTACCCATCTGCCAGGACCAATAATTCTGTTTTTTACTTAATAAAGAACCACCAAAACTCTTTTCTCTAATAGTTCTACCATTTTGCTCTATCTAGAGGCTAGTTAATAATACAGAGTTAATTCTTACAGTCCCTGATTTGTTCATTACAGAATCCAGACCTCCGTAGCCCTTTCCATGCTACTCTTTTGAGAAGACAGTCTGAGTGTCTTCTTTCCCAGTGGCCTTTTTCTGTTTTTTTTTCCCATGTGTCATTATAGAAATGATAGCAGGTAATTCCCACACTCAATCTTGTTGGTGCTTCAATTCTATGAACCACATAAAATAGCATGTCAGAAGATTTTATATGGACCAATAGAAAGAACCATGCATTTTCCTGCATTTCATTTACTCCCATGTTTTATTCACTCACTGCCCTCCTCTCATCATGAGCATATTTGAACTATTCTTCTTTCTCTTTTTTCAACTCAGATATCAAGATGCCTTGCTTCACTGCACTTAGCTTGACTCTATATCGAGGCTTGTTGTTTAAGTAGAGAAAACGTTTTATTGCTTGCTTCAAAACCTACAGGCTATTACTTTTATCTGGTGCCTTCCTTCTATCAAAATTGAAGTGAGGTAGGTGGACTAGATAAAGGGTAATGAGAAGCGGGAGATGGTACATGATAAGGGAAGAAGAGCAGAGTGAATCTGAACTAACTTTCACATATATGAATATATGTAAAATACATATATGATTATACCACATACATGGATATTCCACAAGGAACCTCACCATTATGTATATCCACAAGTTTCTATTTTAAAAAGCCTAAAAGTAAATAGTAGAAAGATCAGTAGATTAGAAGAAAGAAAAGAGAGAGGGAAGAAGGAAGGGAAAGGGAAATACTGCAGACTAAATTGGGACAAATTACATTTCATGCTTTGTAATTTTGTCAAAATTAATCTTAATGTTAGACATAAATAAAAAGAAAAATGCAACACATTCTGTTTTATGTCACTTGCATTGAGTGTTGATTGATTAATACAAATAAATGCTAAACTTAAGTTGACATAGTTGTGTCTGTAACCCCTAAGAAGTAAAAGACCCCTCATGCTTGTTATCACTATGTAATCAGTACACTTCTTGGAATGCAGCAGGCTCTCATAAAATATTTCTCAAATAATGAATAAATCATATAAATGCCAAAACTGCCTAAATTAAAACTATATTCTGTCATAAAGGGAGGTACCAGATAAAAGTAATAGCCTGTAGGTTTTCAAGCAAGTAATAAAATGTTTCCTCTACTTAAACAACAAACCATGATATAGTGTCAAGGTAAGCTCAGTTAAGATAGGCATTTTAATATCTGAGTTGAGAAAAAAGAAACTGTCTGAGTGTCTTCTTGGCTAGTTGCCACTTTCTGTTTTTTTTTTTTCCCATGTGTCATATTATAGAAATGATAGCAGGTAATTCCCACACTCAGTCTTGTTTGTGCTTCAAAACAAGAAACAAGAACGGCTCAAATATGCTTATGATGAGAGGAGGGCGGTGAGTGAATAAAATATAGAAGTAAATGAAATACAGGGAACGCACTTTTCTTTCAATTGGTCCATATAATATCTCCTAACATGCTATTTTGTGTGGTCCATAGAATTGAAGCACCAACAAAACTGAGAATGGGAATTACCTGCTGCCAATTCTATAATATGAGACATGAGAAAAAAAGTAATGTGGCCACTGGGCAAAAAAGACACTCAGATTGTCTTCTCAAAAGAGTAGCATGGAAAGGGGCTACTGAGACCTAAATTGTGTAATGAACAAAACAAATCAGGGACTGTAGAAACCGTTACTTTATATTATTAACTAGCCCCTAGAGAGAGTATTCCCATGTTATTTTCAGAACCAGATCCCCCAAATTACCCAGATCCCCCACCCCTGCAAACAAACTTCAAGTACAGCACCATGGGATACTCACTTCAGTGCACATGATACAGACTAATTGGTATCTTGGGTAATGGTGCCCAGAAGACATCCGGTTTGTCTTCTGAGTGGGAATCCCTGATGTCAGCAGGTCTTCAGATTTCTATTGACCTCTGATGACATCAGAGGTCCTGAAGACTTGGAGGATGTTTCATCCTCGTTGAGCATGCACCTCTTCCCTCATGACTGGCTCAAGCCAAGACAGTCTGGCCTCTTCTGACCCCTTTGATTGCTGTTGAGGAAACATCTCTGGATGTTTAGGAACTGCATAACACATACATACTTGTTACTACTAGGGAATGAGGGTAAATCTATGATGAGAGTGCTATAGTATCCAAAACCACAGAGACTGTAAAGAGGATTTTTGTTGGACTCTGGGAGCATTGAGGATTAACCTGCTATTATGTTTAGTCTCTTACTCAGGTAACATGAATGGCCATTCCTATTTCCCAGGCTCTCAATCTGGTATTGGAAGAAAGTTCAAATATAAGTTCAGAGTCAAGAGGAAACATATGCACCACCGGTTCCAACTAGTAGGGGCCAAATGTGTTCAGTTTTACTTAATCTGTCTGACAGGGCTCAAAATATGAACACGGATTTTCAGAGGGTCCTAGAACACCATGTCCTGTTTTTTTGTGTGATGCTCCATCACTAGGATAATTAGTGGAAACCATGATGAGTGAGCTGGACAAATATTCTCTCTGGTATTCTGCTAGAAGATGCAGCTTCTAGGGTTAGAGGTGGAGTTTAGAAGTACTACAGCAAGTGCTTGTGTGGAAGACCAATAGCCAATGTGTGGCTGGGAGGATGTACTTCTCTCTCCATTTCACTTCTGTACACAAATCTCTGCAGAGAAAATTGCAGGTAATATAGTGTTTGGGCTTGATGTGTTCAGAAGTCTTTGTTAGAAACTAGGGCATTGTGAGATTATCCTTTAGTCAATGGTGACATTTCATCACTACATGAGGATGCTTCCTGAGAAGATTGAGAAAAACATAATTTAAGGGGTAAAAGAATGGGTTGCCTAAAAAAGAAAGAGAGAATAGAGCCAGATCATGGAAAACTTATGCCAAATGGGTTCATAGAGATAGTCAGAAACTAATGAAGAAAAAGAAAGAGATGTGTTTCAATAATTAGGTAGAAAAGATATATGCAGAACATGTCAACTGAGTTGAAGTAATCAGGGGAATCAGGGTTGAAATTGTTCTCTTAGTCCACAGAAGCTGAGAAGGAAGTAACAGTGTGACGCGACGGTCATTATAATCTTAGAGCGACCCTAAGACAGAAGAAAAATAAATGTGAACTCTTTTTTTCCTGGTAGAGTTGAAATTTGATTAGAATGCATTAAGTCCTGTGTTTTTTGCTTTTATTTTTGAAGTTTATTTTTTATACTCACATAATTATTTTTAATTACTGGTATTTACTCTTATAATTGTCATGAGTACTTTCCTTCATTGGTGGTGGTTCTTTCCTGTTAATGAACATCAATGAATCAGAATATGTGAAAGTACAGGAAAATATTTAGGAGGTAAGACACAAGAAGTGATAGAAGGCTCTACTTAGTTTATGACTTCTTTGAGTCTAATTTCCTCATGGAGATCAACTTCTTATTCTGATTGGTGTTTGTGGAAGAACTGGAGAGAGGGCAGATTGGCAAGTGTGCCTGAGTCAACATGAAAAACCTAGTTTTGTCAGCATTTTTGTCATCTGTTGACTCAAAAATCTACCCAGGACATAAGTATGGTTTCTTTGTTCTGTGTCAGCACTGCACTCATGCATTTTTTTAAAAAAATTGCTCAATGTTTAAATAAAGACACATAAGATATCCTTCTACCTAATATAATATGCCTATTCTATGTATAATCTAAGATGTCATCAACTTTTCCCAAGTAGAATATGTAAAATATACAACCCTTTCCTCATTAAGGGAAAAAATCCTTTTTTTTGTATGTTGTGTGATATTTATTCTATTTCTATGGATTCATACTCCTTCATTTATATCTAGTTATTTGAGATATGATTTTAGATATTATTCACAACTCATGTTTGATAAGAGGATGACAATGAAATAAACGCTTAATTTGTGTAATATAAATATACAAATTCTTATCACCATTAAAAATAAATGCACAAAGTAAGGCAGTTTGTGTTCCTGGGGGTTGACCACATGGTCATTACTGGTCTTTTAACTATCCTATTTCACTCCACAGTCCATACTGCCTTGGTTCACAGCTGGTCACTGTTCCTTGTCAGTTGGGTTACCCAAACCTTCATCTCTGAAGGATCTTAGCCCTTATCAGTGTGACCTGACTTGGGCTTTAGTTTCCTATTGCCCTCCATCATAGGATGGGGGAGTTTGAAGAGACACCGAGAAAATGTCCTATGTCACACTTGCTCTTCCTCTCTGTATTGTGTAGTAGCAACTGAGTTTCTCTTCCTAGTCAGAATCAATCACTCCATGCCACAGAGTGACCTTCTTCTTCACCTGTTGATTCAGCTATAATGAGCATCCTAATGTGGCAGCAGGGCAATCTCAACCTTCAGAAAATGGAATCACTTTGTGTCTATGAAGTAGAATCCCTCCCTTTGTAGCTAAGAGTTTTCTAAAGCAGGAGAACTGAAAAGTACAGAAAAAAATAATGTTGGTGGGTCATAGACATTAATCTTATATAGAGAGAACACACTCTCATTTCTATCCATCAAATTCTTGAGGTATGATCCTATGAATCCTTGTTGTGAGGGAAGCAGTACCATAAATTAGATGCAGACGTGGAGCATGTACCACACCCTGGAGGACATTGCCCCAGCAATGAGAGGTGTTGCCACCTAGGTTTTGCTTGAGGCAGAGTCTTACCAGGGTATTTCACCATTCTATCAGGTTCTGTGTTTCAGGGAGATGGAGGACCTATGTTAAGTATAACAAATCCCATGAACACAGGCCATATTGCACAATTGTTTGCTGTGAATCAAGCTCCTTGATCAGGAGCAATGCTTCGTGGAATACTCTCATGGCGAATAAAGCATTCTGTGAGTTCATAGATGTTAGTTCTGGCAGCAGCACTTCAAGTGAGGAAGCAAAATCCATACCCAGAGTGAGTGTCCAGTCCAGGAAAAATAAAGGAGTGTCCCTTTCATGTTGAATGTGGTCCAATATCATCAATGTGCTCTGGAGGGGCTTGCTGATCACCCCAGGACTGGGGCAATAGGGGGAACTCATGATGGTCTATGCTGTTATCCATATTCAGCAGTGGCTTCAGACAGATTGGCCTTTGTGAGTGTAAGTCAATCATTCTGAATCCAGGGATTAATTTTACCCCTGATGCCATGTCCAGTTTGTTCATGGATCTATTGGGCAGATGCCAGAACTGAGTAAAGAAACAGGGGTTGATATCCAAAGTACATGCTAACCCATTTTTGGATAAGAATCTTTATCCCGTGGGTGGTAGTAATGAGTATTTCTTTCTTGTTTCCATTAGAATATTTTTCACATATATCATTCAGAAAATTTTGAAGTTCCAGGATATTAAATGGGACACATGTATCAGAGGAATGAATGTCTCCCCTAGGGGAAATAAAGAACTTTGGATTTTCTCTTGGAGAAACGGTTAACGTGTTTGCCTTCATGCTGGATGTATTGTATTTAGTTACACAGGTATCATTTTTGTATTTGCAGGTTAACTTAACCGGTGGAGGTTGTGAATGTGTGCCAAAAGGGCAGAAGACGGACTGCAGTGACTTTGTGATGTGTGAGGTTGGCTAGGATGAACTACATTTCCCAAAAATCTCTCTAATTTCTCGTTTCTAGTTAAGGTGGGTCTTAGAGGAATCCCTGGGAGATTATAGGTCAGAAGGGAAGCAGCCATCCTGTAGTATTAATAAGTTTTTGCTGGTCTGCTGGCTCACACCTCATTGGTATGGAGCAGTGGCTGGGCCTGCAGTTGCTCTACATTCCCCAGGATTCTCCTTTAGGCTCTTGGAATTCTGGACTAGGGGTGTGCATTCAGCTTTATTAGAAATCTGACCTAAATTTCCCATGTGCTTATATGAACATACCATATGGATGTCATCTGTATGTATATCCACAAGTAACTAATAGAAGCTATAAATAAATAGCAGATTAGCAGAGTAGAGGGAAGGGATCAGAGGAAGGGTGGAGGAGAGGGAAAAGAGAAGTATGGAGACTGAATTGAGGCCTATTTTATACTTTTTAATTATGCTATAAGAAACTCAAGTATTTTGTAGAATTCAAAAAAGCCAATACAAAAAAAATCCAGTGCCTAACTCCATAGGCAAGCAGAACTGACTCTTTTTTGTTTGTTTGTTTTCTCTTGTGGGGTCACAGCTCATGCTTTGGGATTTGTCTGTCTCTTGTCTGCCTTGCTTTGTACTATCTTTCCTTTCTACTGCTTGTCCTGTAGGCTTAAAGTTTCCACATCAGACTTAAACATGACAGCAGTACACCAACACCTTAACTAGCTTCCACAAAAAAATAAGGCAAAAGTTCTGTAATGCCACCCTTAACAATTACATGTATTAATAGAAATGTCTTAGTGGTTCAGATGCTCTTGATAGAACCTACCTGGTAAAATAAGAAACATAATCCACAAACCATACAAACACAGACACACACTAACACAAATCACACATATGATTACACACACATATGCCTATATTTAGTAAGAAGAGTCATAAATTTTGGCCCTTAATAGAGTCTTGGAATTTCAAATGACCATGATTGTGATAAGAAATTTTAGGTTTCTCTTGTTTTGAAAAAAACTGAATTTAAATAATTTCAGCTGCAGGATAATTACAAATATATAAAAACCTCTTAAATGTTTGATTGGATCAAAAGAGCTGATCACCATGTACAAAGGATCCCATATGTCTGGCATCACACTTTGTCTCCACTCCCTATTTCCCCAGGTACTTTGAAGGGACCATGTGGCTGAGGAATCAGACGTCTCTGGCAGATTTCATCCTTGAAGGGCTCTTTGATGACTTCCTGACCCATCTTTTCCTTTTCTGCCTCACCATGGTGGTCTACCTTGTTGCACTGAGTAGCAACACCCTCACCATCCTCCTCATTTATGTGGATCATGGGCCTCACACCCCCATGTACTTTCTGCTCAGCCAGCTCTCCCTCATGGACCTGATGCACGTCTGCACAACCTTCCCCAAAATGGCTACCAACTACCTGTCTGGCAGCAAGTCCATCTCCTTCCTGGGATGTGCCACCCAGCACTTCCTCTATTTGTCTCTGGGTGGTGCTGAGTGTCTTCTGCTAGCTCTCATGTCCTATGACAGGTATGTTGCCATCTGTCATCCTCTGCGTTACACTGTGCTCATGGGCAGGAAGGTGGCACTGATGATGGCCCTCACATCATGGTTTGGGACATCTCTGAACTCCCTTATTCGCACAGTCATCTTGATGCATTTTCACTTCTGTGGGACTCGGAAAATACACCATTTCTACTGTGAGTATCCAGCTATTGTGAAGTTGGCATGTGTTGACATCACCGTCTATGAGTCCACAGTTTACATCAGCACCATAGTGCTTCTCCTCCTCTCCATCATCCTGGTTTCTACATCCTATGGCTTCATCCTGCACAGTGTCATTGAGATGCGTTGAGCTGGGAGTAAGAGAAATGCCTTTGCTACTTGCAGATCCCACCTCATTGTGGTGTCTCTCTGGTTTGGTGCTTGCATTTTCTCATACATGAGGCCCAGGTCCCAGCGCACTCCACTGTGAGACAAAGTTGGTTCTGTGTTCTATAGCATCATTACTCCCACTCTGAATTCTCTGATTTATACTCTCCAGAATAAGGATGTAGCTAAGGCTCTGAGGAGAGTGTTAGAGATACAGATCACCCAATGATAGCACTCGAAGTTGTCCCAAATGGAGAATGGAATAGAATAAGCTTCTTATGCTGGTCTGAATAAACCTTTCAAGAATCCAGGTCTCTGGTTCTTTTTGTATACTTCAAGAAATAGGTGGCTTATGTATAACTTCACTGTTTTAACTTGGTCTCAGGCATCCAAGCAGCATGGGTCACATTTCACACCCCCTAGAGAACTAGGGAAAAAGATTAAAAATCTCTCCAAACAAGACTTGCAAAGTTCAGTGACACTCCAACAAATATTAAATAAAGATATAAGGGCTTTTCCCATTAATATTTTCATCCACAAAATAGATATAAATGATGCCACTCAAGAGTATTTACGAAATATAAAATGGGAAGATCTTGCTTAATATCAGAAGCATGGGACATGAAGTGAAGGGTTTTTTGAAAGGGAGGGTGAGAGATTAGTTATGTTGTTAGATTTGTAGTTTCCTTATCAGTAAGTTTTTAGAAGGGAAGTATTATTACATACAAAGAAGTAGCACCTGTACATATTTTTGTATAATATGTATATATTTTTAAATTTGTTTTAATTAGTTCTACATGACAGTAAATGTGTTTATGCACTTTGATATGTCATACATAGATGGAATATAATTTCTCATTTTTTTGAGTGTACCTGTTGCAGAATCATATTGGTCATGTATTCACATATATACATACAGTAATAATGTCTGTTTTTTTCTACTGCCTTTTCTAACACTACATCCTCTTTCCTCTCCTCCCATCACTTCCCTCTACCTAATCTAAGGTAATGCTATTCTTCCTTAGTGTCCTCTGCCTAATTGTGAATTAGCATCTGAATATTAGAAAGAACATTTGGTTTTATGAGATTGGATTTTTTCACTTAGTATGATTTTCTCCAACTTCAATCATTTGCTGATAATTGGCATAATTTCACGCTTTTTTAAAGCTGAGTAATATTACATTAAGTGTATATATATATATATATATATATATATATATATATATATATATATATATCACATTTTCTTAATCCATTCATCTATTGCAGGACACCTAGGTTGGTTCCACAGTTTAGCTATTGTGAATTGAGCTACTATAATCACTGATGTGGCTGCGTCACTATAGTATGCTGATTTTACGTCCTTGGGTATAAACCAAGGAGTGGAATAGCTGGGTGAAATGATGGTAAAATACATATATTTGACAAATATTTACTGAGTAAACTTTTTACTGCTATGATCTAAGTACTGACTCATATATTTGGAATTTGCATTTATGAAATTTTTCATTCTTTTTTAATACATATTTTTAGTTGTTGATGGAACTTTAATTTATTCATTTATTTATATGCAGTTCTGAGAATCAAACCCATTGCCTCACACATGGTAGGTAAGTGCTCTACCACTGAGCCACATCACTATCTCCAAAAATTTAACATTCTTTAAACATAAATTCATGATTTATTTTGTCTGTATTGGTCCTGCTATATCAATTAGTGATATTATTGTTTTTTTTAATTTCAATGGTTGAAAATACTTTTCTGTTTTCTGAGAGTTTCTAGTCTCATTATTTGGAATCATAACTCTGTGGATTAGAGTCTGTCACTTGCTACCACTGTGATATATAGTAAATTAGTCTCTCTAGTCACATTAGTCTCAGGACTTTATCTACAATACTTGTTTTATTTGAGATTATGAGTTGAGAATATTAGTTCTGAGCAGATATGGATTCTGGGTATTAGCAGGAAAAAACTGTGTTGAAGTGATGTTGGAATGATGAGAAAATAGTGGGATAACCCATCGTGAAGTCTATGTCCCCATATTCACCTACTATAAATTGTGGGGAGCCACAATGAATGATTACACCTTCCAGTCATGATGCCTCAGATTCTGACCAACTACTGCATTCACTGTGGTTTGGGTGGGGTCTAGCTCAGAGCAAGGGCTCTTCTTTGTGGGATGTTACCCTAGGGTTAAATTTCAATCACTTTTCCCTTGTATTCTTGCTTCTTCTGAAGGTTTTTGGATAGAACTTTCTAAACAGGAGTTCTCCCAATGAAAGCTCACCTCTGGACCCGTTCCTTCTCTCTCCTCAGCCTCTCCTGACTTTCTCTTGCTCTCCCTTTTAGAGAATCTGAGGCAGAGGGCTGAGGAAGCCATCATGAACATTGTATAAAAGTAAATTGTGTCTATGTTTTATTTGGTGTCCCTGCAAATTCACATCAGTGATCTTAAGTTCAGCTGCTCATGCTGATGGGGGCGCCAGGTGGCGCCCGGATCGGGGACTGCTCAAAGTGAATTTCCAGGTAGTCTGAGTGAATGTACTTTCAAAATTCATTGAACTGTGTTTTGGGGTTGTAGATAAAGAAAGAATTCTGAGAGTCAGAGATATTAAAGAAATAATGGGTAGTCTTCAGAAAGGAATAATGACATATGCCTGTGGCTTAGTGATAAATGTCACCAGATTTGCATACTTGGGAAGAGATAGGTAAAAAATTGTCTAAAGGCTGCCTCTCTGCCAAGCTATCTAAGAGTACAATAGAAAATATTCAAAAGGTCTGAACTGCTTTAAGAACGTTTCATTTTGAACATCAAGAGAATGAGTAGTGGTCTTCGGAAAACTTGTTAAAAGGGCTCCAGAGACCCTCATTGTTATACAAAATTACATATAAGAGGTTGTGACAGAAATGGGGAATAAACTAGGAGAGAAATGAATTGTAGTAGATGGGGTAGAGAGAGAAGATGGGAGGGGAGGGGAGGGGGGATAATAGAGGATAGGAAAGGTAGCAGAATACAGGAGTCACTAATATGGCATCATGTAAAAATGTGGATGTGTAACCGATGTGATTCTGCAATCTGTAATTGGGGTAAAAATGGGAGTTTACAACCCAGTTGAATCTAATGTATGAAATATGATATGTCAAGAGCTTTGTAATGTTTTGAACAACCAATAAAGCAATCTCATAAAAAAGGTCTCCAGAAAAAAATTAGAAGTTTGGAGTCAGAGAAGTGGCCCATGGCTGCTCTTAGGCAGTTTTCTCTATCTGTAGTGGGACTGAGGGCCGAGTCAATTCTCACCCAGTCTGTAACTCACAAACCACAGACAGGTGACCTTAGGGCAAGACCTAAAACCAAACATTCAGTCACAGCTGAACCAGACAGAACCAGTGATTTAGAAGTGTGCCAACTAAACTGGATGATAGGGGCATTGCTAGAGAGGAAACTAGCAGTAATGGGGTCTCTGTGAGGCTGATTCAAGATGGAGGAGAAAAAAATGGACAGAAAGATACTGGTGAAGCTTAGCCACAATATAAGGAAACTCAGTCAGAGGGTGAGAATGATCTGGAGGAGGGTTTGGTAGATTATATCTGTCTGTCCTCACGCCCGCCATTTGGATCTGGCCATTTCCTCTAAGAGACCAAGATTTAATAGCTACTCTGAATTGGCAGTAGCCATGCTTACACCCCTCCAACATGGCCTTAGAACAGCACAGGAAGCAGGGGAGGACATTACAGGTTTTCAGCTTTTTCCAGTCTTTGAGCAGATTAACGAGCAAAATCACTGTGTCCATATGCACGCTACAGTTTCTTTTAAGACTTTAAAGGAGCTAAAAAATGCCTGCTGTCCAAATTCACCTTTTTTCAAAGTTGGCTTAATCCCTTATGCAAAGAGCCTTTACCACCACATGACTGGATTTCTATGGCCAAATTTTTTTTTTTATGGAGGAGGAGGCAACTACCTCCATTGATGGTCACACTGGACTGATTATTGCACTAAACAGGCTGAGAGAAACCGGAAACAAGGCTTTGATGCCCCTCTGAATATGTTAACTGGAACTGGAAAATTTACAGATCTGGAAAAGCAATTAAATTATAATCTGGCCATATATGATCAAATTACTGCATATGCCAAAAGGGCATGAAGAGAGCTACCTAATCAGGGTGAATCAACTTTGGATTTTAGTCATATCAAACAGGGATCAGAGGAGCCATTTTCAGATTTGGAGGAATATCTATACCAGGCAACAAAGAGATCAATAGGAGATTTTGATGCCTCTGAGTTCCTAGTCAAGCACCTAGAATTTGAGAATGCTAATAAAGTTTGTCAGGAAATACTTCAACCCCATTAAAAAAGGGGGATGGTCTCTGAGTTCATTTGCCTTTGTGCAGATGTGGGTCCCACACAGCCACAAGGCTTAATGCTCACTGCGGCTTTTCAGCAGGTATTACAACCTCAGTCTCAGAGGTGCCATTCTCTCAGAAAGTGTATCAATTGTGGTAGAACTGGTATAGGGCTTGGGACAGTGGATTTCTACACAAAAGGGCAGAGACCTCTCCCAGTTTGCGTAGATGCACTACCAGGGAGATGACCCCATGGCATGGAAAGATTTGGATAGATATGGTGGCAGCGGTGGATCACAGCCAATTCTGCCTTCACCTCTGCCTTCTTTGGGGCCAGAAAACTGGGAGCTGGGCCTTTCCTGGGCCCTCCAAACAGTAGGGTCACAGCAATATACACCGAAGAGGAGTCACAGACTCTGACATCATCAGGATTGCCCATGCCTGTTAGTCACTTTACCAGCCAACACCACCAAGACTGTATACTTATGGCCAACCTTGGGAATTACTTTAATGTCTGAAATGTGGCCAACTGAGTCCCTACTAGTGTTCATGGGCCATTACCCCAAATACCACAGGCTGATTTTGGGGGTGAAAAACTTACAAAAGGGAATTCAGGTGCTGCCAGGAGTGATTGATTCAAACTTTAGATAAAATTGAAATTATTATGCATTCAGAGCCCCATTCTTAGCTTTCTTTAAGAGATGATTGGCACAGCTAATATTCCTGCCTTGTCACTCCATGGAAGGCCCAGAGTAGACCTCAACTTCTGGGTCCCCAGACCAAGTGTACTGAGCTCAATTAGTTCAGCAAGAATGCCCTCTACTGGATCTTAAAATTAATCATAAAAAAATTTAGGTATCATAGATACTGGAGCTCATAGATCTGTTCTATCTAATAGATTATGGCCTAAAGGCTGGCCTTTACATATTACACCTGCCAACATGGAGGGGATAGGTCAGACCTCTCAGCCAGAACAAAGAGCTCAATATCTTCACTGGGGTGATAAAGATGGTAACTCTGGAATTTTCAAGGCTTATGTTTTAGACATCTTGCCAGTAAATTTGTGGGGTCATGATATTCTAAGCAGCTTAGGTTGGTTATTAGTAACTTCAAATCTTATCATGTTTTTTGAGAGACTTAATAAAAAAAATTTTCCTAGGAAAATTTACAAGGGTATTTACCTACAACTCAATCTTCCTAAGAGAGACTTATTAGTGTATCCAGTCAAAACTTTTGATAGGTCCCCTAACTTGATCCCCAACCCAGAAAACAGCATAGAAGAGTCAATCTGTGTTAGTCAGTACCCCTTAACAGGGGAAAAACTTAAAATAGCCCACATGTTAGTTCAGGAACAATTTTAGGCTGGCCATTTACAACCTATGCTCAGTCCTTGGAACATCTTTTTAATTGAGAAAAAATCTGGCAACTGGAGATTATTACAAGATCTTAGGGCAATTAATTGTGTTATCAAGCCCACAACCAGGGCTTCTTTCTTCTACAGCTATCCCTTTGGATTTCTTTTAATAGTAGTAGATTTTAAAGATTGTTCTTGTTTTTTTTAAATACCATTATGCCCAGACGACTTATCTTTAGTGTCCCAGCAATAAATTTTAAAAATCAATTAAAAGATATTGCTGGAAAATGTGGCCTCAGGAAATGTGTAGCAGTCCTACCCTTTGTCAAAATTTTGTGGCATACATCATCATGCCTGTGAGGGAGAAATTTCCTGATGCATATATTATTTACTATATGAATTATATACTTTGAGCTCATGTTAATCCAGATGTACTCCTAAATTTCTTTACCCAATTATAGACCTCACTGACAGCAATGGGTTTGTGCATTGCACCTCAAAATGTACAGAGGATATCTTCTTTTCAATATCTAGGTCATGTGATTGAAGGGTGGACATTCTGTCCTCAAAACATACAAATTAGAGTCAAGGAGTTGCACATTCTTAACGATTCTCAAAAACTATTAGGTGATATAAATTGGCTGAGGCCATCTTTAAAGCTAACTCCTTCCAATTGAAGTCTTTTATTCCAGATATAATGGGGAGAGCCTTCTCCAACCTCTCGTCAGCTCAGAGTAGAATCAAGAATGGCTTTGAGGAAAGTTAAAATTGCTATTTAAAATGCTCACCTTATTAGAGTTAACCCACAAGGGCCTATATATTTATTGATATTCCTACATGGGCAATATAGCAATCATTGGGAGTTATTGAGTGGATTCATTTAGCCTACTCTTCTAAAAGGTCATTAACTCCTTTTTATGATTTTGTTCCTCAATTAGTTATCAAGGGAAGAATTTTATAGCTGGTTGGATCAGAACTTAATATTATAATCATTCCATTTTCTGCTCAACAGAATGATTGGCTTTTCCAAATTTATAATAATTAGAAAGTAGCTTTTTCTATTTTTCTTGTTCAGATAGAAAGTCATTATCCTTGTGATAAAATTATTTAATTTGCCTTGGTAACTGTTGGGAGTTTCCCTTGTTACAAAGACTAATTTTCCCATCCCCTGAGAAGAGCCATCCAATGGTGAGCCCTGCTGGCTCACATGATCTTTACCCACCAATCAGACTAGCCCTGCTGGCTCACATGATCCTTACCCACCAATCAAAATTTCCCCATCGCCATCCAATGGTGAGTCCTGCTGACTCACATGATCCTTACCCACCAATCAGAAAGCACCCCATGCCAGCTGCAAAAACCATTAAACTGTTAAGCCATTTCAACCGTCAGACCATCCCTGGCTCTATAAATATGCAGAGCTGTTCCTCAATAAAAGAGCATTTTCTTCCACAATGAGCCTTGTTCATTCTTTTGGTAACTACACTTATTTTTCTAAAGATTTTTGCATGCACAGCCAATAAATGGAGCACTAATGGTATTCACTGATGGCTCAAGCTCAAGGAAAGCAAGTTTTATAGTCATGCTCATACAGAGGTGATACAAACCTCATCTGCTTCTGCCCAATGAGCAGAACTTCAAGCTCTCATTTGCGCTTTATGTCTTTTTGCAAATGAGCCCATCAATATTTATTCTGACAGTTTATATGCATTTTGAGTTTCAAAAAATATTAAAACTTCAATTATTGGGTATACATCATCACAAGAGTTATTTAATTTGTTTTATACCCTCCAAAGGACAGTACAAATGCGAAAATACCCATGTTTTATAGGCCCCATATGGCCTCTCACTAATCTTCCAGGGCCTTTAATGCTGAGAGCCATTGCCAAGTAGGAATGACGCATCGAAATTTCCTTGCCAGTGTACCCCATGTTGCTTAGAGGAAGGACTTTTGGAAATGGACATTTGAAATGACATTGCATGTATGTTTGAGAAAGGTGACCAGGGTAAATCCGGGTTTAAGGAGGATCCTACTGAATTAGGGCGGATCAGGTTTTAGGAAGTATCCCACTCTTTGGGTTTAGGGTGTTCCGGGTTTAGAACAATCTGGGTTTAGGGCGGTTCCAGATTTTAGGTTATTCCTGCTGGGAATAGGGCGTATCCTGCTGCCTGAGTTCCTATCGAGTTCTCCTGGAATTCAGAAAGTTTTGGGAATTCAAAGCCTGGTGGAGTACATGAATTTTGTGGGCAGAACTTGGATTTTCCCAAACGTGTTTGTAGAGGGCCGGTGTGAGTTCGGGAATAAAGAATTGCTGTTTGAATCTACAAGGTGTGTGGTGGCTCGTGATTCTGTGCCCAGACAGACTGCAGCACTTTAATATCATGTAATGATAAGACTGATAAAGTGGTTGCTGTTTGTCAGCAAATATCTTTGTATGACTGTGCACGAGCTTTGCATTTTTTGCATCATCAAAATGCTTCTAGCTTACATAAAAATTTAATATTACTAGAGAGCAACTTTTTCAAATTGTACATCACTGCCCCCAATGTGTTGCACACACTCCATTTTTGCCATCTAGGGTAAATCCCCATGGATTAAAACCAAATCAGTTATGGCAAATGGATGTAACTCACATTCCTTAATTTAGTAGGCAATTTTATGTACATGTAATTGTAGATAGTTATTATAGATTTATCTTTGCCATGGCCCATGCAAATGAAAATACTCACCATGTTATTTCTCATTGCTAGCTGCTTTTGCAGCATTAGAATATATTTTACAAATTAAAACATAATGCACCAGCTTCTGTTAGCTCCTCTTTTCAACAATTTTTCCAAGGGTTTCATATTGACCATAAAACACATATTCCTTTCAACCCTCAAGGTCAAGCTATTGTAGATTGAGCTCATTTATTTATTAAGCTACAATTACAAAAACAAAAAGGGTGAGATAGGACTAAGACCCCCCCAAAATAACCTCAATCAGGCTCTGTTCAATTTTAATTTTTAAAACTGTGACTCAGGGTGTCACATTGCAGTGAGCGACACATGTCTTCCACAGCAACAAGCTCTTTAGGCCAAGTTTGGTGGAAAGATTTACAAACTGATTAATGAGTACCAGATCCAGTCACAATATGGGACAGAGGCCATGCTTGTATTTTCCCAGAAGTTGCTTTTCTTCCTATTTGAGTACTTGAATGTGTCAATCAGGCATGGAGGACCTAGAACCAAGGTTCAGATGACTGAGGATTGACCCAGAAATGCCAGACCTGATTCCCCACCAAGAGAAGCTCTTAAAGGTAGAGGGGAAAGAAGATGGCCCAGAGAGACCCAATGGTGAAGCTACCTTCATGGAAAGAGCTGAAGAATCTGATGCTGCAGGCTGAGCAAATGATTCAGCAGCTAGGAAAAAACAAGTCTCCAACAATGATGCTTGACACAATACTAGCTCTATTGAGGTGGGTTTCCAAGACCTGTTGAGTTTTTAACATTTATATAAATTGTTGGGAGTCACACTGGCTCCAAAGACTAACATCCCCATCCCGGAGAAGAGCCGTCCAATGGTAATCCCTGCTGGCTCACATTATCCTTACCCACAAATCAGACTAGCCCTGCTGGCTCACATGATCTTTACCCAACAAAGAGGAAGCACCCCATGACAACTGCCAAATCGTCCAACCATTAAACTGTCATAACTGTCAAACCACCCATGGCTCTGTAAATATACATAGCTGTTACTCAATAAACGTACATTTTCTCAGATGATGAGCCTTGTTTTTTCTTTCATAAATGGCATCAGGTTGCATGCATCTACTGTCAATTGTTTTTCTTTTGTGAACATTACAGCTTTGAGATTAATACATTTTAAGATTTTCAAATCCAGGTCATTCATTTTTAATGGCTGGGATATGTAGTACCTCCCATGATAGGAATAAACTGAAAAAAACTAAAAATTTTGTGCTTCATAGGACATTATCCAGAAAGTTAAAAGTTATCTATAGAACAGGACAAACAGACTACAAAGCATAATCTGATAAGAAACTGTGTAAAGAATATATGAAGAATTATTTTTCAATTAATTTATTTAAAAATTCTTTTTTTATTTTATTTTAATTTATTCCAATTAGTTACACATGACACTAGCATGCATTTTGACACATTGTACACAAAAGAAGCACAAGATTTCCTTCCTCTGGTTGTACATGGTACAGACTCACACCAGTAAAATTTTTAGGCATCAAAACAAAAAGACGGCAATTGGGATTCCAACATGGCGGCGGGCACGGAGAGATCAAGTCTCTGACCTCTTCAGCTGTGCAGGCATAGGGAGTCGTAAACAGCCTAATTCTGTTTGCTCAGGATCACTAGGCAATGCTGAACTGACGTGGATCTGGGGCGAGCTGTTTGGGCCTCTCAGAACACACACTGAACTTGGATCGGCTGAATTCAAGCTCCCGTTCGCCTGCTTCCCGCAGACAAACAGCTGTGACTCAGCACTAATCCATCCGGCTGAAACAACCGGTCAGCCCTTCTGATCCTACAGAGGTAAATGCCAACCGAGCCTTCATAGGTAGTGGCCACAGGTTTGAAACGGGGCTTGGGAGAGACAGTAAGGACCCACCCGTTGCATTGGTCACCCGGCAAAGGGAAACGAACTGTCGCCATTTGCAAGAGTTACCACCATGGCAGACAACTGACGTCATCAGACTGCGGCGGAGGAGATAACTTCATTGAAACCTGCGGCTACAGGTGTGTAATTCCCTAGCCTTCCCTCTCCACACATCGGGGAAACCTTAAGGGCCAATCTCAGCTCTCCTGTAAGGGCCCCTCCCAGCTCTCCCGTGAGCACGGTAGCCAGACCGAGGGAATTAGAGGTGGCGCGGGACCCGCGGCGCGGGACTACTGCTCCCACCAGTGCTGACAGCTGAGGTCTCTTGCACCAGCTACTGGGGGTGTGGCTACCAGAGGGGCAGTAAAATTCACTGAGGATTCTCAGCCCCAAGCTCTACAAACTTAGGGTCTGAAGGAATGGCAAACTGGAAGAGGGTGCCCAGTCATTCATGACAACAGGGCTCCCGGGAGCAGCAGACCTGGCGTGTACCCAGTATTGTGGTGAGCGGCACCCGTGAGAGGGGCCTGGCTAGAGGAAAACTGGGGAAGTGACTAGACACAAGAGGACGCCCTAGGCACCCAGGATTGGAGACTCGCCCAGTCTGGGAGGAGGAGCTGCTGCACAGTGATTGGTTTCCACATATTGATAGGAGAAACTTGGCCTGGTGGTCACAGCGCCACCTACTGGAAGAGAAGTTAATCAAACTCTAAGACTGCATTTATTAGTTTTTTTTTTGTTGGTGTTGTTTTGTTGTTGTTGTTGTTGTTGTTGTTGTTTAATTTTGATTTGGGGTTTTCTTTCATTTTCATTTTTCTTTCTGTTTTTTTAATTTTTTTTTTACAATTTTTTTTTAAATTTTTTTTCTTCCAATTTTAATTTTTTTTTATTATTTAAAAAATTTTTTTTTCTCTTTTTTTTATTTCCTATTTTTTTCTTCTTTTGTCTTTTCATTTCTTTTCAATTATCTTATCCCCCCTTCCTTGAATTCTACCTGCTTACTCTCATTCTCTTTAGTGACTTTTTCCCTTCCCTTCTAATACCTTTCCTCCCAAGCATCAAATAAATTTATAGGAGTAAACAGTAACTCAGCAGTCAAACAGAACAAGAAGTAACATGAGCAGCTTCAAAAAGCAAGGAAGAAAAGGAGTACAAACAATGCAGGACAGCCTAAATATTCAGGAGGACTTAGAGTCATCAGAAAAATGGTCATATAAAGAACTCAAGGAACACCTTAGACAGATGGAATGGAACCTTAAAGAGGATACGAGACAGCAAATTCAAGCAGCAAAAGAACACATTGAGAATGTATTACACAAACAGATAAAAGAAGAAGTTAACCACCTTTATCAGGAGATAGAGATTATAAAAAAGAATCAAACCATAATCTTAGAAATGAAGGAAATTATAAACCAAATTAAAAACTCAATTGAGAGTATCACTAACAGAGTGGATCAAGTAGAAGCCAGAACGTCAGATAATGAAGACAAATTATTTCATCTTGAAAAGAGTCTAGCCAGCTCAGAAAGGCTGGTAAAAAATCAGGAGAAAAACATCCAAGAGTTATGGGATAACATAAAAAAGCCAAACTTACGAGTCATCGGGATAGAAGAACGTACAGAGATTCAAACCAAGGGAATGAGTAACCTGCTGAATGAAATAATTACAGAAAACTTTCCAGGAATAAAAAAGGAAACAGATATACAAATTGAAGATGCATACAGGACACCGAGCACACAAAATTACAGTAGACCAATGCCAAGACACATTGTTATGAAGATATCCAATATACAGAACAAAGAGAAAATATTAAAAGCTGCAAGAGAAAGGAGACAGATTACATTCGGGGTAAACCAATAAGGTTAACAATGGATTTTTCATCACAGACACTGAAAGCAAGAAGGTCATGGAACAATGTATTTCAAACACTGAAAGACAATGGATGCCAACCAAGAATTCTGTATCCAGCAAAATTAAGCTTCAGGTATGACAACGAAATAAAAATCTTTCATGATAAACAAAAGTTAAAAGAATTTGCAGCCAGAAAACCAGCATTTCAAAGCATTTTGAGCAAAACACTACACGAGGAAGAAATGAAAAACATTAACCAAAACCATCAGCGGGAAGTGCCTCGGTAAAGACAGAGGGCGAGGGGAAAAATAATCATGGAGAAATAAACTAAATTTTTTTTTAAAAAAAGGATAAATAATCAAACATGGATGGAAGTACAAACCATATATCAATAGTAACTCTGAATGTAAATGGCTTAAACTCTCCAATAAAGCGACATAGGCTGATATCATGGATTAAAAAAACAAATCCAACAATATGCTGCCTCCAGGAGACACATCTGATTGGAAAAGACATACACAGGCTGAAGGTGAAAGGATGGGAAAAAATATACCACGCACACGGTCCTCCTAAGCAAGCAGGGGTGACCATCCTCATATCGAATAAAATCGACTTCAAGACTAAGTTAATCAAAAGGGATAAAGAAGGACATTATATACTGTTAAAAGGAACTATTCACCAACAAGACATAACAATTATCAATATTTATGCACCTAATAATGGCGCTGCAACATTCATAAAACAAATTCTCCTCAAGTTCAAGAATCAAATAGACCACAACACAATAATTATGGGTGACTTCAACACACCTCTCTCACCATTGGACAGATCCTCCAAACAAAAGTTGAATAAGGAAACTATAGAACTCAATACCACAATCAATAACCTAGACTTAACTCACATATATAGAATATATCAACCATCATCAAATGGATATACTTTTTTCTCAGCAGCACATGGATCCTTCTCAAAAATAGACCATATATTATGCCACAGAGCAACCCTCAGTAAATATAAAGGGGTGGAGATAATACCATGCATTTTACCTGATCATAATGGAATGAAACTGGAAATCAATGATAAAAGAAGGAAGGAAAAATCCTACATCACATGGAAAATGAACAATATGTTACTGAATGATCAATGGGTTACAGAAGACATAAAGGAGGAAATCAAAAAATTCTTAGAGATAAATGAAAATACAGACACAACATATCGGAATCTATGGAACACAATGAAAGCAGTTTTAAGAGGAAAATTCATCGCCTGGTGGTCATTCCTCAAAAAAAGAAAAAACCAAGAAATAAATGAGCTCACACTTCATCTCAAAGCCCTAGAAAAGGAAGAGCAAAACAACAGCAAATGTAGCAGAAGGCAAGAAATAATTAAAATCAGAGCGGAAATTAATGAAATTGAAACAAAAGAAACTATTGAAAAAATTAACAAAACTAAAAGTTGGTTCTTTGAAAAAATAAATAAGATCGACAGACCTTTAGCCATGCTAACAAAGAGAAGAAGAGAGAGAACTCAAATTACTAACATACGGGATGAAAAAGGCAATATTACAACAGATGCTACAGAAATACAGAAGACAATTAGAAATTATTTTGAAAACCTATATTCCAATAAAATAGAAGATAGTGAAGACATCGATAAATTTCTTAAGTCATATGATTTGCCCAGACTGAGTCAGGAGGATACACACAATTTGAACAGACCAATATCAATGGATGAAATTGAAGAAGCCATCAAAAGACTACCAACTAAGAAAAGCCCAGGACCGGATGGGTATACAGCAGAGTTTTACAAAACCTTTAAAGAAGAATTAATACCAATACTTTTCAAGTTATTTCAGGAAATAGAAAAAGAGGGAGCTCTTCCAAATTCATTCTATGAGGCCAACATCACCCTGATTCCGAAACCAGACAAAGACACCTCAAAGAAAGAAAACTACAGACCAATATCTCTAATGAACCTGGATGCAAAAATCCTCAATAAAATTCTGGCGAATCGAATACAAAAACACATCAAAAAAAATTGTGCACCATGATCAAGTAGGATTCATCCCTGGTATGCAAGGCTGGTTCAATATACGGAAATCAATAAATGTTATTCACCACATCAATAGACTTAAAGATAAGAACCATATGATCATCTCAATAGATGCAGAGAAAGCATTCGACAAAGTACAGCATCCCTTTATGTTCAAAACTCTAGAAAAACTAGGGATAACAGGAACATACCTTGACATTGTAAAAGCTTTCTATGCTAAGCCTCAGGCTAGCATCATTCTGAATGGACAAAAGTTGAAGGCATTCCCTCTAAAATCTGGAACAAGACAGGGATTCCCTCTATCACCACTTCTATTCAATATAGTTCTCGAAACACTGGCCAGAGCAATTAGACAGACGAAAGAAATTAAAGGCATAAAAATAGGCAAAGAAGAACTTAAATTATCACTATTTGCAGATGACATGATTCTATACCTAGAAGACCCAAAAGGGTCTACAAAGAAACTACTAGAACTAATAAATGAATTCAGCAAAGTGGCAGGATATAAAATCAACACGCATAAATCAAAGGCATTTCTGTATATCAGCGACAAAACTTCTGAAATGGAAATGAGGAAAAACACTCCATTCACAATATCCTCCAAAAAAATAAAATACTTGGGAATCAACCTAACAAAAGAGGTGAAAGATTTATACAATGAAAACTACAGAACCCTAAAAAGAGAAGTAGAAGAAGATCTTAGAAGATGGAAAAATATACCCTGTTCATGGATAGGCAGAACTAACATTATCAAAATGGCAATATTACCAAAAGTTCTCTATAGGTTTAATGCAATGCCAATCAAAATCCCAATGGCATTTCTTGAAGAAATAGATAAAGCAATCATGAAATTCATATGGAAAAATAAAAGACCCAGAATAGCAAAAGCAATTTTAAGCAGGAAGTGTGAATCAGGCGGTATAGCGATACCAGATTTCAAACTATATTACAGAGCAATAGTGACAAAAACAGCATGGTACTGGTACCAAAACAGGCGAGTGGACCAATGGTATAGAATAGAGGACACAGAGACTAATCCACAAAGTTACAACTATCTTATATTTGATAAAGGGGCTAAAAGCATGCAATGGAGGAAGGATAGCATCTTCAACAAATGGTGTTGGGAAAACTGGAAATCCATATGCAAAAAAATGAAACTGAATCCCTTCCTCTCGCCATGCACAAAAGTTAACTCTAAATGGATCAAGGAGCTTGATATCAAATCAGAGACTCTGCGTCTGATAGAAGAAAAAGTTCGCTCCGATCTATATATTGTGGGGTCGGGCTCCAAATTCCTTAATAGGACACCCATAGCACAAGAGTTAATAACAAGAATCAACAAATGGGACTTACTTAAACTAAAAAGTTTTTTCTCAGCAAGAGAAACAATAAGAGAGGTAAATAGGGAGCCTACATCCTGGGAACAAATTTTTACTCCTCACACTTCAGATAGAGCCCTAATATCCAGAATATACAAAGAACTCAAAAAATTAGACAATAAGATAACAAATAACCCAATCAACAAATGGGCCAAGGACCTGAACAGACACTTCTCAGAGGAGGATATACAATCAATCAACAAGTACATGAAAAAATGCTCACCATCTCTAGCAGTCAGAGAAATGCAAATCAAAACCAACCTAAGATACCATCTCACTCCAGTAAGATTGGCTGCCACTATGAAGTCAAACAACAAGTGCTGGTGAGGATGTGGAGAAAAGGGTACTCTTGTACATTGCTGGTGGGACTGCAAATTGGTGCGGCCAATTTGGAAAGCAGTTTGGAGATTCCTGGGAAAGCTGGGAATGGAACCACCACTTGACCCTGCTATTGCCCTTCTCGGACTATTCCCTGAAGACCTTAAAAGAGCATGCTACAGGGATGCTGCCATATCGATGTTCATAGCAGCACAATTCACAATAGCTAGACTGTGGAACCAACCCAGATGCCCTTCAACAGATGAATGGATAAAAAAAATGTGGCATCTATACTCAATGGAGTACTATGCAGCAATAAAAAATGACAAAATCATAGAATTTGCAGGGAAATGGATGGCACTAGAGCAGATTATGCTTAGTGAAGCTAGCCAATCCCTAAAAAACAAATACCAAATGTCTTCTTTGATATAATGAGAGCAACTATGAACAGAGCAAGGAGGAAGAGCAGGAAGAAAAGACTAACATTTAACAGAGTCATGAGATGGGAGGGAAAGGGAGAGAAAAGGGAAATTGCATGGAAATGAAGGGAGACCCTCATTGCTATACAAAATTACATATAAGAGGTTGTGAGAGTAATGGGAAAATAAACAAGGAGAGTAATGAATTACAGTAGATGGGGTAGAGAGAGAAGAAGGGAGGGGAGGGGAGGGGGGATAGTAGGGGATAGGAAAGGTAGCAGAATACAACAATTACTAATTGGGCATTATGTAAAATTGTGGATGTATAACCATCGTGATTCTGCAATCTGCATTTGGGGTAAAATTGGGAGTTCATAACCCACTTCAATCTAATGTATGAAATATGATATGTCAAGAGTTTTGTAATGTTGTGAACAACCAATAAAAAAAATAAAAAATTAAAAAAAAAGACAATTTCTTCAGATATATGTGGGCAAAAGACATGGATAGATATTTCTTCAAAATAGTGAATCTGACATCTTTCCTATGGATATAGTTGAATACCTCATAGTGAATCTCCACATCATGTACATCTACAAGCCTGGGATTCGAATTAGAATAAGGTATACTTTATGTTTTTATAAATGTATAACTAAAAAGGATAAATAGAAAAAGTGATTAACATTGCTCAGTATCAGTAACCAACAAGAAAATGCAAATCAAAACCACATAAGATGCCATCTCACATCCACTAAAATGTCTAAAATAAGAGATAAAAACATGAAGTATTAGGAAATAAGTGAATTAATTGGAACTTTCATACATTTTTGGAAAGAATATTAAATGATACAGCTATTATGGAATACACTGACAGAAGTACTTTGTAAGGCAGCAATCTCACTCCTGAGTATACACTCAGATGAAATTGAAAACTAGAGTTCACAAACAAGTTTCACACTAATGTTCATAATGCCACCACTCACAATAGCCAAAAGGTGTGAATAACACAAATGTCCATCAACTGATGAAAGGATAACTAAATTGTGGTATATCTATACAATGGAATATTGTTTGCCATAAACAGGAAGTACTGATATATATTTCACGTGGAAACAAAATGCTAAATGATATCACTTTGCATCACAAAAGACCACATATTAAATGTCTCCATTTTTATAATGTATACATCATGTGCAAATCAACAGAGACAGAAAATAGAGAAGTGTTTGTTTCAGAAAAATAATTTTAGGAGCTGAACGTTAAAAGATAATAGTTTTCTGAGTTTTGACAATGATGATGGCTGCATATATTATTCAACATGCTGAAAAATATGGAATTTTACATTATAAGGAATCATATAGTATGTAAAAATTTTTAATGAAGTTGTTATGTTAACAGAAAAAATAAACGGCAATCCACATACTAATTATAAGGAAAAAATAGATGGAGAACATCTGAACCAACGATGCTCTTGGGCTTTTTTCACAAATAGACCTTGTGGATTGTTAAGGGAATTGACATTAACTCCAAAGAATGTGCTAATGATTACATCCATGCAGTAGCTCCCAAAAATTTTAAGTAGAGAAAGAAATGTAAAATCAAATCTGTACCACTTTACTTTCCTAATACACATGCTGGAAGAAGTGCCACCAGGAAGTACACACACAGTTAGAAATATCTGTTGATCAAATGACTAGTCCATGCTCCTGTCAAATGCCATTAGGCAGCTGCCCCTGTGCCAGGGGAGTTAGGAACACTAGGGTAGTGAGCTCAAGGAGTTCAGTCACAGAGAGACAGGCACCCATAATCAGAAAAATTACATCAGTGAGTGGAGTGTAGATGATAAAAGTGATTAAATGCAGAGCTTCATCAGGACCAGGGTGTTATAATTGACTCCTGGTAGGGGATCCAAGATAGGTGAACTTGACCTAGGTCCTGCCTAAGCACAGTCTGTACCCAGAGCTGATTCCTATCTAGCATATCACATAACAGCAACACCCTGTTCTAAGAGGCAGAAACATTGTCCTCCCTTCTCTGCATCCACTGCTACAGCTCCTGAGAGGTCCTGTATTCCAGGACCCAAGGTGGCCCCAAGGGCAGAATCCTGCAAAAAGAAAAAAGTAAGAATATCCTCAGTTAAAACATTGAAAATCTCCTCAAAATATACTTGGATGGTCTCACAACTTGATGAACATATTCTCTCAGATTTCCCAAGACAGTATCAGAGGTTTTGCATGGGTCAAAATAATTCATTCTATGCAAAAACTTTATTTGGTAATTTTAATCCCTATCCTTTCAGGACCTCATCTCTGTTGAGACTGGAGGAAGATGTGGCGGGAATATTTCATATTTTTCATTTTGCTGATATTCTCAGTGCAACCATGAAGATATTTGCTGTTCCATAGCCTGTATTGTATCTTTCTATCCCTGCTTAATAGGTACCAGAAACTTCCCCCAACCAACATTCCCTATGTTCTACCCTCAACTTCTGAGTGATCACGTTCTTCATTGTAAAACATGTGTTTTGACTTACATAATATCCACATTGATGATCAAGCAGATAAACTAATTATGTTTTCTGCACACAGATGTCCCAGCTAACCTGCCTTCTCCTGGGAACCTCTCCTTCTTGGGTGGTCCATTGTGGTTATGACACCACACACTTTTGTCTGGTCAGGGGAGTAGCTCAACAGTGGTAATTTCAGTTCCCTTGCAGACTGCTGGAAGGTCTTAAAACAGCTCAGAACCCCAGAGCTGCCTGCTACTTACTCCTTCACAGTGACAGAATCGCATTTCTTCACTTCCTGCTCAGGTACTTCACCAATGCGTCTCCATATTGGTTTATGATGGGGAACATCTAAGCACAAACACAGTTAGAGGAGAATTGAGTCCCTGAGACAGTGGTTTTCACAGGATTATAAAGTATGAGATATTTATAATGAATCAAAAGTATCTCTTCTAGGACATAAAGACAAAAGGTTATTTGAAATTTTTCATTAGTTCTTTTTATTTATACATAACAATAAGTTTCATTTGACATAATTTAAAAAGCATGGGAAACAATTTTGCACTTCTCTAATTGATATATATTCATTGATCATTTGTATTTATTCTTATGAGAAGGGCCTGCTCAGTTCTTTAGCCTATTTATTGATTGGGTTATTAGGTTTTTTGGTGTTAAGCTTATTGTGTTGATTGCATATGGTGAACATTAATAAAATAAATGAAGTCAGGGGAAAAAGATTTTTATCCCCTTCTGAAGGTTCTCTTTTTAGGCTTTCAATTGTTCTTTCTGCTGTGAAAGAATATTAAATTAGAGAAAAAAATTGACTACAAGTAAATTATTAAGTTCTTACAAGCGCTTAAGATGCAAGAAACAACTGGGTTTGTATCAGTGGGGACTCAGCCGTGTGTGCTCTTTCCACTCAACCATATGGCCCTTATGGGCCACCAGTTAGGCAGGATGCTATGGCCAGCTCTGCAATTTTGAGAAGTTGATGAGAGAAGATGAAGAAGAAAGAAGAGGCAAAGCCATCTCCCGCTTGCTTATAGAACACAAGAACAACAATAATACCTCTGGAGCTTCTTTCACCAAGCATTATTAAAAAAAAAACGGCTGCTGAAATTAGCTGATTTGCACTAGCAGTTTATGACATACACAAGGTCATGGGAACACATAGGTTTAAAATATACTGGACATACATTCTTCAAAGTCAGTATAATGAGGTAGGCAGAGAAATTCCTGTGTACACTTTTAGTGAAAACTCCTAATTGACAGAGAAAAACAAATGAAATCCCCAAGACTTTACACTTGCAGATAAAGTTAAAATAAAAGAAAGCAGAGGTTAAATCATTTACCAATCTGTTCATCTCCATCTCTTCTTTTCTTTCAAATGTACAAAATAACCCCAAAATTAATAAAAAGGTCGCTTTTACTAAAGTGACAATCTTGAAAGGAAATAAAGCCATGTATGGTGCACATTTTAGAAAGGTCTGAATTAATGCCTCCCATGCAGTATTAAAGGCTCCTAATAAAGAAAAAAAATTAACAGGGGGTAGAGGCAGGGCACTGGAGAGAAGGTAATGCCAGGAGTTTTTGGGTCATCAGAGACTGAGAAAAGTCTGAAGTGTGACATTCTTGGCCATGAACCTTGACATATGTTGGAAAATGGGACCCTTGGCAGGAGAAGGAGCCTCTAAAGCTTTATGATAACTAATTCCCAGTAACAGCTCTGGGCTGGCATTGTCCTCTTGCCCTGGAGTGCCTCAGCCAACAAGTCTACCCAAGGGAAGTTTCCAAAATACTCACTCCCACTTTTTCCCATACTTTTCATGACATTGGGGGTCATATTGCCAAAAACCCTGGGAGGAGAAACAAGATAATTTATATTGTTATAATGAAAATATTTAACCATGCTTCTAATTGAGGAACCAAGGATTCCAATTCCTTGAAATCAGACTGGAATATGGTCCATCACTGGCAGTTAGAGGGAAAATCTTATTCTAAGACATCCAAAGTCAAAGAAGAGAAAATAAATGGGATATTTGAAATAAAAATTTAGAGTCCATCTTGAATTTTCTTGAAGTATTGTACATATTGAAGAAATTATTCTTCTTTTTTTGAGACAAGGTATTGCCATGTTTCCTATATTGCTCAAGCTGACCTTGAATTTGTGATTCTCCTGCATCAGCCTCCAGAGTGGTTGGGACTACAGGTGTGTGCCACAGTTTCACTAGTTATCCTTGAGTATGAATATGAAGCAAGCCTGACATTCTGTATCATTTCTCATGTGCATGGACTGTTTCTGAAATCTTGCCAACTTCGAATCATTCCCTCCACCTGGATGTGAAAAACCAAAGCTGAGAGAAAGTGAGTGGGTTTCCCAGGGACATTCATAAGGACACTTCACTCATTTTTCCCCAGATCTTTTTCATTTCTTTCATGAATCCTTCTAGAATACTGGGGAAATTAGGAAATTCAAGGCACCAGTCACCTCTAAGTTGACCATGTTGATGTGATTAGTTTAGCTGAATTTTTACTACTATGACCCTGAAAAGAACCATGTAGAAAACTAAGATTTACTTGGTTCACAGTTTCAGAGGTCTCAGTTCATATACGGCTTCTTCTGTTGCCGTGGTCTGAGGTGAGGCAGAATAACATGGCAGAAGAGTGTGACAGAATAAAGCAGCTCAGGACATGGCACCAGGAAGCAGACAGAAACTCCACTAATCAGGGACAAAATGTATGCCCTGAAGCCAGGCCCCAGTGACCCACCTCTTCCACCAACACCCTACCTGCTTACATTTGTCCCCAGTTAATTCTAAATGAGGAAATAGTGTACCGAGTAGATTAAGGCTTTCACTATCCAATCACTTTATTTCTAAACTTTCTTGCATTGCCTCACATATGAGCTTATGGGGGATACAACAACCATGACAGTGGTTCTCATGCATGTTGTGGAGTGAGAAAGAATGAGTGAGGATTGACAAAATGGAGTCACCTTCCAGTTTTCCAATTCAATGAGGAAAAGATGGGGAGATGCCACTTTTACACATGAGAGTCAATAAATTAAGTACTTGCTCTAAGTTTTTGCTTCCAAAACTTAAAAAGAAATTTTTCTGTTGCTATGTTTCAGGGATGATGTTTTCATGAAGCAAGGGGAGACCCCAATTATGTAGACCTTACAGCCAATCTAATAAGCAGTTTATCTGGGAAGTGTGAAGATTCAATAATTGTTTTTCCAAAGGGAACAGCAGTTAGGAATTCTCAGGTGGTAATTAGGCCTCCAAATTGTAGAAATAGAATCTAATCAAGAAGCCTCAGTCTTTGGAATAGATAATCTAAGCAGAGAGCAGTGTATCCTCCGACCATCTGGATTAGAGCTCATGAATTTTTATCCAGTATTCAGGCCCTGAGTCAAATACCTAACCGGGTTAATCACAAATGCAAGCAATAAATTCACATTTCTTTTGGAACACGCCATTCAATTGACTTAAATTTTAATAATTTTTTAAATCATCCAATTTATGTTCACTTTATATCACTAAATATAACCTTGTTGAAAAAAAATACTCATCTTGTGGTTAATTATGTGAAGTCCATAGATAAGAGCTGTCTTATCTCTTTTGTATTTTCCCTTCTAAGACTAACAGATAGGGTGTTATCTTTGAAGGATAATAAAAAAATGCAGAATGTTTTTGTTTCATCTCTCAAATCCTCTACATGTACCTTCAGTAGTAAAATTTGAGTAGTGCCATGGAAATAACCACAAATTTAGACATTAAGAAATATTTACGTGCAAATATCAAACTACAAATACTTGCATTGGTCAAGAAACTGTAGTTTCAAATATATACATGAATAGACTTTTTTTTTTTAAAAAAAAGCTACTCATGAGATCCTGTTATGAATGGAATGTTTGAATGTGCTTGACAAGTCTTCTCTTTCACAGATTTTTGCTCAAACACTAGGTACAATATAAACTTCCTGGAAATGTGCAAAGGCAAATTAAAAATCCCCTTTATGATATGAACAAGTCTGAACAACATCATGAGCCTCAAATGCAGGTGTACTAGGGATCTGAGTATTTCCACTGAGTCTCTTGGAGCATTGACAGCAGAGCCCCAAGGAAAACCTGGCCATGCTCAGGTTGGGGCTTGCACACTGTTTCAAAAAGGATGAGAGCTGGGAACTTCCTCCCAAAAAAGTGCATTTTTACCAATGACATTAAACTGGCATTTTCTTCTTGCCAAAGAAAAAGAGGGAACTCAACCATACTCACTTTGCAGTAGTGCAGAAGCATTTCAAAGAAAGGCAGAGGTGTTGTCCCAGAAATTCCCAGCTTCTCACATAGCACATGTGAATAGGTTCCATATCTATAAAGTGAAAGAGAAAGCCAGGTCACTATGATTGTCATTCTATAAATAAGGGCCTGACAAATCTCTGACTCAGAAACTGGACAAGGCAATGAGGAAGGTAACATGTAGGTGATACATAACAAAAACTCAAACACACCATATTTGCTCCTTCCCAACTCCATTTAGAAAGCACAATGATGAGCTAAGAGAAGTTGAGACTTCATGCCCCAATTCTTAGATTCATACTCCATACACATTTCCGAACTTGAGTGCTCCTGCGTGGTCCAGCCTGGCATTCTGACAGGGCATTTCATTTGCATGTCTCTTTGATATGTTGGCCCTTTCTTAATGTAGTATTTCCCAGTTTAAAAAGGGGGGTGATGTTTTCATGCTTCTTTGATGAAAAAATTTTTGTTAATATAGTCCACTCAATCACAGAGGGTCCACTGAGAGCCTCTGGTGACATTTTTTTCTTACAACTTTGTCATAAATCTTTTGGGCTTTTTCTTCTTTCCATGCCATTCTCCTGGTTCAGCATTCAGACCTTCTTTAAAATTGACTTTATATGTATCCTCGGAAGCAGTAATAATATTTTTCTGCAGAATGGCAAATGTAGCATTTTGAAACAATGAGACTTCCCTCTACCTCACACAAATGTGAGCCATGTTGAGTGTCACCCAAGTCTGTTATCATACAATCTGGTTGGCTTGAGCCAGAGGGAATGCTGAGTTCCCTATATCCTCTGAGTGTACTACAAGGAATAAATGACTGAGGAATCATCTCCAGGCCATTCTCCCTCTTGTTGAGTCTATTTCTCTGGTGATGCTCAGATGGCAGCGAAGAGCCAGGCATGCTCATGTTCACCAAGGTGGCCAGTTACAACACAGTTTGTTTATTGCCTCCATGTATCAACTCCCTTTGTATGAAAACCAACAAAGGCTGGTGCTCTTTTGACCTGGCTGGCCAGCAACCCAGATGTGTCATACTCACAGCCCCATTCCAGAGTGTTCTGTGTCATACAACTCCTGCCACACTGCTGAGAGCCACAACCAAGTCAAGATGATGCCTGACACTTTGCCAGAAGGAGTGGTTTGAAAAGTAATGCCAGCAAGCCATTAAGATGATGGAGATTCCTTAATGACTGATTGCTGTTACTGGATGATGCTAAATTGAAACAAGCTGTGTATTCAGTTATGTATATATACATCTGCAGTCCGAAAATAAAGGGGCTCCTGCTATATCAACCTTCACAAGTTGCTTGTCATCTCCCAATTACTTTGCCCAGCCAGACTGTGGCACCCAACCATCCCAAAAGATGAGAGAAATACGGAAAAAAAGAAATGGTGTACAAGAGAGTCCTGGCCTATTTTAACCATCAAACAGCTAGTTCTGCAAAAGTGGCCCCATAGTAGCAGAGGAGAAAACTGTGGCATGGATGAATGGCCCAGTATGCCCTGTAATTCCTTTCATTTATGTGGAGATGGACCCTCCAAAGTTCAAGAACTATCCTGTTAACTGAGAAGAAAATATGCAATATAAAATAATAACCCATAATGTGTTCTAGACAGTTGTAATAAGAACTTGCTACTGCTTTTTAGAGGTGTCTGTTTAAGGCAGTGTAGGTTTTATGTATTCTGTACTAATCCTGTCATTTAATACAATAAAATTCAATTGCATTAATTCATTAGAAAATGTCATCAGAGAGGATTATGTTGCCACAACACTCTGAATTCATAGTTTTCTTTTAGAGACTAAAAACCAGATCTTGTATTCCTTTTCCATGATATTGTGATTCATTATTCTTAAAAGTGAAATTGAGACTGAAGTCACACATGACCTGTGTGGAATCTCTTCTACCGAAGCATCAAAATATCATCTTTCCCTCTGTTTCATGATACTAGCATCCTATTAAGAGCAATTTCCCTACCAGAGGATATAGATTCATGCTTTC
The DNA here is from genome assembly GCF_052094955.1 of Ictidomys tridecemlineatus. Lineage (NCBI taxonomy): Eukaryota > Metazoa > Chordata > Mammalia > Rodentia > Sciuridae > Ictidomys > Ictidomys tridecemlineatus. The sequence goes on from NC_135486.1 coordinate 112,754,815, forward strand.
ATGCTGGAGTGTAGAGGGAAATAAAAAAGAAAAGCCCAATTGGGTTTGGGGTGTTTTTCAGGATGCTAGTAGATATTATAAGGGGGTAAATAAGTCTCTTCACTGATGCTAATCTCCCAGAGAGATGAAGGATAATACAAAAGGAAAGAATAAAATTTCTGAAAATTTCTGTCAGTTTTTTTCTAATCTATACACTCATAATTTAGACATTAAAAGGTCTGTGAATTTCAGAATGGAAGAATTGAGTTTTAGGAGGGAGGGATGTGCTAGGATGTGCTTTTTGCAGATAAGGGAGCATTGTTCAGTCAGACTCCCAGAGAGTCTGAGGAGCTATGGTGCATTGTATAAATAGTTCTGCAGCCAGGAGGGCACAGGACTCACCATATGAACAGGTGCAGTCCTCCAGAATGTCTTTTTCCAGAAAGCCCAGAAGATGAAGAGACAAAATCCAATTAACTGGTTTTCCCCAGAATTTCCAAAGCTTGAAAGGGTGAGGTTCCCACTGCATGTGATAAGAACTTATGCATTTGCTGTATATGGTGAATTCTGATTTATCACACTATGTGCAAACTCAGAGCCAATCAGATAATTCCTGGGAACACACCTCACCCTGAATCCCCAAAACCACAGGAATATGGATTTCAGGACAGGGAGTAGCTCAAGCAGTGTGCCTAAGATCAATAGTAACTTCTTAAGGGTTCATATCAATTTCAATTTCATCCTCTATTTTGATCTTCCAAACAATTAAGGCAAATAGGAACCTGATTAAGCCACCAACTTCAGGATTCTGGTGGAGAAAAGGCTGGACAGTGACTCACAGATAAAGAAGCATAAGGCTGATAGCCAGGAGGACCTGGATCTCTACAGAAGAATTCAGGGTCAGGTTCTTCATCACTTTCTTTCATCAGTTTTGAATTCTGTATTTTTCTTTCAGCTATGTGGGCTGCCCTTTGCAGAACTGTGCCTGCAGAGTGCCCCTTCTGTGACAAGCTATGATTCAGTGAGGCCAGTTTTATTGCTGAGGAAGAAGGTTGCACCAGGTACAAAGCCAGTGGAAAGGCCACTTTTGCATCTCCTGGAATTGGAGGAGTCAAGTGTCCTCTTTGCATTTGGCAAAGAATAATACACTCTCCTACTTTGACCTTTGTTTGAAAACAGGGACTTAAAGATGCTTCCTTGCGTAAAGACAAATGACTCTGAGGCCTGCAGCTGTACAATGAGTAACTAAAAGCAGGATAAAGCTTAGCATTCTTCCTTCATTCAGTATCCTTTACTAACTTAACATTTGTGACTGCTTAGCTCTGCACATAGACACGTTAATAATTTAAGGGGTGCTCATATAAAAACTAGCAATAGATTACAAATTTATCTAATCTATCTTATCCTTCTTGAAGACTGAGGAAATTTTGAAGGGACATTCAACTATCAGCTTTTATAAAAACATTATTTTCAGTTGTAGATTAATAAAACACCTTTGTTTAATTTATTTATTTTAATGTAGTGCTGAGAATCAGGCCCAATGCCTCACACATGCCAGTCAAGTGATCTACCATTGAGCCACAACCCCAGCCACTCAAGTGTCAGCTTTTACAGTATCTTGTTTCAGAACCCCAGGGTGGTTCCCAGAAGTCTTCAGTCATTATTCATTTCCTTCCAGGAAAGGCAGAGCGTTTAGACAGATAAACACAAGAATTTATTCCCTCAACAGGAGCAATAATCTCATGGGACCTACCCTGCCCCTTTTAAGATTGCAGATCTGGTAGATAAACATCCGGAACAATAAATAAAATTTATTCCTTTCAAGTGATACGGACTTCTCAGGAGCTACTTTACAGTGCTAGAAGTGAGATAGTAATCCTCAGACCTCAGTTTGGACAAGACTGCTTTACAATGCATACCTCTTCCACACTATCCCAATTCTGCTTTTATTTAAGCATTTGGGTCATGCCAGCACCCAGAAGACATGAGTTAAAACATGAATCCCATGGTCCTTCTGGTGTAGCTGCACTGACTAAAAATCTTTTCTTGATTCTTGCAATTATTTTTTGGATTTTTTATGTGAGGGGTGTGTGATTAGTGGCCCGATCTGGATTTTGTACCTGGCATGGGACTCCTATAATTCTTTCAATTCTTATGTTGTGGTAAATCAATAAATCACTGCATAATCAATAATGCCAAAAGTTATGTGATATTATGAGAAACTCAAGTGTAGTCACAGGCATTAATCTCCTGTTGCTGTCTTTTTGTTGTTGTTGTTGTTGTTGTTTAAGTGAACACAATATCATTATTTTATTTTTCTGTGATGCTGAGGATCAAACCCAATGTCTCACACATGGTAGATGAGCATTCTACCTTTGAGCAAACCCAGTCCTATAGCTTATGTATGTACAAATCATAAAACCTTTGTCAACACAAGCTCCATCCATATATCTTTGCCCACACAGGTTCCTCTGCCTAGAATACTTTTGTGCCTCATAAAAGACTCCTGCTGAGCCTCCAAAAGCCAGCTCTTATAGCAACTATTTTGGTAGAGTCTTTCCTTACTAATCTCAAAGAGTAGGACAACTTATTACTTGGCTGTAATCCTCAGGATTCTGTAGGCTGAGGCAGGAGGATCATGAGTTCAAAACCAGGCTCAGAAACTCAGTGAAACCCTGAGCATCCTAGCTAAAACTTGTATCAATAAAACTATATCATAAGAAGTTTTACTCCATTTTTGTATAATGTGTCAAAATGCATTCTACTGTCATGTATAAATAATTAGAACAAATAGTAAAGTATTGGGGATGTAGCTCTGGATTCAATCCCCAGTACTTGAATAAATAAATAATAAAATAAATGGATAAGGGCTGCACCATTAGGAGTTGATGATGGACTACAACTATGTTTCTTGCTTTCCAGAATCAAAAAGGGAGATAAAATGGGAGTATTAAATCTAAGCTAGAGATATAGTAATAACTACACCTCAGTAAATTGTCACAAATTTTGTACTTCAAAAATGGCAGAAGGACACTATGAATATACTTTTCCAGTAGTGGGAAAATTCAGAGTGGGTTAACTTTATCTACCTTACTATTTAATTTGAATTGCTGAAAAAGCTCCATATATTCACTGATTGTGATGATCAAAAGATTTAGTTTTGACTCTCACTGATTCAGTTGTATATATCCCCTTAAATGGGCATAGAGGCTTCAGATAAACTTCTACAAGGACATGTTTATTGACTTTCTCATTATAAAACTTATCACAGCATATTTCAAAGAACACATCATATATCAATGTCACTACAAAAGCCACCACAACCACTCTCATTTTTATTAAAAATTGTTGACAAATTTGCTGATAATTGTTGATTCTCTGATCAGAACTCAGGAGGAGCTGCAAGGACTAACTGTCAGTGAGAGGGGAGAGCCTATTAAACCCAGAAAAGGTGAGTCTTCACGTCTGGCACTGAGGTGGTCACCTCTTTCCATCAGAAAATAGATAATACTCTGCACAGACCCTGAGAAAGCTTAGAAAATTTCCTGCATCTCTTATCATTCATCAACTGAGGAATATAGAGTCTATCTTCATTTTGAGTTTTCTTCACAAAATAAATTTTTGTTCTCTGATGTTCTGGGTCCCAGGCTCTAAGGACAACAATGCACAAATCCTTAGGGAAGTTCAGGCTCCACTTATTGTCCCATCTCTGCATACAGCCTTCAGAATAATGGGCTTTTCAGGTTGAAGAAGTCCTTGATCAGCTAATTTCAGGGGAATCTGAAACATTTCGACAAGCACCTGGAGAAGCACTGACTGAAACACCAAGAACCAAAGCAGCAAAGTCGAGAAGATATATTAAGCACAGTGATGCTTAACAAACATGAAACTACTTTTAGTATCATGTACTTTGAATTCATCCTACTCATCCTCTAAGGTGGGTCATGATTAAATAGTGAAATTATTCATTTATTTGAAAAATTATCTCATAAACATTTATTCTGTACAAGGCCTGAGATGGGGAGGTTCTGTAAGTTCTGGTGAGGAGAGCTTTTCTCAAACATCAGAACCCTGTTGTCACCACACCTCACGACTGTGCACAGGGTCTCTCCAGGAGACTTAAAGCTGAATTTACACTGTGCTCAAGTTCACAGTCCACACATACACATGGCACACTAATCTGCATTGAGTCCATACATTTTTTATACTTTGTTCTTCATAAAGCCATAGATTTAGAGCCCCCACAGTGAAAAAATCTAAAATCTCAAAGATGGTGAAGAAGAGATTCACTGGACTATAGATCTAAGAATTAAATGATAAATGAGCATATATTTTTCTGTGACTAGGCCCCTCTGTTTGGAAAAACATCTTCAAATAAACATTATTTATATGAAAATCTACTGACCTGTGTTTCCTTACAAGGTTGGAAGGAGAAGTTCTGCATTACTTTGACAAGACCAACTTTCATGTTCATGAGAGCAAACCTCATACCAATGCAGTTTTGAGGTCCATTTCCAAAGGGCATGTACATGTAAGGATCGATTCTATCTTTGTTCTGCTTACTGAACCTGGTCAAAAAAGATGACAAGTCAACAAAACATTAAAACTGCAACAGTTACTTATTTAAGTTTGTGCCTTAGACATCCCCAAGCAAAGGTGTAAAAGATTATTTCTGGGCTGGTTATTGAAATCCAGCTGTGGTTTTGCTATAAGAATTGTTAAGCTATCGAGTTTTTCCACCTTTCTCCCTCTTAGCCTATAGGAGTTATTCCTCCTTTCTCCCCCTTAGTCTATAGGATCTTTCAGTCTTTTTGAGATGGGATAAATGATGTTTCAAAGGAAATCATGATAAATTGAGACAGTAAAGGAAATAACACACATATAAAATATAAGGAGTATAAGAGTGAATACATAAAATGAAATGAGATAGTGGTTATGTCAGTTATGGGACATGCTATGAAATTTGAAAACACACACACATACACACACACAAACAGAGTTATGGTGCCATATCTGAGGAGAATTAGTTTTAGCATCAGAATAAACAAAATCCTGGGTGTTGAAGTCTCTTATAAAATAATGAGAAAATACTAGTATAACCTATGCACATCCTGAAATATATTTTAAATCATCTCTGGATTGCTTATATTAACTAATAATATGTAAATACTATATAAATACTTACTGTATTAGACTGTTTAGGGGAAACTGACAAGAAAAAATGTTTATTTAGTTAGTTGAAATTATAGATCCAAAAACCATACATACAGGCTGAGCACAGTGGCACACGCCTGTAATCCCAGCGACTTGGGAGAAGGAGATAGTAGGATCCCAAGTTCAAAGCCAGCTTCAGCAATTTAGTGAGGCACTAAGCAACTCAGTGTGACCCTGTCTCTAATAAAATACAAAATAGGGCTATGATTGTGGCTCAGTGGTCCACCACCCCTGAGTTCAATTCCTGATACCCCCCCAAAAAAAAACACATGCAAGAGGTTGAATGCAAAAATTATTAAGTGCTAGCAAAAATCAAATAAAATATGATACAATCTAGTTTTGCAAAAAATCTATATATGCATAATAAAGTTTATGAGAACATGGTCATATTATTAATTCATAATTATTTAGATAATTTAACAAACTAAATAGTTTCTTCTCAGCAAAAGAAATAATTTGGGAGGTGAATAAGGAGCCTATAGCTTGGGAGAAAAAATTTACCCCTCACACATTAGATAGAACACCACTCTCTAGAGTATATAAAGAACTCAAAAGCAAAGCACCAAAAAACCAAATAACCCAATCAATAATTGGGCCAAGGACCTGAACAGACACTTCTCAGATGAGGACATACAATCAATCAAGAAATATATGAAAAAATGCTCATCATCTCTAGCAATTCAAGAAATGTAAATCAAAACTACTCTAAGATATCATCTTACTCCAGTTAGAATGGCAGCTATTATTAGGACAACAATAAGTGTTGGTGAGAATGTAGGGGAAAAAGTACACTCATACATTGCTGGTGGGACTGTAAATTGGAGCAGCCAATATGGAAAGGAGTGTGGACATTTCTTGGAAATCTGAGACTGCAACTACCATTTGACCCAGCTATCCCTCTCCTTGGTTTATAGCCAAAAGACTTAAAAAACAGCATGCTACAGGGACACAGCCACATCAGTGTTTATAGCAGCACAATTCACAATAGATAAACTGTGGAGCCAATCTTAGATGCCCTTCATTAGATGAATGGATTTTTAAAATGTGGCATATATACACAATGGAATTTTACTCATCATTAAAACAGAATAAAATCATGGCATTTGCAGGTAAATGGATGGCATTGGAGAATATGAAGTTAGCCAATTCCAAAAAAACAAATGCTGAATGTTTTCTCTAATATAAGGAGGCTGACTCATAGTGGGATAGGGAGAGGGAGCATGGGAGGAATAGATGAACTCTAGATAGGACAGAGGGGTGGAAGGGAAAGGAAGGGGGCAGGGGGTTAGCAAGGATGATGGAATGTAATGAATATCATTATCCAAAGTACATGTATGAAGACAAGAATTGGTGTCAACATACTTTATATACAAACAGAGGCATGAGAAATTGTGTTGCATATGTGTAATAAGAATTATAATGCATTTTGTTGTCATTTTTAAAATTAATTTAAAAAACTTTAAACAAGAATTTAGGATAGTAAATGGACATAGCATTCATTTTGTTCCTTGTCATAAATTCATATCATTTTGCAAGAAAATGTTATATTTATAACAAGAAAACTGCTTAAAATACAAAGACATATATATAAATGATTACATAGGGAGATCCAACATGGCGGCAGGCATGGAGAAATCAAGTCTCTGACCTCTTCAGCTGTGCGGGCATAGGGAGTCGTAAACAGTCTAATGCTGTTTGCTCAGGATCAATAGGCAATGCTTAGCTGACGTGGATCTGTGGCGAACAGTCTGGGCCTCTCAGAACACACACTGAGCCCGGATCGGCTGAATTCAAGCTCCCGTTCACCTGCTTCCTGCAGACAAACAGCTATGACTCAGCACTAATCCATCTGGCTGAAACAACTGGTCAGCCCTTCTAATCCTATGGAAGCAAATGGCAACTGAGCCTTCAGAGGTAGTGGCCAAAGGTTTGAAACGGGGCTTGGGAGAGACAGTAATGACCCACCCATTGCATTGATCACCCGGCAAAGGGAAACGAACTGTCGCCATTTGCAAGAGATACCACCATGGCAGAGAACTGATGTCACCAGAATGCGGCGGAGGAGATAACTTCATTGAAACCTATGGATACAGGTGTGTAATCCCCTAGCCTTTCCTCTCCACACATCGGGGAAAACTTAAGAGCCTCTCCCAGCTCTCCCGTGAGCTCAATAGACCAAGCGAGGAAATCAGAAGTGGTGCAGGACCCGTGGCGCGGAACTCCTGGCTACTGCTCCCACCAGTGCTGACAACTGAGGTCTCTTGCACCGGCTAGAGGTGGCGAGGTACCGGAGGACAAGTAAAATTCGCTGAGGATTATCAGCCCCAAGCTTTACAAACTTAGGGTCTGAGGGAATTGCAAACATGGAGAGTGTGCCCACGCATTCATGAAAACAGGGCTCCGGGAACAGCAGTCCTGGCGGGTAGCCAGTATTGTGGTGAGCATCACCTGTGAGAGGGGCCTGGCTAGAGGAAAAGTGGGGAAGTGACTAGACACAAGAAGAGGCCCTAGGCACTCAGGATTGAAGACTCGAACAGTATGGAAGGAGGAGCTGCTGCACAGTGATTGGTTCCGGTATATTGGCAGGAAAAGCTTGGCCTGGTGGGCACAGCTTCACCTACTGGAAGAGAAGTTAATCAAACTCTAAGACTGCATTTATTAGTTTTTTTTTTCTCTCTTTTTATGATTTGGGTTTTTTTTTTCATTTTCATTTTTTTTCTTGTTGATTTTTAATTTTTTTAAGTTTTTAATTTTTTCTTCTAATTTTAATTTTAATTTTTTTATTATTATGATTATTTTTTCTTTTTATATTTCCTATTTTTTTCTTTTTTTGGTCTTTTCATTTCTTTTCAATTTTCTTATTCCCCTTCCTTGAATTCTACCTGCTTACTCTCATTCTCTTTAGTGACTTCTTCCCTTCCCTTCTAATACCTCTCCTCCCAAGCATCAAATAAATTTATACGAGTAAACAGTAACTCAGCAGTCAAACAGAACAAGAAGTAACATGAGCAGCATGATAAAGCAAGAAAGAAAAAGAGGACAAACAATGCAGGACAGCCTAAATATTCAGGAGGACTTAGAGTCATCAGAAAAATGGTCATATAAAGAACTCAAAGAACACCTTAGACAGATGGAATGAAATCTGAAAGAGGATATGAGACAGCAAATTCAAACAGTGAAAGAACACATTGAAAACAAATTACATAAACAGATAAAAGAAGAAGTTAAGCATCTTTATCAGGAGATAGAGATTATAAAAAAATCTAACAATAATTCTAGAAATGAAGGAAACTATAAACTAACTTGAAAATTTAAATGAGAGTATCACTAACAGTGTGGAGCAAGTAGAAGCCAGAATGACAGATAATGAAGACAAAATGTATCATCTTGAAAAGAGTCTAGCCAACTCAGAAAGGCAGGTAAAAAATCACGAGGAAAACATCCAAGAGATATGGGATAACATAAAAAAAAAGAGTAATCAGGATAGAGGAAGGTATAGAGATTCAAACCAAGGAAATGAGTAACATGCTGAATGAAATAATTACAGAAAACTTTCCAGAAATAAAAAGGGAAACAGATATACAAATTGTCAATGCATACAGGACACCTAGCATACAAAATCACAGTAGACCAACGCCAAGACACATTGTTATTAAGATACCCAATATACAGAACAAAGAGAAAATATTAAAAGTTACAAGAGAAAAGAGGCAGATTACATTCAGGGGTAAACCAATAAGGTTAACAACGGATTTTTCATCACAGATGCTGAAAGCAAGAAGGTCACAGAACAATGTATTTCAAACACTGAAAGACAATGGATGCCAGGCAAGAATTCTGTATCCAGCAAAATTAAGCTTCAGGTATGACAACGAAATAAAAATCTTTCATGATTAACAAAAGTTAAAAGAATTTGCAGCAAGAAAACCAGCATTGCAAAGCATCTTGAGCAAAACACTACATGAGAAAGAAATGAAAAACTATAACCAAAACCATCAGTGGGAAGTGCCTCGGTAAAGACAGAGGGCAGGGGGAAAGATAATCATGGAGAAACAAACTAAATTTTTTAAAAAAAGATAAATAATCAAACATTCCTGGAAGTACAAACAATATATCATTAGTAACTCTAAATGTTAATGGCTTAAACTCTCCAAAGAAGCGACATAGACTGGTATCATGGATTAAAAAACAAATCCAACAATATTCTGCCTCCAGGAGACACATCTGATTGGAAAAGTCATACACCGGCTGAAGGTGAAAGGATGGGAAAAAATATACCACGCACATGGTCCTTGTAAGCAAGCAGGGGTGGCCATCCTCATATCGAATAAAATTGACTTCAAGACTAATTTAATCAAAAGGGATAAGGAAAGACATTGTATACTGTTAAAGGGAACCATTCACCAACAAGACAAAACAATTGTCAATATTTATGCTCCAAATAATTGTGCTGCAACATTCATAAAACAAATTCTCCTTAAGTTCAAGAATCAAATAGACCACAACTCAATAACAAAATATATTGGAATCTATGGGACACAATGAAAGCAGTTTTAAGAGGGAAATTCATCGCCTAGAGGTCATTCCTCAAAAAAAAGGAAACCAACAAATAAATGAGCTAACACTTCATCTCAAAGCCCTAGAAAAGGAAGAGCAAAACAACAGCAAATATTCCAGAAGTCAAGAAATAATTAAAAATCAGAGTGGAAATCAAAAAAATTGAAACAAAAGAAACTATTGAAAAAATTAACAAAACTGAAAGTTGGTTCTTCGAAAAAATAAATAAGATTGACAGACCTTTAGCCATGCTAACTAAGAGAAGAAGAGAGAGAACTCAAACTACTAACATATGGGATGAAAAATGCAATATCACAACAGATGCTACAAAAATACAGAAGACAATTAGAAATTATTTTGAAAACCTATATTCCAATAAAATAGAAGATAGTGAAGACATCGATTAATTTCTTAAATCATATAATTTGGCTAGACTGAGTCAGGAGGATACACACAATTTGAACAGACCAATATCAATGGATGAAATAGAAGAAGCAATCATAAAACTACCAACCATGAAAAGCCCAGGACCTGATGGGTATACAGCAGAGTTTTACAAAACCTTTAAAGAAGAATGAATACCAATACTTTTCAAGTTATTTCAGGAAATAGAAAAATAGGGAGCTCTTCCAAATTCATTCTATGAGGCCAACATCACCCTGATTCCAAAACCAGACAAAGACACCTCAAAGAAAGAAAACTACAGACCAATATCTCTAATGAACCTAGATACAAAAATCCTCAATAAAATTCTGGGGAATCGAATACAAAACACATCAAAAAAATTGTGCACCCTGATCAAGTAGCATTCATCTCTGGGATGCAAGGATGTTTCAATATACAGAAATCAATAAATGTTATTCACCACATCAATAGACTTAAAGATAAGAACCATATGATCATCATGATAGACACAGAAAAAGCATTCAACAAAATACAGCATCCCTTTATTTTGAAAACATTAAAAAAACTAGGAATAACAGGAATTTACCTTGACATTATAAAAGCTATCTATGCTAAGCCTCAGGCTAGCATCATTCTGAATGGAGAAAAATTGAAGGCATTCCCTCTAAAATCTGGAACAAGACAGGGATGCCCTCTATCACCACTTCTATTTAACTTAGTCCTTGAAATACTAGCGAGACCAATTATACAGACGAAAGAAATTAAAGGCATAAAAATACAAAAGAAGAACTTAAATTATCACTATTTGCGGAAGATATGATTCTATACCTAGAAGACCCAAAAGGGTCTACAAAGAAACTACTAGAACAAATAAATGCATTCAGCAAAGTGGCAGGATATAAAATCAACACGCATGAATCAAAGGCATTTCTGTATATCAGCAACAAAACTTCTGAAAAGGAAATGAAGAAAAACACTGCATTCACAATATCCTCAAAAAAAATAAAATACTTGGGAATCAACCTAACAAAATAGGTGAAACATTTATACAATGAAAACTACAGAACCCTAAAGATAGATGTAGAAGAAGATCTTAGAAGATGGAAAAATATACCTTGTTCATGGATACACAAAACTAACATCATCAAAATGGCGATATTACCAAAAGTTCTCTATAGGTTTAATGCAATGCCAATCAAAATCCCAACGGCATTTTTTGTAGAAATAGATAAAGCAATCATGACATTCATATGGAAAAATAAAAGACCCAGAATAGCATAAGCAATTCTAAGCAGGAAGTGTGAATCAGGCAGTATAGCAATACCAGATTTCAAACTATATTATAGAGCAACAGGTGGGTGGACCAATGGTATAGAATAAAGGACACAGAGACTAATCCACAAAGTTACAACTATCTTATATTTGATAAAGGGGCTAAAAGCATGCAATGGAGGAAGGAAAGCATCTTCAACAAATGGTGCTGGAAAAACTGGAAATCCATTTGCAAAAAAATGAAACTGAATCCCTTTCTCTCGCCATGCACAAAAGTTAACTCAAAATGGATCAAGGAGCTTGATATCAAATCAGAGACTCTGCATCTGATAGAAGAAAAAGTTGGCTCCGATCTACATATTATGGGGTCGGGCTCCAAATTCCTTAATAGGACACCCATTGCACAAAAGTTAATAACAAGAATGAACAAATGGGACTTACTTAAACTAAAAAGTTTTTTCTCAGCAAGAGAAACATTAAGAGAGGTAAATAGAGAGCCTACATCTTGGGAACAAATTTTTACTTCTCACACTTCAGATAGAGCCCTAATATCTAGAGTATACAAAGAACTCAAAAAATTAGATAATAAGATAACAAATAACCCAATCAACAAATGGGCCAAAAACCTGAACAGACACTTCTCAGAGGAGGACATAGAATCAATCAACAAGTACATGAAAACATGCTCACCATCTCTAGCAGTCAACGAAATGCAAATCAAAACCACTCTAAGATACCATCTCACTCCAGTAAGATTGGCAGCTATTATGAAGTCAAACAACAACAAGTGCTGGCGAGGATGTGGAGAAAAGGGTACTATTGTACATTGGTGTTGGGACTGCAAATTGGTGCGGCCAATTTGGAAAGCAGCATGGAGATTCCTGGGAAAGCTGGGAATGGAACCACCATTTCACCCAGCTATTGCCCTTCTCGGACTATTTTCTGAAGACCTTAAAAGAGCGTACTACAGAGATACTGCCACATCGATGTTCATAGCAGCACAATTCACAATAGCTAGACTGTGGAACCAACCCAGATTCCCTTCAATAGATGAATGGATAAAAAAAATGTGGCATTTATACACCATGGAGTATTATACAGCACTAAAAATGACAAAATCATGGAATTTGCAGGGAAACAGATGGCAGTAGAGCAGAATATGCTTAGTGAAGCTATCCAGTCCCTAAAAAACAAATACCAAATGTCTTCTTTGATATAATGAGAACAACTATGAACAGAGCAGGGAGGAAAAGAAGGAAGAAAAGATTAACTTTAAACAGACATGAGATGGGAGGGAAAGTTAGAGAAAAGGGGAATTGCATGGAAATGAAGGGAGACCCTTATTGCTATACAAAATTACATATAAGAGGTTGTGAGGGGAATGGGAAAATAAACAAGGAGAGAAATAAATTACAGTAGATGGGGTAGAGAGAGAAGATGTGAGGGAAGGGTAGGGGGGATAGTAGGGGATAGGAAAGGTAGGAGAATACAACAGTTACTAATAGGGCATTATGTAATATTGTGGCTGTGTAACTGACGTGATTCTTCAATCTACATTTGGGGTAAAAATTGGGAGTTCATAACCCACTTCAATCTAATGTATGATATATGATATGTCAAGAGCTTTGTAATGTTGTGAAAAACCAATAAAAAATGATTACATAGCTACCTGTATGTCATCTGTAATAAGAAATACAAGGACATGCTTGAACAACCCTAGCCCAGGGCAGTTCCCTTTCCCAGAAGCCCTGTACCTTTCAGGGCGGAACTCCTCAGGCTCTGGCCAGTGCTGTGTGTCTCGATGAAGAACAAAGCTTGGTATCATCACCACTGTTCCCCTCCTAATGGGCACTCCATTGATTTCAATATCTTTCTTACAGACCCTCTCAAGTCTGCCAGTAATTGGGTACAACCTGAGAGTTTCATTCACCACCAAGTCCAGGTACTCCATCTGTAACACGGTATCATAGGTAGCAGGTGCCTGAAGAGAAAAAAAAAAAAGATTTTTTTGAAAATGCATGTTTGGAACTAAATTAGAACTCAATTTATTTAGTTTTATTAAAGTGTTACAAGGTCCCATGAATAATAGAATGATGAAGGAGAGTGGTGCTTACAATTGACTAAGCATTATAATAACAATCATTTCCATTTGACAACCATATACATAAGAGACCTTTGGGACAATCCCAAATTCAGTGTATAATATCCTCAGAATCATCATATACTACTTTTTCTCATGCAAGGAAAAGTAACTAATAGAATATGACAATTACACTCAGGCAAAATAATGTGAAAGTCACTGTTAACTTTCTTAGAATAGTCACATGGCTATTTCAGGGAAATAGAACATAGAAAAGAGAAAATAACCCATTATATATCTGTTTTTTCTTGAATAATCCTGCTTTGAATATATATACTTATAGATAACACTACATCATGTAAAAAATGTTGGGAGAAACTGGTAACTTTCACCCTAATACCACCAAAATAAGGCTAAGATTCAATGGCACCATGTCACACAATTTTAGTTTCAGAGAATATTCTAAGGAAGACAGAAAACCACTCTCAGCCTCACTCTCTGTTTCTGGACCAGTCTCCTGGTTGTTCTTCAGGGCTTCATTGTGAGCTCTGAAGAAGCGGCTTTTTGCCTACTTCACTTCCAAACCAGCCATGCAAGCCCCAGAAACCATGTGTTTTCATATATAATAGACTCCCTGTTTAGGAAGAGGTATGAGGACAGCAGGAACAACACGTGTCTAATGCCTGATGTGACATTGGAGAGGACACAAGGTAGAAGTAAAGTGTTTAGCTCAGGAGCCAGAAAACCTGACTCATCCCTTGGCTGCTTCTCTCTAATACATGACTAGAGTGTGAAGATGTGTGGAGCAGAGCATAGTCGGCCTGCCCCCCAAGCCCAGGCTCACTCAGCAGACAGCCAGGCAGGAGCTCTTGCCACAGTTCACCAGATCCAATGATCTGGACACTTGAGTGACACATGCTTACACTTCCTAGGTATCATCATGGTAACTGGTAATGGGTACTACTGAAATTACACTCTTTTCAATATTCCTTTTAGGGTTGAGAATAGCATTTTCCCCTCAATACTGTGTTTTCCCTTTCAGTTCTCTCTTCAGAACCTTTTCAAAAGAGCTGGTGAAAAGAATAAGTGACTATATTTTGGATAAAGCCTCCTAGGAAGTGAAAAGGAGGGAGTCTTGTTGAGGCTCCACCTCCCTCCTCCCTTTCCAGGTACCATCTTCTCACCTTATTGGGCAAAGCTGCATCAATCTCCTGCTGCAGTTTGGTCTGGGCATCAGGATGGGTAGCCAGTTCATACAAAATGAAGGAAAGAGAACTGCTAGTGGTCTCATAGCCAGCAAAAATGAAGATAATTGATTGAGCCACAAGCTCCAGATCAGACAGGACTAATGGAAGAGGAAGCACAATTTAGGTAAATCCAGCAAATCACAACATCAGGGTTTAGATGAAGAGAAATCCCATTAAAACCCACAGATCACTAGGCAGGACCATGGAAAAGCAATTCAGGGTCATTCTCAGAGTGGTTTTCACTCTCATGTCTATCCAATAGGGGAAACAAAGGTAAACTTTTTTTTTTAATCCAATTTTCCTGAGGTCTACACTACTCTTGGACTTGGGTATTAACTGTGCCATTCTCAGCACCACCAAAGATAGGTAATTTCAAGAGATACCATTTCTATCTAAGATACACAGTATGATCAATATGAACTTTTATATACCTGGGCCCTAAAATAAACATGTTCTCTGTTCCAAACGTGCAATTCAAGATAAAAAAGAATACATAAAACAAATGTTTGAAAGGTCTACAGATTTCAGATTTACTGATTATGATTTTCTATGATGATGTCATGAGGACATTTAATTATCAAATCTTTTATCCCAGTGAGTATGAACCCCATGAAATAGGACTATAAAGTCAAGGTTCAGGCCAGGTGCAGTGGCACACACCAGTAATCTCTGCAGGAGGCTGAGGCAAGAGGATCATGAGTTCAAACCAATATCAGCAACAGCAGGGCACTATGCAACTCAGTGGAACCCTGTCTCTAAATAAAATACAAAGTAGGGCTAAGGATTTGTTTCAGTGGTTGAGTGCTCCTGAGTTAAATTCCTGGTAACCCTCTCTACTGCACCAAATAAAAGTCAAGATTTGGAGCTCGAATGTTGGCATTTATAGCTACCAGCCACCTGTTGGGGTTTAGATTTTAATTAATTAAAAATCAATATACTTTAGTGGCACCAGCCACGTATCAAGTGCTAAGTAGGCACATGTGTTTGGTGGCTATTTTATTGAAGAGTTAAACTATAGACTGTTTCCTTTATCTTAGAAACCTGAATAGAACTGGGTAGATACATTCAGGATAGATGAATGGATGGATGGATGGATAAACAAATACATAGATAGATAGATAGATAGATAGATGATAGATAGATAGATAGATAATAGATAGATAGATAGATGATAGATAGATAGATAGATAGATAGATAGATAGATAGATAGATAGATAGATAGATAATATGTAAATGTGAACATAAAAATATGTACACTGGGTCTGGGGTTGTAGCTCAGTGGTAGGACACTCACCTAGCACACGTGAGGCACTGGGTTTGGTCCTTAGCACCACACAAAAATAAAATAAAAGCATTGTGTGCACCTACAACTAAAAAATAAAAATATCTTTTTAAAAAATATGTATACTGTCAGGCTGTAGTAAAACAAGTGTTCATCTTTAGAATAATTGCTCAACATTCAGGACTTTTTTTAGATGGTTGTCAAGGCACTAGGTACCTCAAATTAGAACTTCAATGGGAATATTTGTGTATTACAGAAATAAGCAATAAATTAGGAAAAAATTTTTGAAGGAGAGAGAAAAATAGTTTATATTACTGGATGTGAGTAGATACAGAAATATTTCTTTCCTCTGTTCAATGTAGAAGTATTTCATGTTAATAATCTTGTCTAATGAGAGTATCTAAAAGCAAAAGTTCACAAGATGATCACAGATTTTGATTTCTAAATTCAATTAATTGGAAAAACAAAAAACAAACCTGTCGGGGAAAACAGAGCAGAAACCTAGAATACCTTAAATTAGAAAGCAAGAAAATACTTAGAAAATAAATAAAAAGGGCACAGAATACACTGTGTGCTACTATAATGTGGATACATGTCATAGAATGTACAAGACAAAGAGCAAATCCTAAGGAAATCTGTGGACTGTGAATGATAGAAGTGTGTCAACACAGGTTCCTGAACTGTGATAAATATAACTCTCTGGTGGTGGATATTAGGAGTGAAGCAGTGTATTCAAGACTACATGAAGAACCTTTGTGTTCTCAGCTCAATATTGCTATGGCCAGAATAAACAGAAGCTACTTTTAAAACAATCATTTAAAAGGTGACAATAATAATAGAAGACTCAGGAGCCTACATGAAAGGGATTCCAGTGGACAAATATGGGAGAATTGAGCATCAAAATAAAAACAGTAAGAAAATAAGTTGAATAAAAATACCATGCTGGTAAAAGAAATACTTGTTTAAATCAGCTTCAACATTGAACATGGCTCTAGTTGTGCTTCTCTAGAAAGTTCCTCAGGCTACTGAATATGATATCCAAGCATGGTCTTTTTGCAACTAGGTAGAAATACTCTTCTTCCTGGAAAATCTCCTGCATATTTTCAGAACAATCCTTCTCTCTGAGTTTCCCCATCAGTAGATGAGATAGCAACCTTGTTTACCTTTATGAGACTCCACATCTTTGGAATTCTGAGAATTTATCATAAGCTGAAGAAAATCCACTCGATGCTAGAAACAGAGAGATTTCAGATAGAAGATCAATTATGAAGTCAGAAAAATAATTAAGAGTGCAGAACTTATCTTCCCTTCTGAGGCTATGACTTCTTCAAGTACAAAAATCCAGCTGGAGTTTTCTAAGTCATCAGTGAAGAAAAGCATCCATCTATAACTTTAAACAGTAGGATGTTTCCCTGAGTGAAAACAGGCTATGGTGTCCAATAGCTACTGGCCTTTGCTCTCCCTGCTTGTGAGCTCCTGTGGATTCTGAACACAGCCTCCTGGCCAGAGAGTGGCTGGCTTTGTCTCCTGTTACATTTATTTGCTCAGGGAGAAGTCCTGGACTCCACTACTCTTCGCCAAAGACATCACAAATTAATCTCCTGCCATTTTTAGAGTTCACCATCAGATTTTGAGGAATCTTCTTGAAAGATCCCTTCTTGAAGGTATGAACTTTGTACTGTCACCTGGAGGGCCCATCCTGGTCCCTGGCCTGCACACATCCTTGTGCTGGGCTTTGTACATGAGTCAAAACCTTCACCTAAAGAACCCTGTGCCTGCTCCATGAGGGGCCAAACAGTGACAGCTAGCCTGAGGATGCATTCTGTGGAGAGTTTGTAAAGTGAGAGGTTTGGAAATGCAATGATTCTTGAACATATAAAATCTGATAAAATTAAAGTACCAGGAAAAAAATTTTATGTTGAAATTGTATCTATTGAGGAGAAGGAATATGATAAAACATTTTTCCTCTATTTAAAAAAATATTTCAAAGAGCAAACCCTAAGGTTTATAAAAAATTAAGTTCTACATATTAACAAGGTACCCTATTACTTTGATATATGTATATGCTGTTTGATGTTTATGTCAGTTTAGACACATCTTTAACTGCATTTATCATTTCCTGATGATGAATATTTTCAAAATTGATTTGGCTCAATTAATAAGGACAATTTTAACATAGTGTGGCAATAAACATGGGAGTGCAGATTTCATTTCCCGTGGTTATACACTTAATAGTGTGATTGCTGGATTATACAGTGGGTCTGTATTTGATTTCTGAAGGACCTCCAGACAGTTTTCCATAGAGGCTATTCTAATTTACAGATCTATTCAACAATGTACAAGAACTCCTTTTTAGAGCATTTGGGACTTTTCCTATAAGAAATATTTATGCCTTGACAAACTAATTACCATGCCCATTATTTAATTGTAAATGATTTCTCTCTGGTTCATTATTTTTTCAGTATTTGGAATATATAATTTTATTTTTTTAAGTCTTTTTTATTAGTTCTTTTTAGTTATATGAGAGTAGAGTCAATTTTGACATAATTATAAAAGAATGAAATATATCTTACTCTAATTCAGTTCCCTCTCTTATTCATTCTTGTTACTTAATTACCAGATGCTAAATTTTTTATTCTCCCCAAATGGAAAGCTTCTACTACTCTCAACCAAGAGTTCTTCTTTATATACCTTTTAAAAATATACAAGGAAGTATGGAAGTAATATACTAATAGGCAAATAAATTATCAAAAATGAACCTCTTCTGTATCCACCACCAGATTTTACCTGTTGTTTCTCTTGAAGGCGACTTTCTTTCATTCTCTTTATAGCTTTCTTTAAAAAATTTGTGACATCCTTTGGAAATAGAGAGATATTCATTGCCTCATTAATTGGAGTAAGGAATGGAAAGATTGGTGCAGGGAAAAGAAAAAACAAAGAACACTTCAGTGAAAAATGTCAAATTTACCTGAAGCAATTACATCTTTTCTACCAATCAGAAAAGTGGAAGTCACAAGGGTTCCTAAAGAGAAACTGTTTCTGCTGGGACCACTGATTGGCTCCAGTACACTGGCTGAGCAAGAGGATGTCATATATAGGGCCAGCACCATACCACTGAAATCAGTGGCCCCTTCTATCTCTGTGGAGTGACTAAAGGAGCAAGATGAAAACCCTGACCCCTTTTCCCTTCGTGTACTGAAATAGCGTGTCTTTGGATAAAACTAGGCTTTAGACTGATGCTGCAGTTAATCATGCTCTTCAAGAAAGAGCAGTCAGGATGGGACCAACAGAGCATGTGTTTCTCAAGCACCATGGGAGGAATCCAGAAGGCATTATTAAAAAGAAAATTAGGAAACTCAAAATATGGGCAAATTAATCAATATTCACCTAAATAAAGACTGGATGAAAGAATAAATATAAAGTGAAATAGATAAAGTATTGAAAGGAAAAAAGGAGGCATAATATGTAAAATTTGTGTAATGGAGAAAAAGCCATCACTGTACAGAAGAAAATTATTATCTATTACATAAAACAAAGATCACAAATGAATGATCAAACTTTACACAATAAATCATAAAAAAAGGAAGAGCAAATTAAACTTAAAGGAAACAGAAGGAAAAAAATATTAAGGATCAAAGTGGAAACTAATCATATAAAAAATAAGATCAATAGAAGTAATTAATGAAAACAAATGCAATTCTTTTAATAAAACAAAACAAAATTGGCAAACTAATAGCTACACTGACCCAGAAATAGAAATGCTACAATTAGTAGCATTCAAAATAAAAACTGGGGAAATACTGAAATTATAAATATAGAAAGAAATATAAAGATATTGTAACAATCAGATTATCATAATAATTATATAAATTACATAAATGAGATAGACAAATTCCTAAAGAGACACAAACAACAGAAACTGACACAAAAAGTAATATAAAACATATATTGACATACATCATGTGATGAGACTAAGTTAGAAATTAAGAACTTTTCTACAAAGTGAAGCTCAGGTCCAGTTTTTTCATGGACAATTCTACCAAAGACTAAAAGAACTAATACCAATTCTTTACCTCTTTACAAACATTTATAAAAATATCTATTGTTTTCTAAATATAGAATACAGTGAACACTGTATTAGATCCTAAAATGCCCGTGTTAACCTAATCCTAAGAATTAACACAAAGAAAACACAGGAGAACTACCAACTGATATATCTTATAATTATGGATGCAAAATCTCAACAGAATATTGACAAAATAATTTGTTGTTTTAGCCTCTTTCTCCCTCCCTCCCTCTCTCTCCCCTTCCCACTTATCTATCTCCTCAAAGTCTCTTTTCTCCTGCTACTATCCAACATCTTTTGATTGCTCCTTTATGTTTCCTAAGATCTAATAACTCTATATCCTCATCTCCTACTTCCTTAATATCTCATCCTAAACCCGCCCCCACTTCTCTCTTTGTCCATCATTATAAACTGTAGGTCCTTTTGCAACCTATTGTTTATATTGTTAATAATAATCAAACTTACCATTTCTGTCTATTGTGACAAAACAGGAAACATCTCAATGAAAGCTATTTGGTTTAATTAAGCCTGCATATTGTTTGCATTGGGATATGTTAATATTGATCTCCTCCTGAAAAGAGAGGTCATGGAATTCTGCAGGGACACTATAAATCTATTGGTAAAAACTGTAATACCTTGGATCTACACTGCTAAAGGAAAAGACAAACAATATAAAAAAAAACAGGGGAAGAAAGTGCCCTAAACAAACCAAGATACATTACTAAAACCAATGGCCAGCAGAGCAGAAGAGATGTCCAAGAGGAGTTCAGGATGTATGTAATTAAAATGTTCTGTGAATTAAAGAAAGCAAATATAGGCAACAAAAGGTTAATTAAATAAAGAGCTACACAGTCAAATACAAGAAGCAAAAGATTACTTCAATAATGAGATAGAGATTCTACCAAAAAAGGAAAAGAAATCTTTGAAATGAAGGAAACAATAAACCAAATTAAAATACTCAATAGAAATTATCACCAACAGACTGGATCACTTGAAAGATAGGACCTCAGACAATGAAGACAAAATATATAAAACTGAAAGTAAAGTTGACCACACAGTGAAGATGGTAAGAAACCATGAGCAGAACATTCATTAATTATGGGATAACACGAAAAGGCCAAATGTAAGAATTATTGGGAGAGAAGAAGGAATAGAGTTCCAAACATAGGACTGAACAATTTATACATGAAATAATATCAGTAACTTTTCCAAACCTGAATAATGAATTGGAAAATCAAACACAAAAGGCTTATAGGATACCAAGTGTACAAAATCAGGACAGATCTACACTAAGGAAATAACAATAAAAATGCCTAACATACAGAATAAAGAAAGAAATTTAAAAGCCACAAGACAAAGGAATCAGATTACATATAGGAGGAAATCAATTAGGATCTCTCAGAGTTCTAAACCCCGACCTTCATCAACAAGAAATAACAATTATAAATACTTATGCCCCAAACAATTAATTATGGGATAACATGAAAAGGCCAAATGTAAAGGCCATCTACATTCATCAAACTCTTCTCAATTTCTAGAGTCAAATAGACCACAACACAATAATACTGGGTGACTTTAACACACCTCATTCACCACTGGATATATCACCCTAACAAAAGCTAAACCACGAAAATATAAAACTCAATAATACAATCAGTAACTTAGACTTAAGAGATATAGAGAATATTTCATCCATAAATGAGTGAATACAATTTCTTCTTTGACAGTACACGGATCCTTCTCTAAAATAGACCATATATCATGCAACAAAGAAACTCTTGGCATCCGAGATCAGACGAGATCGGGTGGGATAGTAGAGAATAGGATAGAGAGTAGAATTCATCAGACACTAGAATGGCAATATGTAAATCAATGGAAATGTAATTGATGTAACTGATGTGATTCAGCAATCTGTATATGGGGTAAAAATGGGAGTTCATAACCCTTTTGAATCAAACTGTGAAATATATCAAATTAGATGTAATGTTTTGAACAACCAACAATAAAGAAAAAGAAACTCTTGGCAAATACAAACAAAGATACTACCCTGAATGCCATCAGATTATAATGAAAAAAAATTATAAATTAATGATAAAATGAAAGAAGACCTACTCCAACACCTGGAGACTAAATAATATGCTACTGAATGAGCAAGGGATAGCAGAAAACATCAGAGAGGAGATTTAAAAATTCTTAGAGGTAAATGAGAATACTGATGCAACATGTTGAAATCTCTGGGATTCATTGCATGGAATTCATTTCTTAAAAGAAGAAAAAGTCAATAAATAAAGGACCTAACATTACATCTCAAAGCCTCCCCCCCCAAAAAAAAAGAACAATCAACATCAAAAGTAGTACAAGACAGGAAATAATTAAATTCAGAGCCGAAATCAATGAAACTGAAACAAAAGAAACAATTAAAAAATTGACAAATCAAAAAGTTGGTTCTTTGAATAAATAAATAAAATTTATAAACCTTTGTCACACAAATAGAGAGAGAAAAATTACTAACATCTGTGATAATAAAAGAAATATTATGATGGACACATCTAAAATACATAAGATAATTAGGAAATATTTTGAAAATTTGTACTCCAATTAAATAAAAAATATCAAAGACATCAACAAATTTTTGGAGTCATGACCTACCCAAACTGAATCGAGGTAATATAAACAAGTTAAACAGATCAGCTTCCAGCAAGGAAATAGAAGACACCATCTGAAGCCTACATACAAAGAATCGACCCAGCAAGACAGATTCTAACAAGACCTTCAAAGAAGATCTAATACTAATACTCTTCAAATTATTTCATGAATAGCAAAAGAAGGAACACTTCCAAACTCATTCTATGAGGCCAGTACATCCTTATTTCAAAACCAGCCAAAGACACATCAACAAAAGAAAATTTCAGACCAATATCTTTGATGAACATACATGCAAAAAGTCTCAATTAAGTTCTGGCAAATTCATACTACCAAAAGTGTTTTACAGATTTAATGCAACCCTATTAAAATCCCAATGGCACTCTTCATAGAAATAGAAAAGGCAATCGTAAAATTTATTTGGAAAAATAAGAGACCCAGAATAGCTAGCAATCCTAAACAAGAAAGTGAAGCAGGAAGCATCACTATACCAGACCTTAAACTATACTACAGAGCTATAGTAACAAAAACAGCATAATATCTGCACCAAAATAGACTTGTAGACTAATGGTACAGAATACAGGACACAGAGACAAATCCACATTAATATGGTTATATTATACTATACAAAGGAGCCAAAAACATTCACTGGAGAAAAGAACCTATTCAACAAATGGTGCTGGCAAAACTGGAAATCCATATTGGCACCAAAACAGACAGGTAGACCAATGGTATGGAACAGAAGATACAGAGACAAACCTACACAAATACAGTTATCTCATACTAGGCAAAGGTGCCAAAAACATTCACTGGAAAAAAAGCCTCTTCAACAAATGATTCTGCAAAAACTAGAAATCCATATGTAGCAAAACGAAATTAAGTATCTCTCACCGTGCACAAAATTTAACTCACAGTGAATCAAGGACCTAGAAATTAGGCTAGGGATCCTGAACCTAATAGAAGAAAAAGTAGGCTCAAACTTTCCTTAAGACTCCTAAAGTGTAAGAAATAAAAACAAGAAACAATAAATGGAATGAATTCAAACTAAAAAGCTTCTTATCAACAAAAGAAACAATCAATAAGGTGAAGATAGAGCCTAACAAATGGGAGCAAATTTTTACAACATGCACATCATATAGAGCACTAAACTCCAAGATATATAAAGAACTCAAGAAAACTTAACACCAAAAAAACCCACAATAACAACAAATAACCCTATCCATAAATGGGGTAAGGAATTGAACAGACATTTCTCAGAAGAAGATTTACAACTGATCAACAAATATATGAAAAAATATTCAACATCTCTAGTAATTACAGAAATGCAAAGCAAAACTATTCTAGGAGTTCATCTCACTCCAATAAGAATGGCAGTTATGAAGAAAACAAGCAAAAATATATGTTGGTGAGAATGTGGGGGGAAAGACACTTATATTGCTGGTGGGACTGCAAATTGGTGCAACAACTTTGGAAAGCAATATGGAGATTCCTCAGACAAGTTGGAATGAAACCACCATTTGACCCAGCTATCATTCTTCTTGGTTTATACCCAAAGGACTTAAAATCAGCATACTACATTGATGCAGCCACATCAATGTTTATAGCAGCTCAATTTACAATAGCTAAACTGTAGAACCAACCTAGATGCCCTCAATAGATGAATGGATAAATAAAATGTGGTACATATACACAATGGAATATTATTCAGCATTAAAAGAGAAAAAAATCATGGAATTTTCAGATAAATGGATGAAGTTGAGAATATCATGCTAAGTGAAGTAAGCCAATCCCAAAATACAAAAAGCCAAATGTTTTCTCTCATAAGTGGATGCTGATTCATAATAGGTGGGACAGTCATCAGAGGAATAAAAGAACTTTGGATAGGGCAAGTGAAATGGGGGGGGATGGGTGTAGGAGTGATGGTGGAATGAGATGAACATCATTACCCTAGGAAAATGTATGATGACACAAATGTTGTGAATCTACTTCATGTACAAGTTCAGAAGTGAAAAGTTGTGCTCCATTTGTGTATTATTTAGTAAAATGCATTCTGATGTCATATATAATTCATTAGAACAAATAAATAAACAATTTCTTTTAAAAAAGAAATGAAGGGCTGAAACTGTAGCTCAAGCCGTAGTGCACTCGCCTGGCATGCGCAGGGTGCTGGGTTTGATCCTCAGCACCACATAAAATAAAGATGTTATGTCCATCGAAAATTAAAAAAATACATATTAAAAAATTCTCTCTCTCTCTCTTTCCCTCTCTCTAAAAAAAGAAATGATGTACTCACACATGCTTAGGATGGAAGAATTTGAAAATACAGTGATAAATGAAAGAAGTCAGACATGCAAAGCCACATATTGTAGGATTCATTAAAAGAAAATTCACAGTATCATCAAATCTATAGTCAGAAAATAGATTCATGGTTGCTTAGACTTGGAAAATAGAGAGTTGATAATGAAATGGTAGCCTGCTTCTGAGTTGACAAATGATCACTAGTGATGGCTGCATATATCTTTGTACTGAAAGCCATTTAATTGTATAAATTAAGTGTATAAATTAAAAGATATGTTAATTACGTAACAATAATGATTTTATTTAAATAAAGAGAAGGAACGAATAGCATGGTAGTCCACATACTTATTGAAAGAAGCAAAGGGTCAAAGAAATCAAATTTTAAGAGCTTCTTGACTTTCTCCACAAAGGGATCTTGTGGGTTGTTCAGGGAATCGATGTTCACTCCAAATGATGTTGCAGTAATCACATCCATGCTGTAGGCACCAAAGATGCTGAATAGAGAAAGACATGGAAAGTTAAAATCAGTGCCTCTTCCAAATCCTTCCACTACACATGCAGCAAGAAGTAGGAGTAAGTCCAAATACTCAGAGAAGACAAGCAGAGAGCCACACAAATTCAGTTATCTGATAGTCTATCAGATGAGTCTGTGATCCCTTCAAACTGACCATGAGCCCTTTATGAGTTGCAAATGAAATATTGTCCTTGTGCCAAGAGTGATGTGGACAGTGAGTTGAGTTAGACTCACCTCTGAACTCAAGAAGTTCACCCACACAGGGATAAGTTCCATAATCAGACACACTACAGTAGCAGAAGTAGAATGAGGATGATCATAGTTGTGTACAAACTGAGCTTCAGCAGGACAAGTGTGGAGATACTGACTCAAAAAAGGTTACCTTGACCTTGGCAGTATTTTTTCTTCTAGAATATTCAAAGTCATAAATAGCAGCCAAACAAACCTCGGAGAATAGGAAGAGCTCTTTTCTCCCCCAGCTGCCCTGTCTCCTCCTGGGAGCAGCACCTTCTTGGATGAATAGTTGGTATTGTGACTCCAAACTCTTGCTTTGTCTGCTCATTGCACTAGCTCAGCAGTTGGGATTCAGTTCTGTGTCAGACAGTTGGAGGGGCTCCTGCTGGAGCTTGGAATGCCAGAGCGGCCCTGCTACTTACTCTTTCAAGTTGATAAACTTGCCCTTCTCTGAGTCCAGTCTCATGTTTTTCACCAACACATCTCCATACTGGTTAATGATGGGGAACATCTATGCACAAAACACAAGATTGTCCATAGTTAAGTGAGGAGACTCAGTCCCCAAGGCTATGGTTTTCCCAGGATAAAGAAGTATGAGACATTTATAATGAATCTTTCTATATATCTTCTAAAACATAAAGACAAAAGAACATTTTTAGGAAGTTCAAATTCAGAGGACTATCCCTTGGAAAGGGACTACTATCTATCTCGCTTTCTACCCATCCCCAAATTTATTCTTTAAGTTTCCAATGAAAAGCCCTCCTATTTTATTACCTCCTTGAGTTTTCCACTGGTTAAGGTTGGAGACAGAAGTGTTCTTATTCTCTTCCACTCCTCATCCTCAGACAAAGAGATGGCTTTTTTCATAAATCCCACTGGAACAAAATTCTAGAGTCCACTGGAAAAGAGATTTTGTCCTATATAAATGTGGAGGTCTCCACAGTTGCAAAAGTTTGTTAAACAAGCATCATTTATTTAAAAAATGTTTAGTGACATCCTACTAGCTAGCCCTATGTCAGACACTCAATAGTATTTATTCCAAGTGCCTAAACTCCTGTGAGTTTGGAAGAGACACCCAGGGACCTCACACTGTTTTTGGACTTTATATTCAAACCTTTGTTTAGATGAAAAATTTTCACTCTGTTGAAAGCTTTTTCTAGGGGAATAGATGTAAAGAAGACCTAAAAAAACCTAGTACAACCCCCAGGGCTGTGCAGAGCAGAAATCAGTTGGTGACAGATACCAGGTGTTCTTGGTCAACTGTATGTTACCTAAGAACAGTTATGTCTTTACATGCATTTATAGCATAAGCATCTTGAAAAAGGGGTGGTGGTTAGATATGATAATTCTAAAAATACAAATATTTGAAATTTAAAGGATTGAAATATAAGTGTATTACAGAAATAAACAAGTTATTAATGGAAGTCCTTCCAATATTTTATACAAGGGCAGAAAGAGAAAAGAAGATAATTCTTATTTTCACCTAGGTGCTAGCCCACCAAAGCAAAACCCTTGAAATTTACTTCTATGAACCAAAATATATTTTTAATTAAAATGTATGCTTCCAGCTGAGCATAGTGGTGCATATCTGTAATCCCAGCAGCTCAGGAGTATAAGACAGGATGATCACAAATAGAAAGCCAGCCTCAGCAACAGTGAGGTGCTAAGCAATTCAGTGAGACTCTATCTCTAAATAAAATACAACATAGGACCAGGGATGTGGCTCAATGGTCAAATGCCTCTAAGTCCAATCCCCAGTACCCCACCGCCAAAATGTATGTTTCCAGAACTCATTCACTATAAAAATTTAGGAGATTAGGAACAGAGGGAAGCTTCTTCAACTTGATAAGGAGATTCTTAAAAAATCCACTTTCAGCTAACAATACACTTCCTGGTTGCAAACTGAATGCTTTCTCCCAAGCATCAGGAATAATTCAACAATGTTTGCTCAGCCACATATAGAAAGACAAGTAAAAACGTTCATCTGAGTGTAGATTAGTGATTTGGACATGTTGGGAAGTAAATAGAGGCTGCATTTGGGCAGAGTGGAATATATGTGTGTATTGAACATAGCAGCAAATCCTATTATTATGCACAAATGTCATACATTAATCAAAGTTTTTAAAAATATATTTGTGATGCTGGGGAATTGAACCCCAGACTTTGTACCTGCAAGGTAAGCACTCTACCAACTGAGCTAAACCCAGCACCCAAAGTTTTTAAAAAGTGAAGATAGAGATTGTATGGGAATCCACACACATACACATCAGCCTCATCTAAAATTAGGGTAAACTTTGGAAAATTAAAGTCTATATCCTTCAAAAGAAATATTCATTCCTATGGCTCTTATTCAACCTCACACTGGAACTCCCAGCTAATATCAGAGGAAAATAAAAACAAATAAATGAAAGAAATACAGATAGGATTTTTCCTATTTATAGGTGCAATCTTTGTCCAATGTAGTTATCCACAAAAAACCAGGCATATTTCTGAGGTTAATGAAGAATTTGTGAAAACACATTAAAAACACAATCTAAATCTATCTACACAAATTGTAGGCATGTGATACATTTGCACAGAGCTCTATACTCATACATATAGGCACACAAAACAGGAAAAATGGAAATATAAAGTCTAGTTTTTATCAATTTCCTTTTAGTATAGAAAAAGTAATTTAATAAATTTATAGTCATGTAAGAAATTATCATTGGGTAAAACAGATTATACATGCAACTGCCTGGCAATTTTTTTGGCAAAGAATGCCCTCTGAATTTATAAATATCTCAGAATAAAAATTGAATTAATAAATAAATGTTACTTTGGATTAGACAAAGGGAAACAAAGAATAGGGTGAGGGGATGGGAATAGGAAAGACTGTAGAATGAATCAGACATAACTTTCATATGTTCATATATGAATACACAATCAGAGAAACTCCACATTATTTACAAACACAGGCTTGAGAAGTTGTACTTTATGTATGTATAATATGTCAAAATACATTCTAGTGTCATGTATAATTGAAAAGAATAAATTAAAAAATTAAAAATAACTAAATAAATGTTAAAATGTTGAAAAGTGAATGCATACCCGCCGGTTAGTGAAGGCAGAATAACATTCATTGATGAGAACTGTTTTGATAATGCTTGGCTCCATAATAACCCAAACAGGCCGTCGACCATCATATAGGCTGTGTTAGAAAAATAGGGCTGGTTAAATGTAACAGGCCAGATTCTGCAGCAGAAATCCAGACTTTGATCCTGATGTTACCTATTATACCTGCCTAGTCTACAGTACATAGAAAAAATACATCTTTTAAGAGATCATAATTAGAAATAACATTGGAACACTTCTTAAATCTAGATGGTGAATACAATAGTATTGCCTACATTAATTTCCATAACTTATTTATTTATTTATTGTAATTGTAGGTGGACAGAATGCCCTTATTTGTTTATTTTTATGTGGTGCTGAGGATCAAACCCAGTGCCTCACATATGATATAGGCAAGCGCCCTGCCACTGAGAGCCAGCCTCAGCCCATAGTCTATATAACATTTTACATCACAAAAATATTGGATTATTCAAAAGGCTATTAGGTTAGTAAAGAAAAAAATTAGGCAGATAATTGACTTTCATAATTACTAAGTTTCTCAAGTGGTAGCTGAAATGGGGGCTTTGGAGATCCAGTGGGGCATGTTGTGTCCTTGGATCACATGGTATCTATGGGCATGTCAACTGAGTAGAACACTCTAGCCAGCCCTGTGGCTTTTGGGAGATTGAAGAGAGAAGATGGAGAAGAGTCAATGTCTTCTACCAGTATTTTTAGTGTAGAGAAAAATGATTACACCTCTTCTATTGCTCTCACCAAACTTCCACCAGCTCTGAAGGGAATAGTTGCTACAATTAGATAAGGCCACCCTCCAATGTAAATCCCATCAATCCACCAGGGAACTTAGTGGTGTAACTACATCCTATGTCTGGTCTTTACATAATGGATGAAGGAGAGAAAGAAATGCTTGGGTCTACTTCATTGAAAAGTCAATGCTGAAAACTTAAAAATGGCATATGAGCAACAATAATGATGACAAATAAAAAGAGGAAAGAAAGTAAAGGAAATTAAAAAAAAAAAAGATGAGCAGGAATGGTTTCCCATTAGCTTCCCAGTACCTTCCAGCCTTTTGACCAAAGGCATACATTAAATCTGAATATTTAATAAGGGAATTTTGTCTTTAAATTAAAAGGAAATCAATGGAGGAAAAAGATGATGCCATAGATTTGTAAGCCTATGATTTAAAAAAAAGTTCTCAAATAATACATTTTATTCAGCTAAAAGGGTCAAAAAGAAAGAAAAATGGGGAAGATAGGACATTGGACACAAAGTCAGGATGGAGTCTCTGGGTCATCAAAAGCAAGAGAAAAGTGAAAATATGCAACATTCTCAACCTAAGTCAGACTGTAGACCCAGACTCTTGGTGACATGCAGGACCCTTGGCAGGACCCTTGGCAGGACAAGCCTCCAAGGATTGTGCAGCACAGAGGGTTGCATCCCAAAAGCTCATGGCTGAGGTTGTCCTCATGCATTGGGGCACCATATCATAACAAGTCTTCCAAAGAGAAATTTCCAGAATACTTACCCCCATGTTTTTCCATACTTTTTTATAACATTTTGTCTCAAAATTAATCAAACCCTGGGAAGAAAAACAATATGAAATTCCATTATTATTATAAATGTACTGATTTTGCATCAAATGACCCAAATCCCATGAAATCAGGCTTGATTCTTACTCAGAGGCTTCTGAGGAGAATAGAGAAAATATGCAATGTTTGAAATGAAATATGTAAAGTCACTTGAATTTTCTCTAAGTATTATTTATACTCAACCAATTACCCTTGTCTATGAATATGACAACCTTCTCTTCTACAGTACTTGGTCTCCTTGTGTTGTCTCAGAAATACTGGGACCTTGAGAATGATGACCTTCATGAGCAAATGAGGAAACCCAGGCTGAGGGAAAATGAGTGTTTCCCAGGGCTATAAATGATCTTTTATCTCCTCGTTGAGTATCATTTTAATTTATCTCATGTTTTCTCTAGAATTCTGGTAGAATTAGGGAGTAAAGGCACCAGGAACCTCTTCTAGCCTAGGAGATTTATGTTATCACAATCATCTTGTTGAGTAAGTAAGTGACATAGTGAGCAAATAAAAGTGGACTTGCCTTTCTGTATTGGAGCTCAACTTGGAAAATGGAGCTATCTCTCTGCACATAGGACACAGATAGTTAGACACTGGCTCTGAGTTTTCATCATAGAAACTAAGCAATCAATCTTCCTCATGCCAAGTTTCATTTGTAACATTTTAACTGTGAAAATAAAGCATCCCAGAGGTTTGAGTGTGTCTTCCTAGAATCTGCACTGAGAAAAATGAAAACTCTGTGAGAATGCTCACAGTCTGCTGAACATAAAGTCCACAGCTTAGAGTGTGAATGTGCCAGAGTCCTGAGCTCATCAACAGAAGTGAACCTGAGGCCAGGAGGAGTTGAAAACAGAGCCCCAGGGTAAAACTGACTGTGCTTTGGATGGGGCCCTCACATAGTTTCTGAAGCTTAGAACTCTTATAACTTCCCTCACAGAGCTTAATTTCTACTGATGTAACTAAGCAGATGTTTGCAACCATAAGAGGCAAAACAGGGAGCTCAAATAACACTCACCTGGCGATAATTAAGAATAGTTCCCAAAAAAGGCAGAGGTGTTGGCCCTGGAATTCCCAGCTTCTTAAAATATCCATGTGAATAGGTCCCATATCTAAAAGTGGAAGAGAAATCCAGGTAAAGGGTTTGTGACTGTGTGTATATAGTGGCTAATGAGTCACTGATCAAGAATGGGAACAGTGAAGCCAGGCAAATAATATGTAGGCCCTAAATAACAACAAGAACTCCAATGGCCCTAATTACATCTGTTCATCATCTCCTCTCTCACATTCCCTGAGAAACTCCAAAAGTCATAATAATTAGCTCAAAGTAGCTAATTTCATCATTAGGCTCCCAATCCTACAGTGAATATCTGATATAAGTCCCCAAACATGAACTTGAAAAGAGTAATTCAGCCTAGATTTCTTCCAGGTCACTTCACTCACTGGTGTCAGTTCAGGAAGATGACTTGATACCATTACGTTGGCCCCTCTAGTGGCCTCCAGTGGGGGCCATCTCCACTCTGGGCCTTCTTCTCTGAACAGAGAGGAATATTCTCCCACTTTTTCATAACTCATATCTGGATGCCTTTTATTGCATCCCTGGTCCACATTCTGTCTTATTCATCTGCTGTAAGAGATTAAGAACACTGATGTATGAGAAACTGTTGAGTTAGTATATTTAAATATACTTGGGCAGGTATATTTAAGGACATGTGCAATCTATGTCATGGATGTATGTATTAGATTAATATTTCTTCAATTGTTCAAAAAAGGTGAGGTCATTTTTAAACAGGTTGATTTTTACAAATACAGAATCCAAGAGACCTATTTTGACCTTCGAAAGGAACATGAGGAACTTACCTTAAAAAAATTGTACTATTGAAAGAATGAAATTAAAACATTTCCATTAATTTTAAAATGCCACTGGAGGGAAAATAGATGCAACAAAAGCCTGAATATTATCCTTTACTTCAATTGTTACACAACCAGGTTTATATTTTCTATTTTCACATCATTATGAATGCCTAATCTTGTAAAAGTGGATTTAAGATAGAAGTCAAAGGTCTCCTTGTTGCAATGTCTTCTACCCTTCGTCAGTAATACCTGCTCTATTCACTTGCTCCATGAAACCAGGAATCCCACTATTTTAAATACTTTTTTTAGTTGTAGGCAGACACAATACCTTTATTTTACTTATTTATTTTTATGTGATGCTGAGGATCACACCCAGTGCCTCACACATGCCAGAGGAGCTCTCTACCACTGAGCCACAATCTCAGGCCAGAAATACCACTATTTAAAGGAATTCTTCTACTAGATGGTTTTATTCATGCTCCTGCACTGGAATATCATAGGAAAATGTTTAAAATACAAAATTGGCTTTTAAACTTCTGTCTCCTGAAGCTGCCATTAGGTTTCATATCAAGGAAGAAACAAATCTCTACACTGAAGCTAACTTAAGGAATAAAAGTTCAAAATTTCTCCCAGGTCTTTGCTCAATACTTTCATCATTCAACATTAGTTGCATATTGCAAGGTGGTGGAATTGAGTTTTTGGAAGGAGGGCTATTTCAGGGAAAAGGGAGAGAAGAGAAGGAAAAAGTGAGTCTGAGCCTATGGTAGCACCTGTGGTGCACTTGGTGCATTTTACAAATGGTGCTGGGACATGGGGAGAAGGAGCAGGAACCACCTGTTCCACAGGAGACAAGTCTCCTATACATCTCTTGTAGTTCACATAGAACACAAAAGATAAACAATGATACAAAAACTTGTGAAGGCCCCTCTTTACCTCCAGAATGCTGAAAGTTTGCAGAGGGTGCATCACTTTTCAGAAGGTGTCCAGTTGTTTGTAATCTGCATCTATTGAACTCTTCTGGTTGATTAATCTAGGTTCAAACTGAGACTCACTCCAAAGTTCATCCTCCAAATCAAATCATAACACTAAACCTCCTAGTCACAGAAATGGGAGGTTTGAAGAGGATAGAAACTGGGATAGTTACTCACAGATAGAGGAGCACCAGGCTGATTCCCAGGAGAACCCAGGTTTCCATGGTAAAGTTTGGGATCAGATCCATCACTACTTTCCTTTCAAAATTTTCTCCTCTGAGTTTGACTTCCAGCTATGTGAGCTATCTTTTGACAGGGCAGAATGTTCCAAGCTTGCCTTCTGTGAACAGCTGTGAGTCAATGAAGTCAGTCTGGCATATTTACATGCTAGAAAAGGAGGTGGAGCTGAATGTACAGCCAGTAGGAAAAACCACCTGTGCCCCACACCCTATTGCAGAAGCCAGGTGCCCCCTCCAATTTGGCAGTTGGCACTGAGTCATGAGACATGCCCATTTTTATCTTTGAACTCAGGTTTGTAAAAACTATTAATAAAAAATACGATAAGAGTTGTCATTATGCCCAAAGGTTATTGCTTCTTAGAAGAAACTCAAGTTAAACATTGGAATTAAATGTCCTCTAATCATTTTTTGTCTCCTTGGGTGTTCTCATTACAAAATCCTTGAATTCCACCCAAAAAGGTTATATCTAAATAACTACTCATGCACTTTCCTCTGCTTAGAATACTCTCATGCTCATAGAAGACTTTTTTAAAAAATATTTTTTAGTTTTTTAATGGACCTTTTTCTCTCCTTTCTTTCTTTCCTTATTTATTTCTATGCAGTGCTGAAAATCAAATCCAGGGTCTCACACATGCTAGGCAAGAACTCAATCACTCAGCTCCAGCCCCAGCCCAGAAGACTCTTGATCATCCTTCAAAACCCAGCTCAATCAAATCTTCATCTGCTAAAAGCTTTCAACACCACCTCCACCTACTCACACGAAGCCACTTCCTCCCCTGTACAATTTCTAGTATCCCTGGAACACATTTCTCTTGTTGTTGTTCTCTTTATTGTCCTACAACATTGTTGGATTACACTTTTGTTTCACTTTCAAAAATGTGAACTTCCCTGGAGCAGGGTCTGTGTACTACCCACTATTAAGCCCCTAGTCCCTAGCAGAGTTCTTTACAAAGAGCTGATATCCAGGAAATTTGATCATTGAGTCAGGTGAGATTGCTGGGCCTCTGCAGGTTCTTTCCCTGTGAGTCTTTGGTGACCACTTCATCTCCCTTGTTTATACAGGAAGATGATTTGGCTTGTTTGGGCCACAACCACCTTCCCAAAACATCAAGATGTTGTGCCAGTGCCCTGATGGCCAGAAGTCCCTTAGAAAAAAAATAGTGGGCATGGCCACAATGAAGCTGATGGATGCATTGAGTAATTTCAATCCAGAATACATCCTGTGCAGCCATCAAGAGATCCCTGCAGTAGCCAACACATAGATTTTAGAGCAAAGAATATCCTCTGTCTCTGAAAATAATGCATGCCCATGATCAATGGGTGTGAAAGGACAGAAGAGGAGAACTGCATCCTGCATGGCCAGGTGAACTGCAAATCTCTACCCACCCATCTCATGCCAGATATCACCACAGAGAGCACATCTAGCACCAGAACTCAAAAAAGATGATCCCAGATTTTTCATTAGGCCAAGAAGTGTCTGAGCAGTGGCTCCCTGCTTTTTGGTAAATGGGTGGTTGTGGATGGAGAGCAGACTCTGGGAGCTGGTAAGAGGAGGCTTGTAAGAACAATTGTCATTATGAGACTCTCAGCAGATTCCTGATATGAGTGATGCCAGGTCTGAGTGTTTGTAAATTATATAAGCTCATTAACTTAACTCTGAGTCAAATTCTTTGTCTGATTTGCCTGAGAAACTGAGGATTAGGTAACAAAGTCTCCAAGTTCTCAAAACATAACAGAATGAGAAGACATTCAAGCTGTGCTTGTGTGCTTCCTTCTCTCTTTCTTCTGACTCTGCACCAACTGATACTCACCCTTCACCAATCCTTCCAACATCTCTGGCATGCATTCAAACAAGGAAAGATTACAGTGTCATTTGAGAACTGTTGACAATTAGTAATCTTGAAGCAGACAGAATTCAGAGGCACCTCATCTCAAATTGGGAATTACT
Source organism: Ictidomys tridecemlineatus (assembly GCF_052094955.1). Lineage (NCBI taxonomy): Eukaryota > Metazoa > Chordata > Mammalia > Rodentia > Sciuridae > Ictidomys > Ictidomys tridecemlineatus. The sequence goes on from NC_135486.1 coordinate 112,790,310, forward strand.
TTCTCATGCTGAGCGTAGAAGCTGGGGGCCGTTTGGCTTCCACCTCTCACCTTGACAGGCACCAAAAAAGATGAAAGTGGGGATTTCCTTTCTTCTGGGACAACTCAGACTAACTAAATCTGCATGTGTGTATTTCCTGCCTTTTTTTCCTCAGCTTTCTCCGTCTTCAGATTAACCAAATATACACATGTATATCACCTGGCTCTTGTTTCTGTAAATTATAATTATGTCTGTGGGATAGGTAAGGAGAAGAAATCTAACTGCTTCCTCCCAGGTTGATCAAGGTCAATACTCATTTTACCATCTTTTTTCTATTTATTATGTGGGCAGACAGCCAAATCCAGCCAGCTGGGATCAAGGCAGGTCCCAGGTTTAGGCTGTCAGTAACAATCTCACCATAACCCAAAATCTTTTATATACTTTTTGTATGTAAAACCTCTATGGAACTATATAATTTCACCTTTTTTCAAGAAACATATTTGGCTAAGATGATGAAATAACCAAGGCTAACATGATTTTTTTCCTGTCCTGCTTAGCTCTGGTCCTGGTTGGATTGTTTGGCATTTGTACCACCAAGGAGGGGTTAGTCATTCCTTGAAATGAAAAACGCATCCAGTGCTGGGGTCCAACCTATGCAAAGGTTCTTGTTCTGCAAAGGGCAATCAAAGAAGTCATGCTCTACCAGGCAGGGTAGCAAGGAACATGTCGAGTACAGAGACAGTTCCTCATGGCATTGGAGGAGGTGTGTGCTGCACCTCAGTGTCACTGTGGATTGGCAGGGCTGCCTGTCTGCTGTGTTTAGGACATGTGCCAAATACCACCGACAAGCCAGTTAGAATCTTTGGCCTTATGAGTCTCAACCTTGATTAATGGTGAGGGATGCTAACCAAGTAAACACAAAAAAATAATATTAAATTACAAATTGAGATAATTATTATGAAATAAAAGAAACCTTTGCTGAAGTTCCCATCAGTTTTTGACACAGGAGACCTCTATTGTCAGGTTTTTGTTGCTGTGATAAGAGTTTAAGAATGAAATCAATATATGACCCAGCTATGCCTTCCTCCATATTTGTCCAATAGAATTAGCACACTGTAGCAGCACACACATATCTGTTCTTATGGCAGCATACTTCACAATAACAAAGTTTATAGAACCAACCTAGATGTCCATCAACAGATTACTGAATAAAAAAATGTGGTATATATATATATCTCAAATGGAGTTATACTCAGCCATAAACACAAATGGAATTATGTCATTTGCAGAAAAAATAATAGAAATGGAGAATGTTTTAGTTGCTTTTTTGCTTCTATGACTAAAGGACCCAATGAGCACAATTGAATGGGGAGAAAAAATTTATTTAAGGGCTCATGGTTTCAGAGGGCTTAGTCCATAGAAAGCCAGCTCCATTCCTCAGGGTACAAGATGAGGCAGAATATCATGGCAGAAGAGTGTGGCAGAGGGAGCCAGCTCGTATGATGATCAGAGCAGAGAGAGAGGTGTTCACTTGCCACATACAAATATATATGCCAAATCCATTCCTCCAATGTAACACTTCCACCAGCCACACCCCACCTGGATCCTGTTACCACTCAGCTAAACCCATCAGGAACTAATCCTCTGATTGGGTTAAGGCTATGCTATATCACACAATCATTTTTTCCTTCAAACCTTCTTGCATTGCCTCACACCTGAACTTTTGTGGGACACCACACATCAAAACCATAACAGAGAGCGTCATACTAAGTGAAATAAGCAAGATTCATAAAATCAAGGGTTATACATTTTTATTATATGTGGAAGATAGAGAACAAAAAGGAAAACATGAGAGAACAATAGAGTAAAGAATTGAAATCAGGGCACGGAGAAGGTGGTGCAAAAAGAAGGGGGTACATGAGAATGAAATAAACTAATGTATGCTATGTGTATACATTGTATGTGTGGATATATCACAATGAAAGCCACTATTATGTATAATTATCGTGCACAATATAAAATTTAAAAACCACAAGACAAAAAATAACTAAGAAATATTAACTAAAGAGGAAAAGATATATTTTTGACTCACAGTTTAAGAGATTTCAGTCCATAATCACTTGGATCCATTGATTCTGAGCTGCGATGAGGCAGATTGCCATGGCAGAAGTGCACCATGGTTCAAGGTCACTCCCTTCATGGTGACTGGGAAGCATAGGGAGGGCAAGGTAGGGGCCAGGTATTTGATAAACTCTTCCATAATATACACCCAGTGACCTAACTCCAACTAGGCCCTAGGCCCTGTCCTCTCTATCACCTTCTGATAATGCCATAAAATTATGAATCCATCTATGTATCATTAACAGATGATGTTAAGGAAGCTCATGGTAAAATCACCTCCCCAAAAAGGCTGCATTAGAAACTGAGCCTTTAACACTTGAGCCTTTAGGAATATTCCAGATCAAAATCATGCCATGACTTTTACTTTACCCCTTAACTCTCTCCTACTTTGAAAGTTATGAAAGCAGAATCCACAGGACTTGAGGGGTGAGGTTGTAAGCACTTGGGTATGCCTAGCTCTGTTTTCTCATTTTTGGAAGAGGCTCAGTCAAGGTCCTTCAAGTCATAGGACCTTACAGGACTGCCAGCCTCACTCTACTCTATAATTCTCTTGAATTTTCAAAAACCTACCATTTTTTCATTTTCTGTTTATCTTGCATATCCCTGAGAGTCTCCCAGGCCCTCCTGTCCAGCCGGGAACTAAGAGCTCCTGGGGGCAGTATCAAGCACAAAGATGGAATAGACAGGACCTTGGAGAATACATCTGCTAAGGAGGTCCTAATTTTAAAATTCTAGACTGGTTTTTCAACTAGGACTACAGAGGAAAGAGCAACACACACACACACACACACACACACACACACACACACTTGCCCACAAACACACAGATAACTTTTTTTAGTATCAATTATTGAACCTAAGGGTGCTTATACACGGAGCCACATCCCCAGCACTTTTTATTTTTTATTTTGAGACAGGGTCCCACTAGGTTGGTTACAGCCTTGCTAAGTTGCTTAAACCTTTAAACATGCAATCCTCCTACCTCAGCCTCCAGAGCCCCTGGGATTACAGATGTGCATCATTGTGCCCAGTATACTCACAGAATTTATCTCAAGTAATGATAGTGTTACCAAAAGCTCAGTCTTGTTCCTGATGCCAATTCAATAACAAGGATGGTTTTGAGACAAAAGAGGAGGCTTTATTGCTCTACTAGGAAAGAAGCACAGGGGACTCTTATCCCAGAGGCTATGATTCTGCCCATCAGAGAAAACAGAAGGATTTTATTTATTTTTTGTGGTTATAGATGAACACAATGACGTTATTTTGTTTGTTTATTTTTATGTGGTGGTAAAGATTGAACTCAGTGCCTCCTACATGCTAGACATGTGCTCTGTCACTGAGTTATAGCCCCAGTCCAAGAACAGAGGGTAATTAAATAAGTGATCCGTCCTAGATTTTCCCTGTGAGAGGTTCAATTCACCTGTTAATGGGAGACAGTCATTCTTCTGGTACCATTTTTGAAGTCTGAATTACTTGTTTCCTGTGGTGGGTATTTGCTTGCTTAAAGACAGATCACTCCACCTAGGATGGGTAAAAGATAGTTTCCCACCCCCAGGTTATAGAGGGAGAGAGGGAGGAGAGAAAAATAAAATCACATCCATTTTAAAGTAATCCTTAGTGGCAGAGAATCCAAAAGCTGTATTCAAAGCATGAGGTGGATCACTGTTATAATAGGTGAAATTTTTGTCTAAAAAATTTACCTCTGACAACCATAAAAGACAGCCACCATTAAGAATGCACAGAAAGCAAATCAATTTCCAGTAATATCAACTGATCCTTGCAAGAACATATAGGTAATTCCATACAGAGTCACAATTAAATTTAGATAGTTTAGTTTTAGAATTTCTGGCCTTAATCTTTTAACACCAGCTCAGAGTTGCCCAAGGCCACTCAGAATTAGTGGATGATTGGCACTTCAGCACATGCCTTCTGAATGGGTTATGAACTGACTCTTTCCATACACAGGGTCAGCGTGAAGAACTACAGTAAGTTCACTGATGAGGGATGGAGTGAGGGAGAGGGTTGTCCTTTCTGACCCCCTTGCCCCAGAGGGTAAGCACTTCTATTGATTTTCTGTCAAAAAAAATGGAACCAAACCTAATGGCTTTGGACTTTGGTGTTGGAAAACTGATAAGCACAATGCAGAGATGAAATGGTGAAGAAAACTTTATTACTTGCAGCAAGTATGGAGAGCATCCTGGATACGGACAAATCCCAAGGCTATTTCCCCCCTAACAAAAAGAAAGGGTCTTTTATTGGGAAAGTGAATGTCTGTTCATATTGGAAGACTCCTCATCACAGAGCCGGGCAAAGTCTTGCACAGGCTTAGTGACATACCTGCCTATTCATGCATCACATTTCAAGATGTTGTGGAAGGAAACTTTATAAGGAGATTATAATGAGAAAAGTTTACTTCACTTCACCTGAAAAAGAAGCTGAACTGCTTTGCTGGTTTGGCAGGTTCTTTGTGGTTTTCTACTTTGGAGCCTCATGCAGAACAATGTAGAAAGCTTATTAACAATTACTTAAAGAGCAGTAGCTTCTCCTGTCCCCACAAGCATAGGTAATTCCCTCTAAAAGTAGCTTCCAAGCAGTAACCAGAAAAAAAGGGGAGAAGTTCATGGCTGCTCACCTTCTACTCCATCCAGTGTCTATCCTGATAAGCTATCTGCTAACACCTCCACAGCACTTCACAGTTTACAAAGTGCTTTCACATCTCCCTTCATGGATCCTTATGGTGTTTCCATGAGCTGAACATGGTGTTGCCCCCTCTACCATCAAAGAATCTTCAGCTTCTCCAGAGACCCTTACCATACCTGTTCTTATTAACAAAACATCAGAAAAAAAATTTCACCTATTGTAACAGTGATCCACCTCATGCTTTGAATACAGCTTTTGGATTCTCTGCCACTAAGGATTACTTTAAAATAGATGTGATTTTATTTTTCTCTCCTCCCTCTCTCCCTCTATAACCTGGGGGTGGGGAACTATCTTTTACCCATCCTAGGTGGAGTGATCTGTCTTTAAGCAAGCACATACTCACCACAGGAAACAAGTAATTCAGACTTCAAAAATGGTACCAGAAGAATGACTGTCTCCCATTAACAGGTGAATTGAACCTCTCACAGGGAAAATCTGGGATGGATCACTTCTTTAATTACCCTCTGAAATAACTGAATTTGGGAAAGAACTTCCTATTTTTTTATGAGGACTAAATTGCTCTTTCTTGCAAAAGTTAGGATTGTCCAAAGACTTTATGGTGCTACTTCTGCTTTTGTGATAAAACTTGGAAAATCTCTGATTAATCTAAAAAAAAAAGGGGACAAAAAGAACTTTTTATGTACACCGCCATCCTTTCCCCCATACAAAGTTCCAAAAATTTCCAGACTCAAGGTCCAGAGAATTTTTTAGGTGATAGCCCCTCTGGACCCTGTAGCCAATAAACCTGCTAACTGAAAATTCCTTGGGTGTTCATCCTCTTTTTTCCTACATCAGGAGTACAACTGGGATTATTTTAATGAGCACTTACAGATGTGGAAACAGAGAAATGGGTGATACACCTGCCAATGAACTAAAGCAGGAATCCAGGTCCTGAAACCAGAACTTGTGATTCCAAATTGTGCTGCTATTATGCTTGTTTGCATATGAAGCAGCCTCCTGAATAACCTGTCAGGTTACCTCTCTCCCCCACTGAATAAATATTTCCTTATGTACCTCACAGATTACACCCAATGTAGTTACAAAATGTTACTGAGATGTTACAAAAAAACATCCATAAATATAAACCCACTATGAACTTGCATATTCCCTGAACTCCTGCTATCAGGAGAAAAACAGACATCACAAACAGTTATATTTTCCAACCAGAATCATTTAGGGTGCCAGGAGAGCATAATATAAAAGGTGATGAAATCAACAAGTCAAAGAAAAACCAGAGTGTTGATCAATTTCAGAAAACCATACGGAAATAAATAGGCAATATTTAAAGGAAAAGATGAGCATTAAGGTATGTGCCCTGGGTCCCCATATAATGAATAAGGATAGATACCGGTCAGACAATGGCTCACATTAAGGTCTTATTCAAAGGCAGAATCTCTACCAGGAGGCTAACCAGTAGAAATATTACTAAGCACCATCAAGGCCTATTTCAAATGGAAAAGACCATGAAGCTCACCTGTGAGAACACTCCAGTCAACTCCTTTTTCCCAGAGAGGTGGTGAGTGGAAATGGATGGTGGGAGTGAACCATAATGGGAACTACAGGAAGGATTAAAACTCAAGCTAAAGATCACAACCAATAGCCTTGATATTTTTTCAATGCCTTTTTAACATAGATTTTGATTGATGCTTGTAACCCCTAAGCTAGCACACCGAAATGGGTTTTCCTGCTCTCTTGCCCCCTCCCACATCAGGAGTTCTATCTCTTCTCATTTAAATAAATCTTACACCATTTACTGTTCCCTTCCATCATTGTCCATGGATTTTATTCTTTAAATTTGTGAGAAAAGAACCCAGAAGAAAATTGGTGAAGTGGGGAATCAAATCTCATCTCAAAACTCTGGTTGCAATCATTTTGACTGTAACCTCCTAATCAGTTTTTTTTCTGAATCCAGGAGTGAGATATCTAGGGAATTTTCTGCTCAGTCTGCAGTCTGAGTCTCCTGAAATATAGATCTTGTAATGTTCCTTATTTGCTCAAATCCTTCCAACTGCTCCCCAAACCATGAGATAAAATTTAAATGCCTCAGAATCGTAGCACCAGACCCCTCTCCATCTGGCAACAGCTGGTTTATTCAGAGATATGTGATTTTTAAGAAACTGGAACATTTTGCCAATTGCCACAGTCCCCAAAAGTGGTATGGCCTTGTCTATTTAGTTTGCACAGATGGTTCTAGAGCCTGACATGGACCCAAACAGTTTTTTGTCTGGGGAATTCCTATTCTTCTTTCAGGAGTAAAGCAGGACATCATCTCCTCCAACCACCCGCTTCCACTGCCTCAGCAGGCAACTGGTAGGGAGGGTCCCACTTCTGCTCACCCACAGGTCCTATGAAGCACCACTTAGTGACAGTCAACCCAGGATACATATTAATGTCAATGTATGTGGATTTCTGTATTTAAAAAAAATACAGAATTTAGGGACCACCAGGTTATAGCAAAAGAGAAGCAATTGCACACTAACATAAGTCCTAGGACACAGGGCCATGGGCAACCATCTAGAGGCTGTGAATACACAGATAAAGCCAAGAGACACCACAGTGTCAATCAACCCAGAGACTTGAAAAAGAGGGCACTGTGACCAACTAATTCTAGGGTTAACAGCAACTAGATCCAAATTACAAACAAAACAAACCAAAAACAGAACAACAAATTCAGGCTAATTGCCTATCTCTGTCATAAGGCTCAGTGCAAAATTTTTAAACAAAATAACAAACCAAACCCAGTAGCAGTGATCAAAAGTTAATACACCATGATAAACTGGATTTAACCCTGGAACAACAGGGTGGTGTTCCAGAGAAAGAAACACAGAGGAAAAAAAAAACAGCCCTTTGCATTTCTGATTCTGCTTTCTGGGATGCTCTTTCCCTGGCTTAATGTCTCAGCTTAAAATCCCTTGTACTCAGAAAGACTTCACTGAGTCTTCTAGGCAACTAGATGCCATATTACTTGCTCTCTCAACATCCTATTCATTTCCTTCCTGGCAATTAAGCAATGGGTAGTTCCTGAGTTTGTGTTCCTGCCTGTTGGCTGTCTCTCAACCATAGCATGTGACCCTCTTGAGGCAGAGATCTTTTATCTATTTTACCTTTGTATCTTCAACATGGACAAAACACCTGACATGCAGTAGAACTTTACAGATATGGGTTGATTGTAATTCTAAGGATCATATGCAAGATACTCCAGATGGTGCCAGTCTGTTTTCACAAAATCTATTACTTCCAAGAGGAATGCATATCCGGCACAGGCATATTTCCTTCAAAAACAATGCCTGCTTTTACTCCAGATGGGGCGACACTGCTCAGGTGTCTACAAGTTCTCTCTGCAAGATTTAGAATAATTTTCTTTTGATTCAGTACCATTTCCTTCTTTAGGAGGACAGCCTAACAGAAGTGAAATATTAGCAGTGTTCAAGGACAGAACCCCTGTGGCCACAGTCCCTGCCACACTCTTGTAGAACGTCAGTCTAGTACCTCTCTCCAGAGAATGCATTTTCAGGAATAATTCAGTAATGAAAAACACACAATGGCCAACATTGACTACACAACAGGAAGCATTTTATATGCTTTTTGTGTTTAATTCACTGAGTCTCCAAATAATTCTATGAGGTACATACCATTACCACCCTCATGTTCCAGATGAGAAAAGCAAGGCCCAGAGGAGTAAAGAAACTGCTCCCATGTCACACAGTTGGTTCATGTTGGAACCTGATTCAAATTCATGGTATCCAATGCCAGAGCAAGGATATGTAAATATATCTATTATCTATTTAAAGATATCCCTTGTGACAATATTTGCAGTAGTAGAAATCTGCGCACAGTCTCTTACTCCACTCACTTTCAATCTGTGGCTATAGTCACTTGAAATTAACCTACAAGATTTTTCTACCCTATCACTGTTATCATCAGGTGAAACTTACCACTAGTTTGGCAAAGCAGGAAATCATTCCTTGCCTGTCCCCATGGTCTGGCATCCTATCTCTTCCTGTTATTTTGAAGCCAGAATTAGACAGGCAGATAGGCAAGGGTCAGATCCAAAGAATGGAGGAAATGAAATGTTAATTCCTTCAGAATGCTTTCTCCACCCTATCAAGGTAGCTTCTCACCTTTGACCATACTACCAAGCATCTCTTGGGCCTAGTCACATACAGAGGAAAGAGAGAGAGATAAGGGGAAGAAAGCAGAAGAACAAAGGAAGTCTATGACATATTTTTTTAAAGTCAGAACATCTCACTTCTTGGAATACCAAGATACGAGCTATCATTCCCTTGGAGAAGTCTATGTTATACATTTTTAAGTAAACCCTGCTTTATATGCTTGCCTGGACATGCTTCTCTAATATTATACTTCAACATGTGGGGAAGCAAGACTTGTCACTGGTAATCAATGGTTTCAATTTCTCCCTCTTTCAAATGCTTCTACCATGACGAGACCTGATGGATGGAAGCCAGAAGAACTCTCACAAGAGCCAAAGCCATGCTGCTGGAACTTTCAGCCATCAAAACTGAGCTAATTTGAATAATTTTTCTTATTAAAATTATTTTAAGATTTCATCTCACTTCCAGTCAGAATGGCAATTATCAAGAATACAAGCAACAATAAATGTTGGTGAGGATGTTGGGGGAAAAGGTACACTCATACATTCCTGGTGGAAATGCACATTGATGCAACCACTATGGAAAGCAGTATGGAGATTTCTCTGAAAGCTTGGAATGGAACCACCATTTGACCTAGCTATTCCACTCCTCAGTTTATACTCAAAGGACTTTAAATCAGCATACTACAGTGACACAGCCACATCAATATTTTTAGTATCTGAATTTGTAGTGGCCAAAGTATGGAACTAATCTAGGTGTCCTTCAACAGATGAATGGATAAAGAAATTGTGAGTAAGAGATCCAAGATAGTAGGCTGGAGGGAGGCTTCATTCCTTGTCACTCCATGACCTAGGATTCAAGCAGTGGGAATACTGTTTCTCTGAGAGTTATTAAAGGACCCCTGAAAGCTCTCCCATGTAGCTCTCCTGGCTACCATGTCCACACAGGTCCTCTGACTTCAGTGTTTATGCAGGACCCCCAGCATCAGTGCCTGTGCAGGATGCCCAGCTGCCACTTCTATGTGGGCCCCCATTTTCCAGCATGGGGATTCCCTGTCACCTCCATCTTGAGGCACTGCAACTATTGCCATAGCCACTTGCACCTGAGGACAACTGACAGGGTCTAAAGATAGCTACCAGCAAAAACACTACATGCTACAGAGCAGCATTTCTGAGCATGCTGCCTCAGGCCACCACCTGGCCCTACCTGACACCCCATCTCTGAAAGCAGCTGCCTCTATCTTGAAACATTTTTGTTGTCAACTTTAGTTGGGGAAACTCTCAGATTGGGACACTGGCTGAGGCCTAAAAGCAATATCAAGGTACCTTTAGTTCCACAACTCCCCCTTCACCCCCACAGCCACTAACCTGGCACATGTAGCTACATGACCGGTCAGTAGCTCACAAAGCCTAGTCCTGATCTGCCTAATACAAAACAGATCTCCATGACAGATGCACAGGCCCCAGAGTGCAACCCACAAGAATTCCAGAGATTGCCAGTGTTTCAAGAACTCTGTTGAATAGAAGTGGTGAAAGAGGACATCCCTGTCTTGTTCTAGTTTTTAGAGGGAATGCCTTTAATTTTTCTCCATTTGGGATGATGTTGGCCTGAGGCTTAACATAGATAGTCTTTATGATATTGAAATATGTTCTTGTTACCCCTAGTTTTTCTAGTGTTTTGAACATGAAGTGATGCTGTATTTTCTCAAATGCTTTTCTGCACATATTGAGATGATCATATGATTTTAATCCTTGAGTCTATTGATGTGATGATTACATTTGTTTATTTCCATATGTTGAATAAACCTTGCATCCCTGGGATGAATCCCACTTGATCATGGTGCACAATCTTTTTTTTTTTTTATTGTTGGTCGTTCAAAACATTACACAGTTCTTAATACATCATCTTTCACAGTTTGATTCAAGTGGTTTATGAACTCTCAACTTTACCCCGTATACAGATTGCTGTATCACATCAGTTACCCTTCCATTGATTGACATATTGCTTTTCTAGTGTCTGATGTATTCTGCTGTCAGTCCTATTTTCTACTATCCCCCCTCCCTTACCCTCCCCTCCCCTTTTCTCTCTCTACCCCTTCTACTGTAAATCATTTACAGCACAATCTTTTTGACATGTTTTTGTATTCAATTTGCCAGTATTCTATTGAGAATTTTTGCATCTAAGTTCATTAGAGACATTGGTGTCTTTGCCTGGTTTTGGGATCAGGGTGATATTGGCTTCAGAGAATGAGCTTGGAAGTGCTGCAAAGACAGTCTTTCTAAAGATGGCGCTGGAGAAACTGGACAGACACAGGTCAACAAAAAGAGACAACAAAACCAAACCTCATCTTGTTTAATAATGAATGTGACATAGATCATAGATTCAAATGCAAAACATAAAATTACAACTTTTAGAAGAGAAACAAGAAAAACAGAAGACAGAAGTAAAGAATTTTCTGATATTATGCCTAAACGACAAAGAAATGTTAATATATTAGTCTCCTCCAAATGAAACCATATTTGCTTTTATGAAGACCCGGTTAAGAGGAAAAGACAAGATACACATAAGGACTATAAAAGACTAGTAAGACAGAGCCTTGGGAAACAATTTGTCTGGACTAAGATGATAGTTACATGAATCTGTCCACAGTAGCAAATTTGCAGACATACATAGGCACACATGCATGAGGCACGCAAAAAAAAAAATTGCTGAAATCTAAATACGTTCTGTGAATTGTATCAATGACAATTTCTCATTACTATAATAAGAGGACTAGACTATATTCATAGATAAGCAATGTGCTCATAAAATATAACTGCTAGAATGTAGGAGAATAGTATATGAAACCTCCCTGTATATTTTTTTTAGCAATTCTCTATGAAAGTATAATCATTTTAAGAAAGAAATTTAATAAAAAAATCTCATTTTAAAAAATTAATGCTTACAGCTGATTTATGAAAACAAACCATCACTGTTTTGATCATCTCTGGATCTTCTATAACCAAAACAGACTGTGGATCATCACGCAACCTGTAATGGGAAAGAAGAGCTGATTAAAACTAAAAAGCCAGATTCTGCAGTTAGAGTGACCCTCAGGAATCCAGAATGATGTTCCATAACCCATATCCCTAACTGTATAATGCACAGTGACACTGGATACAAAGTCAAATTAGGGTATAATACACAGCGAGATTCTGGCCATAGAAACCACTCTGATTTTCATAAAATGAAGGTCATATAGCTGAAGTAGGAAAGAGATATTTAAAGGCAGAAGAATTCTTCATAAGGAGAGGCTGGTCAGAGAAGTCTAAATGGTGCATATGAATTTTCTCTTCCATTCATAACAATTTTTGTATTTTAAAATATTTTATCATCGGTGAAGTTTTAAGTTTGCATTTCTCTAATTGCTAGAGATGTTGAACAATTTTTCATACATTCATCGATCATTTGTATTTCTTCTTTTGAGAAAATCTTTTGAGTTCCTTTGCCAAGTTTGGATTGAGTTATTTGGGTTTTTTTTGGTGTTAAGCTTATTGAGTTCTTTGTGTATCCTGTAAATTAACACCATGAATGAGATACAGGTGGCAAAGATTTTCTCATCTTCTGTACATTCTTGGTTCATGTTCTTGATTGACTTTTTGTTGTGAAAGAGTATTGGATTAGTGAAAATTTGAAGGCAAGTAATTATTAAGTTCTTACAAGGGATTCAGATACTGGGATTGTATCAGTGGAGATTCAGCCCTGTGTGATCTTTCCCTTTGACCACATGCCCTTTATGGTCCATGCCAGTTAGGCAGGATGCTGTGGCCCACCCTGCAGTTCTTGAGGACTTGATGAGAGAAGATGAAAAGGTAGAAAGAGGCAAAGCCTTCTCCCAGTTGCTTATAGCACACAAGAACTACAATTATACCTCTGTAGCGTTATTGTGTGAGATTTTTGTTTCTGGAATCCTGTCAACATTTGAAGTTTTTCCTCCACATGAATGTGAGAAAACTAAAACTGAGGGAAAGTGAGTTTCCCAGAGATATTCACAATGACACTTCACTTGTTTTTATTTTCCAGATTTTTTTTTCATTTATTTTATTAATCCCCTAGAATACTGGTAAAATTAGGAAGTTAAACCACCAGTGAATTTAATTTTACAAAGTTTATGTGATTGTTTTAGTTCATCTTTTCATGTTATGACCAAAAAACCTGAAAAAAACAATGTAGAGAAGGTAAAATTTATTTAGCTCACTGTTTCAGAGGTCTCATTTTGAAGATGTTTGATTCTTTTGTTCTGGTCTAACATGTGGCAGATCAACATGGCGGAAGAGTATGATGGAAGAAAGCAGCTCATGGCACAGCACCAGGAAGCAGATTGAGAACCCCACTCACCAAGGACAAAATATAAGCTCCAAAGGAAGGGCCTAGTGACCCACCTCCTCAAGCCACACCCTACCTGCTTACAGTTATAACAGTTAATGCACTGATCACATTAAGGCTCTCATAAGCCAATCACTTCATTTCTGAGTTTTCTTGCATTGTCTCATACATGAGCTTTTGGGGACACCTCATATTTAAAACATAACAGTTATCCTCAAACATGTTGTCTAGTGAGAAAAATGAGTGACGAATGACAAAATGGAGTCACCTTCAAGTTTCCTAGCTCAGTGTAAAAAAGAAGGGGAAATGGCACCAATACACACAGGAGTCAGCAAATTAAATACTTGCTCTAAGTTTTTGCTTTCACATTTAAAAATAAATCTTCCTATTTCTAATTTTCAGAGGTGATGTTTTCATGCTGCAAAGGGAGTCTCCAATAATGTGGATCTTAGCTCCTGTCTAGTAAGTAGTTGACTGGGCAAGCATGAAAAGAAAATGATTGCTTTTACAGAGGGAACAACAGTATAGAATTCTCAGGTGGACATTAGGTCTAGAATTATAGAATTAGAATCTAATTTTAAAAAGTCTCAGATTTTTGGGAGAGGAAATCTGAGCATAGAGAAGCTTTTCTTCTGATCTTCTGAAATATATATATCAACAAATATATGAAAAAATGTTCAACATCTTTCATAATCAGAGAAATGCAAATCAAAACTACTCAAGATTTCATCACATGACAGTCAATATGGCAGTCATCAAGAATACAGACAACAATAAATGTTGGCAAGGATGTATGGAAAAATGCACAGTCATACATTGCCGGTGGGACTGCAAATTGGTGCAACCAATCAAGAAAGAAGTATGGAGATTCTTTAGAAAACTTGGAATGGAACAACCACTGGACTCAGATATCCTACTCCTCAACCTCTACCCAAAGGACTTAAAATCCACACACTAAAGTAATGCAGCCACATCAGTGTTTATAGTAGCTCAATTCACAATAGCTAAATTATGGAAGCAACCTTGATATTTTTAAATAGATGAATGGATACAGAAACTGTGGTATATATACAAATGAAATATTACTTAGCCTTAAAAGAATAAAATCATGGCATTTGCAGGCAATGGGATGGAGTTAGAGAATATCATGCTAAGTAAAGTAAGCCAATGCCCCAAATCCAAAGGCTGAATGTTCTCTCTGATAAGTGGATGCTGATCCAAGACAGGGAGGGTGGAGACATGGGAAAAATTGAAGAACTTTGATTGGGCAAAGGATAGGCAGGGTGGGCAGGGTGTAGGAGGGCAGGAAAGATGGTAGAAAGAGATGGACATCAATTCCTCAGATACCCTAGATACAACAATCACCTTGTAGTAGTGCAGAAAGTTCCAAAGGGAGGCAGAGGTTCTGGCCCAGAAATTCTCATCTTCTTAAATAGCCCATGTGAAGATGTTCTGTATCTATAAAGTGAAAGAGAAACCCAGATAACCATGACTGTCATTCTATAGATAAGGGACTGGCCAGTCTCTGACTCAGAAACTGGACCAGGCAGAGAGGGAGGTAACATGTAGATGACACATAATAATGAAAACCCCATCAGAACATTCTCTTCTTTCCAATTCCAGTTAGAGAACACCCCCTCCCGACCCCAAAAGCGCAATAATTAGCTAAAAATATTTAGTCTTCATGGCCCAAATTCTTGGGTTTGTACTTACTAAACATTCCCATAAGTGAGTGCTCCTGAGAGGTCCAGGCTGATGTTCTGCCAGGGCATTTTACTTGCTATGTCTTTTTGGTATGTTGACCCTTCTTTAATGTAGAGATTTCTAGATTAGGTTAAAAAAAGGTGGGGGTCTAATGTTTTGACATTATTTTATTGGTGAGATTTTGGGTAACCAAGACCATTCAATTTTACGGAATTCACTGAGAAAATATGGTGACATTTTTTTTCTTGCAATTTGTTCAAAAAACTTTTATGCTTTTTCTTCTCTCTGCTATGTCCCTGGTTCAGCATCCAGCACTACTTTAAATCTGACTTCACATGGGAACTTGAAAGCAGTCATAATATTCTTATTTCTATTGAATGAAAAATGTGTCATTTTAAAAAAATGAGACTTCCATTGGCCTAACACAAATATGAGATCTATTGAGTGGCACCCAAGTCTGTTGTCAGACAATCAGGTTGACTTGAGCCATAAAGAAGGCTGATTTCCCTAACATCCTTTAAGTGCTACTTTGAGGAATGAATGACTGAAAAATCATCTCCAGACTATTCCTCTTCTTGTTGAGTGTGTCCCTCCAACTAGTGATGGTCAAATGGCAGCACAGAGCCAGACATGCTCATGTTCACCAAAGTGGTCAATCACAAAGAAATTTGTTTATTGTCTCGATACATAAACTCTTTTTGTTAGAAAATCCACAAAGGCTGGTGCCCTTTTGGGCTGAATAATCAGCAACTCAGATGTGTCATGTTGACCAGCCCCATTCCTGAGTATTCTGGATCCTAAAACTCCTGCCCTACCCCAGCATTACTCAAAGATGAGAGACCAGGGGAAGAAGAAAAGGTGAAGAAGAGATTTCTGCCAGATGTTTTAATCATGAAACATCTAATTCTGTATAGGTGGCCCACTTGTGGCAGAGAAGGAAATTATGGCAAGTTTAAATGGCTCAATAGCCCTGCAATTCTATTCAGCTACATGGAAGTACCTTCCAACGTTCAGGTACAGTCCTGTTGACATGGCAAAAGATATGCAACATAAAATAAGAATCCATAATGAGTTCCATACAGCTGCAATAAGCACTTGATGCTACTTATTTAGAGGAGAATGTTGAAGGTAATGTAGGTTTCATACACTTTTGCACAAATCATGTAACTAAATACAAGAAAATTAAGCTACATCAATTTATTAGAAAATGTCATTAGAAAGAGGATTATGTCACTATAACACTCCGAATTAATACCTTTACTTTCAGAGAATTGAAACTAGGTCTACATTTTCTTTTTTAATGCTATTGTGATTCCCTACTTTTAAGAATGAATATAACCTGCATGGAATCTCTCCTTCACACACATCAAAGCAATCTCTCTCCCTCAATTTCAAGATATCATAATCTCATTATTAAGCACAATTTTCTACTAGATGATATTTACTAATATTTTCATGCTGGAGTATAGAGAAAAAAACTGTAAAATCAATTTGGCTTTGGGGTGTTATTCAGGTTGCTTGCAGATTTCATATTGGGCGAAATACATGTCTTTACTTATGCTATCAATACAAAACAAAAGAATAAGACTTCTTAAAACTTCTGTCAGGTATACTCTGCTCTAAATACTCATCATATAGAAATAAACAGTATTGTATATTGCAGGGTGGAAGAATTCAGTTTTAGGAGGGAGGGGAGTGCCATGAGTGGTTCACAGAAAACAGGAAATTGTGCAGTTAGCCTCCTGGGGGAGTCTCAGGTGTAATTGGTTCATTGTATAAATAGTGCTGGGGGCAGGAGGAGTCAGGAATACCCACATGCATGAGAGATATTCCTTTTAAATTTGTTTTGCAGAAGACAGTAAACACAGAGGATAAAGGCAAAACCCAAGCAAACTGGTTGTCCCCGAAATTCCCAAAGCTCGAAAGGGTGAAGTTTACACTGTACATGGTAATAACTTATTTATTAGCTGTATATGTTTATTTCTGGTTCATTACACTAGGTGCAAACTCAGAGCTAATCAGATCATCCCCAGGAACAAACCTCACCACCAATCTCTCTACCCACAGGAATATGGATTTAGAGGTGAGGAGGAGCTCAAGAAGTCTTCCTAAGATGAAGAGGAACTTCGTAAGTGTTCATAGCAATTTCAATTGCATCATTTCTTTTATCTTCCAAACATAAGGGAAACAGGAACCTGATTAGGCCTCCAACTCCCGAGTTCCAGAGGAGAGGAGGCTAGACAGCAATTAAGAGTGAAATTCAGATAGAAGTCCTATATAACCTGTGTGGACTTCTGTCTGAATTTCACTCTTAAGTGCTGCTAGCCTCCTCTCCTCTGGAGTTGGGGGCCTAATCAGGTTGGTGTTTCTAATGGTGCTCCTTATAGATAGAGGAGCACCAGGCTGATAAATAGGAGGACTCAGGTCTTTATGGAACAATTTGGGAACAGATCCATCACCACTTTCCTTCAACATTTCTGTCTTCTGAATTTTCCTTTCAGTTCTGGGGGCTGCTGTTTGGAGAACTGTACCTGCAGAGCATCCCTTCTGTGACAAGTGGTGCAAGGCCAGTTTATGTGCTGGAAAATGAGGGGAGACAAGAGCTACAGCCAGAAGAAAGGCCACTCTCTCCATTTCCTGAAATTGGAGCGTGAGGTGTCCTCTTTGCATTTGGCAAAGAATCATGAACTGTCTTAAATTGTCCTTTTATAATAGGAACTTCAAGAAGCTACCTTTGGTAAATGCAGTGACTCTGAGGTCTACTGTTCAATGAGTAACTAAAAGCAAAATAAAGCTTGGTGTTCTGCCTTTATTTGGTATCATTTACTAACTTAATATTTTTGACTGCTCAGCTCTGCACATAGACATGTTAATCATTTAAGGAGTGCTCATCTAAAAACTGAAAATACCACATTTATAAACCCAAATTTACCTAATATATTTGATACCCCCTTGAAAATTGAGGCAAGATGGAGGGAACACTTAATCATCAGCTTTTACAGTACCTTGTTTCAGAGACCTGGTGTGGTGCCTAGAAGTTTTCAGTCATTTTTCAATCCCTTCTAGAAATGACACAGCATTATAGACAGATCACCATGAGGATATTTTTCCCTCAACAGGAGCAATCATTTAATGGGACCTACACTGCCCCTTCTAGCATTCCAGGTCTGGTAGATAAACATACTGTGCAGTAAGTTAAATTTACTCACTTCAAGTGATAAGGACTTCTCAGAGTGCTAGAATTGAGATAATGATCCATCAGACTACAGTTTGGCCAAGATTACTTAAAAATGCATACTTCTTCCCCACCTCCCCAATTCTTATTCTATTTAAACCTTCAGGGAATGTCAGCATGCTGAATATATGCCTAAAACTTGTATCCCATTGTGGGATACAAGTTCTTTTCTTGCTTTTTACAATTACCATTTGGGTTTGTTTTTTGGGGTGAGTGGCCAGACCTGGCTTTTGTACCTGGCCTGGAACTCCTGTAATACTTTTAGTTCATATATTGTGGGAAATCAATAAATCATTGTGTAACTGGTAATGTCATAGGTTATTTTATATCATGAGAAACCAAAGTGAAGTCACTAGCATTAAATCTCATTATGTGTCTCTGCAACATGGCTGCTGTTGTTAAAAACAGACTTTCATCAAAACATTCTTAAATCTTTGCCCACACAGTTTCATCTGCCTAGTATGATTTTGGGCCTCATAAAACATTCCTGCTCAGCCTCCAAAACACATCTCCTATAGCGCTTATTTGGTAGAGTCTTTCCTTATTTATCTCAAGCAGTAGGACAATTCATATTTTGCTTGTAATACCCAAGACTCTGGAGGCTGAGGCAGGAGGATTGCAAGTTCAAAACCAGCCTCAGAAACTCAGTGAGGTCCTAAGAAACTTAGATCAACCTTTTCTCAAAATAAAACATAGAAAGGGAAGAATAATAGAATGAATCACACATTATTACTCTATGCAAATGATTACACAATCCTCGTATCTCTACATAGTGTACAACCAATAGATTCATTCTACTATCCTTCTAATCTCCTATCCCCTCTCCTCCCTTTCCTCCCTTCTGTGTAATCCAAAGTAATTCTATTCTTCCCTAACCCCCAACCTTTATTGTGAGTTACCATCTGCATATCAGAGAAAACATTCGGCCTTTGGTTTTTTTGAGATTGGCTTAGCACAATATTTTCCAGCTCCCTTCATATACTAAAAAAATTCATAATTTCATTCATTTAGGCTGAGTAATATTTTGTTGTGTATATAGAACACATTTTCTTTATCTATTCACCTATTAAAGGGCACCAAGTTTGGTTCACTGTTCATCTATAAATCTCTTCTCTAAGTACTTGGTTACATAGAAACTCAGCCCCAGATATTTTGATCATTTGAGAGAGGTGCACATAAACAGGCAATTGCAGGATGCCAAAAAAAAGTAATCGTAATGGAATTAGAAACAGCATGCTATCAATCCTGAATGGTGGAGCTTCTTTCTTGCCACAGAATGGTCCATCTTCTTGTTCTTCGTCAGCACATGTGACATCTCTTTGAAAATCCTGTTCTGACATCGAGGGGCAAGTAAATTGCTCATGGTGGAATAGTCCCCACATTTCTCCAGTTCATGCAGAAACCAAGAGATCCTATGATCAGGATGCATGAAAGGTGTAATAAACTGTTTTATGCTTTACATTCAAAACACAAAGGTCATGATCTTAAATATGTGGTTTTAAATAATGTGGACTTTCATTGGTCTTGTATTCATATATGAACATAGAAAGGTGACATTCAATTAATTCCGTTGTCTTTCCTAGTGTATGTTTTTTGTTTGTTTTGTTTTGTTGTAAGAACTTCTTCTTCATTATCTGGCACAATCCATCCAACAGCTTTATGAGATTTGTGTGGTTATAGTCATTATTTTATGAATGTGTAAACTAAGTCCCACAAAGTTTAACTCACCCACCCATGGTTACCTATATATTACTACCAGAGCCATTGTTCTAATTTAAATCATCTAACTCTAGAGCCCAGGGTCTTAACCTTGCAACATGGGATCAGCCTCACCTACTGCAGCATATGTTGATATAAGGGACTGGAATATGGCCAAGATTTTGTGAAAGTGTTGTGCCCAGAGCTCTGTCTCCTACAAAGGCACAAGTTGAAGATACCATTTTAACTCCATGGGGTATATTCTATCTCCCCTCCTCACTCTGGAAGAGAAAACCTTCTGAAGATTTTGAGGTTAAGAGTAAGAAGATTTCATCATGGCTGCTCACATCCTGCTCCATCCTTGAGCCTTTCTTGTTTTGAAAATAACCAATAAGGGAACAGAGTACCTCATAGTTTAGAAAGCTCATTTACATCTCTCTTAATGATAGATCCTATTTTTACTCTGTGAGACAACTAGAGTTGTGTTGTTTTAATTCCCCTGTTATAGCCATGAAACCAACACTGATTAAGAAAATTGCTGAGGCAATTTAATCCTGAAGTGGGGCCCTGGAGCCAGAACTTGTGATTCCAAATTGTGCTGAAGGTGCAAGGGATTCTCTCAAAAACTTGGTTGATGTGTCAGCCTCACATGGGTTAAATATTTCTTTCCACACCTCCCAGAATTCTCCCAAGATAGTTATGAAATGTTGCAGAACTGCTTGTGAACACAAATCCACAGACAACCATTAGTTTATCACTAAATGTGAATTTACTGAATTTCTGGAGTCAGCAGACAGTCAGAGGTAGAAAGAGTTCAGTCATTTTATAATCTGAATCATTTTGATAGTCAGGAAAGCAGGAAGTAAATGAGGACAAACCCAATAAATCAAAGAGAAATCAGAATTCATGAAAGAGAAAATGAGTAAGGAGAAGATGAGCATCATGGGGTCATGTTGAAAAACACTACAAAACCTGCACACTCTCCCCTCCACATGGGACAGTGAATTTATAACTTGCTTGATGAGACTGCAGGCTGGTCTTATCCAGGTAATGCCCTGCTCAGCACCAGACAGAGCCTTGTAAAATGGGCCTATTAATATTTATTTATTGATTTTGGTACTCAGACTTTTTACTTTTTTCTTTGAATCCGGGTCTTGCTAAGTAGGTTATGACCTGACTAAGTTGCTAAGGCTGCCTTTAGACTTTTGATCCTCCTGCCTCAGCCTCCCGAGTCACTTGAATTACAGGAGTGTACCACGATGCCCAGCTTACATTTCTCTTGCACTAAAATCCTTCCAAATGCTACTAACACCCACAGGATAAAACCGAATTGTTTTCAGCAACACCTGATTCTTCTTTACTAAGACATGCTGGCCTCTTCAGTCTTGTCTCACTCTATACCTCCATAAGATGTTTTAAGGGATTGTTATAATTCGTCACATCCCAAGCTCCCTAAATGTGACATTTTCTTGTTTTCTTTTCTCTATACAGGATAGTCTTCTCCTGGAGTGACCCAACCTGTTTTTCATTAAGTGAATTCCTAATCAACTTTCAGGAGTCACAAAGGGCATCATGTACCCCAACTAATCCCTTTCACTGACTCACCAGAGAGGTGGTGAAGAGCTCCACTTCTGCTCTCTCATAATTCCTATAAAGAATCACCCAGTGGCTGTAAACACAGGATTCCCATTAAAATTGATGTGCATAATCATACAACATGGAATATAATTTGCTACACTCCAGACCATAGTAATTTCTCTGTCCCTCCTATTCTCATTCCCTCTGTTACCCTTTCTCTATTCTACTAGTCTTATTTCTACTTTTTGAAAATTAGTGCTTTATTTTTATAATGAGATTACAATAAATCACTGAGTCAAAATCAATATATGAATTGGAACTTTTATTCACCACTGTCTGCACTACTTGACCCACAGCAGGGGTTGGAACACATCATTTATAGTTAAAAACCACAAGTAAAGCATGTCCTACATTAAACATAAATGACTGTTACTATGATTCAAAACCATACACATAAATAATAAGCTCTAAAATCATAAGCAGAGGGAGAAATGAATCAAAACAAACCTAAATGAGTACAACTGAAATAATAGTTACTAATATCTAGACAATCATTCTATGTGGTTAGGGTACATTGCCAAGAAAAATGGGAACCAAAAAAAGAATAATTTTACATTGTATAAGAAGAAGAGAAACATTTGCACTTCTAAGCAGGGTGTGCTAAGCAGGATCAGGATGGCAGTGGCAGGGTTTTTTCCTATTAAAAGAATTTCTTATATGAAATGGAGTCTCAGAGTAAAATGGTTTGTCTGGTTAAGGTACCTATATCCTGGCCCATAACTTTTCCCCCTTTTGAATGAGGTAGGGGGTTGTAATGGCATATATATATATATATATATATATATATATATATATATATATATATTAATATATATAATATTTTATATATCAATGAATATATATATAAATAAATATATATTTTGAATCATATATATATAAAACAATGAATATGTATAATATTTTATATATAAATGAATATATATATTGTGAATATATATATATATATACACAATTGATTCACAAAATATGTTGTTTTATTAATTCTGGACTTAGAACACAGTCTGACTAAGAGAAAAAAACATAATTAACATTTCATTTCTTTTTTGTTGTTGTTTTATCGTTGGAGGGTGGTTGAGGTCTCTTAGTCTGTCCAATCTTTTGCAGGAGATATTTTTTTTGTCTTGACTCAGGTGAGATAAATCCACCCTGTGAGTTCATTTACCTTCATGGTCATTGGGGTAATCAGGATGAAGGAATAAGTTTCCATCCAACTAGATATTAATACTTTGTAAAACCATTTGACATAGACAAAGTCATAGTCTTTGTTTTACTTAATAATAAAATTTACAAGACTAAAAATATGCTTAGTTTGTGTAATAGCTATCTTGAAGTTTTGCTACACTATACATTATATTCCTCTTTGAGATCAAAGTAATCTTTAAAAAATGTATCACTCTTCTAAACATAACTTTATTTGAGCTTAAGTCCAGCTCATTTTGGAGCCATTTTAACATGTAGTAGGTGGAAGGCAGAGTTTTGTCTTAGGTAAGGTGGGACTTGACAAATTTTAGGTAATGTGTTTTAGGTTTGAGATTGATTTTGCCTTTTTAAATGTCATTTTATGAAGTTGGCATATATTATTTCTTGAGTCTATATGAATATTAGTTAACACAATATAACATTACATTTAAAACATGGATCAGAGAAAGGCTAAGGGGTCTGTTAACTTTCATTTTTTGTGGGTAGATGGCAAAATGTTTTCATGTTTTATAAGTTTACCTTAAACAGATAAGGCTCTCATTATTTCTAAAAGTGTATTGACATTTCAATTGTAATGTGACGAGTAACACAAAATTTTATATATAACTTATTGACAACAGATTACTTTATCTGGTTGTAAAACATTAAATGACATTAATAAATATCAACCCAATTTGTTATTCCTATACATATCTGAGACTTTTGTTACAGATAATTTTAGTTTGGAGAACATCAACATGGCAAAGTGCTATCTTAAGCTTTACATTTTACTATTTTTAACTTTTACAGTACAGTTTAGTATCCAGAGTACAGTATAAAAATCATACATCTGCATGGGTTTACAAAAAACAAAGGATATCCTTAAATTTCTTATACATTTAGAAAACAGTGTTAACAATCAGAAACTGCCTTGGTGAAAGAAAGAGATATAGGAGAGATCTCTTGGGACAACATGTGGAAGACGTAGAACAGACCAACCTGGCCCCACACATGTAAGAGTTGGACCAGAGAGATCTCAGCCCCAGAGCAGAGGAAGAGCAGACTGACCACAGCCAGACACACAAAGGAGGAGGAAACTGACCGCATCCCAATGTGAGTAGGAGGAGGAGACTGACCTCAACCAGACACATGGAGAAGGAAAAGGAGACTGACCACAGATGGGTGTGAGGAAGAGGAGAACAACCATGCACATGTGGAGGAAAAGACCAAACCACATCTACCAATGCATGGCTCTTCTGGCTCAATTCCATCTAGAGACAACATCCAGGACCTTCAAGACCATCACCAAAGTTCTTTTCTGGTTACACCAGAGGTATCCTTGCTAGCCTACTTTTCTTCATACCCCTTTCACTCTCCCTAGAACCTAATATCTCTAAATTTTCACCTTCTACCTTACAAATCCCACATCCTATAGCCTCCATTTTGTTCATCATTCAAAACTGTATACCCTTATGCAAACCTACTATTTTTAATGTGGACACTAATTGAATAAATTATTTCTGTTTATTGTGACAAGACTGTAATTGTCTAAGTAGGAATTATGTAGTTTAAAGCTGTATATTGTTCTTTTTTGATGCTGTAAATATTAATATACCCCTTAACGTTGAGGTATTGGTAACCTGCAGGGACATTACAAGATTATAGAGTAGAAACTGTAATACCTTAGATCTATACTGCTATAGAGGAAGACCCATAAACAACATTAAAAAAAACAAGGAAAGAAAGTGACCCCAAACAAACCAAGAGGGTACAATAATAGAATACATTGACAGCTTAGTAGAAGAAATGTCAGAGAAGGACATCAAAACATATACAATTAAAGTGATTTTCAAGGCACAGAATAATGTAAGACAGCAAATACAGGAGACAATACATCACTCCAATATTGAGATAAGAGACAAAATACAGGTAGCAAAAGATTACTTCAAGAAACACATAGAAATTATGGAAAAAAACCCACAATCCTCAAAATGAAGGAATCAATAAACCAATTATAAATTCATTAGAAAGCATCACCAACAGACTAGACCACTTGGAAAACAGAACCTCAGGTGATGAAGACAAAATATATAATCTTGAGGATAGAGTTGACTCTGCAGAGAAGATAGTCAGAAACCATAAATAGAACATCCAAGATTTATGAGATAACATGAAAAGACAAAATGTAAGAATTATAAGAATAGATGAAGAAGCAGAGATACAAACCAAAGGAATGCAGCAATAATTTAATGATATAATATCAGAAAATTTACCAAACCTAAAGAATGGAATGGAAGATTAAATATGAGAGGCTTACAGGACCCGTGATGTACAAAATTACAGCAGACCCACACCAAGATACATTAGAATGAGAATGACTAACATAGAGAATAAAGGTAAAATCATAAAGGCTGTGAGAAAAAAATCAAATTACATATGGGAGAAACCAATTTTGATCTCAACTGATTTCTCAACCCAGACCCTCAAAGGTAGGAGTTTCTGGAATAAAATATTTCAAGATGTAATAGAAAATGGATGCCAACCAAAAATTTTACATCCATCAGAATTAAGTTTCAGGTTTAAAGATGAAATTAAAACCTTCCATGATCACAAACAATGAAAGGATCCACAACTAGAAAGCCTGAGCTACAGAGCATTCTCAACAAAATATTTCATGAGGATGAAGTTAAAAAAGTGGAAACCAGCAAAGGGAGAAACTACACTAAAGTAATATTCATCCAAAGGAGAAACTAAATCAAATTAAAAACCAGAAGGAAAATGACAAGGAATAAAA
This sequence comes from Ictidomys tridecemlineatus, assembly GCF_052094955.1. Lineage (NCBI taxonomy): Eukaryota > Metazoa > Chordata > Mammalia > Rodentia > Sciuridae > Ictidomys > Ictidomys tridecemlineatus. Next base: position 112,815,835 of record NC_135486.1, read on the forward strand.
ATCATATCTCAATAATAACTTTGAATGTTAATGGCCTAAACTTATCAATCAAAAGACCTAGACTGGCAGATTGAATTAAAAAGCAAGACCCAACAATATGCTCACCTCCTCAAGGGGCATGCTTTCCTCTTACCTCATGAGCTCTCTCCTCAAGTTCTCATAGAGTTAGGAATCTGAAGACAGCAGTGGTCTGCTTAGACCAACAGACTTATGTATGTCCCAGGCATAGTGTGGAGTAGAAAGTGAGTAAGTGAGCAAATATCAGAAAACTTGCCTCCTGAGTTCCCACTCAGCAGGGGGAGATGGAGAACTGCCACCTCTACACAAGGACAAGGCAAGTTCAACACTTGCTCTGAGTTTTCACTTCTGAAAGTTAAGAATAAATCTTTCCATTGTTAAAATGCAAAAGTAGGTCACAGTAATGTGGATTTTGGGATACATCTACTGAAAAGTTCATTTGGGATAAATGGAGAGGAAATTATTGCTTTTTCAGAGAGAAAATGCATAGGGTCCTTCACTGGACCAAACAAAATCCTCTTAATGTGCCAGAAGATTTGGGCGTGCACCTGAGGCAAACACTAGGCTCCAAAGAAATGAGGTTATAGCCCCAGGGAAATCCTGGCTATACTCTGTGGAGCCCACACACAGTTTCTGAAACCTCAGCACTTCTTCCCAAGGAGCAGCATCTAAATGGAACTAAGTAGATCTTTGCAACCAGGAGAAGCAAAACGGGAACTCAAGCAACACTTACCTTGCAGCAAGCCAGAATAGTTCCCCCAAACAACAGAGGTTTTGGTCCCAGAATCTTCAGCTCCTTTAAAAGTCCACATGAGGAGGTCCCATAGCTATACTGTAAAAGAGAAAGCCAGGTCACAGGAATTGTGAAAGTATGTGGGGTTTGCCTGTCTCAGACTCAGAAACCAGAGCAGTCAAGCCAGGGAGGTGACACGTAGGTGATATAATGACAGCAAAATCCTCAAAGCAATAATTTCGTTCACTCACCTTCTCCACCTCCATGTCCAGTGAGGGTTCTCCTAAAACTCATGATTAACTAAAAGAACCTGAATTCTTTATGCTCCAATCCTAAAATGAATAGTTGATAAGCATCCCCAAACTACAGTGTTCCTGAGAGCTTCAGATTGAAATTCTGCCAGGGCATTTTATTTGCCTATGTAGATTGGTGAAATTGATTATTCCATGAAATTATGATTCTCATTCATGGAATAATAAATGCGGTAGAAATAGGAAGATTTTTTTTTCTTTTCCTCGAATGATAAGACTTTGCCTAAGTGCATCTTCTCAACATCACAAAGTCATGAAGCACCTGCGGTAATATCGTTCTTACAATTTCCTCTGAGGGTTTTATAATTTTCCTTTTCTCTGAAGCATGCTTCTATTTTAAGATCTGGAGTTAGATCTGTCTTCCCAGAAAGATCTGGGAGTGCTCACAGTGCTCTTATTTATATAGAATGACAACTTGGTCCAAGGCTTCCCATGACATCAGAGAAATCTGAACACCTTCAGAGATACCCAAATTGCTGTCGTCAGACAGTCCATATGATTTGATATTTAGGGAAGGCTGATTTTCCACATTTCACCTGAGTGGCACTGGGCACAAAAATGGGTTACCATGGAATCAATGTTGAGGCCATTCCTCTTCTCATGAAATCTACAACCAGTGATGCTTGCATGGTCAGCACAGTGCCAGCCATGCTCACACTTATACAGAAGGTCAGTTACAAAGCCATTCATTTGCTGCCTCTGTCTATCAACTACCTCTGTATGAAACCCATTAGGGCTGATGCTCCCTAGGGCAGGCCTGCCTGCAACTCATCTTTAATATGTAATGTCCTGAAACCCACAGCTGTGGATTCTGGATCCTGCAAACCTCTTTACTCCAATGTGGCTGACATGGGGCAAACTTAAGAAAGAAGAGAGAAAAAGGAAAGAGGCTGCCAGAAACCACTGAAGCCTGTAGCTGTTATTCCCAGAAGGTTTGTCCCATAGTGACAAATCGGGAACGTATGAAAAGTTCTATGTTTATGAAAAAAATATTCCCCAAGAGACCTTTCAGTTACAATAGAGGTGCCCTTTGAAGTTCAATTTTCTTCCTGTTCATAGCAAGAGATGCACTGTGCAATATCAAAAGAGAAACTGTGATGTGTTCCAGATGGTTGAATTACGATCTTATTTTCCAGAGATGAGCCTTTAAAGCAGACAATGTGTCCAATATTCTGTGAAAATCCAGTAACTCTTGTAAAATATCATAAAATTTATTTCAGGAAAAACTTGTGTTTAAAGGATCCACAGGCATTCCTCAGCAAGGCCAGCTGGGCTCTGGGATTTTTCCTCTGTATTTCCAATAGCTGTCTGTGCTCTAAAAGTTCAAAACTTAGAGGTAAATGGTTCTGCACATTGCATGATGTAGAAATTGAGTTATAGGAGGGGATGGAGGTTCCAGGGGAAGATTACTGAAAAGAGGGAATGTGGAGTGTTACCCTCCCACTAGGTAGGGGGTGCACTGTGGAGCTTTTTGTAGATAATGCTGGAGATTAGAAGGGAGGAGAACAGGAATCCCTGATATCCACAAAACAGCCACACATATATCCTCCAGCAGACATAATGGAGAAGGTAAAGATAATAAAACAAATCTCCAAATAACCCAGAAGCCTCCAGAATTTCCAAAGTGAATAGATAAAGGGGCGAGGTTCCTACTGCACATGGCAGTCAGATTTTTGAATTTTTTAATTTTGTATAATTTGCCTCCATTGTATTCTGGATCATTGGTCTTGGTCTAAAATTCAGTTAATCAGATCATCCCAGTAAATAATTTTGTCAATAACCCCGTAGAAACAGGAATAGGAAGTTGGCAGATGAGGTAGTAACTCAAGCAGATATTAAGCATCTAGTTAAGATTAATAAAAACTTATGCATTTCAAGCATTATCTGTTTTGACCTTCCAAGCACTTTAAAAAATAAGGCCCTGAAAACCACCTCAATTCCAGGGTTACAGAGGAGAAGGGCCTGGACAGACACTCACAGACAGAGAAACACCAGGGTGATTGTGAAGAGAATCCAGATCTCCATGGATAAGTTGGGGATCAGGTCTATCACAGGTCTCCATGGACAATTTTCTACAATGAGTTTTCCTGTTAGCTGAAGATGAAAACCTTTAGGGCTTTCATCAAGTGATGAAATAGAAGAAGCCATCAGAAGCTTACCAACCAAGAAATGCCCAGGACCAGATGGATACACAGCCAAGTTCTACAAGACCTTTAAAGAAGAACTAATACCAATACTCTTCAATTTATTTCAGGAAATAAGAAAAATATTAAATGTTTTAGACAAAAATTTCACCTATTTTATCAGTCATGCAGTTCATGCTTTGAATATAGTCTTTGACTGCTTCAACACTGAGGCTTATTTTAATATGGACAAGATTTTATATTTCTCTTCTTCCTCTCTCTCTTCATAACCTGGGGGTTGGGAACAAGATTATCTTTTCCCATCCTAGGCTGAGTTATTCATCTGTCTTTAAGCATACACCCACCACAGGAACAAAGTAAGTCAGACTTCAGGACTGGTGACATTAGAATGGTTATCTCCAAAATTAACAGGTGAATCAGATCTCTCACAGGGGAAACCTGGAATGGATTATATCTTTAGAAACCATCAGTTCCTGGGTTGAGTCAGAGCACTAGCCTAGTATATATCAGGCACTGCATTCAGTTTTTGGAACGACTTAAAATTAATAAATAAAATAAAGACATTCTGTTCATCTACCAATAAAAAAATGATCAAACAAACAAAAAAGGAACCCTCTGTTCTCCTGATGGGCAGAATCACAGCCTCTGGGAAAGGAGACCCCTGTTCTTCTCCTTCCTCAGTAGAACAATAAAACTTTCTCTATTTCTCAAAACTGTCCTTTTTATTGAATTGACATCAGGGACAAGACTGAGCTTTCAGTAACACTATTGTTGCTTGAGGTACATTGTGTGTGTGTGTGTGTGTGTGTGTGTGTGTGTGTGTGTGTGTGTGTGTGTGTTTGGTACAGTGATGCACATCTGTAATCCCAGAGGATCTGGAGGAGATCATGTGTTTGAGGGTTTGAAGGCAGATTCAGCAAGGCTGTAAGCAACACAGTGAGACCCTGTCTCAAAATAAAAAAAAAATAAAGTGTGCTGGGGATGTGGCTGGATGTTTAAGCAACCTTAGGTTCAATTACTGCTACTAAAAAAAAAAAACAAAATTAGTGTGTGTGTGTGAGTGTGTGTGTGTGTGTGTGTTTGTGGGTAAATATGTGTTTTTGTGCATGTGTATGATGCCCTTGACTCTGTACTCCTAGTTGAGAAACCACTTTAGAATTTTAAATCTAGGACCTCCTCGGCAGATATTTTCTTCAAGGTCCAGTCTATTCCACTGTCTTTGTGCCTCATCCTATCCTCAGGAGTTCTTCGTTTCTGGCTTAACTGGAGGGCCTGGGGGTATCTCATAATATGCAAGATAAAGAGAATAATGTGGAGGTGGCATTTTTTTAAATACAAGAGAATCATAAAGGTAGAGAGAGAGGCAGGTTTTCCTTGAGGTCCTGTGATTTGAAGGATATTTACTGAGCCCCTTCTACAGTCAGATGAGGAATTAGAGCTAAGCACACCCAAGTTTTCACACAACCAATCCCACAAGTCCTTTGAATTCTGCTTTCATAACTTACTAAGTAGGAGAGAGTTAAGGGGTAAAGGAAAAATCACTATATAGTTTGACTCTGGAATGTTCCCAAAGGCTCAAGGGTTAACAGCTGTGTTCTCAGTGCAGCAATGTGCAGAGGTGGAGATTTTGGGGAGGTAATTTGATCATGAGCTTCCCTAATCTCATCTGTGAATAATCCATAGATAGATTAACATTTGTATGGCATTTTCAGAAGGTGGTAGAGAGGAGGGAGCCTAGAGCCTAGTTGGAGTTAGATCACCAGGTGCAGATCCTAGAAGAGCTTATTAAATCCCTAGCCCCTACCTTGCCCTCCTTATGCTTCCCAGTCACCATGAGAGGAGGAACTTTGCTCCATGATGCACTTCTGTCATGGCAATCTGCCTCACCACAGTCCAGAATCAATGGATCCAAGTGATTATGGGCTGAAATCTCTTAAACTGTGAGTCCAAATATATCTTTTCTTTTATATTTAATATGTTTCAGTTGTTTTTTCTATTATGGTTTTAAAATTTTTATTTATGCATTATAATTAGATAGATGAGTGTTTTTATTGTGATATATTCATATATGCACATAGCATACACTGTCTATTTCATTCTCAGATCCCTCCCTTTGCTCCCCCTTTTCCCTCCACTGATTCCATTTCTCTACTGGTCCCTTTTCTGTTTACCTGAGTTCCCTTTCTCTCGTTTATATCTCTCTAGCTTCCACATATGATAAAAAACAAAGAACCCTTGACTTTCTGAATCTGGCTTATATTAATTAGTATGATGTTCTCTGTTATGATTTTGGTGTGTAGTGTTCCCTAAAGGTTGAGATGTGAGACAATGCACGAAGGTATAGAGGAGAAATGATTGGGTTATATAGCATAGTCTTAACCTAATCAGTGTATCAGTTCCTGATTGAATTAACTGAATGGGAACTGTAGGCAGGTGTAGTGGGACTGGAGGAAGTGATTCATTGGGGGCATGGCTTTGGGGTATATATTTGTATCTGGCAAGTGAAGACCTCTCTCGCTCTCTCTCTCTTTTTCTCTCTCTCCCTCCCTCTCTCCCTTCCTCCCTCCCTTTTTCCCTCCCTCTTCTGATTATCATGTTTGCTGGTTTTATCTGCCACAGTTTTACACCATGATGTTTTGCCTCACCTTAAGCCCCCATGGAATGGAGCTGGCCTTCTATGAAACAAGACATCTAAAACGATGAGCCTTTAGATAAACTTTTCCTCCCCATACAATTGTGCTAGCTGTGTCCTTTAGTCACAGAAGAAAAAAAGCTGACCAAATCATTCTCTGTTTCTATTAATTTTCTTGCAAATAGCATAACTCTATTTGTGTTTATGGCTGAGTAAGTCTCCATTGAGTACATATACCATATTTTCTTTATCCAGTTGATGGACACCTAGATTGCTTTTATAACTTAGTTATTGTGAAGTATGCTACCCACAACATCGATATGCATAGTGTGTTGATTAATTCTGTTGGATAAATATGGGGGATGATATAGCTGGGTCATATATTGACTTAATTTCTCATCTCTTGTCACATCAACCACCTATGTCAAACACTGCTGGGAAGTTCAACAAATTTTCTTTTCTTTTGTAATAAAATTTGTAATTTAATATTATTTGTGTATTTATTTGATTAGCATTGCTCTCCCTTAAGGTTAAATTTCACAAGGACAAGGATTCTGACTGGCTTATGGGTAGAATTTGGCACAAGTCCTGAACACAGTAGCCAGACAGTCCTGCCAATCTACAGTGATACTGATGTTAGGCACACATTGGAAGAGTCCAATAATGAGTGGAACTGTCTCTTTCACCTGACATGCTTCTCAACCTTCCCATCCATTAGCCCAGAAGAGTTGTTTATTTTCTCTTCTAGCCACCAAAGCTTAGATACCTCCTGATTCCCCAAATTAGCAAGATCAAGATTTACCCGACTGAGAAAAATGGGCACTTAATTAAGTTAGATAAATAATCTTGCTTGCATTTTTTCATAATTGTAATTATAAATTGTGGAATTTGAACCTTATTCACAAATCATTCCAGAGCACTTCTGTGTCTCTCTACACCAAGATAAATTTAGTCAGACAATTCCAGTCAAGACAGGCTTTCAATGGGAATAACAACTTGGGCTACCATTATGAAAGGATGGAAATATCATAATGATTAGGACTCTTACATCATTAAGTTTGTGGATCACCTGTTAATTTACACTTTTACCAGCCTGATGTTTTCCTGAATGTAATCTGAGAATGGACTTTTATCTGTTGCATATGAAAACAAGAAAGAAGATAAACCGTTCATATTGATAAGAACTGTTTGTGTCTCATGCTTGTATGATTAATTTTATACTATGTCCTTATTTTTTGTTATCACTATCTGCAACCAGAATAATAACTGGAAATTAAACATCTGAATACTTAAATATATAGAACATATCTTTAAAGTATGTGGTGAGTGCTTCACTAAATATGGAAGCTGGAAAACAGTCATAAACACCCCTACTCTGACTTCCTATCAATGCATGTTCTATGTAAAAACAATAAGCAGTTCTCTTATTGTAACTATAACAATATGTTATTCATGACCTATACTTAGAGAACCCAAGTTCCCTCCCCACATTGGTATTTGGAAAAAACATTTACACATTCAGTCTTACCTGCTTTTAGTGCTTATTCTGTGGGAAGTCAATAAGCACCTCAATCAGTGTTATTGGTAAGTTCAGTGGTTATAGATAACCACTTCCATTTCACTCCATTATTCTGGGTTTAAGTATATGGGCTGCTGAACAGTGGCCTTTGTAGGTGGACATCTCAATACTAAAAATCGGCAACCTCCTTTCTTTGCTTTGGAGCTTATCAAGCAGCACGAAATGTTAACAATCATAGTTTGTCACTTATGAGTGAAAGATTTCTTCAGGAGACACTAGACAGACACTACAGCTCCTCATTTAAAATGCAGAAAGGAAATACATCTATTTTTCCATGAATTGATTCAAGGCCAAGGGGAAGTGTTGTACCAGGTAGAGTCTCCTGGCACACAGTCTCCTTACCCAGGAATAGCTTTATGTGAGCAGAAGACACATAAATAGGCTCAGATAGAGCCATGCCTGTGGTATTCCCGTGGAATGTTTGAAAAAATGACACTCTGCAGAGATGTGATTAAGGATATATATATGGCAGAGATACTTACAGACAAGGAAAAGGACAGGAAAGAAAAGCTGTGAGGCAATAACCAGGCATGGTGGCATTGATAGCCCAGGAAATTCTTACATATGCCTTACTTCTCTCATTGACTTTAATGGATTCTGTTTCATAGAGTGAACCCTGGTTCACAGAGGTTGAAACTGAGGCTCAGTGAATGCAAATGGCTTTACAACAGCTGTGGATCACAACAAAATAGGATAGATAGAGCTAACGTAAAGGGAGTTTGAAAAGTCTTCTGCTTGTCATTTCTCAGTACTTGCCATTCCCTGACAGGGTCAACATCAGACATAGCCAGATCCATGACTGCAACAGCTAATCAGTTGAGATTCGGTTCCTATCCCATAGTTATTCCCTCAGCAGCTCCCCTGTGTCATTTTCAGAAGTAAGAACACCTCTCCCCCCTTCTCTCTCTCTCTCTCTCCCTCCTTCCTTTCCTCCCTCCCTCAGCAGGGATAAAGAGAGAGGAAAATCAAAGAGATACTGAAGGTATTGATGAGTAAGATCATCCTCTATGATCCCATCAGAGGGGTCCACAGAATTCATTCAAACATAGTCAGAGTGTCATCTTATAACCACTGGCAACTTAATCCCAATGCCTTCCTTATTCTTTTTGGAAATAAATTCCCTGTGGAATTTCATATGTTTTCATTTTCCTCCATAATTATAAATACTATAATTACAAATACTGTGCCATTACCAAGTCCAATGTGACAGTTCCTCTGCCCTTGTCATCTTAGGCCCTAACCAGGGTGCTTAGACTTCACATACAATGGAATATTACTCAGCACTAAAAAATAACAAATCATGACATTTGCAAGGAAATGGATGGCATTAGAGCAGATTATGCTAAGTGAAGTTAGCCACTCCCTAAAAAGCAAATGCCAAGTTCTTCTCTGATATAAGAGGGCGACTCAAAACAGAGCAGGGAGGAAGAGCATGAGAAGATCACCATCAAATAGGAATGAGAGGTGGGGGGGATGGGAGAGAAGAGGGTAATTACATGGAAGACGAAAGAAGACCCACATTGTTATACAAAAATACATATAAGAGGATGTGAAGGGAAGGGGAAAAAAGATAGAGAAAAAATGAGTTATGGTAGAGGGGGTAGAGAGAGGTGAGGTGAGGGAAGGGGGATAGAAAGGGGATAGGAAGGGCAGCAGAATACAACAGACACTAGTATGGCAGTATGTATAAATGTGGCTGTATAACCAATGTGATCCTGCAATCTGTAAATGTGGGAATAATAAGAATTCATACCCCATTTGAATCAAATGTATGATATATGTTAAGATCAATGTAATGTTTTGAGCAACTAATAAATTTCTGATTTTTTTTAAATCAATAGCTATCATTACTTGGTAATGAAATGTAATCAGAACTATTTCCCAACTGATGCAAATGGTCTTACTCTACAGGGGATAATAATAAGAGACATATTATATATGATATTTCAAGATCAATGTAATGTTTTGAGCAACTAATAAATTTCTGACGTTTTTTGAAAAAGAAATAATTACCATTACTTGGGAATGAAATGTAGTCAGAACTATTTCCCAACTGATGCAAATGGTCTTACTCTACAGGGGATAATAATAAGAGACATGTTCTTTGTGCCATTTGATTCCCCAGAAGCAATGTTTTCTAACATAAAGAGTTTGCAAACTGACAATTTATTTGAACATATACAGGAACCACCCAAACCACCCCTTGTCTCCCATCTACTCTTTGTTGTATTGAAACATCTGCATGTACTTTTAGAGGTCTGCTCTAAGTGCTGATATTACCAAGATGACTAAGATTCAGGTGTTCTGGGCAAAAATAATGACAAACAGATAACTACAGCAACCATCCAAGTATAATAAATGTCTTTGTCAACATTGAATATTTGAGTTTCTGTCTCAGTGTTCTTCATATACTATCAATGTGGAGTCTCAAATAATATTTACAGGACATTAGGCTCAGATTCCATCACTGGATTCAGAGTATAGTAAGGATCTCCATGAATCGGATATTATACATTACATTGTTAGCCCAAGTTTCTCCTCTAATGGGAAACCTGTCCTGATTTCCATTGTTTAAGTATTTGCTCTCATTGCAGTGAGGCAGTGTTGTGCTGAAATGATTTGAGTGTTAGGTTCAATTTTCACAATTTCTAATCTTGACTGTGAAAAAAAAGAGTAATGTTTTAAATGCAAACAAGATTTTTTTCTAACTCTGTTCTCAAGAGCCTACACTTCTCAGTAGGGGCACACTTGATTTGGTCTATTTGGGAAACCAGGTGGTATCCAGCTTTGATTGCTGAAGAAGGGAAACAACCAACTTTTGTAGACCTCATGGTTGAATGTTGTAGCAAAGTGTCAGGTCCCATGGTGTTCTCTCTTGGCATTGGAGGAGGTGTGTTCCTTACCTCAGTGACACTGTGAATTGGCTTGGCTGCATGCCTGCTGTGTTTGGGACATGCAACAACACTGCATATAAAGGTCAGAATTATTGCTCTCATGGAGTTTAACATGTAACAGGAAAAAGATGCTAATCCTACAAGCACACAACAAATATTGAATTAGAAATAGAACTACTATATGATTCAGCATCCCACTTCTGGATCTTTATCTAGATGAAATATGTGTCATAGAGGCATGTGTACTCCCATATTTATTGCAATATTATTCATGATAAGCAAAAATAAAAATCAACTTTAGTGTCCATGAATTAATGAATGGATAAAAGGAAAGATGAAATGTATACAAGAGATAACACTATTCAGCCTTACAAGTGATGAATTTCTATCATTTGGGACAGCATGGATGTGACTGAATGGCATCATTTCTTTACAAAATATCCTGCTTCAAATTCTTCATTTTAGTAATAAAATACAGATTTTTAGAGAAATTGGTAGTGAGGCATATGATCATTACTCTAACTAAACTGAAAAAGTGGAAGCATTTTTAGAATTGCAAAATGCCCATACGTTGGGAGAGTTGGGAAACAGCCAGATAAAAACATACATAAAATTTTAGAAAAAAGAGGAGGAAATAGTAACAGTATCGAGTGGAAATCATTTCAGGGATCCAGACACCATAGACACAAATCTATCACTCACACACCTGACCATGGGAATAAATCTGTATTCTTCTAAGTCTAAATCTTTCAACTACATGTTCTTAGTCAGAGAAAGTAAGTTAGGTGACTGAGACTGACAGCCAGCTGGAAGATATCACAATTCCAACAATGTCAGCAAGGATGACATGTATCCAATAGCTTTTTACAACACTGTCTCACTAGCAAAATTCTGGTTGAATATTAAACAACAACCTCAGGTGACCACAAAAACCTCAGAAAGTGTAGACAATAACCAGTTCAGGTAGGGTAAGAATTGGAATTTTTGTCACCCAGGAACATGCTGTTAGGCATTGATTTAGAGCCTGTCACTAAAAGTCAAGATTTCATTAACAATTTGTCACAGATAATATATATCAAAGTGAGTCCTAAAAGGTGGACCTTGACTGCCACTAATCATGACATGTATCTAATGTTTTTTTACCTTGTAGATATAATCCTGGTTGACTATTATCTAACAACTTCAACTTACACATAAAACTTAGGAAGTTCATATTTTAATCACCCTAATCAGGCCCATTGAGATTGTGAAATCAGCAGACTGATTAACTGGTCACCCTACAAGACACCAGTTTGGGCCCAGATTCCACTTGTCATAAAGAACAGTTGGAACTCAAATCTTATTCGCCACGGAGAAGGTCCTGTAACCCTGAAGAATTATAAATGGTTCACACTCATTAAATTTTCTAGGGTATTTAATCAATAAAACCCAATGGTGATAAATTATTTTAGAAACAACAAAGTCAGAAAGTTTCATATACTTTACCAGAAAGAGAGAAGGGCTGCATAGCCTTCTGTGACTACTAAAATGGAATAGATACCATTTTTTTGGCTAAATATTAACATGAAACCATATAAAAATATCCAGAATTTTGGTAAAAGTAAATATATGAACAACACTAAAAAATCTATAAAATAATTATTTTTGTTGGTAGATCTTTGCTCCTTTCTGTTACAGGTTATCAAAGCTAAAGGTTAAAATGAAGATAAGTCATGTTAAGTGAAATGATCCAGTCCCAAAACATTAAATTTCAAAGGTTTTCTCTACTAAGGGGAAGCTAATCCAAAGTAAGGCAAGTAAAGTGGAGATAAAAAAAATACAAGAAAAAGAGAGAGGGAACAAAAGAAGGAAGAGGTAATTTCATCAAAAAATGGGAGTTCATAATCTGCTTGGATCAAATGTATGAAATATGATATGTCAAGAGCTTTGAAATATTTTGAACAACTAATAAAAAATAGAGGAAAGTTCAGTAGAGTAGGTGGAGGGGGTTGAGGAGGAAGAAGAAGGGACATAAAAAGGGAAGAAGAGTGGAATGAATCTCACTGAACATGGAATGTGCGTGCATGGGTGTGGCACAGTGGGTCCCAGTATCACATGTTTCCATAGGACATTAATTAAAAAATTGTAAATGAATTTGTTATGGGATGATTTGAAAATTAAGTCAGTCTGACCCAATTTTGTTCAGAAAATTCACCCTGGGCAGAATTGGCCCCCATTTCTGCATGGGCCCATTCACATAGAAGCTGAAATTGCCACCCTTACCAACTTGATCCCTGAAAACAATGTTCATAACTGTAGAACTAATGAAAGCTTGCTTCCTGACTATGTACAAAAAGGTGCCAATTATGAGAATTTGATGCTTTCCACTTTGTGAAATATGTCTCATGATTGTACTTGCCTCCCCTGCCTCTCTTCTTTGTGCTTTTTTGTGTTTTTAAGATGCCCCCCACTGCATTCAATTCTTGGGCTGCAGAACTGGCAGCTTTGTGTTCCTTTGGCCCTGGCCAGAATAAATTTTTTTATCTTTACTTCAAAAAGACACAGAGTGTTATTTGGGATTTTGGAATAGTGCCTTAACATTTGGAAGCCCCAGAGAGATATTCTCTGGAGTGTAGGCTGTGGCTCTCAGCCATCTGAGACCCCAATGCCATAAACACAGAGAGAAGATCCTGGAACTACATATATCAAGCTCTGAAAAAAATTGGATCCATTTGCAGGGTAGTAGATGGCACTAGAGCAGATTATGCTAAGCGAAGTTAGCCAATTCCTAAAAAACAAATGCTGAATGTCTTTCCTGATATAAGGGAGGTGACTCAAAACAGAGTAGGAAGAAAGAGCATGAGAAAAAGTTTACCACAAAACAAGTAAAAGAGGTGGGAGGGAAAAGGAGAGAGAAGGGGAATTCCATGGAAGATGAAAGGAGACCCTCATGGTTTCACAAAATACATGTACAATTGTGTGAAGGGGAAGGGAAGAAAAAAGAAAGAGATAAGTGTCACAGTAGAATGAGAAGAGAGAAGTGATGAGAGGGGAGGGGATGGGGGATAGGGAGGGCAGTAGAATACAACTGACACTAAGATTGCTGTATGTATACACATGGATGTATAACCAATGTGATCCTGCAATCTGTACATGTAGAAAAATGAGAATTCATACCCTATTTGAATCAAATGTATGATATGTCAAGATCATTGTATTGGGTTGAGCAAATAATAAAAAATTACAAATAAAAATGGGTGCCAATCAAGAAACTTGTATCCAGCAAAATTAAACTTTAGATTTGAAGATGAAATAAAAACCTTCCATGATAAACAAAAGTTAAAAGAATGTATAGCCAGAAAATTGGCCTTACAAACATCCTTGGCAAAATATTCCATGAAGAGGAAATGAAAAACAACAATGAAAATCAGCAGAGGGAGGTAGTACTCTAAAAGAAAAACTAATCAAAGAAGAAAATCAAGTCAAGTTAAATAACCAAAATAAACAAACATGGCTGGGAATACCATGTCTCAATAGTAACTCTGAATTTTAATGGCTTAGACTCACCAATTGAAAGACATAGGCTAGCACACTGGATTAAAAAAAGAACAATATGCTGCCTCCAGGAGACTCATCTGATAGAAAAAGACATACAGAGACTGAAGGTGAAAATTTGGGAAAAATCATACCACTCACATGGGATGAAGAAGCAATCAGGGGTGTCCATCCTCATAATAAATAAAGTACACTTCAAGCCAAAGTTAACCAAAAGGGATAAAGATGGACATTATCTACTACTGAAGGGAAGCATATACCAATAAGACATAACAATCATAAATATATATGTCCCAAACAATGGTGCAGGTATGATCATCAAACAAACTCTTCTCAAGTTCAAATTGAACACAACGCAATAATTTTGGGTGACTTTAACACATCTCTCTCACCACTAGATATATCTTCCAAACAAAAATTGATTAAGGAAATTAAAGAACTCAATAATACAATCAATAACTTAGACTTAACTGACATATATAGAATATTTCAACCTGCATCAAACAGGTACACTTTCTTCTCAGCAATACATGGATCCTTCTCCAAAATAGACAATATAATATGCCACAAAGCAACTCTTAGCAAATACAAAAAAGTAGAGTGATACAATCATGCCTTTTATCAGATCATAATGGAATAAAATTGGAAATCAACAACAAAGTAAAAAATAAAAATTTCTCCATCACCTTGAGACTGAACAATATGCTACTGAATGAACAATGGGTTGCAGAAGACAAAAAGAAGGAGATCAAAAATTCTTAGATGTAAATGAGAACATAGACAAAACATATCAAAATCTGGGACACTATGAAAGCAGTACTAGAGGAAGGTTCATTGCATGGAGTTCATTCCTTAAAAGAAGAAAAAGCTAATAAATAAATGACCTCATATTACATCTCAAATCCTAGAAAAAGAGGAACAAATTAGCAACAAAAGCAGTAGAAAGCAAGAAATAATTAAAATTAGAGCTCAAACCAATGAAATAAAAAAGAAACAGTTGAAAAAATTGACAAAACAAAAAGTTGGTTCTTTGAAAAAATAAATAAAATTGACAGGCCCTAAGCTATGCTAATGAAGATAAGTAGAGAGAAAACTCAAATCACCAACGTACACGATGAACAAGGTAATATCACAACAGATACTACAGAAATACAGAGGATAATTAGAAATTATTTTGAAAACTTATACTCCAATAAAATAGAAGACATTGAAGGCATCGAAAAATTTCTTTTAAAAAATTATTTTAGTTGTGAATGTATCTTTTTATTTATTTGTATGTGGTGCTGAGAATCCAACCCTTGCTTCAGGCATGCTAGGCAAGCACTCTACCACTGAGCTACAACTGCAATCCCGATAAATGTCTTAAGTCATACGATTTGCCCATTTGAATCAGAAAGATATACACAATTTTAAACAGACCAATATCAAGTGATGAAATAGAAGATGCCATCAGAAGCTTACCAACCAAGAAATGCCCAGGACCAGATGGATACACAGCCAAGTTCTACAAGACCTTTAAAAAAGAACTAATACCAATACTCTTTAATTTATTTCAGGAAATAGGAAAAAAGTTAAATGATTTAGACAAACATTTCACCTATTTTATCAGTCATCCACTTCATGCTTTGAATATAGTCTTTGACTGCTTCAACACTGAGGATTATTTTAATATGGACAGGATTTTATTTTTCTCTTCTTCCTCTCTCTCTTCATAATCTGGGGGTTGGGAACAAGATTATCTTTTCCCATCCTAGGCTGAGTTATACATCTGTCTTTGAGCATACACCCACCACAGGAACAAAGTAAGTCAGACTTTAGGACTGGTGCCATAAGAATGGTTATCTCCCAAATTAACAGGTGAATCAAACCTCTCACAGGGGACACGTGGAATGGATTATATCTTTAAAAACCATCAGTCCTTGGGTTGAGTCAGTGCACTTGCCTAACATATATGAGACACTGCATTCAGTTCTTGGCACCACATACAAATTAATAAATAAAATAAAGACATTCTGTCTATCTACTAATACAAAAAAAAGATCAAAAAAACAAACAAACAACAACAAAAAAAACCCTCTGTTCTCCCTGATGGGCAGAATCACAGCCTCTGGGAAAGGAGTCCCCTGTGCTTCTCCTTCCTCAGGAGAACAATAAAACTTTCTCTTTTACTCAAAACGGTCCTTTTTATTGAATCGAAATCAGGGACAAGACTGAGCTTTCAGTAACACTATTGTTGCTTGAGGTACATTATGTGTGTGTGTGTGTGTGTGTGTGTGTGTGTGTGTTGGGTACAGTGATGCACATCTGTAATCCCAGGGGATCTGGAGGAGGATCATGTGTTTGAGAGTTTGAAGGCAGATTCAGCAAGGCTGTAAGCAACACAGTGAGACCCTGTCTCAAAAAAAAATAAAGTGTGCTGGGGATGTGGCTGGATGTTTAAGCAACCTTAGGTTCAATTACTGCTACTGAAAAACCCCCAAATTAGTGTGTGTGTGTGTGTGTGTGTGTGTGTGTGTGTGTGTGTGTGTTTGTGGGCAAATATGTGTTTTTGTGCATGTGTATGATGCCCTTGACTCTGTACTCCTAGTTGAGAAACCACTTTAGAATTTTAAATCTAGGACCTCCTCGGCAGATATTTTCTTCAAGGTCCAGTCTATTCCACTGTCTTTGTGCTTCATTCTATCCTCAGGAGTTCTTCGTTTCTGGCTTAACTGGAGGGTCTGGCGGTCTCTCATGATATGCAAGATAAAGAGAATAATGTGGAGGTGGCATTTTTTTTTAAATACAAGAGAATCATAGAGGTAGAGAGAGAGGAAGGTGATCCTTGAGGTCCTGTGATTTGAAGGATATTTACTGAACCCCTTCTACAGTCAGATGAGGAATTAGAGCTAAGCACACCCGAGTTCTCACAAAACCAACCCCACAAGTCTTTGTATTCTACTTTCATAACTTACTCAGTAGGAGAGAGTTAAGGGGTAAATGAAAAATCATGATATGTTTTGACTCTGGAATGTTCCCAAAGGCTCAAGGGTTAACAGCTTGGTTCCCAGTAGCGAAATGTGCTGAGGTGGAGATTTGGGGGAGGTTATTTGATCATGAGCTTCCCTAATCTCATCTGTGGGTGATCCATAGATGGATTCACATTTGTATGGCATTATCAGAAGGTGGTAGAGAGGACGGAGCCTAGGGCCTAGTTGGAGTTAGGTCACCAGGTGCAGATCCTAGAAGAGCTTATCAAATCCCTAGCCCCTATCTTGCCCTCCTTATGCTTCCCAATCACCATGAGCAGAGGAACTTTGCTCCATGGTTCACTTCTGTCATGGCAATCTGCCTCACCACAGTCCAGAATCAATGGATCCAAGTGATTATGGGCTGAAATCTCTTAAACTGTGAGTCCAGATATATCTTTTCTTCTTTATTTAATATGTTTCAGTTATTTTTTCTCTTATGGTTTTAAAATTTTTATTTGTGCATTATGATTAGATAGATGAATGATTTTCATCGTGATATATTCATATATGCACATAGCATACACTATTTCATTCTCAGATCCCTCTCTTTGCTCCCCCTTTTCCTTCAACTGATTCCATTTCTCTACTGGTCCCTTTTCTGTTTACCCGAGTTCACTTTCTTTCGTTTATATCTCTCTAGCTTCCACATATGATAAAAAACAAAGAATCCTTGACTTTCTGAATCTGGCTTATATTAATTAGTATGATGTTCTCTGTTATGATTTGGGTGTGTAGTGTTCCCCAAAGGTTGAGATGTGAGACAATGCACGAAGGTATAGAGGAGAAATGATAGGGTTATATAGCATAGTCTTAACCTAATCAGTGAATTAGTCCCTGATTGAATTAACTGAATGGGAACTGTAGGCAGGTGGAGTGGGACTGGAGGAAGTGATTCATTGGGGGCATGGCTTTGGGGTATATATTTGTATCTGGCAAGTAAAGACCTCTCTCTCTTTCTCTCTCTCTCTTTCTCTCTCTCCCTCCCTCCCTCCCTCCCTCCCTCCCTCCCTCCCTCCTTCCCTCCCTCTTCTGATCATCATGTGAGCTGGTTCCCTCTTCCACAATTTTACACCATGATGTTCTGCCTCACCTTGAGTCCCCATGGAATGGAGCTGGCCTTCTATGAAACAAGACATCTAAAACGATGAGCCTTTAGATAAACTTTTCCTCCCCATACAATTGTGCTAGCTGTGTCCTTTAGTCACAGAAGAAAAAAGCTGACCAAATCATTCTCTGTTTCTATTAATTTTTTTGCAAATGGCATAACTCTATTTGTGTTTATGGCTGAGTAAGTCTCCATTGAGTACATATACCATATTTTCTTTATCCAGTTGATGGACACCTAGATTGCTTTTATAACTTAGTTATTGTGAAGTATGCTACCAAAAACATGGAAACATGGATATGTATAGTATGCTGATTAATTATTTTCAATAAATATGGGGGATGATATAGCTGGGTCATATATTGATTTAATTTCTCATCTCTTGTCATATCAACCACCTATGTCAAACACTTCTGGTAAGTTCAACAAATTTTCTTTTCTTTTGTAATAAAATTTGTAATTTAATATTATTTGTGTATTTATTTTATTAGCATTGCTCTCCCTTAAGGTTAAATTTCACAAGGGCAAGGATTCTGACTGGCTTATGGGTAGAATTTGGCACAAGTCCTGAACACAGTAGCCAGACAGTCCTGCCAAGCTACAGTGATACTGATGTTAGGCACACATTGGAAGAGTCCAATAACGAGAGGAACTGTCTCTTTCACCTGACATGCTCCTCAACCTTTCCATCCATTAGCCCAGAATAATTGGTTATTTCCTTGTCTAGCCACCAAAGCTTAGATACCACCTGATTTCCCAAATTAGCAAGATCAAGTTTTACCTGACTGAGAAGAATGGGCACTTAACTAAGTTAGATAAATAATCTTGCTTGCATTTTTTCATAATTGTAATTATAAATTGTGGAATTTGAACCTTATACACAAATCATTGTAAAGCACTTCTGTGTTTCTCTACACCAAGAGAAATTTAGTCAGACAATTCCAGTGAAGTCAGACTTTCCATGGGAATAACACCTTGGGCTACCATTATGAAAGGATAGAAATGTCATGATGATTGGGACCCTTACATCACTAAGTTTGTGGATCACCTGTTCATTTACACTTATATCAGCCTGATGTTTTCCTGAATGTAATCTGAGATTGGACTTTTATCTGTTGTGTATGAAAACAAGAAAGAAGATAAACTGTTCATATTGATAAGGACTGTATGTGTCTCATACTTGTGTGCTTAATTTTATGTGGCTGAACCATCTTTATTTATACTATTTCCTTATTTTTTGCTATCACTATCTGCAATCAGAATAATAACTGGGAATTAAACATCTGAATACATAAATATATAGAACATATCGTTAAAGTATGTGGTGAGTGCTTCACTAAATATGTAGAGGAGATACCAGAGTCATGAGGGCAGTCTTATGGCACATAATGCTTTCCTGGACATGCACAGCAAAAATTTAGTATGCAAATATCTTTGTGTTAGATGATATTACCTTCTATGGAATAAAGTTCATGAGGAACATGCCTCTCTTTTTCTCCCTCTCTCTTTCTTGTGTGTGTGTGTGTTTGTGTGTGTGTGTGTGTGTGTATGTGTGTGTGTGTATGTTTTGACTTTTCCCTGTGTTGCCTGGCCTTCCTTTAATGCCTGGGCTCAAGGAATCCTCCTGCCTCATCCTCTTGAAAATTGAGGCTACAGATGTTTGCCACTCTGCCTGGCTAGAGCATGGCTTCTTTGATTGCCCTTTGCAGAACAAGAACCTTTGCATAGGTTGGGCCCCAGCACTGGATGCGTTTTTCAGCTCAAGGAATGACTAACCCATACTTGTTGGTACAAATCCCAACCAGTCAAACCAGGACCAAAGCTATGAAAGACAGGAAGAAAATCATAATAGCCCTAGATATTTCATCATAAGAGCCAAATACATTACTTGAAGGAAGATGAAATTATATTAGTTTCATAGAGGTTTTATATACAGAAAATATAAAAAAGATTTTGGGTTATGGTAAGATTATTACTGACAGCCTAACCCTGGGAGCTACCTTGATCCTAGCTGGCTGGATTTAGATGCTTACCCACATAATAAATAGACAAAAGATAGTAAAATGAGTATTGAACTTGATGCAGTTCCATCAACTCAGGAGAAAGCGGTTATATTGCTTCTCCTTACCTATACCACAGACACAATTATAAATTACAGAAACAAAAGCCAAGTTATAGACATGTGTATATTTTGTTGATCTGAAGAGGAAGCAATCTGGAAAAAAAAAAACAAGAAATGCACAGATGCAGATTTAGTTAGTCTGTGTTGTCCCAGAAAAAAGAAAATCCCCATTTTCATTTACTTTGGTGCCTGTCAAGGTGGGAGGTGGAAGCCCCAAGGTCCTCCTGCTTCTACTCTCAGCATGAGGAAGTCATTCCCAATTTCAGTGGGGTGCCTCCAAATTCAGTCTGTTACAAGGCTGTTAATTGTCAACAGTTATCAAATGACACTGTAATCTCTCTTTATTTGAAAGCATGCCAGAGATGTGGGAAGGGTTGGTGAAGGGTGAGTATCAGTTGGTGCAGAGTAAGAAGAAAAAGAGAAGGAAGCACACAAGAGTTGAATGTCTTATTATTCTGTTATGTTTGAGAACTTGGAGACTTTGTTACCTAATACTTCATTTCTCAGGCTAATCAGATAAAGAATTTGAATCAGAGTTGAGATAATGAGCTGATATAATGTTCAAATACTCAGACCTGGCATCACTCACATCAGGAATCTATTGAGAGTCTCACAAGTGACAATTGTTCTTAAAAGACTTCTCCTAAACCAGCTCCCAAGGTCTGCTCTCCACCCACAACCACCCATTTACAAAAAAGCAGGAAGCCACCTGCTCAGACACCTCTTGGTCTAATGAAAAATCTAGGATCATCTTTTTGGAGTTCTGGTGCTGAATGTGCTCTCTGTGGTGATATCTGCCATGAGATGGGTGGGTAGAGATTTGTGGTTCACCTGGCCGTGCAGGATGCTGTTCTCCTCTTTTGTCCTTTCACACCAATTGGTCATGGACATGCATTATTTTCAGAGACAGAGGTTCTTCTTTGCTCTAAAATCTGTCTAACTTGCTGGCTACTGTAGGGATCTCTTAATGGTGGCACAGGATGTAGCTTGGATTGACATTACTCAGTGCATCCATCAGTATCATCTTGTTCATCCTCGTTTTTAGGGGACTTCTGGACATCAGGGTACTGGCACACAGCCTGAATGTGCTGGAAAGGTGGCTGTGGCCCAAACAAGCCAAATCATCTTTCTGTATTAATAAACCAGGAAGATGAAGTGGTTAGCAAAGACACACAGGCAAAAAACCTGCAGAGGCCCAGCAATCTCACCTGACTCAATGACCAAACGTCCCAAATGCCAGCTCTTTGTAAAGTACTCTGGGGCATAATAGTGGATAGTACAGAGACCCTTCTCCAGAAAAGTTCACATTCTGGAAAGTTAAACAAAGGTGGAATCCAACAATGTTGTACATAAAGAGGACAACAAAAAAATAAATGTGTTCCAGGGAAAACAGAGGTTGTCCAGGGGATGAAGTGGCTTCGTGTGAAGAGGTAGTGTTGAAAGCCTTTACCAGATGAAGTTTTTTTCTGAGCTGGGTTTTGAAGGATGATTAAGAGTCTTCTGGGCTGGGGCTGTGACTCAGTGGTAGAGTGCTTGCCTAGGATGTAAAGCCCTGGGTTTGATTCTCAGCACTGCATAGAAATAAATAAGGAAAGAAAGAAAGAAGGAAAAAAAGGTTCATCAACAACTAAAAAATATTAAAAAAAAAAGTCTTCTCTGAGCAAGAGGGCATTGTAAGAAGAGGAAAGTGCATGAGTAGTTATTTAGATATAACTTTTTTGGGTGGAATTCAAGGATTTTGTAATGAGAAAACCTAAGGAGACTAAAACTTATTAGAGGATATTTAATTCCAATATTTCACTTGAGTTTCTGATAAGAAGCAATAACCTTTGGGCGATAACTCTGATCGAATTTTTTATTAATGCGTTTTACAAACCTGAGCTCAAAGATAAAAATGGGCATGTCTCATGATTCACTGCCAACTGCCAAAGTGGAGGGGGCACCTGACTTCTGCAATAGGGGGTGGTGTTTTCTACTGGCTGTACACCCAGCTCCACTTTCTTTCCAAGCATATAAATATGCCAGACTGACTTCATTGACTCACAGCTGCTCACAGAAGGCAAGCTTGGCACCTTTACCACTGAAAAGATAGCTCACATAGCTGGAAGTCAAACTCAGAGGAGAAAATTTTGGAAGGAAAGTAGTGATGGAAATGATCCCAAAATTTTCCATGGAAACCTGGGTTCTCTTGGGAATCAGCCTGGTGCTCCTCTACCTGTGAGTAACTGTCCCAGTTCCTCTCCTCTTGAAACTTCCCATTTCTGTGACTAGGAGTTTTAGTGATATCATTTGATTTGGAGGATGAACTTCTGATTGAGTCTAAGTTTGAACCTAGATAAATCAACCAGAAGAGTTCAGTAGATGCAGATTACAGACAACTGGACACCTTTTGAAAAGTGATAAATGCTCTGCAAACTTTCAGAATTCTGGGAGTAAAGAGGAGTCTTCACAAGTTTCTGTGTCATTGTTTATCTTTTGTGTTCTATGTGCAGTACAAGAGATGTGTAGGAGGCTTGTATCCTGTGGAACAGGTGGTTCATGCTTCTTCTCCCACGTCACAGCACCATTTGTAAAATGCACCAAGTGCACCCCGGGTACTACCACAGGCTCAGACTCAGTTCTTCCCTCTGTTCTCTTCCCTTTCACAGGAACAGCCCTCCCTCCAAAAACTCAATTCCTTCACCCTGAAATATGCAACTACTGCTGAATGATGAAACTATTGAGCAAAGACTTGGAAGAAATTTTGAACTTTTATTCTTTAAGTTATCATCAGTGTAGAGATTTGTTTCTTTCTTGATTTGAAATATAATGGCAGCTTCAAAAGACAGAAGTTAACAAGCCAATTTTGTATTTTAAATATTTTCCCATGATATTCCAGTACAGGTGCATGAATAAAATAATCTAGTAGAAGAATTCCTTTAAATAGTGTAATTCCTGGGCTGGGATTGTGGGTCAGTGGAAGAGAGCTCATCTGGCATGTGTGAGGCACTGGGTTTGATCTTCAGCACCACATAAACATAAATAAATAAAATAAAGGTATTGTGTCTTCCAACAACTAAAAAAAAATTTAAAAATAGTGGGATTCCTGGTTTCATGGATCAGGTAAAAAGAGCAGTTATTTCTGACTGAGGGTAGAAATATTGCCCGAAGGAGACCTTTGACTTCTACCTTAAATCTACTTTTATGAGAGTTGGCATTCATAATGATGTGAAAATAGAAAATATAAACCTGGTTGTAACAATTGAAGTAAAGGGTGGTATTCAGGCTTTTGTTGCATCTATTTTCCCTTTAGTGGCATTTTGAAATTAATGGAAATGTTTTAATTTTATTCTATTCAATAGTGCAATTTTTTTGAGGTAAGTTTCTCACGTTCCTTCTGAAGGTCAAAATAGGACCCTTGGATTCTGTATTTGTGAAAACCAACCTATTTAAAAATGACCCATCTTTTTTGAACAATTGAAGGAATATTAATCTAATAAATACATCCATGACATAGATTGCACATGTCTTTAAATATACGTTCCCAGCTGGTTATTCTTATCCAACAGTTTCCCAATATGCCAGTGTTCTTAATCTCTTACAGCAAATGAGTAAGGGAGAATATGAACCAGGGATGCAATAAAAGGCATCCAGATAGGAGTTATGACAAAGTGGGAGAATATTCCTCTCTGCTGAGGGAAGAAGGCCCAGAGTGGGGACAGCCCACACTGGAGGCCACTAGAGAGGCCAACATGATGGTATCAAGTCATCTTCCTGAACTGACGCCAGTGAGTGAAATGACCTAGGAGAAATTTAGGCTGAATTGCTCAGGAATTTTTAAGTTCATGTTTGGGGACTTATATCAGATATTCACTGTAGCATTGGGAGCCTAATGATGGAATTAGCTGCTCTGAGTTAAGTATTGTGACTTTTGGAGTCTCTCAGGGAATGTGAGAGAGGAGATGATGAGCAGATGTGATTAGGGCCATTGGTGTTTTTGTTGTTATTTATGGCCTACGTGTTACCTGCCTGGCTTCATGGCTCCCATTCTTGATCAGTGACTCATGAGCCACTATATACACACAGTCACAATCCCTTGATATGGATTTCTCTTCCACTTTATAGATATGGGACCTATTCACATGGATTTTTTTTTAATTGTTGGTCATTCAAAACATTACATAGTTCTTAATACATCATATTTCACAGTTTGATTCAAGCAGGTTATGAACTCCCAACTTTACCCCGTATACAGATTGCTGTATCACATCAGTTACCCTTCCATTGATTGACATATTGCCTTTCTAGTGTCTGATGTATTCTGCTGTCTGTCCTATTTTCTACTATCCCCCCTCCCCTCCCCTCCCCTCCCCTTTTCTCTCTCTACCCCTTCTACTGTAAATCATTTCTTCCATTTGTATTATCTTGTCTTACCCCTCCTTTCCTCTTATATATAATTTTGTATAACCCTGAGGATCGCCTTCCATTTTCATGCGATTTCCCTTCTCACTCCCTTTCCCTCCCACCTCTCATCCCTGTTTAATGTAAATCTTCTTCTCAAGCTCTTCGTCCCTACCCTGTCCTTGTTTACTCCCCTTATATCAAAGGGGTCATTTGGTATTTGTTTTTTAAAGATTGACTAGCTTCACTTAGCATAATCTGCTCTAATGGCATCCATTTCCCTCCAAATTCTATGATTTTGTCATTTTTTAATGCAGAGTAATACTCTATTGTGTATAAATGCCACATTTTTTTATCCATTCATCTATTGAAGGGCATCTAGGCTGATTCCATAATCTTGCTATCGTGAATTGTGCTGCTATCACATGGATATTTTAAGAAGATGGGAATTCCTGGGCCAACACTTTTGCCTTTTGGGGGAACTGTTCTTAATTATCGCCAGATGAGTGTTATTTGAGCTCCCTGTTTTCCTCTTATGGTTGCAAACATCTGCTTAGTTACATAAGTAGAAATTCAGCTCCATGAGAGAAGTTTCAAGATTTCTAAGCTTCAGAAACTGTGAGGGCCCCATCCAAAGCACAGTCAGGTTTACCCTGGGCTCTGTTTACAACTCCTCCTGGCCTCAGGTTCACTTCTGTTGATGAGCTCAGGACTCTGGCACATCCACATTGTAAGGTGTGGATTTTATGTTCAGCAAACTGTGAGCATTCTCAGAGGATTTTCATTTTTCTCAATGCAGATTCTAGGAAGACACTCTCAAACCTCTGGGATGCTTTATTTGTACACTTGAAATATTACAAATAAAACTTAGCATGAGGAAGATTAATTGCTTAGTTTCTATGATGAAAACTCACAGCCAATGTCTAACTATATGTGTCCTATGGGCAGAGAGGTAGCAACTTCTCTTTTCCAAGTTGAGCTACAACATAGGAAGGCAAGTCTGCTTTTTATTTGCTCACCATCTCACTTACTTACTCAACAACAGGATTGTGATAACATAAATCTCTTAGGCTAGAAGAGGTTGCTGGTGTCCTTAAGTCCTTCTAGTTAAAACCTGAGATAAATTAAAATGATCCTCAATGAGGAGATAAAAGTTCATGCGTGGCCCTGGGAAACACTCACTTTTCCTCACCCTGGGTTTCCTCATGTGCCCATGGAGGTGATAATTCAGAAGGTCCCAGTATTTATGAGACAACATAAGTAGAAGAAGAAATATTGCAGAAGAGCAGCATGTTGTATTCATAGACAAGGGGAATTGGCTGATTATGTATAATAGAGAAAATTCAAGTGACTTTACATATTTTATTTCAAACATTGCATATTTTCTCTTTTCTCCTCAGAAGCCTCTGAATAAGAGCTTCTCTCTAACCACCTGTTAGGAACAAGAAGCCAGATTTCATGGGATTTGGGTCATTTAATGCAATCTCAGTACATTTGCAACAAAAATGTAATTTCATTTTGTTCTTCTTCCTGGGGTTTGTCTAATTTTGACACAGAATGTTATAAAAAGTATGTAAAAACATGGGGGTGAGTATTCTGGAAATTTCTCTTTGGTAGACTTGTTATGATGTGGTGCCCCAAAGCATGAGGACAACCTCAGCCCCGAGCTTTTGGATGCAACCCTCTGTGCTGCAAAGTCCTTGGAGGCTTGTCCTGCCAAAGCTTCTGCATGTCACCAGGAGTCTGGGTCTACAGTCTGACTTAGGTTGAGAATGTTGCATGTTTTGGCTTTTCTCCTGCTTTTGATGACCCAGAGTCTCCAGCCTTACTTTGTGTCCAATGCCTGGCTATTCCTATCTTCCACATTTTTCTTTCTTTTTGTCCCCTTTAGATGAATAAAATGTATTATTTGAGAATTGTTTTTTTAAAATCATGGGCTTATAAGTTTATGGCATAACTCTTTCCTCCATTGATTTCCTTTTAATTTAAAGATAAATTCTCTTATTTAAATTTTACATTTAATGTATGCTTTTGAACAAAAGGCTGGGAGGTACTGGGAAGCAGATGGGAAACCATTTCTGCTCAGATTTTTTCATTTCCTTAACTTTCTTTCTTTTTTTTATTGTCATCATTATTTTTGCTCATATGCCACTTTTAAGTTTTCAGTGTTGACTTTTCAATGAAGCATTTCTTTCTCTTCTTCATCCTTTTGATGTTAAGACCAGACATAGGATATAGTTCCACCAGTGAGTTTCCTGGTGAATTGATAGGGTTTATATTGGAGGGTGTCTCAGCTAACTATAGCAACTATTCCCTTTTAGAGCTGGTGGGTGGTTGGTGGGAGCCAAAGAAGAGGTGTAATCATTTTGCTCGCCACTAAAAATAGTGGTAGAAGACATTGACTCTTCTTCTCCATCTTCTCTCATGAATCCCCAGAAAGCCACAGGCCTGGCCAGAGTGTTCTGCTCAGTTGACATGGCCCATGGACACAACATGTGATCCAAGGATACAACATGCTCTACTGGGTCTCCAAATCCCCCATTTTAGCTACCACTTGAAAAACTTAGTAATTGTGAGAAGTTATTCAATTGTCTGCCTTCAATTTTTTTCACAAACCTATATTTGGCTATGTAAAAAGTTATGGAGACTATGGGCTGAGGCTGTAGCTCAGTGGCAGAGCACGTGCCTAGCACATGTGAGGCACTGGGTTTGATCCTTTGCACCATATGAAAATAAACAAATAAAGGCATTCTGTCCACCAATAATTACAAGAAATAATAAATAAATAAGTTATGGAAAATAGTGTAGGCAATACTATTGTATTCACTATCTAGATTTAACAAGTGTTCCAATGCTATTTTTAATTATGATCTCTTAGGTGGTGTATTTTGTCTCTTTCTACCTACTTTATCTACATTACCCTTTATGCTATGAAGACTGCAGTGGCTTCTGAGGTCAGGATCCCCAACTAGAACTTCATGTTGCTAAGTATTGTAGGACTAGGCAGGTAGAATAGGTAACATCAGGATCGAAGTCTGGATTTCTGCTGCAGAATCTGGCCTGTTAGATTTAATAAGCCCTATTTTTCTAACACAGCATATATGATGGTCGACAGCCTGTTTTTTTTTACAACTTATTATTTTATTTTCTCCACTTAAATAAGAAAAAGAAAAATTCACTCTCAGACTGAAACACAAAGGAGAGCTGTTTCTGACTGTTCTACATCAGCTCAGAAGTGCTATTTTGTTTTGTTTTCATATACTTTTTAATTGTTCTAATTAGTTATACATGACAATGGAATGTGTTTTGACACATCATACATACATGGATATAACTTCTCATTTGTCTGGTTGTACATGATATAGAGTTACACAGGTCTTTTAATCACATATGCACAGAAGGTAATAATGTCCCATTAATTCTACTATCATTCCTAGTCCCAGTCCTCCTCCCCTCCCTTCACTCCCCTCTGTCTAGTCCATAACACCTCTATTTCCCCCACCCCCTTATTGTGAATTAGGGTCTGTATATCAGAGAAAACATTTGGCCTTTGGTTCTTTGGGATTAGCTTATTTCGCTTAGCATAATATTCTCCAATTCCACCCATTTACCAGCAAATGCCATCATTTCATTCTTCAGAAGTGCTATCTGCAGCACAATTTTTACCAATGGCAACTGTTTCAAAAGATTCCTCTTATTTTTTTTATTGGTTGTTCACAACATTACAAAGCTCTTGACATCTCATATTTCATACATTAGAATCAAGTGGGTTATGAACTCCATTTTTACCCCAAATACAAGTTGCAGAATCACATCGGTTACACATCCACATTTTTACATACTGCCATATTAGTGACTGTTGTATTCTACTACCTTTCCTATCCTCTACTATCCCCCCTCCCCTCCCCTCCCATCTTCTCTCTCTACCCCATCTACTGTAATTCATTTTCCTTTATGTTTTTTATCCCATTCCCCTCACAACCTCTTATATGTAATTTTGTATAACAATGAGGGTCTCCCTCCATTTCCATGCAATTTCTCTTTTTTTCTCCCTTTCCCTCCAACCTCATGTCTCTGTTTAATGTTAATCTTTTCTTCCTGCTCTTCCTCCCTGCCCTGCTCTTAGTTGCTCTCATTATATCAAAGAAGACATTTGGTATTTGTTTTTTAGGGATTAGCTAGCTTCACTAAGCATAATCTGCTCTAGTTCCATCCATTTCCCTGCAAATTCCATGATTTTGTCATTTTTTAGTGCTGCATAATACTCCATGGTGTATAAATGCCACATTTTTTTTTATCCATTCATCTATTGAAGGGCATCTGGGTTGATTCCACAGTCTAGCAATTGTGAATTGTGCTGCTATGAACATCGATGTGGCAGTATCCCTGTAGTGTGCTCTTTTAAGGTCTTCAGGGAATAGTCCGAGAAGGGCAATAGCTGGTTCGAATGGTGGTTCCATTCCCAGCTTTCCCAGGAATCTCCATACTGCTTTCCACATTGGCTGCACCCGTTTGCAGTCCCACCAGCAATGTACAAGAGTACCCTTTTCCCCACATCCTTGACAGCACTTGTTGTTGTTTGACTTCATCATGGCTGTGAATCTTACTGGGGTGAGGTGGTATCTTAGGGTGGTTTTGATTTGCATTTCCTTGACTGCTAGAGATGGTGAGCATTTTTTCATGTACTTGTTGATTGATTGTATGTCCTCCTCTGAGAAGTGTCTGTTCATGTCCTTGACCCATTTGTTGATTGGGTTATTTGTTTTCTTATTGTCTAATTTTCTTTGTATGCTCTGGATATTAGGGCTCTATCTGAAGTGTGAGGAGTAAAAATTTGTTCC
Source organism: Ictidomys tridecemlineatus (assembly GCF_052094955.1). Classification (NCBI taxonomy): domain Eukaryota; kingdom Metazoa; phylum Chordata; class Mammalia; order Rodentia; family Sciuridae; genus Ictidomys; species Ictidomys tridecemlineatus. The sequence goes on from NC_135486.1 coordinate 112,845,139, forward strand.
CAGGATGTAGGCTCCCTATTTACCTCTCTTATTGTTTCTCTTGCTGAGAAAAAACTTTTCAGTTTAAGAAAGTCCCATTTGTTGATTTTTGTTATTAACTCTTGTGCTATGTGTGTCCTATTAAGGAATTTGGAGCCCAACCCCACAATATGCAGGTTGGAGCCAACTTTTTCTTCTATCAGATGGAGAGTTTCTGATTTGATATCTAGCTTCTTGATCCACTTTGAGTTGACTTTTGTCATGGCCAGAGGAGGGGATTCAGTTTCATTTTGTTGCATATGGATTTCCAGTTTTCCCAACACCATTTGTTGAAGATGCTATCCTTCCTCCATTGCATGTTCTTAGCTCCTTTATCAAATATAAGATAGTTGTAGCTTTGTGGATTAGTCTCTGTGTCCTCTATTCTGTACCATTAGTCCACCCGCCTGTTTTGGTACCAGTACCATGCTGTTTTTTTTACTATTGCTCTGTAATATAGTTTGAAATCTGGTATCGCTATACCGCCTGATTCACACTTCCTGCTTAAAATTGCTTTTGCTATTCTGGGTCTTTTATTTTTCCATATGAATTTCATGATTGCTTTATCTATTTCTTCAAGAAATGCCATTGGGATTTTGATTGGCATTGCATTAAACCTATAGAGAACTTTTGGTAATATCGCCATTTTGATAATGTTAGTTCTGCCTATCCATGAACAAGGTATATTTTTCCATCTTCTAAGATCCTCTTCTATTTCTCTCTTTAGAGTTCTGTAGTTTTCATTGTATAGGTCTTTCACCTCTTTTGTTAGGTTGATTCCCAAGTATTTTATTTTTTTTGAGGATATTGTGAATGGAGTGTTTTTCCTCATTTCCGTTGCAGAAGATTTGTCGCTGATATACAGAAATGCCTTTGATTTATGTGTGTTGATTTTATATCCTGTCACTTTGCTGAATTCATTTATTAGTTCTAGTAGTTTTTTTGTAGACCCTTTTGGGTCTCCTAGGTATGACAGCCTGTTTTATTTATTATGGAGCCAAGCACTATCAAAACAGTTCTCATCAAAGAATTTTATCCTGTCTTAAGTAACCGGTGGGAAAGCATTTACTTTTCAACATTTTCACATTTAATTAGTTATATTTAAGTTTTAATTTATTCTTTTCAGTTATACATGACACTAGAATGTCTTTTGACATATTATACATACATGATGTACAACTTCCCAAGCCTGTGTTTGGACATAATGTGGAGTTTCTCTAGTTGTGTATTCATATATGAAGATAGAAAAGTTGTTTGTGATTCATTCTACAGTCTTTCCTATTCTCATCCCCTCACCCTTCCATTTGTTCCCCTTTGACTAATTAAAAGTAACATTTATTTATTTATTAACTCAATTTTTATCCTGAGATATTTATAGGTTCAGAGGTCATTCCTTGCCAAAAAAATTATCAGGCAGTTGCATGTATAATTTATTCTGTTTTACCCAATGATAATTTTTTACATGACTATAAATTTATTAAGTTCCTATTTCTATAGTAACAGGAAATTGATACAATCTAGGTTTTTTATTTTTATTTTTTCTATTTTGTGTGCATATATGTATGAGTATGCAGCTCTGTGCAAATGTATCACATGCCTACATTTGTGCAGATTTAGATTGTGTTTTTAATGTGTCTTCACCAATTCTTCATTAACCTTAGAAGTGTGCCTGGTTTCTTGTGTGTTGACCACATTGGTCAACGTTTGCACCTACAACTAGGGAAAATCCTATCTGTATGCTTTTTATTTGTTTGTTTTTCTTTTCCTCTGACATTAGCTGGGAATTCCAGTGTGAGATTGTATAAGAGCTATGAGAGTGAACATTTCTTTTGAAGGATATAGACTTTAATCTTCCAAAGTTTACCCCAATTTTAGATGAGGCTGATGTGTGTGTGTGGATTCCCATACAATCTCTATCTTCACTTTTTAAAAACTTTGGGGGCTGGGTTTAGCTCAGTTGGTAGAGTGATTGCCTCAAAGTCTGGAGTTCAATTCTCAGCATCACAAAAATTTTTTTTAAAACTTTGATTAGTGTATGATAATTGTGGATGATAATAGGATTTGCTGCTATGTTCAATAATACATATATTCCACACTGCCCAAATCTAGCCTCTATTTACTTCCCAACATGTCCAAATCACTAATCTACACTCAGATGAATATTTTTACTTGTCTTTCTGTATGTGACTGAGAATACATTGTAGAATTATTCCTGATGCTTGGGAGAAAGTATTCAGTTTGCCACCAGTAAGTGTATGGTTAGCTGAAAATGGATTTTTTGTAGAATCTTTTTGTCAAGTTGAAGAAACTTTCCTGTTTCTAATCTTCTAAATTTTTAAAGTGAATGAGTGTTGGAAGCATATATTTATTTTTGCGTGGGGGGGACTGAAGATTGAACTCAGGGGCACTCAACCACTGAGCCACATCTCTGGTCTTATGTTGCACTTTATTTAGAGACAGGGTCTCACTGAATTGCTTAGCACCTCACTGTTGCCCAGGCTGGCTTTGAACTTGTGATCATCCTGTCTCAGACTCCCGAGCTGCTGGGATTACAGGCATGACCACTGTGCCTGGCTGGAAGCATACATTTTAGTACAAAAATATATTATATATGCTGGAACTAAATTTCAGAAGTTTTGCTTTGTTGGGCTAGCACCCAGGTGAAAAATAGAATTATCTTTCTTTCCCCCTCTGTTCTTGTAGAAAATATTGGAAGAAATTCCATTAATAACTTGTGTTTTTTTTTTCTGTATGTCTTTATTTATTTGTTTTTCTTTTTCTCTGACATTAGCTGGGAGTTTTATGTAGACAAAATCCTTTGAGTTTCAAATATTATTATTTTAAAAATTATCATATCTAAGCACCCCTTTATCAAGATGCTTATGTTGTAAATGCATGTAAAGACAGAACTGATCTTTGGTAACATATAGTTGACCAAGAACATCTGGTATCTGTCACCAACCCATTTCTCCTCTGCAATAGCCCTGGGGGTTGTACTAGGTCTTCTTAGGTCTTCTTCCTGTCTATTCCTCTGGAAAAAGCTTTCAACCAATGGAAATTTTACATCTAAACAAGGGTTTGAATATAAAGTCCAAAAATGATGTGAGGTACCTGGGTGTCTCTTCCAAACTCTCAGGTGGTTTGGCATTTTGAATAAATACTATTGAATGTCTGACATAGCAGGCAGTCAATGTTATAGTTAAAGCTTTGTCCCAGGGTTTCATAAACTGACTTCCAGACCACTCACGTATAATTGAATCAAGTCTTTATTCAGGCACACTGGTGGCAGCTGACCAGAACATAAAATTGTTCCCCTGATCAGCCCCAAACAATTGCAAGGGCACTCCTTGTAAGCCTGTTTAGGGCGTCTAGTCAGTGCAAGCAAGCCAGGTTACAGAAGTGGGACAGTGCAGTCAAGCAGAGGTAAGCCTAACTAATCAGAGTTAGCCCAGTCACCCCTGTTACAGAAACAGAGCCCAGTTACTCTAGTTACAGAAACAATACCCCATTAGGTAGTTCTGTGTTCTTAAAGGTTTCAATAGCAAAAAGAAAAGAACATCTTGTTCCAGTCATGACTTTTCTACTTGGCATGGTTGTTTTACAGGATGAAGTCATACAACAAAATGGAGTCACATTTGCTCCTACTATCACATTTCCCACTGGTTTTAGTAGGTTTGATGTCAATCTTGCACATCATTAGGCTTAAGTCCAGGTGTTCTTTTTCTACTATCACACACTAAACATTTTTTAAATAAAGCTTGTTTAACAAACTTTTGCAACTGTGGAGACCTCCACATTTATTTAGACAAAATATCTTTTCCTTAGACTCTAGAGTTTTGGTCCAGTGGGATTTATGAAAAAAGCCATCACCGTGTCTGAGGACAAACAGTGGAAGAGAATAAGAACACTGCTGTCTCCAACCTTCACTAGTGGAAAACTCAAGGAGGTAATAAAATAGGTAGGCTTTTCATTAGAAACTTAAAGGATTAATCTGGATATAGGTAGAAAGTGAAAGAGATAGTAGTCCCTTTCCAAGGGATAGTCCTCTGAATTTGAACTTCCTAAAAATGTTCTTTTGTCTTTATGTTTTAGAAGAGATATAATGAGAATCATTATAAATGTCTCATATTTCTTCATTCTGGGAAAGCCATAGCCTTGGGGACTGAGTCTCCTCACTTAACTATGGGTGATCTTGTGTTTTGTGCATAAATGTTCCCCATCATTAACCAGTATGGAGATGTGTTGGTGAAAAACATGAGACTGGAATCAGAGAAGGGCAAATTTATCAACTTGAAAGAGTAAGTAGCAGGGCAGCTCTGGCATTCCAAGCTCCAACAGGAGCCCCATCCAACTGCCTGCTGAATTCCAAATGTTGAGCTAGTGCAATGAGCAGACAAAAGCAAGTTTGGAGTCACAACTCCAACTATTCATCCAAAAAGGAGCTTCTTCCAGGTGGAGACAGGGAAGCTGGGGAGAAAGGATCTCTCCTGTATCCACCAAGGTTTGTTTGGCTGCTATTTGTGACTTTGGATATACTAGAAGACAAAATACTGTCAAGGTCAAGGTCACCTTTTTTGAGCCCTCTAGGAAGACTCAGTTATTCCATCCTTGTCCTGCTGAAGCTCAGTTTGTACACAACTATCATCATTCACATTCTATTTGTGCTTCTGTAGTATGTCTGATTATGGATCTTATCCCTGTTTGGGTAAGCTTCTTGAGTTCAGAAGTGAGTCTAACTCACCTCACTGTCCCCATCACTCCTAGAACAAGAGCAGTACTCATTTGCAACTCATAAAGGCCTCATAGTAAGTGTGAAGGGGTCATGGAGTCATCTGATAGTCCAGCAGATAACTGTGAGTGTGTGGCTCACTGCTTGTCTTGCCTGGGTATGTGAACTTACTCCTACTTCTTGCTGCATGTGTATTGAAGGATTGGGAAGAGGCACTGGTTTTAACTTTCCATGTCTTTTTCTATTCAGCATCATTGGAGCCTATGTTATGGATGTGATCACAGCGACATAATTTGGAGTGAACATTGATTTCCTCAACAACCCACAAGATCCATTTGTGGATAAAGTCAAGAAGCTGTCAAAATTTCATTTCTTTGACCCTTTGCTTCTCTCAGTAAGTATGTGTACTACTATGTTATTCGTTCCCTCTCTCTATTTAAATAAGATCATTATTGATACATAATTAACAATCTTTTAATTACCCCCCTTAATTATACAATTAAATTGTTCAGTACAAAGATATACTAAACCATCACTAGTGACCATTTTTCAACTCAGAACCAGACTACAATTTCATTATAAATTCTGTATTCCCCAAGCCTAAGCAACCATGGATCTATTTTCAGACTATAGATTTGCTGATACTCTGAATTTTCTATTAACAAATCCTGCAATATGTGGCTTTGCATGTCTGACTTCTTTCATTTATCATTGTATTTTCAAATTCTTCCTTCCTGAAGCATGTGTGAGTAATTCATTTCTTTTTTTAAAAAAGTTATTTATTTATTTGTTCTAATTAATTATACATGACAGTAGAATGCATTCCACTACATAAAACACAAATGGAGCACAACTTTTCACTTCTGTACTTGTACATGAAGTAGATTCACACCATTTGTGTCATCATACGTGTTCGTAGGGTAATGATGTCCATCTCATTCCACCATCACTCCTACACCCATCGCCCCTCAGTTTCCCTTGCCCTATCCAAAGTTTCTCCATTCCTCGGATGACGCCCCCCCATTATGGATCAGCATCCACTTATGAGAGAAAATGTTTGGCTTTTTGTGTTTGGGGATTCGCTTACTTCACTTAGCATGATATTCTTTGACTGTATTCATTTTTGTGAAAATTCCATGATTTTATTCTCTTTTAATGATGAATAATATTCCATTGTGTATATGTACCACACTTTCCTTATCCATTCATCTGTTGATGGGCATCAAGGTTGGTTATACAATTTAGCTATTTTGAATTGAGCTGATATAAACATTAATGTGGCTGCATCATTGTAGTATGCTGATTTTTAATCCTTTGGGTATAAACCAAGATGTGGGAAAGCTGAGTCGAATTGTGGTTCCATTCCAACTTCTCTGAGGAATCTCCATACTGCTTTCGAAAGTGGTTGCACCAATTTGCAGTCCCACCAGCAATGTAAATACCTTTCCCCTCATATTCACACCAACATATATTTCTGCTTGTATTCTTCATAACTGCCATTCTGACTGGAGTGAGATTAAATCTTAGAGTAGTTTTGATTTGCATTTCTCTAATTACTAGAGATATTGAACATTTTTTTATATATTTGTTGATCACTTGTGTTTCTTCTTCTGAGAAATGTCTGTTCAATTTCTTACCTTTTTTTTGATAAGGTTATTTGCTTTTTTTATGTGTTAAGTTTTTTTGAGTTCTCTATATATCCTGGAGATTAGTGCTCTATATGATGTGCATGTTGTCAAAATTTGCTCCCGTTTTTTAGGCTCTCTCTTCACCTTATTGATTGTTTCTTTTATTGATAAGAAGCTTTTCAGTTTGAATCAATCCCATTTGTTGTTTATTGATTTTATTTCTTGCAATTAAGAGTCTTGTTAAGAAAGTCAGAATCTAATCTGACATAATGAAAGTTTGGGCCTCCTTTTTCTTCTATTAGGTGCAGGGTCTCTGGCCTAATTACTAGGTCCTTGATTCACTGTGAGTTAAATTTTGTGCATTGTGAGAGGTAGGGAATTAATTTCACATTGCTACATATGGATTTTCAGTTTTCCCAGAATCATTTGTTGAAGAGGCTTTTTTTACCCCAGTGAATGTTTTTGGCACCTTTGTCTGGTATGATATAACCATATTTATGTGGGTTTGTCTCTGTGTATTCTATTCTGTACCATTGGTCAGCAAGTCTATTCTGGTGCAGATACCATGCTGATTTTGTTTCTATAGTTCTGTAGTATAGTTTAAGGTCCGGTATAGTGATGCTTCCTGCTTCACTTTCTTGTTAAGGATTGCTAGCTATTCTGGGTCTTTTATTTTTCCAAATAAATTTTATGATTGCCTTTTTTATTTCTATGAAGAATGTTGTTGGAATTTTAATGGGGATTACATTAAATCTGTATAACACTTTTGGTAGTATGGATTTGCCAGAATTTAATTGAGACTTTTTGCATCTATGTTCATTAAAGATATTGGTCTGAAATTTTCTCTTGTTGATGTTTCTTTGGCTTGTTTTGGAATCAGAGTGATTGAATGAGTTTGGAAATGTTCCCTCTTTTGCTAATTTATGGAATAATTTAAGGAGTATTAGTTTTTTGGTCTTCTTTGAAGGTCTTGTGATAATCTGGTAGAGCTCTTCTTTGTATGTAGGCTTTTGATGGTGTCTTCTATTTTCTTGCTTGAAATTGATCTGCTTAACTTGTGTATATTACCTTGATTCAGTTTGGATAGATCATGACTCTAGAAATTTGTTGATGTCTTTGATATTTTTTATTTAACTGGAGTATTAATTTTTTAAATAGTTTATAATTATCTTCTTATTTCAGATGTGTCCATCATGATATTTCCTTTTTGTCACAGATTTTAGTAATTTAAGTTTTCTCTCTTTTTATTAGTGTGGCTAAGGGTTTTGTGAATTTTATTTATTTTTTCAAAGAACAAACTTTGTGTTTTGCCATTTTTTCAATTGTTTCTTTTGTTTCAATTTCATTGATTTCAGCTCTAATTTTAATTATTTCCTGTCTTCTACTACTTTTAGTGTTGATTGCTATTTTTGGGGGGGACTTTGAGATGTAATTTTAGGTCCTTTATTTATTGACTTTTTCTTATTTAAAGAAATGAACTCCATGCAATGAACTTTCCTCTTAGTACGACCTTCATAGTATCCCTGAGATTTTAATATGTTGTATCAGTGCTCTCATTTACCTCTAAGAATTTTTTATCTCCTCTCTGATGTTTTCTGCTATCCCTTGATCATTCAGTAGCATATTATTTAGTCTCCAGGTGTTGGAGTAGCTTCTGTTTTTCATTTAATCATTAATTTCTAATTTCATTCCATTATAATCTGATGGCATGCAGGGTAGTATCTCTATTTGTATTTGCTAAGAGTTGTTTTGTGGCATAATATATGGTCTATTTTAGAGAAGGATTTATGTGCTGCTGAGAAGAAAGTGTATTCACTCATTGATGAATGAAATATTCTCTATATGTATGTTAAATCTAAGTTATTGATTGTATTATTGAATTCTATAGTTTCTTTGTTTAGCTTTTGTTTGGAAGATCTACCCAGTGGTGAATGTGTTGTGTTAAAGTCACCCAGTATTATTGTATTGTGGTCTGTTTTACTCTTGAATTTGAGAAGAGTTTGATGAATGTAGATGGCCATTACATTTGGCCTTTTATTGTTATCCCATAATTCATTGTTTGGGGCATAAGTATTTATAATTGTTATTTCTTGTTGATGAATGGTTTTCTTAAGCAGTATAAAATGTTCTTCTTTATTTCTTATAATTAACTTTGTCTTGATGTCTACTTTATTTGATATGAGGACAGAAACCTGTGTTTGTTTACAGAGTACATGTGTGTAGTATATTTATTCCCAATCTTTCACCTTCAATTTGTGGATGTCTTTTCCTATGAGATAAGTCTCTTGTTGGTTTTTTAAAAAATCCAATCTGCCAGTCTATTTCTTTTGATTGATGAGTTTAGGCCATTAACATTCAGGGTTATTATTGAAGTGTGGTTTATATTTCCAGTCATTTTGCTTTATTTTTGGTTTTTAATTTGACTTGGTTTCTCCTTTGATTAGCTTTTCCCTTAGTGTACTTCCTCCCTTTGCTGATTTTCATTGTTTTTTTTTTTCATTTTTTCTTCATGGAATATTTTGCTAAGGATGTTCTGTAGTCCAGGCTTTCTAGTTGTAAATTCTTTTAATTTTTGTTTATTATGGAAGGTTTTCACTTTATCATGAAATGTAAAGCTTAATTTTGCTGGATATAAGATTCTTGATTGGCATCCATCTTTTTTTAGAGTTTGGTATATATTGTTCCTGGACCCTCTAGCTTTGAAGGTCTGGGTTTAGAAATCTGCAGAGATCCTAATTTACTTTCTCCTATATGTAATCTGATTCCTTTCTCTTGTGGTTTTTAAATTTCTTTCTTTATTCTGTATGATAGCCATTTTAATTGTTATGTGCTTTGGTGTAGAATCTGTTGTGATTTTTTACACTTGGTGTCTTGTAAGCCTTTTGAATTTAATTTTCCAATTCATTATTCAGGTTTGGAAAAGTTACTGATATTTTTTCATTGAATAAATTTTTGATTCCTTAGTTTTGAAACTGTATACCTTCCTCTATCCCAATAATTCTTATATTTGGCCATTTCATAATTAATGAATGTTCTGCTCATGGTTTCTTACCATCTTCACTGTGTGGTCAACTTTACTTTCAAGATTATATATTTAGTCTTCATTGTTGGAGGTCCTATCTTTCAAGTGATCTAGTCTGATGGTGATGATTTCTATGGAGTTTTTAATTTGCTTTATTGTTTTATTTATTTCAATGATTTCTTTTCCTTTTTTGATAGAATCTCTATCTCCTTATTGAAGTAAATTGTTGCTTCCCATATTTGGCTATGTAGCTCTTTATTGAAACGACCTTTTGTTGCCTGTGTTTGCTTTCTTATATCATCCTTTAATTCACAGAACATTTTAATTACATACATCCTGAACTCTTTTAGGACATCTCTTCTGCTGTGCTGGCCATTGATTCTAGTAATGTATCTCGGTTTTCTTGGGGCACTTTCTTCCCTTGTTTTTTCATATTGTTTGCATCTCTTTCCCTTTAGCAGTGCAGATCTAAGGTATTACAGTTTTTACCAATAGACTTATAGTATCCCTGAAGAATTCCATGACATCTGCTTTAAAGAGGAGATTAATATTAACATATCCCCATGCAAACATTATGCAGGCTTAATTAAACCAAATAGCTTCTATTGCGATGTTTACAGTTTTGTCACAATGGACAGAAATGGTGAGTTTGATTATTATTAACAATGTAAACAGTAGGTTGCAAAAAGGTCTACAGTTCATAATGGTGGACAAAGAGAGAAAGGGGGACTGATTTAGGATGAGATGTTAAGGAGGTAGGAAATGAGGATATAGAGTTATTAGATCCTAAGAAGCATAAAAGAGGAATCAAAAGATGTTGGTTAGTAGCAGGAGAAAAGAGAGAAAGAGACTTTGAGGAGATAGATAAATGGGAAGGGGCGAAAGAGAGAGAGAAGAGAGAGAGAGAGAGAGAGAGAGAGAGAGAGAGAGAGAGAGAGAGAGAGAGAGAGGAGAGAAGAGAGAGAAGAGAGAAGAGAGAGAGAGAGAAGAGAACAACAAATAATTCCATTTTCTAATATTCTGTTGAGATTTTGCATCCATAATTATAAGATATATCAGTTTGTAGTTCTCCTGTATTATTTTTGTGTTAAGTCTTAGGATTAGGTTAACATGGGCATTTTAGGATCTTTTACAAGTGTTCACTGTATTCTATATTTAGAAAATAATAGATATTTTTATGAATGTTTGTAAAGAGGTAAAGAATTGGTATTAGTTTTTTTAATGTTTGGTAGAATTGTCCTTCGAACATCTGGACCTGAGCTTCACTCTGTAGAATAGTTTCTAATTTCTAATTTAGTCTCAACACATGATGTATGTCAATATATATTTTGCATTACTTTTTGTGTCAGTTTCTGTTGCTTGTGTCTTTTTAGGAATTTGTCTATTTCATTTATGTAATTAGTATAATTGTTGTGTAATCTGATTGTTACAATATCTTTATAATTCTTTCTATGTTTATAATGTCAGTATTTCCCCAGTTTTCATTTTGAATGCTACTAACTGTAGCCTTTCTATTTCTAGGTCAGTGTACCTATTATTTTGTGAATTTTGTTGTTTGTTTTTCAAAGAATTGCATTTGTTTTCATTAATTTATTCTACTGATTTTTTTTATTTGATTAGTTTTCACTTTGGTCCTTAATATTTTCTTCCTTCTGTTTCCTTTAAGTTTAATTTGCTTTTCTTTTTTTCATGATTTATTATGTAAAGTTTGATCATTCATTTGCAATCTTTGTTTTTATTTAATAGATGAGAATTTCCCTCTGAGCAATGATGGCTTTTTCTTCATTCCATAAGTTTGATATATTATGCCTTCTTTTTTTTTCAATACTTTATCTATTTCACTTTATATTTCTTCTTTCATCCAGTGTTTATTTACGTGTATATTAATCAATTTGCCCATACTCTGAGTTTCTCAATTTTTTTTCTAATAATGCCTTTTGGATTCCTTCTGTGGTGATTGAGGAATACATGCTCTGTTGGTCCATCCTGACTGCTCCTTCTTGAAGAGCATGATTAACTGCAGCCTGAGAATGAAGTCTAGTTTTATCCAAAGCCACTTTATTCCAGTACATGAAGGGGAAAGGGGTCAGGGTTTTCATCTTGCTCCTTTGGTCACTCCACAAAGGCAGAAGGGGCCACTGATTTCACTGGTATAGTGGTGGCCCTATATATGACATCCTCTGCTCAGCCAGTGGCCTGGAGACCAATCAGTGGTCCCAACAGAAATAGTTCCTCTTTAGGAACTCCTGTGATTTCCACTTTTCCGATTGGTAGAAAAGATGTAATTGCTCCAGGTAAATTTTACATTTTTCACTGAAGTGTCCTTTGTTTTTTCTTTCCCCTGAAGTAATATTTTCATTCCTTACTCCAATTTATGAGGCAATGAATATCTCTCTGTTTCCAAAGGATGTCACAAATTTTTTAAAGAAAGCTATAAAGAGAATAAAAGAATGTCGCCTTCAAGAGAAACAACAGGTAAAATCCGGTTGTGGTTACAGAGGTTTATTTTTGATAATTTATTTGCCTATGGGTGTATGACTTCCATACTTCTTTGTATATTTTTAAAAGGTAGATGAAGAACTCTTGGTTGGGAGTAGTAGAGGGTTTTCATTTGGGGAGAATAAAGAATTTAGCATCTGGTAATTGAGAAACAATAATGAATTAGAGAGGGAACTGAAATACAGTAAGATATATTCTATGCTTTTATAATTATGTCAAAATGGACTCTACTCTCATATAACTAAAAAGAACTAATAAAAAAGACTTAAATAAATAAAATTATATATTCCAAATACTGAAAGAATAATGAATCAGAGAGAAAGCATTTATAATTAAATAATGGGCATGAAATTTAGTTTGTCAAGGCATAAATGTTGCTGATAGAAAAAGTCCCAAATGCTCTAAAAAGGAGTCCTTGTATATTGTTTACTAGAATGCAAATTAGGACAGCCTTTATGGAAAACTATGAGGAGGGCCCTCAGAAATCAAATAAAGACCCACCGTATGATCTAACAATCTTACTACTAGGTGTATAACCACAGGAAATGAAATCAGTATGTCAAAGAGAGATATGCATTCCCATGTTTATTGAAACACTATGTTAACATTGTTCTTATTATTTGAGCCAAATAGATTTTAAAATTATCCACCAATACTAAATGATAAATGCAATTAAAATGTGTCTGAACTGACATAAACATCAAACAGCATATACATATATCAAAGTAATCAGGTACCTGTTGATATGTATAGTTTAATGTTTTTATATATCAGTTGAAATGATTTTTTTTAAATAGAGGAGAAATGTTTTATCATATCCCTTCTCTTCAATAGGTAAAATTTCAACATAAAAATTATTTTTCTGGTGCTTTAATTTCATCAGATTTTATATGGTCAAGAATCATTGCATTTCCAAACTTCTCACTTTATAAATTCTCCACACAAGGCATCCTCAGGGTAGCTGAAACTGTCTGGCCCCTCATGGAGCAGGCATGGGGTTCTTTAGGTGAAGATTTTGTTTTATGTATGAAGCCAAGCACAAGGATATGTGCAGGCCAGGAAGCCAGGATGGGCCCTCTAGGTGTCAGTACAAAGTTCATAGCTTCAAGCATGGTGGGACCTTTCAAGAAGCTTGCCCAAAATCTGATGATGAGCTCTAACAATGGTAGGAGATTAATCTGTGGCATCTTTAGTAAAGAATTTGGTAGTAAAACAAAATATTGAAGTCCAGGATTTCTCCCTAAGCAAACAAATGTAACAGGAGACAAAGCCAACCACTCTCTGGCCAGGAGGCTGTGTTCAGAATCCACAGGAGCTCACAAGTAGGGAGAGCAAAGGCCAGTAGCTATAGGACACCACAGCCAGTTTTCACTCAGGGAAATGTTCTACTTTTCAAAGTTTGTAGATGGATGCTTTTCTTCACTGATGACTTTGGAAACTTCAGCTGGACTTCTGTACTTACAGAATTTATAGTATCAGAAGGGAAGATAAATTCTGCACTCTTAATGCCCTGCTATCTTTGAAATCTCTCTGTTTCTAGCATCGGGTGGATTTTCTTCAGCTTATGATAAATTCTCAGAATTCCAAAGATGTGGAGTCTCATAAAGGTAAACAAGGTTGCTATCTCATCTACTGATGGGGAAACTCAGAGGGAAAGATTGTTCTGGAAATGTACAGAAGATTTTCCAAGAAGAAGAGTATTTCTACCTAGTTGCAGAAAGACCATGCTTGGATATCATATACAGTAGCCTAAGGAACTTTCTAGAGAAGCACACCTAGAGCCATGTTCAAATGTTGAAGCTGATAAAAACAAGTATTTATTTCACTAGCATGGTAATTTTATTCAACTTATTTTCTTACTATTTTTTTAAAGAGTGAGAGAGGAGAGAGAGGAGAGAGAGAGAGAGAGAGAGAGAATTTTTAATATTTATTCTTTAGTTCTCGGCGGACACAACATCTTTGTTGGTATGTGGTGCTGAGGATCGAACCCGGGCCGCACACATGCCAGGCGAGTGCGCTACCGCTTGAGCCACATCCCCAGCCCCTTTTCTTACTATTTTTATTTCGATGCTCAATTCTCCCATATTTGTCCACTGGAATCCCTTTCATGTAGGCTCCTGAGTCCTCTATTATTCTTGTCATCTTTTTTATGATTGTTTTAAAAGTAGCTTCTGTTTATTCTGGCCATAGCAATATTGAACTTAAAACATAGATATTCTCCATGTAGTCTTGAATACACTGCTTCACTCCTCATATCTACCACCAGAGAGTTATATTTATCACAGTTCAGGAACCTGTATTGACACACTTCTAGCATTCACAGTCCACAGATTTCCTTAGGGTTTGCTCTTGGTCTTGCACATTCTATGACATGTTACCACATTATAGTAGCATATAGTGTATTCTGTGTCCTTTTCATTTATTTTCTAAGTATTTTCTTGCTTTCTGATTTAAGATATTCTAGGTTTCTGCTCTGTTTCTCATGACAGCTTTATTTTTTGTTTTTGTTTTTACAATTAATGGAATTTAGAAATCAAAATTTGTGATCATCTTGTGGATTTTTGCTTTTAGATACTCTCAGTAGGAAAAATTATTAACATGAAATACTTCTACATGCAACAGAGGAAATAAATATTTCTGTATCTACTCACATCCAGTGATATAAACTATTTTTCTCTCTCTTTCATTTTCTTTTCTAATTTATTGCTTTTTTCTGTAATACACAAATACTCCCATTGCAGTTCTAATTCATGGTACCCAGTACCAGTGACAACCAACTGAATAAAGTCCTGAATGTTGAGCAATTAATTCTAGAGATGAGGTCTGGGCTTACTATAACCTGCCAGTATATATATTTTTTAAAAGATATTTTTTTTTATTTTTTAGTTATAGATGCACACAATACTTTTATTTTATTTTTATGTGGTGCTGAGGACCAAACCCAGTACCTCACATGTGCTAGGTAAGTGTTCTACCACTAAGCCACAACCCCAGCCCCAGTGTACATATTTTTAGGTTCACATGTACATATTATCTATCTATCTGTCTATCTACTTATCTATCCATCCATCCATTCATCCATCTATCTTGTATTTATCTAACCAATTCTATTCAGCTTTCTGTGATGAAGGAAACAGTCTGTAGTTTAACTCTTCAATTAAATAACCACCAAACACATGTGCCTTCTTAGCACTTGACATGTGGCTAGTAGCTACGAATGCAAAATGCCGAGCTCCAAACCTTGACTTATTTTGGTGCAGGGGAGAGGGTTACCTGGAATTGAACTCAGGGGCATTCAACCACTGAGCCTCATCCCCAGCCCTACTTTGTAGTTTATTTAGAGACAGGGGTCTCACTGAGTTGCTTAGCACCTCCCTGTTGCTGAGGTTGGCTTTGAACTCATGATCCTTTTGCCTCAGTCTCCCGCTGAAATTACCGGTGTGTGCCACTGCACCTGGCCTGAACCTTGACTTTATAGTCCTATTTCATGGGGTTCATACTCACTGGGATAAAAGATTTGATAATTAAATGTTCTCATGACATCATCATAGAAAACCATCATCAATAAATCTGAACTCTGTAGACCTTTCAAACACTTGTTTTCTGTATTCTTTTTTTATCTTGAATTGCATGTTTGGCAAAGAGACCATGTTTATTTCAGGGCCCAGGAATCTAAAAGTCCATGTTGATATACTGTGTATCTTAGATAGAAATGGAATCTTTTGAAATTACCTATCTTTGGTGGTGCTGAGAATGGCACAGTTAGTAGCCAAGTTCAAGAGCGGTATAGACCTCAGGAAAACTGAATTAAAAAAAGTTTTTCTTTGTCTCCAATATCAGAGAGACATGAAAGTGAAAAACACTCTGAAAAGGACTCTGAATTGCTTTTCCATGGTCCTGCCTAGTGATCTGTGGGGTTTAATGGGATTTCTCTTTATCTAAATACTGATGTTGTGCTTTGCTGGATCTACCTAAATTGTGTTTCCTCTTCCATTAGCCCTATCTGATCTGGAGCTTGTGGCCCAATCAATTATCTTCATTTTTGCTGGCTATGAGACCACTAGCAGTGCTCTTTCCTTCATTTTGTATGAACTGGCCACCCATCCTGATGTCCAGACAAAACTGCTGCAGGAGATTGATGCAGCTTTGCCCAATAAGGTGAGAAGATGGTACCTGGAGAGGGAGGAGGGAGGCTGAACCTCAACAAGACTGCCGCCTTTTCACTTCCTAGGAGGCTTTGTCCAAAATATAGTCACTGATTCTTTTCACCACCTCTATTTTTAAAGAATTTGAAGGAACAAATGAAGGAGAAAACAGTATTTTGGGGAAAATGCTATTCCCAAAACTACAAGGAATTTTTAAAAGAGTGTAGTTTCAGTTGTATCCTTTACCAGTTACCATGATGACACCCAGGAAGTGTAAGCATGTGTCACTCAAGTGTCCAGATCATTGGCTCTGCTGAGTTGTGGCATGAGCTCCTGCCTGGCTGTCTGCTGAGTGAGCCTGGGATGATGGGCAGGAAAACTCTGCTCTGCTCCACACATCTTCACACTCTATTCATGTATTTGAGAGAAGCAGTCAGGGGATGAGTCAGGTTTTCTGGCTCCTGAGCCAAATTCTTTACTTCTACCTTGTATCCTCTCCAATGACAAACCAGGCATTAGTCACAAGTTTTACCTGCTGTCCTTACACCTCTGCCTAAGCAGGGAGTCTATTGGATCTGAAGACACCTGGTCTCTGGGGCTGGCATGCCTGGTTTGGAGTGAAGTGGGTACAAAGCCTCTTCTTCAGAGCTCACAATGAATCCCTGAAGAACAACCAGGAGACTGGTCCAGCAACAGAGGGTGGGGCTGAGAGTGGCTTTCTGTCCTCCTTAGAATGTTCTCTGGAACTGAAATTGTGTGACATAGTGCCATCCAAACTTAGACTTCTTTTGGTGGTACTGGAATGGAAGTTACCAGTTTCTCCCAATATTTTTTCCATGATGTAGTGTTATCTTTAAGTTTGATACACACACACACACACATATAAATATATATATATATATATATATATATATATATATATATATATATATACTCAAAGCAGGATTATTCAAGAAAAATTGATATATAATTGGTGATTTCTTCTTTTCTATTTACTTGAAATAGGCATGTGACTATTCTAGAGAAAGGTAACAGTGATTTTCACATATTTTGCCTGAGTGTAATTGTCATATTCTATTAGTTACTTTTCCTTGCATGAGGAAAAGTACATGATGCTGCTGAGGATATTATACACTGAATTTGGGATTTTCCCAAAGGTCTCTTATGTACATAACTACTCTGCACTTCTCAATGGGCCATGGACATGGTTGTCAAATGGACATGATTGTTATTACAGTGCTTAGTCAATTGTAAGCATTACTCTCCTTCTCTATTGTGTTATTCCTGGGACTTCCTAACACTTTAATAAAACTACGTAGATTGTGTTTAAAGTTAGTTCTAAACATAAATTTTCAAAAATCTCTTTTTTTCTTTTTAGGCACCTGCTACCTATGAAACTGTGTTACAGATGGAGTACCTGGACATGGTGGTGAATGAAACTCTCAGGTTGTACCCAATTGCTGGCAGACTTGAGAGGATCTGTAAGAAAGATGTTGAAATCAATGAAGTGCCCATTAGGAAGGGGACAGTGGTGATGATATCAAGTTATGTTCTTCATCGAGACCCACAGCACTGGCCAGAGCCTTAGGAGTTCCACCCTGAAAGGTACAGGACCTCTGGGAAAGGGAACCTCCCCGGGCAAGGGTTGTCCAAGCATGCCCTTGTATTTCTTTTTCTTTTCTTTTTTTTTAAAGAGAGAGTGTGAGAGAGAGAGAGAGAGAGAGAGAGAGAGAGAGAGAGAGAGAGAGAGAGAGAATTTCCAATATTTATTTTCTAGTTCTCGGCAGACACAACATCTTTGTTGGTATGTGGTGCTGAGGATCGAACCCGGGTTGCATGCATGCCAGGTGAGCACGCTACCGCTTGAGCCACATTCCCAGCCCTATCCTTGTATTTCTTATCATAGATGACATATAGGTAGCTATGTCATTATTTTCATATATTTTCATATATGTAATTATTTTCATATATGTTATAAATATAAGTGTTATATTTATAACAGTTTTCCTGTTATAAATATAACACTTTCTTGCAAAATGATATGAATTTGTGACAAGGAACAAAACAAATGCTATGTCCATTTACTATCCTAAATTCTTTTTTAAAAATTTTAAATTGATTTTTTAAAAAATAAATGACAACAAAATGCATTACAATTTTTAGTACACATACATAAAAACAATTTCTCATATCTCTGTTTGTATATAAAGTATGCTGACATCAATTCATGTCTTCATACCTGTACTTTGGATAATAATGTTCATCACATTCCATCATCTTTAATAATCCCCTGCCCCTCCATTTCCCTTCCACCCCTCTGCTCTCTCTAGAGTTTATCTATTCTTCCCATGCTTCCCCTCCCTACCCGACTACGAGTCAGCCTTCTTATATCAGAGAAAACATTCAGCATTTGTTTTTTTTTTTTGGAACTGGCTAACTTAACTTAGCATTATCTTCTCCAACACCATCCATTTACCTGCAAATGCCATGATTTTATTCTCTTTTAATGTTGAGTAAAATTCCATTGTGTATATATGCTACATTTTTAATCCATTCATCTACTGAAGGGCATCTAGGTTGGCTCCACAGTTTAGCTATTGTGAATTGTGCTGCTATAAACATTGATGTGGCTATATCTCTGTAGCGTGCTGTTTTTAAGGCTTTTAGGTATAAACCAAGAAGAGGGATAGCATGGTCAAATGGTGGTTTCATTCCCAGATTTCCAAGGAATCTCCATACTGCTTTCCATATTGGCTGCACCAATTTATAGTCCCACCAGAAATGTATGAGTGTACTTTTCCGCCCACATCCTTGCCAACACTTATTGTTGTCATCGTAATAGCTGCCATTCTGACTGGAGTGAGATGATATCTTAGAATAGTTTTGATTTGCATTTCTCTAATTGCTAGAGATGATGAGCATTTTTTCATATATTTGTTGATTGATTGTATGTCATCTTCTGAGAAGTGTCTCTTAAAGTTCTTGGCCCATTTATTTATTGAGTTATTTGTTTTTTTTGGTGCTTTTTTGAGTTCTTTATATACTCTAGAGATTGATGTTCTATCTAATGTGAGAGGGGAAAAAATTTGCTCCCAAGCTGTAGGCTCTTTATTCACCTCACAAAATGTTTCTTTTGCTGAGAAGAAAATTTTTAGCTTGTTAAATTCTTTAAATAACCATGAATTAATAATATGATCATGTTCTCATAAACATATTTCTATGTATAGATAGATATTTTTGCTAAACTAGATTGTATCATATTTTATTTTTGCTTGCACCTGATAATATATACATTCAACTTCTGCATGTATAATTTTTTTTGCGTGGTACCAGGAATTGAACTCATGGGTGGTCAAGCACTAAGCCACATCGGTAGCCCTATTTTGTATTTTATTATAGGCAGGGTTTCACTGAGTTTTTTAGGGCCTCACTAAATTGCTGAAGCTGGCCTTGAACGTGGGATCCTGCTGTCTTCCAAGTTGCTGGGATTACAGGCATGTGCTGTGCTCAGCCTTATGTATGTTTTTTCCATCTATAATTTCAACTAACTTATAAAATATTTTTTCTTGTCAGTTTCTCCTAAAAAGTCTAAAACAATAAGTATTTATATAGTATTTAAATATTATTAGTTATTATAAGCAATTCAGAGATGATTTAAAATGTATTTCAGGATGTGCATAGGCTATACATGTATTTCCCCATTATTTTTATAAGAGCCATCAACACCCAGGATTTTGTTTATTCTGATGCTAAAACTAATTCTCCTCAGATATGGCACATTATTCTGTGTGTATGCATGTGTGTGTGTGTGTGTGTGTGTGTGTGTGTGTGTGTGTGTTTGTGTTTTCAAATTTAAAGCATGTGCCATAACTGACATAACCACTATCTCATTTCATTTTATGTATTCACTCTTATACTCCTTAAATTTTATGTGTGTTTCGTTTTCTTTACTGTCTCAATTTACCATGATTTCCTTTGAAACAGCATTCATCTCATCTCATCTCAAAAAGACTGAAAGATCCTATAGGCTAAGGGGGAGAAAGGTGAAAAAACTTCTATAGGCTAAGGAATAGAAAAGTGGAAAAATTCCATAGCTTAACAATTCTCATAGCAAAGCCACAGCTGAATTTCAATGACCAGCCCAGAAATCATCTTTTACACCATTATTTGGGGGTGTCTAAGGCACAAACTGAAATAAGTAACTGTTTAGGTTTTAATATTTTGTTTACTTCTCATCTATTGTGGGACCAGGTTCAGTAAGAATAAAAAGAACAGCATCAATCCTTACGTGTACATTCCCTTTGGAAATGGACCCCGAAACTGCATCGGCATGAGGTTTTCTCTCATGAACATAAAACTTGCTCTGGTCAAAGTAATGCAGACCTTCTCCTTCCAAACTTGTAAGGAAACACAGGTCAGTTGCTTTTCATATATACAATGTTTTATTTGAAGATGTCTTTCCAAACAGAGGGGGCCAAGTGACAGAAAATTATATGCTCATTCATCATTTAATTTTTAGATCTATAGTCCAGTGAGTCTCTTTTGCATTATCTTTGAGATTTAGAGTTCTTCACCATGGGGGCTCTAAATCTATGGCTTTATGAAGACCATAGTGTAAAAAACATATGGACTCAATGCAGATTAGTGTGCCATGTGTATGTGTGGACTGTGAACTTGAGCACAGTGTAAATTCAGCTCCAAGTCTCCTGGAGAGACCCTGTGCACAGTCATGAGGTGTGGTGACCACAGGGTTCTGATTTTTGAGAGAAGCTCTCCTCACCAGAACTTACAGAACTTCCTAGACTCAGGCCTTGTACAAGATAAATGTTTATGAAATAATTTTTCAGATAAATGAATAATTTTACTATCCAATTATGACACACCTTAGAGAATGAGTAGGAAGAATTCAAAGAACATGATACTAAAAGTAGTTTTTTTGTTTGTGGAGCATTACTGGGCTTAATGTATCTTCTTGAATTGAAGCTTTGGTTCCTGGTGTTTCATTCATTGCTTCTCCATGTGCTTGTCTATACATTACAGATTCTCCTAAAATTAGCCGATCAAAGACTTCTTCAATCTGAAAAGCCCATTATTCTGAAGGCTGTGTGCAGAGATGGGATAATAAGTGGAGCCTGAACTTCCCTAAGGATTTGTGCATTGTTGTCCTCAGAGCCTGGGACCCAGAACATCAGAGAACAGAAATGTATTTTGTGAAGAAAACTCAAACTGAAGATAGACTCTATATTCCTTAATTGATGAATGATAAGAGATGCTGGACCTTTGCTGACCTTGCTCAGGGTCTGTGCAAAGTATTATGTATTTTCTGATAGAAAAGGAGGTGCCCACTTCAGTGCCACACATGAAGACTCACCCTTTCTGGGTCTCATGGGCTCTCTCCTCTCACTGCCAGCTATACTGGCAGCTCCTTCTGAGCTCTAATTAGAGAATCAACAATTATCACCAAATTTTTCAATAATTTTTAATGAAAATGAAGGTGATTGTGGTGGCTTCTGTAGTGACATTGATATATAATGTGTTCTTTGAAATATATTATAAGTTTTATAATGAGAAAGTCAATAAACATAACCTTATAGAAGTTTATCTGAAGCCTCTATGCCCATTTAAGGGGATATATAGTACTGAATCAGTGAAAGTCAAAATTCAATCTTTTGATCATCACAATCAGTGAATATATAGAGCTTTTTCAGTAATTCAAATTAAATTGTAAGATAGAGTAATTCTACTGTGAGTTTCCCCATTGCTGAAAAAGAATATTCATAGTGGCCTTCTGTCATTTTTGAAGCACAAAATTTGTAACACTTTACTGAGATAGTTATTACTATATCTCTAGCTTTGATTTCATACTTACATCCTATCTCCCTTGTTGATTCTGGAAAGCAAGAAACATATTTGTAGTCCATCTCCAACTCCTATGTTGATAACAAGCAGAAGGAGCATTGAATTAGAAAGTGGTTGATAGTCAATTGTTTCTATAGCACTGCTCCTCAGATTCAACTGGTATCAGGAGCTACACAGGATTATTTTTATCTTCTGTCCTGTCCCTTCTCTTTCTTCCCTCTACATCCCCTTCCCTTCTTGAATAATTCACTCCTAATGCCATTAGATGTTGTCCAGCATTGTGAGGGCACACTTTGTGGTGGAGGAGGAAATAATGGTGGCTTCAAGTCAGATATGAGATACAATTGGGAAGGTGTTCTCAGAAGGGACAGCCTGCCTGAGTATGAGAGCCCAAGCAACCTGAGATGGGCTCCAAGCAGAGGGATGCCCCATCATAAACACTCATTTGCGGGGGAACTCAAGGTAGCGGGAACCCAAGGTAGCGGGAACTGCTTTATTGTTGAACCACAGAGGTATATATACCTAACTGATTACACACAGCTTGACTCAATTAGCATCATCTAGATACAGCAACCCGCCAATAAGGAATTTCCACCATCTTAATGGCTCGGTGGCATTGCCTCACAAATTACTCCTTCTGGCAAACTGCCAGGCGCCATCTTAACTTGATTGCAGCCCCCAACACTCATTGACTAAATATGGTAAAGAACACCCACGTGAGCTAAGTAGGGCTTGTGGGGTTAGAATAGGATGAATGAAATTTAGTTGTATAAAGAGAGATTGTTTAAATAAGTAAATACATGAAGGACAATGAAATCCAGTTTTCATAGAAAATGTTGGTGAAATGACTCTCTGGTTCAGGAAAGAAAATTGAGATGAGACCTGAAAAGTAGGACTAAAATGGAGGGTATCACTGTGAATTCATGCTTTTCCAGATAGAAAAATAGAGAAACGTGTGTGTGTGTGTGTGTGTGTGTGTGTGTGTGAGAGAGAGAGAGAGAGAGAGAGAGAGAGAGAGAGTGTGTTGTAATGTAGAAAACTAAATTCATACTTGACTGCACAAATGGGACTGGGTAACAGTGACATTTTAATAACAAAGACCAGCGGATCAGTCTTGGTGATCAGATCCTAGGACAAAAAAAACCATATTTAACTATAGGAAGCAGAGCTGGTTAGACAAAAGGCTGATTCAAGATTAAAATTCGGGAAAAGCCCAAGGTGAGCCTTTACCACCTTTTTGTGCAAAATGCAAGAAAACATTCAAAAAAAGGTAGAAGAAATCCCAGGTCCACCCAGCCGACTGGCAGACCTACAACAAAACTCAGGCCTATCCCATATCCATCTTGAGCCCCTATAAGCATTGCCATATCCATCCCCATGCTGTAGTCTCCACCTTGGGAGAACAGGTAGGGCTTGGAGGGAGCTGCATCTCAGAACAGGCAGCCCAAAGCCACTATTAGGACCACTTTTTAGCTTCATCTCTGAAAGTAGTTGCATCCATCTTGACTCAACCCCACAGCTATCTTGAGTTATCTCCACTATTGCCACCACCACATTTAGTTGCAGTAGCATTATCATGGGTCATTGGCTGGGGTCCAGAAGTCCAAAACCAAGGTGAGGTACAAGTAATCTTCAGGGAAACTATAAGATTATAGGGTAGAAACTGTAATAACTCAGATTTGCCCTGCAAGAAAGGAAGACACATAGTCAACATGAAAAAACAAGGGAGAAAATTGCCCCAAACACACCAAGATACTACAATAATAGAATTCATGGACAGTGCAGTTTATGAAATGTCAGAGAAGGAATTAAGAATATATATAATTAAAATGACCTACAAAGTAAAGGATGATCTAATTGAGAAAATACAGGCAACCATTGATCACACCAACAAAGAGATAAGGGGGCTAATACAGGTAACAAAAGAGTACTTCAAGAAAGAGGGATTCTGGAAATAAAATCAGAAATCAAGGAAACAATCAACAAACAAACAGAAACCTAAGAGAAAGCATAAACATCAGATTAGATCACTTGGAAGATAGAATGTCAGATAATGAAGAGAAAATATACAATCTTGAAAGTAAAGTTGAGCACACAGTGAAGATGGTAAGAATCCATAAACAGAACACCCAATAATTATGGGATAACATCAAAAAATAAAATCTAAGATTTATTGGGATAGAGGAAGGCACAAAGATTCAAATCAAAGGAATGCACAATCTCTTCAATGAAATAATATCAGAAAATTTCCCAAGTATGAAGAATAAATTGGAAAATCAAATACAAGAGGCCTAGAGGAAACCAAATGTACAAAATTACAACAAATCTACACCAAGATGCATTATAATGAAAAGGTCAAGCATACAGAGTAAGGAAAAAAACTTAAAAGCCTCAGAGAAAAGAATGATATCACATATAGGGAAAACAAATTATGATCTCTGCAGATTTTTCAATCTAGACCCTGAAAGCTAGAAGATCCTGGAAAAATATATGCCAAGCTATGAAAGAAATGGATGCCAACCAAGAATCATATTCAGCAAAATTAAGCTTTATATTTGATGATGAAATAAAAACCTTCCGTGAGAAACATAAGTTAAAAGCATTTAAAACTAGAAAGAGTGCACTACAGAACATCCTTGGCAGAATAGTCCATGAGAAGAAAATGAAAAACAGCAATGAAAATCAGCAAAGGGAGTTATTACACTAAAGGAAAAATAAGCCAAAAGAGAAATCAAGTCAATTTAAATACCAAAAATATACAAAAATGACTGGGAATAAAAATTATGTTTGAATAGTAACCCTCAATATTAATGTCCTGAACTCACCAATCAAAAAACATAGAGCGGCAGCTTGAATTTTAAAAAAAGACCCAACAATATGCTGCATTCAAGAGGCTCATCTCATAGGAAAAAGCATCCACAGACCAAAGGTGAAAGGTTGGGAAAAAACACATGCACGTGGACTGTAGAAACTAGTAGGGGTTTCTACTCTCATATCAAATAGACTTCAAGCCAAAGTTAATCAAAAGGGATAAAAAAGAAAATTTCATACTACTTAAGGAAACCATACATCAACAAGACATAAAAATTATAAATATGTATGCCCCAAGCAGTAGAGCATCTATGCTCATCAATCAAACTCTTCTCAAATTCAATAGTCAAGTAGACCACAATACAGTAATTTTAATGACTTTAACATGCCTCTTTGCCA
Organism: Ictidomys tridecemlineatus; assembly: GCF_052094955.1. Classification (NCBI taxonomy): domain Eukaryota; kingdom Metazoa; phylum Chordata; class Mammalia; order Rodentia; family Sciuridae; genus Ictidomys; species Ictidomys tridecemlineatus. The sequence goes on from NC_135486.1 coordinate 112,870,249, forward strand.
CTGGATTGACCTTCCAAATAAAAACTAAACAAACAAATTATAGAACTCAAAAATACAATCAATAACTTAGAGTTAACAGACATATAGAGAATATTTCATCCACGAATGAGTGAATACACTTTCTTCTTAGCAGAACATAGATCCTTCTCTAAAATATTATGCCACAAAGCAACTCTTAGCAAATATAAATTAGTAGAGATACTATCCTGCATTCTATGAGATTATAATGAAATAAAATTAGAAATCAATGATAAGATAAAAAATATAAGATACTTTAAAACCTAGAGAGTAAATATTATGCTATTGAGTGAACAATGGGTTGTGAAAGACATCAAAGAGGAGATTAAAAATTATTAGAGGTTGTGGCTCAGTTGCAGAGTGCTTGCCTAGCATGTGTGAGGCTCTGGGATTGATCCTTAGAACTGCTTATGAAAATAAGTAAAATAAAGACAGGATGTTCATGTACAACACAAAAATAATCTAAAAATCTAAAATAATTTAAAAAATTCTTAGAGGTAAATGGAAACACTGACACAACCTATCGAAATCTCTGGGACACTATGAAGGCAATACTAAGAGGAAAGTTCATTGCATGGAGTTCATTCCTTAAAAGAAGAAAAAGTCTACAAATAAGTGCCCTAAAATTACATCTGAAAGCCCCCCCTCAAAAAAAAACAACAAGTCAAGACTAAAAGCAGTAGAAGAGAGAAAATAATTAAAATCAGAGATGAAATCAATAAAACTGAAACAAAAGAAACAATTGAAAAAATTGAAAAAATAAAAAATTGGTTCTTTGAAAAAACAAATAAAATCAATAAACTCTTAGCTAAGATTACAAGGAAGAGAGTAAACTCAAGTTACTAACATCTGTGATAAAAAAGGAAATATCATGATGAACATGACAGAAATTCACAAAATAATTAGAAACTATTGTGAAAATTTGTACTCCAGTAAAATAGAAAATATCGAAGGTATTGACAAATTTCTAGGGTCATATGATTTTCTCAGACTGAATTAGGATAATATTCATAAGTTAAATAGATAAATTTTAAGGAATGATATAGAAGATAGCATCAGAAGCCTCCCAACCAAGAAAAGCCCAGGACCAGACAGATACACAGCTGAGTTCTACAAGTCCTTCAAAGAATTAATGCAAATACTCCTCAAACTATTTCATGAAATAGAAAAAAAGGGAGCACTTGAAAACTCATTCTATCATGCCAATATTACCCTGATTCCAAAATCACACAAAGACACATCAAAGAAAGAAAACTTCAGGTCACTATCTCTAATAAACATAGATGCAAAAATTCTCAATAAAATTCTGGCAAATAAAATACAAAAACATATTAGAAAGAAAGTGAACTACTATCAATTAGGATTCATCCCAGGGATGTAAGATTGGTTCAACATAAATATAAATGTAATTCATTACATCAATAGACTTTATTAATTATAAAACGTAATTCATTACATAAATAAACTTAAAGAATCATATGATCATCTCAATAGATGCAGAAAAGACAAAATACATCACTCCTTTATGTTCAAAACACTAGAAAAACTAGGGATAACAGGAACTTTCAATACTGTAAAAGTTATCTATGCTAAGCCACAGGCTAACATCATTCTAAATGGAGAAAAATTGAAAGCATTTCCTCTAAAAATTGGAAGAAGACAGGGAAGCCTTCTTTTGCCACTTCTATTTAACATAGTTCTTGAAAATTTAGCCAGAGCAATTAGACAGATGAAATAAATTAAATGGATATAGATAAGAAAAGAACTCAAACTATCATTGTTTTCCCACAACATGATTATATGCCTAGAAGATCCAAAAAATCCCACTGGAAAACTTCTAGAACTAATAAATGAATTCAGCAAAGTAGCAGAATGTAAAATCAACACCCATAAATCAAAGGCATTTCTTTACATTGGTGACAAATCCTCTGAAAGAGAAACTAGAAAAATTATCCCATTTAAAATAGCCTCAAAATAAATAAATAAAATAAAATACTTGGGAATCAACTTAATGAAAGAGGTGAAAGACCTCTAAAATAAAACTACAGAACACTAAAGAAAGAAATTGAAGAAAACCTCAGAAGATGGAAGATCCTCCCATGCTCCTGAATAGGCAGAATTAATATTTTCAAAATGATCATACTGCCAAAAGCACTATACATATTTCATGCAATCCCAATCAAAATCCCAATGACATTCTTCATAGAAATAGAAAAAGCAACCATGAAACTCATCTGGAAAAATAAGAGACCCAGAATACATAAAACAAACTTTACCAAGAAGAGTAAAGAAAGGTGGCATCATTATACCAGAACTTAAACTAAACTACAGAGCAATAGTAACAAAAACAGCATGGTATTGTCACCAATGGTACAGAATAGAGGACACAGAGACAAACCCACATAAATACAGTTATCTCATACTAGACAAAGGAGCCAAAAAATTATGTTGCAGAAAAGATAGCGTTTTCAAAATTTGGGGCAGGGGAAACTGGAAACCCACATGCAACAAAGTGAAATTAAATCCCTGTCTCTCACCATGCACAAAACTCAACTCAAAGCGGATCAAGAACCTAGGAATTAAACCAGAGACACTGCACCTAATAGACAAAAAAGTAGGTCCAAATATTTATCCTGTTGGATCAGGCCCTGAATTCCTTAATAAGACTTTTATAGTGCAAGAATAAAAATCAAAAATCAATAAATGGGATGAATTCAAACTGAAAAGCTTCTTATCAATGAGGTGAATAGAGAGCCTAAAGATTGAGAACAAATTTTTAACCACATACACATTGATAGAGCATTAATATGTAGGATATATAAAAAACTCAAAAAATTTTGACATAAAAAAACACATAATCCAATCAATGAATGATCCAATGCATTGGTTCAGACCTGGTACATATTACATTTCAGTCCTAAGCACAGATTAACCTATTGATATTGATGTCCATTTTTAATGATTCTATTTGTATGTTCTATATAATGTTGTGGTTTGTTTTGATGTAATCATACAAGCATAAAATATAATTTGCTTCACTTTTGTCCCCAGTACATCTACTATTCCTTCTCTCCTCCTTCCCCCTGTTCCACTTAATTCAATCTATTGGTGTTCTATTTATTTATAGCTTTTAAATTAGTGTTTGTAGATGTATATAAAAGTGAAATTCAATATATGTAATACATTCATTTATGGACATACCATAATTTGGTAAATTTAATTTTATTTTTTCTCTTTTTTTCCCATTCCTCCTCCCTTCCCCTCAATCCCCTTTCTCTGCCCCACTTGTCTCCCTTTCACTTCCATGGGATTTCACTCCCCTATTTATTTCTTAGATCGGTATAGCTTCTGCATATGACAGAAAACATTCAACACTTGACTGTTTGAATCTGTTTTATTTCACTTATCCTGATGTTATGTGGTTCCACGCATTTCCTATCAGATGACATAATTTCATTATTTTTATGGCTGAGTAAAACTCCATTATGTCCATTTCAACGTGTGAGCTATTCCTCATGTAAGCAGAGCAGGTGGAAAGTTCTATTGGATTTAGTCATAACATCATCTCAGAAAAACACATGTTTTTATAACATAGAAACATATAGTTTCCATAGGAATGTGTTTCCAAAAGAAAATAAAAATGTTTTGGGGTTTGAGTGGACTAATTAAATTGTTTATAGTTATAATATGATACAACAAACTTTCCTTATTGAATGAATGTTGTTTTACATGCATTCAAATCTTATCATATTTTGCCAGTGAGAAGTTCACATTTTCAGGCTAGTGTCAGGAATCCCTGGGGATTTACAGACCAGAGAGATGGGAAGAGTTGCCTGGGGTGGTTATAAGTTTATACAGAAGGTTGACACTAAGAACAGATAAAAAAAGAATGACCTGCTTGTGCTGCTTAAATTTCTACTCTTTCTGTTGATTTTTAAGAACTTTGAAGATTTATCACTTAATCCTTAATGCCTCAGACCAAGTAGACACAGAATATAAGAAAATGTTCCAATCAGATACATAGTTCAACATATGGTGACATTAGATAAAAAACTGGTGTTATTTCCAAACAATCAGGGGATGTCTTTCATCACTAAAGTGATGGGGGCTCACAGGTAGTAATGACACCTGTTACAGAGCTGTTCCTCTCTTAGCTGCCCAGACTCGATGTCCACCCATTTAATTAATCCTCTATTCACCAAAAAATTATAAGGCCATATATTCTGACTTATCATCCCAAAGGAGAAGCTCAAATTATATTTTGGAGTTCCTGGACTTTGTATCTGCTCTGGCATTTCACCAAGGGGTTTGGAAGTCTATGTGTCCATGCAGGCCACTGTTTTCTTTTTCTTTCCTTTCATATCCATTGGTTTGGGACATGCAGACTTTTCAGAAAGCATGAACCTCTCTTTTGTCAAGAATTTGGGTAACTTCTGTCTACTGCAATATTCTTGTAGGGACTGCACAGCAACATGAATACACACTGGTGGGAACATCAGCTCCATCTTGTCTATGTCCTGTCTCTCCTTGAGAGGCCATCTTCCCAACAGAATTAGTACAGATCAGACTGATAGTACAGTGAGGGTGACTGATACAGAGACAACTTTTCTTGGTATATTAACAAGGCAGGAAGATGAAGTGGTCACCTAAGACTTCCTATAAAGGATCATGCACAACCACAACAATCTCACCTAATTCAACTCAGCCAACTTTTCTTGATGCCAGGAGTAAAACCTTCTGCTGGATATCAGGCTACAATAGTGGATAATACCCAGAATGGGCCTTTGAGAAGCTCAATGTCTGGTTCAGGGAAACACTGGTGGAAACAAGCAATGTGCTATAAGAGTAGAGAAGACAACAAAGGAAGTGTGCGCAGAGCACAGAAGTTGCTTCAGAGGAATAAGTGCTGTTGCTGGTGGTGATGGTGGTGGTTTGTTCATTTCTTGGTTTGTGAGAATTTTTGTTTTGTTTTGTTTTGAACTGGGAATTAAACCAGACGTGATTCTCCACTGAGATGCAGCCTTTATTCATTTATTTTTATTTATTTGTTTATTTATTTTGGTTCTGGGGATTGAATCCAGGGGTACTTAATCAATGAGCCATATCCCCAACACTTCACTATTTGTTCTAATTAGTTATACATGTCAATAGAATGCATTTTGAGACATTATACAAAAATGGAATATAACTTCTTATCCTTCTGGTTGTACATGATTCAGACATACACCAGTCATGTAACCATATATGCACATAGGGTAATGACCAGTTCTTTCTACTATCATTCATATATATATATATATATATATATATATATATATATATATATATATATATATATATGATGCTTATACGTTCACTGCATTTCTGAAGCTGGTTTTGAACTCATGATCCTCCTGCCTCAGCCTATAAAGTCCTGAGGAGAACACACAAGAAATAAGTTGTCCTATTCTTTGAGATTAGTAAGGAAAGACTCTACCAAAATAGGTGCTATAAGAGCTGGCTTTTGGAGGCTCAGCAGGGGTCTTTTATGAGGCACAAAAATATTCTAGGCAGAGGAACCTGTGTGGACAAAGACATATGGATGGAACTTGTGTTGACAATGATCTCATGATTTGTACATACAGCAGCTATGGGACTGGGGCTGTGCTCAGAGGTAGAACGCTCATCTACCATGTGTGAGACACTGGGTTTGATCCTCAGCATCACAGGAAAATAAAATAATGATATTGTGTCCACTTATAACAATAACAACAACAACAACAGCAAAAAAAAGCAGCTAGGTTCCAGGAACATATAAGGAGATTAATCCCAGTTGCTTCAGTTGGATTTCTCATAATATCACATAACCTTTGGCATTATTGATTACACAGTGGTTTATTGATTTTACACAAAATAAGAATTGAAAGAATTATGGAGTCCCATTCCAGGTACAAAATCCAGGTCTGGCCACTCACCCACCACCCTAAATCCAAAAAGTAATTGCAAAAATCAAGAAAAGAACTTTAGTCAGTGCAGCCACACCAGAAAGACAAGGGGATCCATCTTTTTAGTCATGTTTGTGGGTGCTGGCATGACCTGAAAATTTAAATAGAAGCAGAATTGGGAGTGTGGAAGAGGTAAAAATTGTTAAGCAGTCTTGTCAAAACTGAGGTCTGAAGGATCACTCTCTCACTTCTAGCACTGTTAGGTGGCTCCTGAGAAGTCCTTATCACTTGAAAGGAATAAATTTTATTTATCGTTCAGGATGTTTTTCTACCAGACTTGGAATCCTAAAAGGGGCAGTGTAGGTACCATGAGATGATTGCTCCTGTGGAGGGAATAAACTCCTGTGTTTATCTGTGTATAAGGCTCTGCCTTTCCTGGAAGGTAATAAACAATGACTGAAGACTTCTGGGAAGCACCCTGGGGTTCTGAAACAAGATACTGTAAAAGCTGACACTTGAGTGGTTGAGGTTGTGGCTCAGTCGTAGATCACTTGACTGTCATGTGTGAGGCACTGGGTTTGACCCTCAGCACTGCATAGAAATAAATGAATTAAACAAAGGTGTTTTGTTCATCTACAACTAAAAATATTTTTTTAAAAAAAGCTGATAGTTGAATTTATCTTCAATCTTGACTCAATCTTCAAGGGGTATAAGATAGATTAGATAAATTGGTAATCTATTGCTAGTTTTTATATGAGCACTCCTTAAATTATTAATTTGTCTATGTGCAGAGCTGAGCAGTCACAAATATTAAGTTAGTAAAGGATACTGAATGAAGGAAGAATTCCAAGCTTTATCATGCTTTTAGTTATTCATTGTACAGCTGCAGACCCCAGAGTCAATGTCTTTACCCAAGGCAGTATCTTTAAGTCCCTGTTTTCAAACAAAGGTCAAAGTAGGAGAGTGCATGATTCTTTTCCAACTGCAAAGAGGACACTTGACTTCTCCAATTCCAGGAGATGCAAAGGTGGCCTTTCCACTGGATTCATCCCTGGCCCCACCTCCTTTACCCAGCACAAAAACTGGCCTCACTGAATCGTAGCTTGTCACAGAAGGGACACTCTGCAGGCATAGTTCTTCAAAGGCAGCCCATATAACTGTAAGAAAAATACAGAATTCAAAACTGATGAAGGAAAGTGGTGAAGAACCTGACCACGAATTCTTCCATAGAGACCCGGGTCCTCCTGGCTATCAGCCTTATGCTTTCTATCTGTGAGTCACTGTCCAGCATTTACTCCTCCAGAAGCCTGGAGTTGGTGGCCTAATCAGGTTACTGTTTTCCTGAACTATTTGGAAGATCAAAATAGATGATGGAATTGAAATTGCTATGAACATTTAAGAATTTTCTATTGATCTTAGGCAAATTGCTTGCGCTTCTTCCTGTCCTGAAATCTATTTTACTATGGGTTTGGGGATTCATGGTGTATTCCCAGAAATTATCTGATTGGCTCTGAGTTTACACGTAGAGTGATGAACCAGAATTCAACAGATACACCTAATGCATAAGTTCTTATCACATGCAGTGGGAACCTCACCCTTTAAAGCTTTGGGAATTCTGGGGAAAACCAGGTTCCTTGGGTTTTGTCTCTTCATCTTCTGGGTTTTCTGCTAAAAATATTCTGGAGGACTATACCTGTTCATATGGTGATTCCTGTACCGTCCTGGCTGTAGAACCATTTGTACAATGCACCATAGCCCCTCAGATTCCCTGGGAGGCTGACTGAACAATTCTCTCTTTTCTGTGAACCTCTCCTAGCACATTCTTCCCTCCTAAATCTTAATTATCTCACCCTGAAATTCATAGAAATGTCTAAATGATGAGTGTCTAGAACAGAAAATACCTGACAGAAATTTTAAGAAGTTTTATTCTTTTCTTATTTTATTATCTTTCCTCTCTCTGGGAGATTAGCATCAGTAAAGAGACTTGTTTATCTCCAACATAAAATCTACTAGCACCCTGACAAACACCCCAAACCCAATTGGGCTTTTCTTTTTAATTTCCCTCCACTCTCCAGCATGAAAGAATGAATCTATACCATCTAGAAGTGATGTAGTTTAGTTTTATTGTACTGTTGTAGTTAAAGCTTTGTCCAACGGTTTTATAAACTAACTTTCATACCAGTCACATATAATTGAACCCAGCCTTTATTGAAGTGCACTAGTGGCCACTGACCAGAACTTAAAGCTGTTCCCCCCATCAGCCCTGAACAATTTCAAGAGTGCTCCTTATAAGCCTGAAAACAACAAAAGGGATGTTTGGGGGTCTAGCCAATGCAAGCAAGCCAGGTTACAGAAGCAGGAGAGTGCAGTCAAGTGACAGGAAGCCTAACCAATAACAGTGAGTCCAGTCACCCCATATAAATAAACAGAGCCCAGTTACCCTAGTTACAGAATCAATGCCCCACCAGGTAGTTCCATGTTCTTAAAGGTTTAGATAGGAAAAGGAAAAGAACATCTTGACCCAGTCATGACCCTTCTACTTGGCATGGTTGTTTTACAGAACTGAGTCACAAACCAAAATGGAGTCACATTTGCTTTTACTATCACATTCCCACTGGTTTTAGTAGGTTTGATGTAAAACTTGCACATCATTAGGCCTCAGTTTCTTTTTCATCCTTCTGTGTCTAAGGGACCATACTAGGCTTGAAGGACCATAAGTCAAACCTCACCTACACTCTTGTGTAATAGGCAGAGCCCTATAGTAGTCCCAATTAGGAGAAGGACTATGGGTCCAACTATGGCTGAGATGATGGTAGTCAGCCAAAGAGACCATGAAAAATAGTTTTGGAACTAATTGTCTGAAGCTTCTTATGTTTTGTGTTTCTTTCTCACTAGCACCAAACTGTTTTTTATTTTCCCAGAATGGTTTTCATAAAACAACACATTTTTCCTAGGGCCATACAAAATCCTACTTGTTTTAGAAAGAGATGATCTAGACCCCATCTCTTTGTAATACCATTTCTGTCAGAGAGTCTAGTAAAAATTTTAGTTTGGAGACTGACATTTTTAGTTCTCCTAAATCTAAATATATTCTATGGCTGAGGGACTTAAAATTTTTAAAGCCTGTGATAAGAGCTGCAGTTCCCAAAGCAGTATACTGATCCAGCTATTCCCATACCAGCCAGGAGGGGAACTAAAATGGGGGCAGCCTATCTATGTTGATAAATCAGTGGGCCCTGGCCTTTTAATAAGCCCAGGTTCTTTTCCTTTTTCTCTATCAATATAGTAGGTTACATATTTCCGAGTTATTGACAGTTTTGAGATTTAGGCAAGGAGTTTGAAGTGGGACCAGGAAGCAAAATTTTTGGTGAACGGGGAGTTGTCCCACTTATAATTTGGGTTGTGGAAGCAAGTGTCTCTTTCTGGGAGATCACACAGGGTGATCATGAGGGTAGTTCCCCAGGTACATCTTCCTGAGTTAGACATATTGGCGAATATCTATACTGACCATAATTTTTTCTATAATATTAGGGACCTACTACTGTTATAAAGTAAAAGGGCGATGACTGTTCTTACTGCTTCGAGCTGAGAGGGAGCGATGTGCAGTGGGGAAGCAGTTTGGAGTCCCTTTGTAGAAACTGAGAGGCTCAAGGAGTCCATGGTAAAAATCTGGTTCAGGAAGAACAGATTGTAAATTCACCTGGGGTTGTGCACTTCTATGAGAGAAACAAAAGACATGAGTACTGTAAATAAAAGTATTGCAAAATAGCAGTTTTAGCATCTGAAATCTTTTCATGAATATTATGAAAATGATAGAAATTAATAATTGTTTACCAGGAAGCAGAAGACCTCAGAAATTGTTCCCATAACAAGGCCTAACAAAGCCTAATAAGGCCCTTTTTTTTTGACATAAATCTTTAACATTTTAGAATTATCAGAAATGTAGACACAACATTTTTTTAAGTTAGATAATGTCATTTTATTTTAGTAAAATATCTTTATTGGCATGACCTCTACATTCAGTAGAGATTTTTTGTTACTTAGAGAAAGATAATTATACTAGCACACACTGATTAAGTCTACTTGTGTATGTGGTTAGAAAAATATGTAGGCCTTAACCTGACTAATAACTTCTGACTCTGGCAATTTTTATTATCAGACATTCTTGCCTAAGAATTTTTTTTTGTTTCCTCCAGTCTTACTTATTTTGGGGGGTGTTAACACAAGTGTACATTTTATGTTACATTAAAATAAGTGTTGTTTATTTTAAATGCCCAGGAATGGCTGTGCTTTGGTTTTTAACTGCTTTTGCTAGGTGTTTAAGACCAAGCTGGTCAAACTGACCTTTTTCCTATCTATTGGTAAGAGTCAGCTGAGTTTCCTTGGAAGACACTCTTGGGGAACTTGTGAGCAGCATTTAAGCTCTGCTAGTGCCATCTGCATTAGGATGGTTCAAGGTCTTGCTGACCATGTGGCTTCCCTTGGAAGCATCAGGCATGTCTCCCCTTTTTAATGATCCTCCTCTTTTGCAGCATGTACACTCATTGGTTCTCTGTTCTTCAGTGGTCACATTAATCTCCCTTACCAGGAGGTTATGAGGCCCAGAGTTGCAAAGCTCTTCCCCCTGTCCTGGGTTCAGGCTGACTCAGAGGGCAAGAGCCAAATATTGGTTTTCTTGGCCCTTTCATTTTAACCTTAATTTTTAAGTTTGACCTTTAAAATCCAGCAAGTCAGTTTTATCAGTCTTATACTGAAAATACTCTGTTTTACCTTTAATGTTTGTAACTTCAGAGTTAATTTTTTTTTACATAACACAATATCTTTATTTTATTTATTAACTTATTTAATGTTGAGGATTGAACCCAGTGACTCACTCATGCAAGGCAAACACTGTACTGCTGAGCCATAACTTTAGCCCCTTTTCAGTTAGTTTAATCCCTTTTAATTATTATCTGTCTACAGATGATGGCTTAACATCTCAAATTAGCATAGGTAGTGTGTTCATGAAGTTTTACTTATATAACACATTAACAGGCATCAGTTATTGTTAGTTGCGAAGCAGGCTGAACAAATGTTAACTTTGCTTGTTTGCCTCAAGTCTGAACACTCAACCGCACTCAAGGTTGAACATTCGACTTTCACCCATCTGGTATAATGGAAACTCACATCTAACCCCTGCCTGGTCTGCCTGAAGGCAGAAGATGACACCCTTAGCAACTACAGTGATACAATCACTGTATGCCAACAAGGCAGCTTGTAGATCCAGAGAGCCCATTAGATTTTGGCTATAAAATCTCTCTTTTGCCAGGTACCCCTCTCTTGTTTTCTCTTTCTTATCTCACTTTTGCTCTCTTTAATTCTCCCTCTCATTCTCTTTTTCTTTCTTTCCCTCTCTCGTACCCTTTGTTCTCTCTCTCTCTCTCTCTCTCTCTCTCTCTCTCTGGAACTTTCCTTTCTCTCTCTCTCTCTTTCTCTTTTTTTCCCTATTAATCAGACACTGCCACAATAAAGGTCTCTTCGTTGTTCTGAGTGTCATAGTCACAATTTTTTAGTTATAATGAAAATAGAAAGTAAAATTAACAATAGTAAATCATATCTAGCTTGTGTATAATTTTGAACCTTGGCTGAATTATATATTTTTATTTGAGATCATAGTAATCTTTTTAATAAAATCAATCTTTGAATATAACTCTAAATTAACTGAAATCTGGCCTACTTTAAAGTTATTTTGACATGCTGTAAGGTGTCAAAATAACTTATCTCAAGTAAGGCAGGGCTCTTCACAAGTCTTAGGTAAAGTGTTTTAGTTGTAAAGCTGATATTTGTCTCTCCTTTAGATATTATTTTATAAAGTTTACATATATTGCTTTCTGACTCTGTATGAATGTTAGCTAGCACAATATGACATACATCTGAAACATTAATTCAAAAAAGGCAGAGTGCTCTTTCTTTTATTTGGAAATGTGGCAAAAATCTTCTATAATATTAACATTTAAAAAGATTAGGCTCTCATTATCTCTTAAAATACCTTTAAATTTTTATATTCCAGTGTAAAAGGTAACATAAGGTTTGGTTACAGAACATCAAATAATATAAATAAAACCCCAATAAAATCTATTATCCTTATAAGTTTAAATTACCATTACAGACAATTTTAGTTTGGAGAGTATCAATTTGATAAAATGTTCCTTTAACCTTTTACCTTAAAGAATTGCATACCTGAAAGATATGAACACCTTCAATCTGTAAAGAAGAGTAATGTACCACACTTTTATCAATGTTTTTATATTAACCAAGGTTATCTTTTAAAGAAAAATCTAGACTGTGTAATGTAGAACAATACTTCAAAATAAACGTTGCTGTTTAACCAAGATTATTTGTTGTAGGGAATAAAATTCACAGACACAACGTAATTAATATTTTTAGAAAGTTTTGTGATTTTAGTATATAAATATATCAGTACATTAATATTTGTCTGTAGGGAAATACGTTGAATAGTTTTAACTATTTGTGTCACATATATCACCAACTTATTAACATATAAACCTTTTAATATTTATCTTTTATTTTTAGACCTTTATATTACTTAATTAGACCCTTTTGTTGTTTACTTGGATGTATTAAAATTATACTTTACTACATAAAGACTTTTTACCTGGAACCATTTTTTAAATGGTTCTAAAGCTGATTTTTGTCTCTCTTTTAAGATATTATTTTATAAAGTTTACATATATTGTTTTCTTACTCTTTATAAATGTTAGCTAGCAGAACATGACATACATATGAAACCTTAGCTTATTTTTAAAAACCTATTAGAGTTTTACTAAATATAGTTTTATATTAGAACCTGTTAATAATTTTTAATCCATTGATCCTTCTTTCTGTTTATACCTTGAAAAAATCTCTTATACATTCCTAAATTTAGGTAAATTAATCTATTTTAATAAGATATAATATTTGTTATTTATGGTCTTTAATTGAAATGTAGTTGAAACCTCTTGACTCCTTGTATGTAGAATTATACCTGTTGGGAATTTTAATTTATAGTAACCTTGTTTTTATGATAGCACAATTTTTTAAGAGAGAGAGAAAAAGAGAAAGAGAGAGAGAGAGAGAGAGAGAGAGAGAGAGAGAGAGAGAATTTTTAAATATTTATTTTGAAGATTTTGGTGGAGACAATATTGTTATTTTATTTTTATGTGGTGCTGAGGATTAAACCCAGTGCCTCGCTTATTCCAGGTGTGTGCGTTACCACTTGAGCCACATCCCCTATTCGACACAAATAATTTAAAAATTTTTTATTGGATGTTCAAAACATTACTAAGTTCTTGACATATCATATTTCATACATTAGATTCAAGTGTTTTATGAACTCCCATTTTTACCCCAAATACTGATTGCAGAATCACATCGGTTACACATCCACATTTTTACACAATGCCCTATTAGTAATTGTTGTAATCTGCTACTTTTCCTGTCCTCTACTATCCCCCCTCCCCTTTCCTCCCATTTTCTCTCTCTACCCCATCTACTGTAATATATGTGTAGATGTAATTTATGTTTCATTTTTAAAAAACAACGTATCAGACAAGTGCATTCAATAGTGTTAGTAATCTTTTTTCCTATTGAAGAAAAATCCTAGACAGAATGGATATCAGACACTTTATAAATATTAACATTTTAACAGCTGTTTAATCATCTAGAAAAAAATTGTGCATTAGTAACTTTAAAGACATTTGTACTTTTATTTATTTTTCCAATTTAAATTGAACCTTTTAAATCATATTAACCAAAGGTATTTGGATCATTTTTTTTTAAATTTTAATTTATGAGCTCAGATGTCAATTTTTTTGTACCAAATATATATAGACATGGCAATACATGTAGATGGACAGTACACTGGTGCACCCACACAAAGCAAACAGATAAACAAAAGCCTTGTAGCTTATTTTTTATAACCTATTAGAATGAGAGTTAACCCTTATAAATTGGCCTTAGAATAAAGCAGAGTGTAGTCAGAAAAACATATTAATCTAGGCATATTGGATCAAAATTATCAATTTGACAAATATAGAATTTTAAAAGTTTTTCTGACCTTTTCCTTGAGGAGGTCCTGTTCATCAAAGCTAAAAAGAGTTAAGGGAATATAGACAAATGAAAGGGTTTTATTTTTTTCCTGAAGGAACTTCCCAAAGATGCAGCTCCATTGGTCTCCTAGGGAGAGTCCCCCAGGTTGGGGTCCCATTCTAAATTGATTTTTCTGGTTTTTTGGATTGTGGCCACCAAATTTTAGCCTGACACTGAAAAATCTTAGGACCACTTTTATAATAGTTGGGAGTTATTCATGCTTGCAAATACTGAGAGACGAAATCCAAACTTCCTAGACAAAATTATGCTCTTTGTTATACAATTTAGGAATAATAATTTTATAAAACACTTTAGTTTTAAATTGTCCTCTATAGGAACTGACATGATTTAACCAGTTGGCCACCTTGCCTAGTTCCTAAGTGCAGGCAATCTCCAGAATACTTTTTTTTTACCTTTAGCTTTTACTATTGACAATTCTTTTAGTCCTGTTGGCAGCACTTTACATTTTAATGAAAGCTGTAGTGAGCAGTTAAAACCATTTTAATCATTTTTTTCTCATTAGAAACAAATTGAGGTAGAAATTAACACAGAACACAAAGGGAACAAACAAATACAAACCAAAAAACAAAAGTTCTGAAAATTGTTAAGAAAATAAGTTAAAGGGGTCCAGGTAGAGATCTGTATAGAGCTTCCTTGTCCCATAATGATGGTGAAGGGAAGGAGACCTGATGAGAGAAGAGCAATTGTGAGAACAAAAAAAGGGCCCATGCACAACACAGGGACAGATAAATACAAGACAGATGGCCTGCAAACAGACACTGGGTAAATGACAAATAGGATGGCAGAAGCTGGAGAAATGACAAACAGCAGAACAGATGCAGGACAAGCAACAATCCGTAAGGTCACACAGGGAGACCTCTAACGGGGCAGAGACCACGTCTCATTCTGCCCCCAGGAACAGATGAGGCCCCACAGGGAGGCCTCCAGGGAGACAGAGACAATGTCTCTTCATGCCCCCAGATACAGAAAGATGAGGTCACACAAAGAGTCCTCCAATGGGGCAGAGTCATGACTCATCCTGCCCCAGGCAAACATAAAAGCCCACTGGGAGGTCCAGGGAGACAGTGACAACATCTTGTCCTGTCCCGGGAAAGGTGTAAACAACTGCGTCCAATCTGGCCTTTCCCCCAGAGGAGTCCACTCACTCTATCGAACAGCCAGCAGGAGGAGCATCCTAAGATGCTATAGCCCCCAGATGTTATAGTTAAAACTTTATTCCAGGGTTTCATAAACTGACTTCCAGACCACTCTTGTATAATTGAATCAAGCCTTTTTTGCAGCACACTAGTGGCCACTGAACAGAATATAAAGCTGTTTCCCTGATCAGCCCTGAACAACTGCAAAGGTGCTCCTTATAACCCTGAAAACCACAAAAGTAATGTTTGGGGTGCAGCCAATGCAAGCAAGGCAGGTTACAGAAGCAGAAGAGTGCAGTCAAGCAGCAAGAAGCCTAATCACAGTTGGCTCAGTCACCCCCATTAAAGAAACAGAGCCCTGTTACCCTAGTTATAGAAACCATGCCCCATTAGGTAGTTCCATGTCCTTAAAGGTTTTGATAAGAAAAGGAAAATAACATCTTGACCCAGTCATGACCCTTCTACTTGGCATGGTCGTTTTATAGAATGGAGGCACAAAACAAAATGGAGTCACATTTGCTTTTACTATCACAGTATTTAATGGCAGGATTTGTACAGAATATATGAAACCTACACTGCCTTAAACATTCTCCTCTAAAAAGCAGCAGCAAGTTCTTATTGCAACTGTCTGGAACATATTATGGGTTCTTATTTTATATTGCATATTTTCTTCTCAGTTAACAGGACAGTTCCTGAATTTTGGATGGTCCCCCTCCATGTAGATGAGAGGAATTATAGAGCATACTGGGCCATTTATCCATGCCACAGTTTTCTCCTCTGCCACTATGGGGCCACTTTTGCAGAACTAGCTGTTTCATGGTTAAAATAGCTGCTAGGACTTTCTTGTACACCATTTCTTTTTTTCCATGTTTCTCTTATCATTTGGGATGGTGGGGCAGGGATTGTATGACATAGAACACTCTGGCATGGGGTTGTGAGTATGACACATCTGAGTTGCTGGCCAGCCAGGCCAAAGAAGCACCAGCTTTTGTGGGTTTTCATACAATGGGAGATGCATGGGGGCAGTAAACAAAATGTGCTGTGACTGGCCACCTTGATGAACATGAGCATGCCTGGCTCTGTGCTGCCATCTGAGCATCACAGTTAGAGGAAGAGACTCAATGAGAGGGAGAATGGCATGGAGATGATTCCTCAGTCATTCATTCCTCACTGTAGCACTCAGAGGACATAGAGAACTCAGTATTCTCTCTGGCTCAAGGCAACCAGATTGTCTGACAACAGACTTGGGTGACACTCAACATGGCTCACATTTGTGTGAGGTAGAGGGAAGTCTCCTTGTTTCAAAATGCTACATTTACCATTCAACAGAAGGATATTATTACTGCTTCCAAGGATCCATACAAAGTCAATTTTAAAGAAGGGCTGGATGCTTAACTGGGAGCATTGCAGAGAAAAAAAGGAAAAACCCCAAAGTTTTATGAACAAATTGTAAGAAAAAATGTCACCAGAGGCTCTCAATGGGCCCTCTGTGATTGAATAGACTGTGTTAAGCAAAATCTCTTCATCAAAGTAACTTCAAAATATCACCCCCTATTTAGACTGGGAAATACTACATTAAGAAAGGGCAAACATACCAAAAAGAAATGCAAATGAAATGCTCTCCCAGAATGCCAGGCTGGACCTTGCAGGAGCACTCATGTCCAGGAATGTGTATTGAGTATAAACCTAAGAATTCGGGCATGAAGTCTCAACTTCTCTTAGCTCATCAATATGACTTTGGGGTAAGGGGGGCTCTTTAAATGGAGTTGGGAAGGAGTGAAAGTGCTCACTTTCTCTCTCTGTGAGTTGGAGTTGTTGTTATATATCACCTATATGTTACCTCCCTCATTGCCTGGTCCAGTTTCTGAGTCAGAGACTGGTCAGGCTCTTATCTATAGAATGACAATCATAGTGACCTGGCTTTGTCTCTCACTTTATAGATGTGGAACCTATTCACATGTGCTGTTTGAGAAGCCTGGAATTTCTGAGCAACACCTTTGCCTTTCTTTGAAATGTTTCTGCACTATTGCAAGATGAGTATGGTTGAGTTCCCTGATTTTTCTTTGGCAAAAAGAAAATGCCAGTTTAATGTCATTGGTAAAACTGCACTTCTTTTGGAGGAAGTTCCCAGCTCTCATCCTTTTTGAAACAGTGTGCAAGCTCTACCCTGAGCAAGGCCAGGTTTTCCCTGGGGCTCTGCTGTCAACTTTTCAAGAGCCTCAGTGAAACAGCTCAGATCTCTAGTTCATCTGCATTAGATGCTCGTGATGTTGTTCAGACTTGTACATATCATAAAGGGGATGTTTAATTTGCCTTTGAACAATTCAAGGAAATTTATATTGTATTTAATATTTGATCAAAAATCTGTGAAAGAGAAGACATCAAGCACATTCAGACACTCCTATTCATAACTAGATCTCATGAGTAGCTATTTAAAAAATGTTCATGGATAGATTTGAAATTACAATTGCTTGAGCAATGCAAGTATTCATAGTTTGATAATTTGCTCATACATAATTTCTTAATGTCTAGCTGTGACTTAGCACTAATCCATCCGGCTGAAACAACTGGTCAGCCCTTCTGATCCTACAGAGGTAAATGCCAACCAAGCCTTCAGAGGTGGTGGCCACATGTTTGAAACGGGGCTTGAGAGAGACAGTAAGGGCCCACCAGTTGCATTGGTCACCCGGCAAAGGGAAACAAACTGTCGTCATTTGCAAGAGATAACACCATGGCAGAGAACTGACGTCACCAGACTGCAGCGGAGGTTATAACTTCATTGAAACCTGCGGCTACAGGTGTGTAATCTCCTAGCCTTTCCTCCCCACACATTGGGGAAACCTTAAGGGCCTCTCCCAGCTCTCCCGTAAGGGCCCCTCCCAGCTTTCCCGTGAGCAGGATACCAGACCGGGGAAATCAGATGTGGCTCGGGACCTGTGACGCAGAACTCCCAGCTAGTGCTCCCACCAGTGCTGACACCTAAGGTCTCTTACACCAGCTACTGGGGGCATGGCTACCGGAGGGCAAGTAAAATTCGCTGAGGATTCTCAGCCCCAAGCTCCACAAACTTAGGGTCTGATGGAATGGCAGACAGGGAGAATGTGCCCAGTCGTTCTTGAAAACCGAGCTCCCAGGAGCAGCAGACCTGGTGTGTAGCCAGTATTGTGGTAAGCGGCACCCGTGAGAGGGCCCTGGCTAGAGGAAAATTGGGGAAGTGACTAGACACAAGAGAAGGCCCTAGGCACTCAGGATTGTAGACTCGCCCAGGCTGGTAGGAGGATCTGCTGCACAGTGATTGGTTCCTGTGTATTGACAAGAGAAACTTGGCCTGGTGGGCACAGCGCCACCTACTGGAAGAGAAGTTAATCAAACTCTAAGACTGCATTTATTAGTTTTTTTTTTTTTTTTTGATTTGGGATTTTTCTTTCATTTTCATTTTTCTTTCTTGTTTTTTTTAAATTATTTTCAATTTTTTTCTTCTAATTTTAATTTTTATTTATTTTTTATTATTATTTAAATTTTTTTTCTTTTTTTCTTTTCTATTTTTTTTCTTTTTTTGTCTTTTCATTTCTTTTCAATTTTCTTATTCCCCCTTCTTTGAATTCTACCTGCTTACTCTCATTCTCTTTAGTGACTTCTTCCTTTCCTTTCTAATACCTTTCCTCCCAAGCATCAAATAAATTTATAGGAGTAAACAGTAACTCAGCAGTCAAACAGAACAAAAAGTAACATGAGCAGCTTGAAAAAGCAAGGAAGAAAAGGAGTACAAACAATGGAAGACAGCCTAAATATTCAGGAGGACCTAGAGTCATTAGAAAAATGGTCATATAAAGAACTCAAGTAACACCTTAGACAGATGAAATGGAACCTTAAAGAGGATACGAGATAGCAAATTCAAGCAGCGAAAGAACACATTGAGAATGAATAACATAAACAGTTGAAAGAAGAAGTTAAGCATCCTTATCAGAAGATAGAGATTATAAAAAATAATCAAACAATAATTCTAAAAATGAAGGAAATGAAAAACCAAATTAAAAACTCAAATGAGAGTATCACTAACAGAGTGGAGCAAGTAGAAACCAGAACATCAGAAAATGAGGACAAAATATATCATCTTGAAAAGAGTCTAGCCAACTCAGAAAGGCTGGTAAAAAATCATGAGGAAAACATCCAAGAGATATGGGATAACATAAAAAAAACCAAACTTATGAGTCATTGGGATAGAAGTAAGTACAGAGATTCAAACCAAAAAAATGAGTAACTTGCTGAATGAAATAATTACAGAAAACTTTCCAGAAATAGAAAGGAAACAAATATACAAATTGTCGATGCATACAGGACACCGAGCACACAAAATCACAGTAGACCAACGCCAAGACACATTGTTATGAAGATATCCAATATACAAAACCAAGAGAAAATATTAAAAGCTACAAGAGAAAAGAGGCAGATTACATTCAGGGGTAAACCAATAAGGTTAACAACGGTTTTTTCATCACAGACGCTGAAAGCAAGAAGGTCATGGAACAATGTATTTCAAACACTAAAAGACAATGGATGCCAACCAAGAATTCTCTATCGAGCAAAATTAAGCTTCAGGTATGACAACAAAATAAAAATCTTTAATGATAAACAAAAGTTAAAAGAATTTGCAGCCAGAAAACCAGCATTGCAAAGAATTTTGAGCAAAACATTAAACGAGGAAGAAATGAAAAACAATAACGAAAACCATCAGTGTAAGTGCATCGGTAAAGACAGAGGGCGAGGGGAAAAATAATCATGGAGAAACAAACTAAATTTTTTTTTAAAAAAGGATAAATAATCAAACATTAATATTTAGAGTTACTATTGATATATGGTTTGAACATATATAAACATGGAAGTTCAAACCATATATCAATAGTAACTCTAAATATTAATGGCTTAAACTCTCCAATAGAGCGACATAGGCTGGTATCATGGATTAAAAAAACAAATCCAACAATATGCTGCCTCCAGAAGACACATCAAATTGGAAAAGACATACACAGGCTGAAGGTGAAAGGATGGGAAAAAATATACCACCCACACAGTCCTCATAAGCAAGCAGGGGTGTCCATCCTCATATCAAATAAAATCGATGTCAAAACTAAGTTAATCAAAAGGGATAAGGAAAGACATTACATACTGTTAAAAGAAACTATTCATCAACAAGACATAACAATTATCAATATTTATGCACCAAATAATGGTGCTGCGACATTCATAAAAAAAATTTCTCCTCAAGTTCAAGAATCAAATAGACCACAACACAATAATTATGAGTGACTTCAAAACACCTGTCTTACCATTGGACAGATCTTCCAAACAAAAGTTCAATAAAGAAACTATAGAACTCAATATCAAAATCAATAACCTAGACTTAACTGACATATATAGAATATATCAACCATCATCAAATGGATATACTTTTTTTCTAAGCAGCACATGGATCCTTCTCAAAAATAGACCATATATTATGCCATAGGGAAACCCTCAGTAAATATAAAGGAGTGGAGATAATACCATGCATTTTATCTGATCATAATGGAATGAAACTGGAAATAAATGACTAAAAGAAGGAAGGAAAAATCCTACATCACATGGAAAATGAACGATATTTTACTGAATGATCAATGGGTTACAGAAGACATAAAAAACAAAATAAAAAAAATTCTTAGATATAAATGAAAATACAGACACAACATATCGAAATCTATGGGACACAATGAAAGCAGTTTTAAGAGGGAAATTCATCACCTGTATGTCATTCCTCAAAAAAAGAAAAAAACAACAAATAAATGAGCTCACACTTCATCTCAACACCCTAGAAAAGGAAGAGCAAAACAACTGAAAATTTAGCAGAAAGCAAGAAACAATTAAAATCAGAGCTGAAATCAATGAAATTGAAACAAAAGAAACTATTGAAAAAACTGACAAAACTAAAAGTTGGTTCTTCATAAAAATAAATAAGATCGACAGACCCTTAGCCATGCTAACGAAGAGAAGAAGAGAGAGAACTCAAATTAATAACATACGGGATGAAAAAGGCAATATCACAACAGATGCTACAGAAATACAGAAGACAATTAGAAATTATTTTGGAAACTTATATTCCAATAAAATAGAAGATAGTGAAGACATCGATAAAGTTTTTAAGTCATATGATTTGCCAAGACTGAGTCAGGAGGATACACACAATTTGAACAGACCAATATCAATGGATGAAATTGAAGAAGCTATCAAAACACTACCAACCAAGAAAAGCCCAGGACCAGAAGGATATACAGCGAAGTTTTACAAAACCTTTAAAGAAGAATTAATACCAATACTTTTCAAGTTATTTCAGGAAATAGAAAAAGAGGGAGCTCTTCCAAATTCATTCTATGAGGCCAACATGACCCTGATTCTGAAACCAGACAAAGGTACCGCAAAGAAAGAAAACTACAGACCAATATCTCTAATGAACCGAGATGCAAAAATTCTCAATTAAATTCTGGTGAATCAGATTCAAAAACATATCAAAAAAATTGTGCACTATGATCAAGTAGGATTCATCTCTGGGATGCAAGGCTGGTTCAATATACGGAAATCAATAAATGTTATTCACCACATCAATAGACTTAAAAATAAGAACCATATGATCATCTCAATAGATGCGGAAAAAGCATTCGACAAAGTACAGCATCCCTTTATGTTCAAAACTCTAGGAAAACTAGGGATAACAGAAACATAACACAACATTGTAAAAGTAATCTATGCTAAGCCTCAGGCTAGCATCATTTTGAATGGAGAAAAATTGAAGGCATTCCCTCTAAAATCTGGAACGAGACAGGGATGCCCTCTCTCTCCACTTCTGTTCAACATAGTTCTTGAAACACTGGCAAGAGTAATTAGACAGAGGAATGAAATTAAAGGAATAAAAATAGGAAAAGAAGAACTTAAATTATCACTATTTGCGGATGACATTATTTTATACCTAGAAGACCCAAAAGGGTCTACAAAGAAACTACTAGAACTAATAAATGAATTCAGCAAAGTGGCAGGATATAAAATCAACACGCATAAATCAAAGGCATTTCTGCATATCAGCGACAAAACTTCCAAAACAGAAATGAGGAAAAACACTCCATACACAATATCCTCAAAAAAAAATAAAATAAAATAAAATACTTGGGAATCAACCTAACAAAAGAGGTGAAAGATTTATATAATGAAAACTACAGAACCCTAAAGAGAGAAGTAGAAGAAGATCTTAGAAGATGGAAAAATATTCCATGTTCATGGATAGGCAGAACTAACATTATCAAAATGGCGATATTACCAAAAGTTCTCTAAAGGTTTAATGCAATGCCAATCAAAATCCCAACGGCATTTCTTGAAAAAATAGAGAAAGCAATCGTGAAATTCATATGGAAAAATAAAAGACCCAGAATAGCAAAAGCAATTCTAAGCAGGAAGTTTTAATCAGGCCGTATAGCGATACCAGATTTCAAACTATAACAGAGCAATAGTGACAAAAACAGCATTGTACTGGTACCAAAACAGGTACGTTGACCAACGGTATAATAGAGAAAACAGAGACTAATCCACAAAGTTACAACTATCTTATATTTGATAAAGGGGCTAAAAGCATGCAATGGAGGAAGGATAGCATCTTCAACAAATGGTGTTGGGAAAACTGGAAATCCATATGCAACGAAATGCAACTGAATCCCTTTCTCTCACAATGCACAAAAGTTAACTCAAAATGGATCAAGGAGCTTGATATCAAATCAGAGACTCTTCGTCTGGTAAAAGAAAAAGTAGGCTCCGATCTACATATTGTGGGGTCGGGCTCCAAATTCCTTAATAGAACACCCATAGCACAAGAGTTAATAAAAAGAATCAACAAATGGGACTTACTTAAACTAAAAAGTTTTTTCTCAGAAAGAGAAACAATAAGAGAGGTAAATAGGGATCCTACATCCTGAGACCAAATTTTTACTCCTCACACTTCAGATAGAGCCCTAATATCCAGAGTATACAAAGAACTCAAAAAATTAGACAATAAGATAACAAATAACCCAATCAACAAATGGGCCAAAGACCTGAACAGATACTTCTCAGAGGAGGATATACAGTCAATCAACAAGTACATGAAAAAATGCTCACCATCTCTAGCAGTCAGAGAAATGCAAATCAAAACCACCCTAAAATACCATCTCATTCCATTAAGATTGGCAGCCACTATGAAGTCAAACAACTTCAAGGATGTGGAGAAAAGGGTACACTTGTACATTGGTGGTGGGACTGCAAATTGGTGCGGCCAATTTGGAAAGCAGTATGAATATTCCTGGAAAAGCTGGGAATGGAACCACCATTTGACCCTGCTATTGCCCTTCTCGGACTATTCCCTGAAGACCTTAAAAGAGCATGCTACAGGGATACTGCCACATCGATGTTCATAGCAGCACAATTCACAATAGGTAGACTGTGAAACCAACCCAGATGTCCTTCAATAGATGAATGTA
This sequence comes from Ictidomys tridecemlineatus, assembly GCF_052094955.1. Classification (NCBI taxonomy): domain Eukaryota; kingdom Metazoa; phylum Chordata; class Mammalia; order Rodentia; family Sciuridae; genus Ictidomys; species Ictidomys tridecemlineatus. The sequence goes on from NC_135486.1 coordinate 112,894,006, forward strand.
TAAAAAAAATGTGGCATTTATACACCATGAAATATTACGCAGCACTTAAAAATGACAAAATCATGGAATTTGTAGGAAAATGGATGGCACTAGAGCAGATTATGCTTAGTGAAGCTAGCCAATCCCTAACAAACAAATACCAAATGTCTTCTTTGATATAATGAGAACAACTATGAACAGAGCAGGGAGGAAGAGCAGGAAAAAAAGATTAACATTAAACAGAGACATGAGAGGGGTGAGAAAGGGAGAGAAAAGGGAAATTTCATGGAAATGAAGGGAGACCCTCATTGCTATACAAAATTACATATAAGAGGTTGTGAGGGGAATGGGAAAATAATCAAGGAGAGAAATGAATTACAGTATATGGGGTAGAGAGAGAAGATGTGAGGGAAGGGGAAGGGGGATAGTAGGGAATAGGAAAGGCAGTAGAATACAACAATTACTAATAGGGCATTATGTAAAAATGTGGATGTGTAACCGACATGATTGTGTAATCAGCATTTGGGGTGAAATTGGAAGTTCGTAACCTACTACAATCTAATGTATGAAATATGATATGTCAAGAGCTTTGTAATGTTGTGAACAACCAATAAAAAAAATAAAAAAAATTCTTAATGTCTAAATTTGTGGTTATTTCTATGGCACTACTCAAGTTTTACTACTGGAGGTACATTTACAGGATTTGAGAGATGAAACAAAAGCATTCTGTATTTTTATTATTCTCCAAAGATAATACCCTGTCTGTAAGTCTTAGAAGGAAAAAATTATGAATGAGATAAAACAGTTCTTATCTATGTATTTCACATAATTAAACACAAGATGAGTATTGTTTTTTCAACAAAGGCACATTTAGTGATGTCAAATGAGCAGAAATTGGGTGATTTAAAAACTATTAAAATTTAAATCAACTGAATGGAATGTTCCAAAAGAAATGTGAATTTGTGGCTTGCATTTGGGAATAACCTGGTTAGGTATTTGACTCAGGTCCTAATTACTGGACACAAATTCATGAGCTCAAAACCAGAGGCCAGAAAAAAGGCTACACTCTGCTCAGATTATCTCCCCCAAACACTGAGGCTTGTTTATCATATTCTAATTCTAAAATTCTGAGACCTAATGACCATCTGAGAATTCCATACTGCTATTCCTGCTGAAAAGGCATGATTTTCCTATTCAAATTTTTCAGTTCAACCGTATACTAGACAGGCTGTAAGATCCACATAATTGGGGGTCTCCCTGTGAATCATAAAAATATCACCCCTAAAACATAGCAACAGGAAGATTTATTTTTAAGTGTTAGAAGCAAAAACTTAGAGTACTTAATTTGCTGACTCCCATGGGTAGAGTGGCATCTCCCCATCTTTTCCACATTGAGCTGGAAAACTGGAAGGTGACCCCATTTTGTCAATCCTCACTTATTCTTTCTTACTCCACAACATACATGAAACTCACTGTTATGTTGTTGGTGTTCCTCAGAAGCTCATATGTGAGGCAATGCAAGTAAGTTCAGAAATAAAGTGATTGGATTGTGAAAGCCTTAATCTACTCAGTACACTATTTCCTCAGTAAGAATTAACTGGGTGCAACTGTAGGCAGGTAGGATATTGATGGAAGAGGTGAGTCTCTGAGGGCCTGGTTTCAAGACATACATTTTGTCCCTGGTTAGTGGAGTTTCTGTCTGCTTTCTAGTGCCATGTCCTAAACTTCTTTATTCCTTTACACTCTTCTGCCATGTTATTCTGCCTCACTGCAGTCCAAAGCAACAGAGTAAGCCGTGTATGAATTGAGACCTCTGAAACTGTGAGTCCAGTGGTTCTTGTCAGGGTCACAGGAGTGAAGAAGCCAACTAAACTAATCACATCAACATGGTTAACTAAAGAGGTGATTTGTGCCTTTAATTTCCTAATTTCTCCATGATTCTAGAAGGATTCATGAAAGAAATGAAAAAGATCTGGGGAAAAAATGAGTGAAGTGTCCTTGAGAATGTCCCTGGGAAACTCACTCACTTTCTCTCAGCTTTGATTTTTTCACATACAGGTAGAGAGAATGATTCAAAGTTGGCAGGATTTCAAAAACAGTTCATGCACATGATACAGAAAACTAGACTTGTTTCATATTCCTACTCAAGGACAACTAGCGAAACTGTGGCACACACCTGTAGTCCCAACCACTCTGGAGGCTGAGGCAGGAGAATTACAAATCCAGGAGTAACTCTGAGGACCTTTAAGAAGATATATCTGCCATTTGTCCCAGATATCCCACTCCTGGGTCTATACCCAACATAGAGAACATGGCAAAATCTTATCTCAAAGAAAAAGAGGATAATGACTTCAATATGTACAATACTTCAAGAAAATTCAAGATTGACTCTAAATTCCCTCTTCTAATCTCTCTTTTATTTTTTCTTTATTGCTTTTAGATGTCTTAGAATTAGATCTTCCCTTTAATCTTCCCTTTTTAGCAAGAAAATATATAAGGTAGCATCACTGTACCAGAACTTAAACTATACTACAGAGCAATAGTAACAAAAAGAGCATGGTATCGGCACCAAGATTGACTGGTAGACCAATAGTATGGAATAGAGGACACAGAGACTAACCCACATAATTGCAGTTATCTTACATTAGACAAAGGCGCCAAAAACAAATATTGGAGAAAAAAAACCCTTTTCAACAATTGATGCTGGAGAAACTGGCAATCCATATGCAACAAAATGAAATTAAAATGCTATTTCTCACCATGCACAAAACTCAACTCAAAGTAAATCAAGGACATAGGAATTAAATCAGAGTCACCGTGCCTATTATAAGAAAAAGTAGGCCAAAAACTCCATCATGTCAGATTAGGCCCCAACTTCCTTAATAACACTCCTATAGCACAAGAATTAAAATGAAGAATCAATAATTGGGTGGATTGAAACTAAAAGTTTATTCTCAGTAAGAGAAACAATCAGTGAGATGAAGAGAGAACCTACATCTTGGTAGCAACATTTTACACCTCACACATCAGATAGAGCACTAATCACTAGGGTATATGAAGAAGGCAAAAAGCTAAACACCAAAAAAAAAACCTAATATCTTAACCAAAAATGGGCCAAGGAACTGAAGAGACACCTCTCAGAAGATGAATTATAATCAACTCACAGATATATAAAAAATGTTCAACATGTGTAGAAATTAGAGAAATACAAATCAAAACTACTCTAAGATTTCATCTCACTCCATTCAGAATTCAGCTATTAAGAATATAAACAACAATAAGTGTTAGTTAGGATGTGAGGAAAAAGGTACACTCATACATTGCGTATAGGACTGTAAATTGGTGCAGCCAATATAAACAATAGTATGGAGATTCCTTGGAAATCTGGGGATAGAATCACCATTTGACCCAGCTATCCCTCTCCTTGGTCTATACCCAAAGGACTTGAAAACAGCATACTTCAGGGACACAGCCACATCAAAGTGTATAGCAGTACAACTCACAATAGCCAATCTGTGGAACCAACATAGATGTCTTTTAGTAGATGAATGAATAAACAAAAAATGATATATATACACAATGGAATATTAGTCAGCAATAAAAGAGAATAAAATCATGACATTTTCAGGTAAATGTATAGAGTTTGAGAAGTTAATGCTTAGTAAAGTTAGCCAATCCCAGAAAAACAAATGTCAAATATTTTCTCTGATATAAAGAGGGTGATTCATAATGGGGTTTTGGGGGAGCATGGGAGGATTTATACAAACTCTAGACAGAATAAAGGGGTGGGAGTGCTAAGAAGGGGGCATGGAGGAATAAAAAGATGGTGGAATGAGATGGATATCATTACCTTAAATACATATATGAAGACCTTAGAGGTGTAAATATAGTGCTTTATATGTGTACTATGAATTGTAACTCATTCTTCTGTCATATATAACAAGTTAAAATAAAAAGAAATGAAACAGAGGATTCAGAGTGGGAGTAATAAACCAACTTTGTCTTGCAGTAGAGTGCACTTGGACCTGGACTTCATGTATGAGAAGATGCATGCACCAAACCAGAGAGAGACCACAGTGAGGTGGGCACTACAAGTGGCAAAGGAATTTGTCTTACACTGTGCAGGATGAAGCCATAGGATGTAGAAACCAGGATGATATTTTATTCATCCTAAGTCCCTGGGGAAATAAGGAGTGGAGACCAAATGTGATGCCAGAAATATGGGATAATGTGTTCATAGTGATAAGGAACTTTTGATCCAAGAAAACAAATTGTAGAAAATTTTTTTCTAATGATCTAGCAGCTAAAATTATTGAAATATACTTTTTTCAAAACAAGAGAAATCTAAAATCTTCCTTCATGATCATGATCACTCTGAAATTCCAAAATTTCTAGACTTTAAAATTAAGGACCAAAATTTATGTCTCCTCTAATGAAAAAATGTGTATGTATGTGTGTATATGTATACATATTATGTGTGTTTGTGTGTGTGTGTTTGTGTGTGTGTGTTTGTGTGTGTGTGTGTGTGTGTGCGAGTCTGTATATATGGGGTTGTTATTTGTGTGAGCATGTGTGTGATTTATATAGTTTGCTGCTCATTTTATGAGTCAGAGTTTAAGAGCTTAGCATCTAATGTATGTGTGTGTGTGTGTGTGTGTGTGTGTGTGTGTGTATGAGTGTGCATGTGTGTGTTCTGGATTATGTTACAGAATCTTCATCTTATACTGCCGCCCACAACCAGCGCAGGCAGCTAAACTTAAGGTCACTCGTGGGAATTTCCTGGGATACCAAATAAAACACAGACACACACACTTTATCTTTGAATCAAGCTTCAGGATGGCTCCTCTGCTCTCAGCCTCAAGCTCCCCAAATTGGAGAGTGAGGAATGTCACCAGAGGCTGGCAAGAGAGAGAGCTAGCCTGTTCAGAAGTGAGCTTTTATTGGGTGGGTACCCTAATTCTTTAAAAAGTTTCATCCAAAAAATGTCAAGAGGGGCAGGGTTACAGGTGAGAAATTCAACCCCTGGGGCTGTGGGAAGAAACACATGAAGACACATTCGGCTACTTCAAGGATTCAGGCAATATCTATGTCCCTACAAAAGGAACAGACAGAACCTCTTCCAATCACAAAAAGGAGAATGCCAGTTATTCAGCCCAACAGCCCCCCCCTAATATTCCCACTATTTTTCTTTGAAAAAGCAGGTGATGGGTCACTTTTTTGAATCCCTAAATCCGTATTTTGAAGGCTCACCATCCTACTATTATAATAGAGAATTAGTAGCAAAGAGAACAACACAAGAATATAACATGCAGAATGTTTAAGAATGTTTTCAAGGTTATTTGATCAGCTAAAAAGTGGGATCCAAAAAATCAATTTTACTTTTTTTTTACATCTTGAATACAATGATGGAGCTCCAAAATATTCAAGCTGTTATTATTATTTTGCCAAATACCGAAACAAATGATTTTTAACCTTCTTCCAATCCATTGGGAAGCATTGTATTTGGCTAGCATGACATTTAAGTCTTTCCTTGAATTTCAAATCTGAAAGTTCATTACTAATATTTAAGGCAGTAGCTTCTAAAGCATTTAGCTTAGTCTCAATTCTTTCATCAATATTTATTTGATTATGAAGAGCCTTGGAAGTATTCTGAGTGAAATTATTAAGAAAATTTGCATGTTGAATATTTTGAGATATGGCCACTGAAGCTGTGACCATTGAAGCAATAAAAGAAACCAAGGCAACAACTCCCACTATTATGAGCACATTTAGATCTCACTAGCTAGGAATGTATTTATTGTAAGACTTGAAAACCAGCTTCAGTGTACCATGGCTCTGAAATATTAGCTGGTAATAAGACAAAAAAGGGCTGATGAAGTATACCTTTTTCTCTATTATATCTGGTGATACAGTTAGTTAAATTACATTTACTACATGTTACAAGATATCTATAATCTTTCCATTTAATTTATACATTCCAGTAATTAAGACATAAGGAGATTGAACACAGGCTCATAAGCCATAGCAAAAACTTTCCTTACAGTTCTTGCCTACAAAGTCTGGTAAAGACTTGTCAGTAAAATGTAAGAATTCTGAGGCAGGAATTAAGTACCAAACATCTTTCTGAATGCCACCTTTGCTGAAAGTCAAGATGTTGCTAACAAATCCTCCAGGAATTTGGAAGTCCTCTTGCATAACTGCCTTTTGTCAATTTTAGGAGACCAGTACAAAATACACCCACTATTTTTAGACACTTTATGTTGTAGTGTAAATGTATTTATACAATCTATCTACTTACGAAAAGTGCCAATTTCTATTGCAGAATGGTTAGGACAATGAGGTATTATTCATGGAAGTTCTGCTGAGATGACTGGGTTGTTATGGGAAAGTCCCATTTAATAACTCATCTAATATAAAGTTTTAAGTTTCCATTAACAGTAGAATTAGTTGGTCTAAGTCTCCTAATTCTGTCTTTCCCTCAAATAAAACTTTTAGACAGCCAGCATGTTTATCATGGAACCAGCACAACATTGCCAGGATAATTAAATCCATTCACATCATTGAGAGTAATATGAGTGTCTGTAAGTCCTCCCATCATATGTGAGTCATTAGTAGATACTGGGATGGATTCTCCAGTCCACACAACTGGGTGTACTAGAGGAGGATCTGGAAAATATGTACAATAAGTTTCTCTCTGATTCCCTATTACCCAACAGCTCAATAGAGCTGTTACTGCGGCAGCAAGCATCACCATTGGAGTTTTAGCTTTCCCTGGATGTCAAATCATTCCTGTAGCCCATATTGTCAATTTCTTCAGGTCCTTTAATTAGATTAGCTTCCTTGTTCAGTTTCTCAGGGTCCATCTTCTCTTCTGTCGAGTTTTTAAAAATTGTTTTTAGTTGTACAGGGACAAAATATGATGTTTTCTAACTTTTGAGTGAAGGCTTCTCTGGGTCGATCTTCAGTCATTTGAATCTAGGTTCTACGTCCTCCATGCCTGATGGTGTGTTAAGGTAACCAAAGAGGAGAAAAAGCACCTTCTGGAAAAATACAAGCATGACTTCTGCCCCACATAATCACTAGGTCTTGTCCTTTCCATTGATCAGTCTGTAAGTCCTAAAGGGCCTGTTGCTATGGAAGACATGTGTCACTCAGTGCAGTGTGACCTTCTGAGTCATAATTTAGAAAATTTAAAACAAATAGAGCATAATTGAGGTTATGTTGGGGAGTCATAGTCCTATATCCCCCTTTTAGTTTTTGTAATTGTAGCTTAATAGGTAAATGAGCTCATTCTACAATGGCTTGACCTTTAGGGAATATGGAATATTCCTTATGGAATAACTTCTTTATGATAAATCCAAAACTCTTGGCAAAATTGTTGAAAAGAAAAGCTTACATAAGCCAGTGGATTATCAGTTTTAATCTTTATCATAGTGCGGTCCTAAGCAACTTAGCAAGACTCTCTTTCAAAATAAAAAATAAAAAGGGCTGGGAAACAAAATCAGTAAGAAATGTTAAAAGATCCATTTTACAGGAATCTGCATGGTGGTGAGCAGGTCATTCCCTGGATAAGGCCAGCCTGCAGTCCCACCAGGCAAGTTAGAAGGTCACTGGCCCACATAGAGGGGACAGTGTGCAGGCTTTTCAGGCTTTTTCAACATAACCCCATGATGCACATTTTTGTCCTCACTGATTAATTCTCTCAGTTATCTTTGATTTATTGGTTTTGACCTCTTTCTTTTTCTTTTCCTGACTATTGGAATGATTCTGATTGCAAAATGGCTGAACTCCTTTTACCTCTGACTGTCTGCTGACTCATAGAATTAAGTGAATTCACATTTAGTAATAAGTAAACAAAAGGTCGTCTGTGGATTTGTGTTTACAAGCAGTTCTGCAGCAATTTGTAACTGAGTTGGGAGTTTTCTGGGAGATGTAGAAATAAATATGTAACCTATGTGAGGTTAAAACATCAACCAGGGTTTTTAGAAGGTGTCTTGAACTTTCAACGGAAATGGAATCACAAGATTTTGCTCCAGGGCCCTACTGTTTGATGGTAGTAATTAGCTATGTAACTGTATATGGTGAGTTAAAATTTCTGGGGCTTAGTTGCTCTTTCATAAAATGATAATTATAGCCATACATATCTCATAGAATTGTTGGATGGGTTGTGCCAGTTAATGAAGGAGAAGTCCTTAAAACAACAACAAAATATTAGAAAAAAAAGTAGAAGAAATTGGACGTCACTTTCCTATGCTCATATATGACTACATGACCAGTAAAATTCCACATCATGTACAACCACAAAAATGGTATCATAATTTGAATAAGATATACTCCACGTATGTATAATGTCAAAATACAATCTTCTGTCATATATATCAAAAAATCCCAAATAAAAATTTAAAGAGTTAAAAAATAAACACTAGCTAGTTTTTATTGAGGTAAGCGTTGTGTGGGGGTGTGGTGTACCTATCTCTCTTCACTCCCAGTTGAGAAACCTCTCTAGACTTTAGGGCTCAGAGCTTCCATGGCAGGTGTGTCTTCTTTGAGATCCTGCCTATTCTACCTTTGTGCATCATGATGATAGGATCTCTTGGTTCCTGACTGGACAGCAGGAACTTATGGACTTTAATATACAAAATAAGTAGAATAATGAAGAAGGGGTGTGTTTTATATCAATCCTGAGAGAGGCAGGCAGTCCTGAGCAAGTCCTGTGATTCAGATAACAAGACCCGCGGACATCTTAGGTCAATTCTAGCCAATATCCATCACCTACATGAGGAAAGAAGTCTAGTTACACCCAACGGCTCACACTTCCCTGCTCTTTAGTTTTGTTGATTCTGCTGTTTTTATATTTTTTGAAAAAGGAGTGAGTTTAAAATGGAAAGAATGAGTGAGTCAAATTTTTCTACAAGTTTCAGTAAAGTATTCTTTCACTTCACAGAACTCATTTAAATTTATAATTCAAAATCTAAATTTGTGGTTTTTTTCTTCTTTGTAGTTTAGTGTTTCATTCCCCCAACAAAGGTTAAAATTCATGAAAGCCAAGTTTATAAATAGTTCATGTGTAATGCTTGACACAGGTCCTGAACACAGTGGGCATACATAACATTCAACCTGCAGTGACTATGGGGTGCGGAACATTCCTCCTTCAGTCCAAGAGGATGTGTTCCTGGATCTGATGGTCTTCAGAACACTCCAAACATAAGGCCCAGAATACTTGGCCATTCCCTGTCCGCGCCACAAAGCTTAGATACTGTCGGCCTTCCAAAGTTGGCAAGATGAAAATAGTCCTTACTTAAAAGAAAGAGCATTTGAGAGCTGAGTTTAAAAAATCATCTTTCTTTTTTTTTTCTTTCATTATATTCTTTATTTTTTCTTTTTGCATACTTAAGATTATAACCTGTGAGTTTTGAATGTAAAACAAAAGTCAAACCCATGTGCAATTTATTTGTCAGTGGAAGTAATAACAGGCTTCTCAAAAGAGATATTATGTAAACTTACGATGCACAAGAGAATGGACTGTCCCATGCCAAGAAAGAAGCTCCACCTTTAAAATTGATAAGAATGTTTTTTCTCATACCTCTATGATTACTTTATTTGGCATCTTACAATTGCCTGTTCATGTGTGCCCCTCTCAAAGCAGCATGGTATCTGGGGCTGAGTCTGTATATAACCAAATACGTGAGCATATCTTCATACTTAACCTATGGAACAAATGTATGTGTCCTTTAAAAGATGAATATATAAATAAAATGTCATACACACACACACACACTATGAAATATGACTCAGCCTTAAAGAAGAATAAAATGGCATTTACTGGTAAATGGATAGAGCTGGAGAATATTATGTTAAGCAAAATAAGTTGATCCCCCCAAACCAAATTTCAAACGTTTTCTCTGATATCTTGATGCTAATTCACAATAAAGTGGGGTGTAGACACGATTAAGTAGAAATATGTGAAGAGAATGAAGGGGGTTTATGAGTAGGAAGTATAGTAGAATGAATCTCATGGTTGTACATGATGTAGATTTACCTGGATTGTGTAATCATATATGCACATAAAGTAATACTGTATTATTCATTCTATTATCCTTCCCTTTTTATATTTTATTTTGAGAGAGGGTCTATCTATGTGTCATAGGGCCTCAATCAATTTGAGACTGGTTTTAAACTTGCAATCCTCTTTCGTCAGCTTCCAGAGTCTTGGAGATCACAGCAAGGAATAAGTTGTCCTAGTGCTCAAGATAAATTAGGAAAGACTATACCAAAATAGGTGCTGTGGGAGCTGGTTTTTGAAGGGTAAGCTGAAGTCTTTTGTGAGGCACAAAAACATTCTAGGTGCAGTAACCTGTATAGCCAAAAGTTTATGGATGTAGCTTGTTTTGATGAAGGTCTCATGTATTCTCATGTCAGCAGCTACGGTGCTATGAACAATTAAAGAAATTAAATGCTAATGGCTTTGCTTGAGTTCAAATATAAAATATTAAATAACATTGACATTATTGATTACAAAGTGATATATTGATTTTTCCACCAAACATAAACTAAGCATACTACAGAAGTTTCAGGCCATATACAAAATCTAGGTCTGGCCACTCACCCCCAAAATCAAACCCAAAGGGTAAATGTAAAAAGCAAGTAAAGAAATTTAATCTGTGTATCCACCCCAGGAAGACATATTTTTAGGCATGTCTTCAAGGTGTGGAGTTGACCTGAAGGCTTTCATACAAAAATTAGAGCAGTGGGGAAGAAGTATGCATTGTTAAGCAATCTTGCCCAAACTGTAGTCTCATGGATCACTATCTCAGTTCTAGCACTGTGAGGTAGCTCCTGAGAAGTCCTAATCACTTGAAAGGGGTAAATTTTTACTTATTGCTCAGGATGTTTATCTACCAGATATTGGATACTAGAAAGGCAATGTAGATGCCATGATATGATTCCTTTTGTTGAGGGAACACTCTTTTCATAGTGATCTGTCTACAAGACTCTGCCATTCCTGGAAGGAATTGAAAAATGAATGAGAAATTCTAGGTACCACTCTGGTGCTCTGAAGAAGAGCTGCTTTAAAAGCTGAGGATCAGGGCTGGGGTTACAGCTCAGTTGGTAGAGTGCTTGTCTTGCATGCAAAAGGCCCTGGGTTCCATCCTCAGCACCAAACAAACAAAACAAAACAAAACAAAACCCCCAAAGCTGACAATCAAATGTCCCTTCAATCTTGCCTCAATCTCCAAGGTGGTATCAGATTAGGTATATTTGGGACTAAACATTCTTATTTTGCTAGTTTTTAGATAAACACTCCTTAAATGATTAACATGTCTTGTGCAAAGCTGCGTAGTCACAAATATTAGGTTAGTAAAGGATACCTAAAGAAGGCAGAATACCAAGATTTATTCTTCTTTTAGTTACCCATTGGACAGCTGTTGGCCTTAAAGTTACTGTAATTACCAAAGGAAGTTTGTTTATGTAAATAGTTTAAAAGATCAAAGGAAGAGAGTGCATGATTCTTTGTCAACTGCAAAGAGAACACCTGACCCCTCCAATTTCAGAAGATGCATAGGTGGCCTTTCCACTGGCTGTATGCCTGGCCCCACCTCCTTTCCTAGCACATAAATTGGCCTCACTGAATTTCAGCTTGACACATTTTGGCAAAAAAGACCACATAGCAGAAAAAAAAAAAAAACAATTCAGAAGACAGAACTGCTGAAGAAAAGTGGTGATGGATCTGATCTCCAATTCTTCCATAGAGACCTTGGTCCTCCTGGCTATCTTCCTGGTGCTCCTATATCTGTGAGTAGCTGTCCAGTCTCCTCTCCTCTGTAACCCTGGAGGTGGGGACCTAATTATGTTCCTCTTTTCTTTGTCTATTTGAAAGATCAAAAGAGATCATGGAATTGAAATTTCTATAAACACTTAAAAAGTTCCTATTGAGCATGCCTGGCCCCATCTCCTTTCCTAACACATAAATTGGCCTCACTGAATTACAAATTGACACATTTTTGGCAAAAAAGCCTACATAGTAGAAAAAAAAAATTCAGAAGACAGAACTGCTGAAGACAAATTGTGAGTTCCTGTGGATAGGGAAATTGGTGTTGATATTTGTTTCTGGGGGTTATCTGATTGGCTCTGTGTTTTCACCTAGAGGAATAAACCAGAATTCAGCATATACAGATAATTAATAACTATTATCACATGCAGTGGGAACCTCACTCCCTTTCAAATTTAAAGAATTCTGGGGAAAACCAGTTTACTTGGGTTTTGTCTCTTTATCTTCTTGGATTTCTGCCTATTGCAGAAGACATGCAAGAGGACTATCCCCTGTGCATGTGGTGACTCCTGCCCCCTCTTGCCCCCAGCACCCTCTATATAACACACCTCAGACTCCCTGGAAGGTTGACTGCACAATTCCCTCTTTTTCTCCTGGCACTTCCCTCTCTTGTAAAACTCAATTATTTCACCCTGAAATTCACAGAACTGATTCCTTGTAAATGATAAGTGTCTAGAGCAGAGAATACCTGACAGAAATTTTAAGAAGTTTTATTCTTTCCTTTTGTATAATTTTCTCTCTCTCTGAGATATTAGCATCAGTAAAGAGACTTATTATCCCTCAATATGAAATAGTCTAGCAGCGTGAACAACATCACAAAGCCAAATTGGCTTTACTTCTTTTCCTTTACACTCCAACATAAAAGCATGAATGAATATCATCTAGTAGGGAAATTGCTTTTACTAATGGGATCCTGACATCATGAAACAGAGGGAAAGAGGTTATTTTGATTGTGTGTAGGGGAGATTCCACACAGATCACATCTGACATTTTTCTCAATTTCACTCTTAAAAATAAGGAATCAAAATAGCATGGAAAATGAAAATATAGATCTGTCTTTTATTGTCTGAAAGAAAAGGTACTACTAATTCAGGGTGTTGTGGCAACATAATTCTCTCTCTGCAGACATTCTCTAGTGAATCAATGTAGTTTAATTTTACTGTATGTAATGACAGGATTTGTACAGAGTATGTGAAAACTATACTGCCTTAAAAATTCTCCTCCAAAGAAGCAGCAAGTTCTTATTCAACTGTCTGGAACACATTATGGATTCTTATTTTATGTTGCATATTGTCTGCTCTGTCATCAGGACTGTAACTGAAATTTGGAAGGTCACCTTCTATGTAGTTAAAAGGAATTGCTGGGCATGTTGAGCTATTTAAACATGCCAGACTTTTCTCTTCTGTGCTACTATGGGGCAATCTTTGCAAGACTGGTTGTTTCGTTATTGAAGTAGCTGCCAGGAATCTCTTGTTCACCATTTTTCCTTTACCTAGTCATTCATCTATTATCAATGCTGATAGGGGTGAAGATTTTAGGATCCAGAACCCTCAGGCATGGGGATGTGAACATGACACATCTGTGTTTCAGGTTGGCTAGCCCAAGGAAGCACCAGCCTTTGTGGGTTTTCATACAAGGAGAGTTGATGTATAGAGGCAAGACACAAATTTATTTTATGATTGATTGCCTTGGTAAACATGAGCATGCCTAACTCTGTGCTGCCATCTGAGCATCACCAGTTGGAGGATCAAACTCAATGAGAGGAGGAATGGCCTGAAGATGATTCCTCAGTCATTTATTCCTCACAGTAGCACTAAGAGTCTAAGGAAACTCAGCCTTCCTTCTTTCTCAAGTCACTTAGATTGTCTGACAATGGACTTGGGTGACACTCAACTTAGCTCACGTTGGTATAAAGCCAATGGAAGTCCCAGTTTTCTTAAATGTCACATTTGTCATTCAACAGAAATAAGAATACTATGACTGCTTCCAAATATCCATGTGAAGTCAAATTTAAAGAAGGGCTGAATGCTGAACCAGAGACATGGCATAGAAAGAAGGAAAAGTATGAAAGGTTTATGACCAAATTGCAAGAAATAATGTTACCATAGGTTCTCAGTGGACACTGTGTGCTTGAATGGATTTGGTTACTCAAAATCTCATAATGAAAGGCATGTCAAAGCATTGGCCCTTTTTTACTAGGAATCTCTACGTTAAGGAAAGGTTAACATACCAAATACACATAGCAACTGTGATGCCCTGGCAGAATGCCAGCCTGACCTTCTCAGTCGCAGTCAAGGCTGGGAATGTTTATTAAGAACAAACCCAATTATTGGGGCAATGAAGACTCAAGTTCTTTTACCAAATCATTGTGCCTCTTGTGGCAGGAAGTTATCTCTAAGTGGTGTTGGAAAACAGAATGTGCCAGTTGGAGTTTTTGTTGTTATGTATCACCGACATGTTACCTATCTCACTGCCTGGTCCAGTTTCTAAGTCAGAGACTGGTCAGGACCTTATCTATAGAATGACAATCAGGCTGACCCGGCTTTCTATTTCACTTTATAGATATGGAACCTACTCTCATGGGCTATTTAAGAAGCTGGGAATACCTGGACCAACACCTCTGCCTTTATTTGGAACTCTTCTGTACTACTGCAAGGTGAGTGTGCTTAAGCTCCTTCTATTTTTTCTCCTGAGTACAAATGCCAGTTTAGTACCATCAATAAAAATGTTCCTCTTCAGGAGAAATTTAGTAGTTTTTATCCTTTGAGAAACAATGTTCAGGCCCCTCCTGGAGCATGGCCAGGTTTTTCCTGTAGCTCTGATGTCAACTCTTCAAGAGCCTCAGTGGAACAGCTTGGATCTCTCGTACATCTGCATTTGATCTTCATGATGTTGTTCAGACTTTGATTTTTTCATAAAAAAGATGTTTAACTTGCTGGGTGCACATTTCCAGGACGATTATATTGTGCTTAGTATTTGAGCAGAAAGTCTGTGAAAGAGGGCATGGTTAACACCTTCAAACATTCCTATTCTTTGCAAGGTCTCATGAGTCCCTTTGTAAATAAAAAATGAAACTACAATTTCTGAAGAACCCCAACCATTTATAAGTTGACAATTTGTACATACTTAATTTTTGAATGTGTAAATACCCCGTGGTTATTTCCATGGCTTCACCCAAGTTTTACTTCCTGTGAGATATTTGGAGGATTTAACAGGTGAAACGACAGCATTCTGCATTTCCTTTTATCGTTCAAAGATAGCACCCTAGCAGTGAGTC
Organism: Ictidomys tridecemlineatus; assembly: GCF_052094955.1. Lineage (NCBI taxonomy): Eukaryota > Metazoa > Chordata > Mammalia > Rodentia > Sciuridae > Ictidomys > Ictidomys tridecemlineatus. Next base: position 112,909,092 of record NC_135486.1, read on the forward strand.
TTAGCAACGAATAAGTATGAATGAGATAAGGTAGCCCTTGTCTATGAATTTCACATAATTAAGCACAAGATGTGTATTGTTTTTTAACAAAGGCAGTATCACATATGAAATGAGTAGTAATCACATGATTTTAAAAAAATTAAAAAATTTTAAACTGAATGGAGGGTAACATGTTCCACAACAAATGTGAATTTTCATCAAGCCTTTGTCATTAACCCATTTAAATATCTGACTCGGGGCCTGACTATTGACAGAAATTCATGAGCTCAAAACCAGAGGTAAAAAAAAAAGGCTACACTATGCTCAGATTATCTCTTCCAAACACTGAGGCTTGTTTATCATACTCTAATTCTATAATTCTGAGCATAATTATAGACCCCCTGAAAATTATAGGCCCCCTGACACCCTGAGAATTCCATTCTGCTATTTCTGCTGAAAAGACACTATTTCCTATTCACGCTTTCCAGATCAACAGTATACTAGATAGCCTTTAAGATCCACACAATTGGGGGTCTCCCTGTGCATCATGAAAACATCATCCCTGAAACATAGCAATAGGAAGATTTCTTTTTAAGTGTTAGAAGAAAAAAACTTAGGGCAAGTACTCAATTTGTTGACTCCCATGGGTAGGAGTGGCATCTCTCCATCTTTTTCACGTTGAGCTGGAAAAACAGAAAGTGACTTCATTTTGACAATCCTTACTTATTCTTTCTCACTCCACAACATGCATGAGAATCACTGTTATGGTCGTGGTATTTCTCAGAAGCTCATGTGTGAGGCAATGTAGGAAAGTTCAGAAATAAAGTGATTGAATTGTGAAAGCCTTAATCTTCTCTACACTATTTCCTCAGTAAGGATTCACTGGGGGCAACTATAAGCAGGTAGGGTGTTTGTGGAAGACGTGGGTCACTGGGGGCCTGGCTTCAGGGCATACATTTTGTCCTTGGTTAATGGAGTTTCTGTCTGCTTCCTGATGCCACGTTCTTGTAAAGGTCCGGCAAAGCGTCGGAGAAAGGGACCACCAAGAGACCACTCATGCAATTGGCAGAAGGGGATTTATTGAACCAGCATGCTGGGGCTCCATGCCCACTCAAAAAAAAAAGAACAGCCCAGAGCCCAGAGCAGTGGTTGAGCAATGCTTAAGTACACTTTTTTGGGGAGGGCGGAAGCTTTGCATACATCAGGGCAAATCATCATGAGGCGCAGGAAAATCAAACAACAACTCTTAGACATGATTAGTACATTCATTGGTGGGAACAGTCTGGGCACGGGTGATTGGTCACCTCTAAGTGGGGTACACATTCAAACTGATTGGTTTTGGTGCCTGGATGCCTAAGTGCCGGGCTACTCAGAGTCCTAAGTTATTAAACAACAAAATGGCCAGTAGGACATTTTCTTAAGTGCCTCAGGGATTTAACTCAGCCTTTGCAGTTTAGAGGCAGGTTTACAATGCCTGGTCCTTAACATTTTATCTCAGGCTTTGCAGCTTTGAAACTTTACCCTTTCAGTCCTGAGCTGTTTTATTCCTTCACACTCTTCTGCCATGTTATTCTGCCTCACCACAGACCACAGCAACACAGGAAGTGATGTATGAACAGAGACCTCTGAAAATGTGAGCCCAGTATATCTTAGTTTTCTACATGGTTCTTATAAGGGTCACAGTAGTGAAATAGCCAGCTAAACTACTCACATCAACATGGTCAACTTAGAGGTGACTGGTGCCTTAAACTTCCTCATTTCCCCAGTATTCTAGGGAGATTCATGAAAAATGAGTGAAGTGGCCTTGATAATTTCCATGGGAAACTCATTCACTTTCTCTCAGCTTTGATTTTTTCACATCCAGGTGGAGGGAATGATTCAAAGTAGGCAGGATTTCAAAACAGTCCATGCACATGAGAAAATGATACAGAAAACTAGACTTGCTTCATATTCATACTCAAAGATAAGTAGTGAAACTGTGGCACACACCTGTAGTCCCAACCACTCTGGAGGCTGAGGCAGGAGAATCACAAATTCAAAGTCATTATAGAAAACATGGCAATACCTTGTCTAAAAAAAAAAAAAAAGAGGATAATTTCTTCAATATGTATAATACTTCAAGAAAATTCAAGATGGACTCTAAATTCCCTTTTCTAATATGTCGCAGTCTGGTTGGGCACAAATTAACCGAGCTGCCACAAAGCCTTGTAGATTTAAATGGCAACTCTTTATTCTGGAACTCTCACGGGCACTCTACACACACTTCTCGGGAACACACTCCCTCCACCAGCCTGAACTCCAAAGAAGCCAGTGCCTGAAGCAACAGGATCCACCCTAAATCCAGCAGGAGCCTCCCTAATCCCAGAGCAGGGTTACCTTTAAACCATTCCCTCTTGCAAAATGCCAGGCATCATTCCGACTAAACTGTGGCTCTCAACACTAATATTCCATTTATTTTCTCTTCTTTGCCTTTGGATGTCTTAGAATGAGAGCTTCCCTCTAACTGCCAGTTATGGACCATATTCCAGTCTGATTTTAAGGGATTGGAATCATTGGTTCCTGAATTAGAAGCAGGGTTCAATATTTTCAAAATAACAATATAAATTCTCTTGTTACTCCACCCAGGGTTTTGGCAGTATGATGTCCAATGTCAAGTATGGGAAAATGTGGGGGTGAGTATTTTGGAAACTTTTCTTGGGTAGACTTGTTGGATGAGGCACTCCAGGGCAAGAGGACAATGCCTATCTAGAGCTATTACTAGGAATTAATTATCATAAAGCTTTTAGAGGCTCCTCCTCCTGTGAAGAGTCCCATATTTAACCAGGTGTCAAGGTTCAAAGTCAAAAATGTCATACTTTGGACATTTCTCAGTCTCTGATGACCCAAAAACTCTTGGCCTCACCTTCTCTCCAGTGCCCAGCCTCTACCCCCTTTTCCATTTTTCTTCATTAGGAGCCTTTAATACTGCATAGAAGGCATTAAGTCAGACCTTTCTAAAACGTGCATGGCTTAATCTACTTTCAAGATTGCCACTTTGAATAAAAGTGACCTTTATATGAATTTTTGGGGTTATTATTTACATTTGATAGAAAAGAGGAGACAGAGATGAACAAATTGGGAAATGATTTGACCTCTGCTTTCTTTTATTTTAACTTTCTCTGCAAGCATAAAGTCTTGGGGATTTCATTTGTTTTTTCATGTCCATTAGGATTTTTCAATAGAAGTGTAAAGAGGAATTTCTCTGCCTATCTCATTCTACTGACTTTGAAGAATGGATGGCCAATACATTCTAAACTACTATGTTCCCATGACCTTGTGTACTTCATAATCTGCTAGGGTTACATTAGTTAATTTCAGCAGCTATTTTCTTAATAATGCTTGGTGAAAGCAGCTCCAGAGGTATTATTGTAGATCTTGTGTTCTATGAGCAAGTGGGAGATGGCTTTGCCTCTTCCTCCCTCTTCATCTTCTCTCATCAAGTCCTCAAAACTGCAGAGCTGGCCACATCATCCTGCCTAACTGGCATGGCTCATAAAGGCCATTTTTTTTTGAGTGGAAAGAGCATACAGGGCTGAGTCCCCACTGATAAAACCCCAGCTGTGTCTTGCATCTTAAGCACTTGTAAGAACTTAATAATTTACTTGTCTATTTTTTCTAATTTAATATTCTTTCACATCAGAAGAAACAATTAAAGCATAAAAAGAGAACCTCCAGAAGTGGATAAAATCTTTGCCTACTGCACTTAATTTATGGTGTTAATATTCACAATATACAAGCAACCCAATAAGCTTAACACCAAAAAAATCAAATAACCCAATCAATAAATGGACAAAAGAACTGAGCAGACCCTTCTCAAAAGAAGAAATACAAATGATCAATTAATATATGAAAAACATTCAACATATCTAGCAATTAGAGAAGTGCAGATTAAAACTGCTCTGATTATGAAACATTTTTAAATACAAAAATTATTGACGAATGAGAGAGAAAACACGTACATACCATTTAGACATCTCCAACCAGGTTCTTCCTATGAATAATTTTTTTATCTTTAAATATCTCTTCCCTGCTTCAGTTACATAACCTTCATTTTATCTGGCCAGAATCTTGTTGTGTGTCATCACCTACCTTGAACTTGTATCTAGTGTCAATGTGCATTCTACAGTCAGGCATATGGATTGTGAAATATCAGTTTGAATTCTTGGGTGTTGCTCCAACTGAAAAATATGCCTTAGTAGGTTTAATGAGCTCTTCTTTCCCAATATAGATTGTATGATGGTCAACAGCCTGTGTTGGTTATTACAGATCCAGAGATGATCAAAACAGTGCTGGTGAAAGAACATTATTCTGTTTTTACAAAGTGGCCGGTAAGCATTCATTTTTTTAAATTTCTTTTTTCTTTTTTTAATTGATTTTTAAAAAAATAAATGACAGAAGAATGCATTACAATTCTTATTACACATATGTAACACAATTTTTCATATCTATGATTGTATATAAAGTATGTTGACACCAATTTATGTCTTCATACATGTACTTTGGATAATGATGTGTATCACATTGCATCATTTTTGGTAACCACGCCCCTTTCCTTTCCCTGCAACCCTTCTGCCCTATCTTGAGTTCATCCATTTCTCCCATGCTCCTCTTCCCTAACCCACTATGAATCAGCTTCCTTATATCAGGGAAGAAATTTGAGCATTCGTTTTTTTAGGGATTGGTTAACTTCACTTAGCATTATCTTCTCCAATGCAACCATTTATGTACAAATGCCATGATTTCATTCTCTTTCATTGTGGAGCAAAATTCCATTGTGTATATATCCCCCCCCTTTTAATCCATTCATCCACTGAAGAGCATCTAGGTTGGTTCTACAGTTTAGCTATTGTAAATTGTGCTGCTATAAACACTGATGTGGCTGTGTCCCTGTAGTATGCTGATTTTAAGTCCTTTGAGTATAGACCAAGGAAGGGATAGCTGGGTCAAATGATGGTTCTCTTTCAAGATTTCCAAGGAATCTCCATACTACTTTCCATATTGGCTGCACCAATTTGCAATCCCACCAACAATGTATGATTGTGCCTTTTTCTCCCCATGCTCGCCAACATTCATTGTTGTTTATCTTCATAATAATTGCCATTATGACTGGAGTGACATGATAGTGGTTTTGATTTGCATTTCTCTGATTACTAGAGATGATGAATAGTTTTTCATATATTTGTTGATTGAGTGTATGTCATTTTCTGTGAAGTGTATGCTCAGGTTATTTTAAAAAATACAAATATTTATTGATTAAATTTGTGTCTTGGAGTAATCACAGCTTCACAGAAATTTGCTCCAAAACTGTTCAGGGAGGTTTCATATAACTTTTCTTCTGTTTTTCCCAATTGACATGCTTTGAATATCATATTACTTATCTCTGAATATAGTCTATTCCTGTTACTAGAGTAACCAGAGATTGACATTGATACAATCCACAGAACTTATTTAGATTTCACTGGTTTTATGTGCCCGTGTACATGTGTGCCTATGTACATTTGGGCAAAATTGCTGCTGTGGATAAATCTATATAATCATCAGCTTTCTTGGGATATAGTGATCCCCAAGGCTCACTCTTGCTAGTCTTTTAAAGTCCTGATGGGTCACTTGTCTTTTCCTCTTAACAGGGTCTCCATAAGAGCAAGTATTGGCTTTTATGGGGGAGGCTAATACATGAAAAGCTTTGCCTCTGACTTCTATGTTGTTCTTGTTTCTCTCCTAAAAGTTATAGACTTTACAATTTACGTAAACACCTATGATCTTCGTCATGCTCATTGTAAAACTCAGTGAGGGTTCATTTGCTGTTGTTGTCTTGTTTTCTTGGCCTGTGGCTTTCCAGTTGTTTCAGTACCATCTTTAGAAAGACTGTCCACCCTTTGATCATTCTGTTTTCACCATTGTCAAGCATCCATTTGGGCTGATAGGGTGTGTCTATTTGTCACTCTGTTTTATTTTAGTTGTGTCTGTGCTCTTCTCTCCATTGTGATTTTTTTTGCAATGAGTCTCATTGCTATTTTAAGTACCTACCTTGGGGGATGGTGACTATGTTAATAAAGCAAAGGAAAAAATATGTTATCATCCTGGGACCAGGGTTGTGTGGCTCAGTTGTAGAGTGCTTGTCTAACATGTGTAAAATGCTGGGTTCAGTCCCCTGCACCATATTAAAAAAAACAAATAAAATAAAGGTATTCTGTCCATCTACAACTATACAACTATACATATATATATATATATATATATATATATATATATATTAAGCAAGAAGTTACCATCTTAACTTTTCTATGCATGCATTTGCCCCTTAGTTCAAAAAGATGTGACACCTCATCTGGGGGAGTCCCTTGTATTATTATCAGAACAGGGCAGGCTAGTGGCCTCTCTCAGTGGGTTTTATTGTAATGAACTGGTCTTTGCCTCTGGCTTGTTGGTTTTTCTGATGTCTTCATAGCCTCAGAATGCTGAACTGACTTCTCAAACTCCTGTCTCCTTGTGTGTTAAGCTAGCATTAGTGACTACCATACTTTTTAACTCCTAATTTTCTGTTATGTTTGTTAACCTGCTAAGACTGACTCAGTTTGTCTGTTTCACTCTCACTTTATTATTTATTTATTTTTTTGAGAGAGAGAGAGAGAGAGAGAGAGAGAGATTTTTAATATTTATTTTTTAGTTTTCGGCAGACACAACATATTTCTATGTTTGTGGTGCTGAGGATTGAACCAGGGCCGCACAAATGCCAGGCGAGCGGGCTACAGCTTAAGCCAAATCCTCAACCCTCTCACTTTATTTATGTTGGTCCTTTAATTTTTCATACAAATTCAGAATAAGTTTGTCTGCAAAAACCCACTTGGTGAGATTTTGATAAGAATTAAATCAAATCTATAGATTACTTTGGAGAAAATCTGTATCTTTTCTAAGTTGAATCTTTCAATACATGTTATGCTTCTCCATTTCTTGAGATTTTCTTTAAAATCTTTGATCAACATTTTATAGTTTTCAGCATAGCAATCCTCTACTTGTGTTTATATCTGTTCCTAATGTGTTTCATTTTCTTTGGAGTGACAGTGAATAGTATTATATTTTTAATGTTTTTTTCACATTTCCCTTGTTTTTATATAGAAATGTAGCTTGTTTTTGAATGTTAATACTGTATCTTACAACCTTGGTGAACCTATTTATTAGTTCTAGAAGTTTTAAAATATTCTTTGAGATTTTCCATATTGATAATTTTTTCCCTGAAGACAGGATCACTTCAGGTTCTTTCATTTGCAATTTTCATGCCTTTTTAAAAACTTTTTCCCATTGCTCCAGTAAGGATTTACAGTATGGTAATATTGGATAAGAATGATAAAAGTAGAAAACTTTAAATTCTTACTGATCTTAGGAGAATAGATTCACCATTTCACCAGTAAATGTTATGTTAGCTGAAGGTCTTTGTTGTTGGTGTTGGGTTTTTTAGTATATAGAGTCTCTTTCAGATTGAAGAAGTTTTTTTTTCTTCCTAGTGTTTTGAGCTTTCATCATGAATGAGCACTGGATGTATACCTTTATAAACAAAACACAGTGTTGGAAGCTGAATGACAGCTTCAAGCAGGTTGGATTGACAGGCCAATCTCAAGCTGAGAAACATAATTATCTTTCCTTTTCCTTCTGTCCCTCCATGTGTGTGTAGTGGGGGATGACTCAAAAATGTGCTTCCATATAATTGCATTATTTTTTCAGAATTGAGAAGAAGTTCCTAATCTTTTAAGTTATTAGCTATTGTTTTAAGTGGCTATATCCTGGCATCCCTTGCAAAATATTCATGCTGTACATATATGGAAAAGCATAACTGGTCTGGGCAACCTAGTTTTCCAAGGTTATCTGGATGACTGTCATCAATCAGTTTTTTCCTGTGCTGCCTGTGTAAGATGTCCTACATCAAAATGCTCTCTGTCCCCTGAGAGAACAGTTTACTTTTCATGAGGGACCTTTGTATTTACACAGCAGCTGTAATATAAATACTGAACATGCATCTGGTGGCTGAGTACCCCTTCTACCCTCACAAGAGAAGAGGAATTTAGGATAAAAGTTTATGGAGCATAAGCACAGGGCCTGCCCCCTAGTAGACACTCAGTAAATAACTGAGTAAAAAAACTGATGCCTGTTTAACAAGTTCTCTACAATGTGGAGACTTCCAAAAAATACCTCATACAAAACGTCTTTTTTTGTGTGAACTTCAGGTAGTTTTGCTATTGGAATTTGTGCAAAAATCTCTCTTTGCAGCAAGGATGAGGCAGGGTGCTGGGACATCTGTGTACAAAAACAGAATTAGTTTTTCTGCTTGATCATCTATGTGGATATTATGTAAGTCAAAACACATGTTTTACAATGAAGAACATGATCACTCAGAAGTTGAGGGTAGAGCCTAGGAAATGTTGGAATGGGGGAAGTTTCTGGTACCTATTGAGCAGGCATAGAAAGATATAACACAGGGCTAGGGTTGTAGCTCAGTGGCAGAACACTTGCCTAGCATGTGTAAGGCAGTGAATTTGATCCTCATCACCACATAAAAATAAACTGATACAATAAAGGAATGCTGTCCTATACAACTAAAAAAAATTATTTAAAAAATTTTTAAAAAGAAAGATATAATGCAGGCTATGGAACAACAAATCTCTTCATGATTGCACTGAGAATATCAGCAAAATACAAAATATGAAATATTATCACCACTTCTTCCTCCAGTCTCAACACAGATAAGGTCCTGAAAAGATATGGATTACAACTACCATATCATTTTTTGTATAAAATGGGTTATTTTGACCAATGAACAACCACTGATACTGTCTTGGGAAATCTGAGAGAATATGTTCCCCAAGTTGTGAGCTCATCCAAGTACATTTTGAGGAAATTTCTAATATTTTAACTGAAGGTATTCTAACTCATTCTCGTTTGCGAGTTTCTGCCCTTGCGGCCACTTTGGGTCCTGGAGTTCAAGACCTCTCAGGATCTGTAGTAGTGGGTGCAGAGAAGGAGGGACAATGTTTCTGCCTCTCAGAACAGGGTGTTGCTTTTATGTGATGTGCTAGAGAGGAATCAGCTCTGGGCACAGACTGTGCTTAGGCAGGACATAGGTCAAGCTCACCTATCTTGGATCCCCTACCAGGAGTCAATTATAACACCCTGGTCCTGCTGAAGCTCCATACTTAATCATCTTTTATCATCTACACTCCACTCACTGATGTAATTTATCTGATTATGAGTATCTGTCTCTCTGTGACTAAACTCCTTGAGCTCACTACCCTAGTGTCCCTAACTCCCCTGGAACAAGGGCAGCTGCCTCATGACATTTCATAGGAGCATGGACTAGTCATTTGATCAACAGATATATATGACCGTGTGTGAATGTGCTCATATCACTTCGTCTAGCATGTGTAGTAGGAGAGTAAAGCAGTGCAGATTAAAATTTTACATTTCTTTCTCTACTCAGAATTTTGGGGAGCTACAATATGGATGTGATTATTAGCACATCTTTTGGAGTTAATATCAATTCCCTCAACAATGCACAAGATTCATTTGTGAAAAAAGCCAAGAAGGCCATTGGTTCAGATGTCTTCTATCAAATTTTTCTTATAATTAGTATGTGGATCACCGTTTCTTTTTTTCTTTTAAAATAACAACTTCATTAAGATATTATTTTCATACTATATGATTCCTTAAAATGTAAAATTCCATAATTTTTAGCATGATAAATGATATGTGCAGCCCTCACCATTGTCAAACTCAGAAAACTCATTATCTTTTAACTGTCAGCTTTCAAAATTATTTACCCTAAACACACACTACTGCATTTTCTATTTCTTTAGCTTTGTATATGATGTATACATTATAAAAATGGAGACATGGAATATGTGTTTTTTTTGTGCTGCAAAGTGATATCATTTAGCATTTGTTTCCATGTGAAATATATATCAGTACTTCATGTTTATGGCCAAATAATATTCCATTGTACAGATATACTACAATTTAGTTATCCTTTCATCAGTTGATAGACATTTATGTTATTTTGACGTTTTGGCTATTATGAATGGTGCCATTATGAACATTAGTGTGAAACTTGTTTGTGAACTCTAGTTTTAAATTTCATCTGAGTGTATACTCATGAGTGAAATTGCCGCCTTACAAAGTACTTCTGTCAGTGTTTTCCATAATAGCTGTACCATTTAATATTCTTACCCAAAGTGTATGAGTGTTCCAATTACTTCACTTATTTTCTAACACTTCCTGTTTCCATCTCTTATTTTAGACATTGTAGTGGATGTGAGATGGCAACTTATGTGGTTTTGATTTGCATTTTCCTGTTGGTTACTGATAACAAGCAATGTTAATCACTATTTTATTTGTTCTTTTTAGATATGCATTATATATTTGTAAAAACATAAAGTATACCTTATTCTAATTAGGATGACAGGCTTGTGGAGATACATGATGTGGAGATTCACTATGAGGTGTTCATCTATGTACATAAGAAAGATAATTCAGGTTCATTATTTTAAAGAATGTCTATCCATATCTTTCCCCACAATTACCTGAAATATTTGTCTTTTCGTTTTTAGGCTTAAAAATTTTGCTGCTGTGAGTCTGTACCATGTACAACAAGAGGAAGAAAATCTTGTGCTCCATTTGTGTACAATGTGTCAAAATGTATTTTACTGTCATTTATAACTAATTGAAACAAATTAAAAATAAAAGAAAAAATAATTTCTAAATAATGTAATTGAAAAAATACTTCTTCATGTATTGCTTACACAGTTTCTTATCAGATTATGATTTGTAACAAGTTATTCCTATTCTATAGATATCTTTTTACTTTCTTGATAGTGTCCTTTGAAGCACAAAGTTTTTAGTTTTTGCAGTTTATTCCTATCATGGGAGGTACTACATATCCCAACCATTAAAATGAATGAGCTGGATTTCAAAATCTTAAAATATATTAATTTCAAAGCTGTAGGGTTCACAAAAGTAAAGCAATTGACAGTAGATGCATGCAATTGGATGCCATTTATATAAATGTTAGAAACTCAACAGATCTTGGAAACTTAACATTTAAATGATATATGATTTATGTCATTTGCTTTTATTGTTTGTACTTTAAGTATCAAATATAAGAATTGATTGAAACCATATTGACTTACATACTTATTATGGTTTACTACTAAAAATTGTAGTTTAGCTCTGATATTAAGGCTGCCCAATAATTTTAATTTAAGTTTTATATTCAGGGCCAGGTGAGGACAATATGTTATTCATTTGCATGTAGCTATGTAGTTGTTCCAGCACCATTTTTTGAAGAGTGTCTGCCCCATTCAAAGGCCAGGGCACATTTCTCAAAATTCCATGGTCCATAGACATGTGGGTTAATTTCTGAACTCCAAATCCTATTCCATTTATCTATATGTTTACCCATCTTGTAAGACCACATTTTATTTTTGCTTTGGAGTAGGTTTTGAAATCAAGAAATGTGTGTCCTACAACTTTAATCTAATTTTTCAACATCATTTTAGCTATTCTGTGTCCCTTTCAATTCTATGTGAATTTTAAATCAACTTGCCAATTCCTCAAAGAAACCAGCTAAGATTTTGTTACAAAGTTCATTAGGATCTGCAAATCAATTTCAATACTATTGCCATTTGGACAATATTAAGTTTTCTGATCCACAAACTTGAGATGTTTTTCCTAGTCATGTAGATCCTCTTTCTTTTATTTCAACAATATTTTGTAGCTATTATTGTGCTTGTCTTGCACCTTTGTTAAATTGATTCCTATGTATTTTATTCTTTTTAATGTCATGGAATATGGAATTATTTTTTAATTTCTTAGTTTTTCTTTTGTGTTACTTATCACAGTGTAGACAAATGCAGTTTATTTTTGTGTACTTATCTTGTATCATGAAATGCTGGTGAACTTGTCATTAATTACAGTACTCCAAGAGAAGTGGTGAGAGAGGGATCCTTGTCATGTTCTTGATTTGGGATGAAACTATTAAATTATTAAGCTACAAGTTTTAATAGATATCCTTTATCAGGTTTATAAAATTTTATCCTAGTCCTAATTTGCTGAGTGTTTTATCACAAAAGAATGATTTTGGGGATGATTTTTTCGCGGGGAAAGTTGGTTTTGATTTTTATCAATATTTTTTTCTGCATCAATTGAAACAATCCTCTGGGTTGACTTTTTATTTCATGGATTTGGTGTATTACACAACCATTTCCTGTGTTGTCTTTGCTTGGTGTTTGTAGTACGGTAATATTGGCCTTTTAGACTATATTCAGAAAAGCTCTTTTAATTTTGGAAGTGTGTATGAATAATTGGTATTATTTTGTAGACTCTACTATTAAATCAATCCAGATCTGGGCTTGTATTTGTGAATAAATTTCTATTACTAATGCAATAATATTACATTTTACAAGTTTATTCAGGTTGTATATTTACTTCTCAATTAATTTCTGTAGTTTGTGTATTTTAGGATTTTCTGCACAAATTATATGTGAATAATCAAATTGTTAGAATTCTTTCATAATCCCTCTCCAATGTTAGTAATAAATTCTCCTTTCATTTCTCTTTCTATTCATTTCTTCTTAATATTTATTTTATTTTTTAATTAAAATGTATGAGTTATGCAAATAAATGGGGTTCCCTGTGATGTCTCAACACATATACACAGCATACACAAATGAAATAGAGCCTTTTTTTATCCACTTTCTGCGATAGCCCTTTCCAACCTTTAATAATCACTATTACACATTCAGGTAAAATATTTTTACCCTCCACATATGAGAAAGAACATGTGGTACTTGTACTGATGTGTCTAGTTTAGTTCATAAGCTGAATGTCCTCTAATTCCATCCACTTTTAGCTACAAAATACAGGATTTCATTTTTCTTTATGAATGAATGTACTATTGGGCATATATGTATGTGTGGGTATATATATATATATATTTTTTTTATTTTAATATATATTATAAATACATAAATTTTATAATATATATATATATATATATAATTTTATTTATCCATGCATTGATGGATACCTAGATTTAATGCACATCTCAGGTATTCAGAATAATATAGAAATAAATTTTGATGTACAGATGTTCCAAGCATTTAGATAAAAAATAGATTAATATACAATATGTTTTATATATCTTTAGAGTATTACATTTATAAATGATATATAATTTCATAATATAAAAAATTTTTAAAAACTTAATGACCAAACCCCCAAGTAATCCAGTTTAAAAATAGGAAAATGCTCCAAATAGTTATTTTTCAAAAAAAAAAAATACAAATGACTTATGAATACATGAAAAAACTATTCAATATCACTTGGTGTCAGGGAAATGCAAATCATAACTACAATAAGACATCATCTCACCCTGGTTAGAATGACCATTATCAAAAAAAGAAAGAATGAATGAAAAAATAACAAATGCTGGTTAGATTAGGAGAAACAGTTGTCTTACACAGTATAGGTGGAAATGTACACCATTCTGGAAAAGACTGTGAAGGACCCCAAAATAAATAAAAGTAGATATACTTCCTGATCCAGATGCCCATTTCTAGTACATATTGAGAGGAAATATCATCACATGAAACTGTTATCCCTTTGTATTTCTTGGTCAATCTGGCTAATGGTTTGGCGATTTTTATGATATTTTCAAAGGGGTAAGGTGACATATAGACACCTTTTGTTTTTGTCAATTTTATTTCTTTTCTATTTCATTTGATTCAACTTGGGTTTTTATGATTTTCTTTGTTATGCTTGCCTTTTGTTTAATTTCCTCTTTTCACCATTTTATGATTTAACTTAGACTATTGACTTGAGAACTATCTTTTATAAAACCTATACATCTTTAGCTATATGTTTATGAGCGCTGCTTTTGCTACTTCTTCTAAGTGTGATATAACATGTCTTCACCTTAATTCACCTAAAACAACTTCTAGTTGCCTTTGGATACCATCTTTCATGCTTGACAGTTGTATCTGGAAGTTTTAGAGTTAATTTTTATTTTTTTCTGAGATTTCTGATTTTCCATCTGTTATTGATTTCTGGTTTCAGTTCTTTACAGCTGAGGAACATAGGCCAAATTGTACCTATCCTGCCTACTTTTCCTTGAATGCATAATTAAATATAGCACAGACTACGAACTGGTTTATCCAGAGATTCTATTCCAATAAACAAAAGGGTAAGGGGCCAGGGAATTTAATCCTCTTCCTTTGCTCAGTCCAGTGGCATTGATGGGGCCACTGATCCCCTGCTATGGTTGCTGCAACCCCATGTATGAAGTGCCCTTGCTCAGACATGAATCAGACACCAGGTACTGGCAACAGGGGGAATGGATTCTGGTTGAGAAAACTGATGATTTTTCTCTTCTTTATTTTTTTTAGAAAATGATCAATGTTCCTGGGATGTTGCCTTTTCATCAAGGTTTCTCTTTATTTTTTCTTTCACTTTCTTTCTAGTGATATTTCCATTCCTTAGACCAGTGTTTCAAGCATTAAATGTCTGCAGGTTTTCAAAAAGTGTTCTGGATTTTTTTAAAAATGCTGTAATGAGGATGAAACAAAAATGCCTAGAAAATAAAGAAAAGGTAAAACCTAGTGGTGGTGATATGACGATGTTCGCTTTCTGATCATTTATTTGCCATGTACATCTGACTTGTTAATATATAAATATACATTTAATTTTTGTAAGTGGTGCTGGGGATTGAACCCAAGGCCTCATATATGCTAGGCAAATACTGTTATCACTGAGCTTCATTCCCCAGCCCCTCTGTACATTTATTAAAGTTGATGGAAAACTTTAAGATTTGCACTGGAGAATTTTTACATTTTGGTTAGAATGAAGATCAAATTTTAAAAAGCCAAACTGATAATGAGTAAGACTGACAATTTTTGATACAATAATAGATGTGATGTTATGTCTTGAAAGAAATATCATTCAAATGAAAACCTTATCATTTCCCTCTCATTCAGTAAACTGTCAAAATATAAATCCTATTTCATAATGATTTTACTGTTAACAAAAAATATTCTTCTACCTAATCTGATATGACTATTCTATATATAAACTAAGAGATCATCATTTTTCCCAAGTAGATTAAATAAAATAAGCAACCCTTTTCTCATTAAGGAAGAAAAATCCTTTTATTGCATTTTGTGTGAAATATATTCTGTTTCTACTGAGTCATACTCCTTCATTTATATCCAGTTATTTAAATACTGAGATATGATTTTAGGTATTATCCACACCTCATGTTTGATAGGAGGACGATAATGAAATAAACACTTAATTTGTGTAATATAAATATAAAAATTCTTATTAGCATTAAGAAGAAATGCAAAAGAATGGCAGTGTGTGTTCCTGAGAGTTATCAACATGGTCATTATTGGTCTTTATCCTATTTCACTCCACAGTCCATACTGCCTTGGTTCAGAGCTGATCATTGTTCTTGGTCAGGTGGGTGACCAAAAGCTTCTTCTCTTAAGTATCTGAGCCCTTATCAGTGTGACCTGACTTGGGCTTTAGTTTCCTACTGTCCTCCATCACAGGACCTGGGAGTTTGAAGAGGTACCGAGAAAATGTCCTATGTCACACTTGCTCTTTCTCTCTGTATTGTGTAGTAGCAACTCAGTTTCGCTTCCTAGTCAGAATTAATCACTCCATGCCACAGAGTGACCTTCTTCTTCACCTGTTGATTCAGCTATAATGAGCATCCTAAAGTAGCTACCTCAACTCTCAGGGATAAACTTTACCCTTGATGCCATGTCCTTTTTGTTCACGGATCTATTGGGCAGATGCCAGGACTGAGTGAGGAAACAGGGGCTGATATCCAAAGTTCAGGTTAACCCTTTTTTTCATAAGAATCTCTATCCAGTGGGTGGTAGTAATGAGTATTTCTTTCTTGTTTCCATAAGAAAATGGAATCACTTTGTGTCTGCGTGGAAGAATCTCTCCCTTTGTGGCTAAGAGTTTTCTATAGCAGCACAACAGAAATGTTAGTGTTTCATAGACATCAATCTTATAGGGAGAGAACACACTCTCATTTCTATCCACTGAATTCTTGGGGGTCTGATCCTATGAATTCTCGCTGTGGGAGAAGCAATACCATAAATTAGATGCAGACATCGAGCATGTATCACATCCTGGAGGACATTGCTCCAGCAATGAGAGGTGTTGTCATCTAGGTGTTACTTGAGGCAGAGTCTTCCAAGGGTATTTTACCATTCTATCATGTTCTGTGTTTCAGGAAGATGGAGGACCTATGTTTATTATAACAAATCCCATGAACACAGGCCACATTACACACTTGTTTGCTGTGAATGGAGCTCCTTGTTCAGAAGCAATGCTACATGGAATACCCTTATGGTGAATAAAGCATTCTGTGAGTCCAGAGATGGTAGTTCTGGCAGCAGCATTTCAGGAGAGGAAGCAAAATCCATACCAAGAGTGAGTGTCCAGTCCAGAAAAAAAAAGGAGTGTCCCTTTCATACTGAATGTGGTCCAATGTCATCAATGTGCTATGCAGTGGCTGGCTGATCACTCCAGGGAATGGTGCGATGTTGGGAACTCACGATTGTCTTTGCTGTTAGCCATGGGTATTCAGCAGTGGCTTCAGACAGATTTGCCTTGGTGAGTGTAAGTTTATCATGATGAATCCAGGGATAAACTTTACCCCAGATGCCATGTCCAGTTTGTTCATGGATATATTGGGCAGATGCCAGGACTGAGTGAGGAAACAGGCGCTGATATCCAAACTACTGGTTAACCCTTTTTGGAATAAGAATCTCTATCCCATGGGTGGTTTTCATAAAAATATTTTTTTCATATATATTATCTAGAAAATTTTGAACTTCCAGGATATTAAAGGGAACACATATATCAGAGGAATAAATGTCTCCCGTAGGCAACGTAAAGAACTTTGGGTTTTCTTCTGGAGAAAGGGTTAAGGTGTTTGCCTTCATGCTGCATGTATTGTATTTAGTTACACAGGTATCATTTTTGTATTTGGAGGTTAACCTGACTTATGGAGGAGTGCATGTGTACCAAAAAGACAGAAGATAGACTGCAGTTATTTTGCGATGTGTGATGTTTTCTAGGATGAACTACATCTCACCAAATTCCCTCTAATCCATCGTTTCTGTTTAAGGTGGGTCTCAAGAGGAGCTTCCTGGGAGATTAGAGGGCAGAAGGGAAGCAGGCATCCTGTAGTACTAATACATTTTTGCTTGTCTGCTGGCTCACACCTCACTAGTAGGGAGCAGTGGCTGGGCCTGCAGTTACTCTATCTTCCCCAGGATTCTCCCTTAGGCTCTTGGAATTCTGGCCTAGGGGTGTGCATTCAGCTTCATTAGAAATGTGACCTAAATTTTCAATGTGCCTGTATGAACATACCATATGGATCTCATCTTTATGTATAGCCACAAGTAACTAATAAAAAAACCATAAATAAATAGCATATCAGAAGAGAAGAGGGAAGGAATCAGAGGAAGGGAGGAGGAGAGGGAAATGGGAAGTATGGAGACTGAATTGAGGCCTATTTTATGCTTTTTAATTATGTCAAAAGAATCCCTAATATTTTGTAGAATTCAAAAGAGCCAATACAGAAAGAAGAACCTTAGTGCCTAATTCTATAGACAAACAGACTGACTCTTTTTGTTTTCTCTTGTGGGGTCACAGCTCATGCTTTGGGATTTTGTCTGTCTTTTGTCTGCCCTGCTTTGTACTGTCTTCCCTTTCTACTGCTTGTCCTGTAGACTTTAAATTTCCACATCAGACTTAAACATGACAGCAGTATACCAACTCCTTAACCAGCTTCCACAAAGAAATGAGGCCAAAGTTGTGTAACACAACCATTAACAATTACATGCATAACTAACAACATCTTAGTGGTTCAGCTGCTCTTATTAGAACCTGCCTGGTAAAACAGGAAACATAATCCAACAACCATAAAAACACAGACACACACTCACACAAATCATACACATGATTACACACACATAGGCCTATATTTAGTAAGAAGAGTCATAAATTCTGGCCCTTAATACAGTCTTGGAATTTCAAATGACCATGATCGTGATGACAAATTTTAGGTTTGTCTTGCTTTGAAAAAAAATGAATTTCAATAATTTCAGTTTCTGGATACTTACAAATAGAGAAAAAACTCTTCACAAATATTTTCTTGGATCAAGAGAGCTTATCACCCTGTACAAAGGATCTTATATTTCTGGCATCACACTTTGTCTCCACTCCCTGTTTCCCCAAGGACTTTGAAGGGACCATGTGGCTGAGGAATCAGAGGTCTCTGGCAGACTTCATCCTTTAAGGGCTCTTCCATGACTCCCTGACGCACCTTTTTCTTTTCTGCCTGGACCATGGTGGTCTACTTTGTTGCACTGAGTGGCAACACTCTCACCATCCTCCTAATCTGTGTGGATTGTGGGCTTCACACCCCCATGTACTTTCTGCTCAGCCAGCTCTCCTTCATAGACCTGATGCACATCTGCACAACCATCCCCAAGATAGCTACCAACTACCTGTCTGGCAGCAAGTCCATCTTCTTCCTGGGATGTGCCATCCAGCACTTCCTCTATTTGTCTCTGGGTGGTGCTGAGTGCCTTCTGCTAGCTCTCATGTCCTATGACAGGTATGTTGCCATCTGTCATCCTCTGCGTTACATTGTGCTCATGAGCAGAAAGGTGGCACTGATGATGGCTCTCACCTCATGGTTGAGGGCATCTCTGAACTCCCTAATTCACACAGTCATCTTGATGCACTTTCCCTTCTGTGGATCTCAGAAAATGTACCATTTCTCCTGTGAGTATCCAGCTGTTGTGAAGTTGGTATGTGGTGATGTCACCGTCTATGAGACCACAGTGTATATCTGTAGCATCATGCTTCTCCTCCTCCCAATCATTCTGGTTTCTACATCCTATGGTTTCATCCTGCACAGTGTCACTGAGATGCGTTCAGCTGGGAGTAAAAAAAATTCTTTTGCCACTTGTAGCTCCCACTTCATTGTGGTCTTTCTCTGGTTTGGTGCCTGCATCTTCTCGTACATGAGGCCCAGGTCCCAGCGCACTCCACTGCAAGACAAAGTCGGTTCTGTGTTCTATAGCATCATTACTCCCACACTGAATCCTCTGATTTATACTCTCCGGAATAAGGATGTAGCTAAGGCTCTGAGGAGAGTGTTGAGGAGAGGTATTATCACCCAATGACTACACCTGTATTTGGCCCAAGTATAGAGTGTTATTATGGGTAAAACTCTAAGAATTTTCAAGAATCCAGATCCATGATGTACTTTGACTATCCAAAGAATAAAGTGGTTTATGTATACCTTCACTATTTTAACTGAGTTGCAGGAATTCAAGTAGCATTGTGTATGTGTCTAAATCCTTCAGAGTATTATGGAAAAACTTTTACCAATCCCATTTAAAGTAGACATATGAAGTTAAGTGATACTCTAAAAATATTAAGATAAAAATATAAAGACCTTTTCTATCATTATTTTTATTGAAAATACATATGTAAATCATGAAAACAAAGACTATTTAGGGAGTATAAAATTAGAATGTGTTGATTAATATTAGAAACCTGTGAAATAAAGCGTGTTTTGAAAGAAAAAGTTGATGATAAAATATTTCTACTCAGATATTTTGAGTTACTGAATCAGTGTTTAAGAATTTATAAGGGCAGATATGAAGAGGTGAGGGTGCAGAGGTGGGTGGATAGAATTCCTCCAAAACCAGAGAGGCTGAGTTTTCATATCTGGCACACAGATGGTCACCTCCTTTCCATCAAACAACACATAATTCTTTGCACAGACAATGAACAAGCCCAGCAAAGGTCCAGCCTCCTAGTAACTCAAGAGCATCATCCACCCATAAATCTATTTTCAAGACCAATTTTTATTTATAGAGAAAATCAATATGTCTTTTCTTCTGAGATACATCTTCTTTGAAGAACAGAGCAGAGATTTTCAGGGAGATTTAGACTCTACTTTCCAGGCTCATCTCTTGACACAACCTTTAGAACAATGGGTTTTTCTGGTTGAAGAAATGGTTTCTTGCTTAATTTCAGAGGAATCTGCAAACATTAAGCAAGTATATTTAGATGTAGTAAATGAAACTCGAACAACAGAAAGAATCGGAAAAAGTACATTTCAGACAATAAAGCTATACAAACAAGTAAAAAATACTTTCAGCCTCTTGTGTCTGGGATTCTGTAGCTACCTGATCTTTAATCTCTTGTTTTTATAAAGCCACAGATATAGAGCTCTAAAACTAAAGAAGCCTAACATTGCACAAGTGTCTCAAAAGAGAGTCTTTGAGTGAGCAGATACTTTTCTTTAAATAGGTTCCTCAACTAAATGTAACTACCCACAAGACCTTACTTTTTTATAAAGTGTCCTGACCTGTGTTTCCTTGCAAGGATAGAAGAAGTTCTGCAGTAATCTGATGAGAGCAAGTTTCATGCTCATGAGAGCAAACCTCATGCCAATGCAGTTTCTTGGTCCATTTCCAAAGGGCATGTATATGTAAAGATTGATGTTCTCCTTGTTCTTCTTACTGAACCTAATTTCACAATAGTAGATGAAAACAAGTTATTGAGACATAAATCTATGAAACCTACATAATTGGGGTTGTCTCCTAAACATTCATAAGCAGCAAAACACAGGATTCTTTTGTGGAATGGTCACTGAAATCCTTCTGTGACTTTGCTTATAAGAATTGAAACCTACAGAACTTTTAAATTCTCCTTACACTAGAGGAGCTCTCTGTCTTGTTAAGATGTGATGAATGCTATTTAAAAGAAAATATGTTTTTAAGTACTAAAATTATATTCAGGATTGTGATCCATACACACTCTTAAAAAAATTAGAAAATGAGCATATAAATCAAGCAAAGTGTGTTCCTACCATAACTTCCACTCCTGCATTTCATATTTTTATTGATAAAAAAAGAGAAAATTCTCCCACCATGATTACCTCTCTTCTCTATACTTCTTTTTTCTGGATCTTATTGTTTCCCTTCCTTCCTCTCTCCCTTCTTTTACCCAATTCCTCTCTTCCCCTACCTCCTCCTCATTCATCTATTTTCTCCTTCTCCTTCTGTTTCTGCCTCTCTTCATAGAATATTATCATTGTCTTCTGAGTCTGTCTCATAAGGTTAGAAATAATATATGGAATGTTGAACCCAGTTTGTATTCAAATTGAGCCCTAGTTTTTTGATTACTTTAAGGAGAAAGTGTTGATTTGGAGAAAGTGTTAATGACATTGTGATTGTTTTAAAATGTATTCTTATATATTTGAGAACATTTTGGCAAATTTATAGGTGATTGTGAATCAAAGTAACATGGAATCTATTGGAGGGTGTGTGGTGTGTGAAGGGTCTGATGAGGTTGGTTGATAATTGTTTGAGCAGATGATGAGCAGATGCGGAAGAATAGAAAGCGTTTTCCAAACTACTGTCTGTAGATTATGCTTGTGTGTATGTCAAGAGTCCTCCATACCATACATCTTTGTAATTTTCCTCATCCTGGTCTAGTCCCTGATGCACCTTAAGCATGTAGTATCTTATCATGCCTCAGTGAATCAAAGAGATGTGTAATCTCTGATTTTGTATCTGTGAAGTTAAAAAGTTGAAAGTGCTGAAATTGGAGGAAACTGGCATTGAGTAACTCATAACCAAAAAGACAAAGTCACTCTAATCAAGAAGTGTAACATTAGGGGCCAAGAGAAGTCTTGATCCCATGCCACTGGACCCCCCAGACACTACCCTGAAAACTTTCTCTATTTTGCTCTTCAGTACAACAACAGGAAAACAGTAACTCTTTGCAGAGTGCAAACTGTGAGGTTGGATCCAAATTTTCAGAAGACCAAAGTAAAGACATATTTAAGGATGAATATCTCAGGTGTCTTGGGGGCAGGTTACTTGACTTTGAAAGAGTCATCAAATGTGGATAGTATGAAGAGCTGGCCCAGAACACAACAGAGACAAAACTCTGAGGATCTGAGCTCTCTCCATCCTCAGTGAGGCTGCTTAAAGAATCTGGGTAGGGGGTGGTTCTCAGGCCTTAACTTGTATTTAACAATTGTGCTGGAAAAACCAGGAAGCAATGTTTAATCAAGTGGAAGATAGATGGGCTTCCTAAAGCTGGTAGAAAATTCAAGGAGCTATAGTGAACAGGACAAAAATCCTAAAACGATTAAAAAAGATAAGCACCTAAAATAAGAGACTGGTAAAGTGGTAGAAAGGTTTATAGATTACTGTTAAATATAATAAAAAACAGTTTAACATCAAATGAAATGTGATAGCATTTCAGTCCTTACAAACTACACATTTATATAAAAATGTCCATACTGAATTAATCACATTAATAATAGATAGGGCTTATCTTGATGTTCTAGGGCCTTAAATGGCTATAGTCATTTATTTTTTCTAATGTTTGTCTTCTAAAACAATTACCACTTTGTAAAAGACTTATTAAAATTTTCTTAAAACAAGAAAATTTTAAAATCACATGTATGCCATCTGCACTAAAAGACCTCAGAATATGTGTGAAACAGCCTCTTAAGGGTGAATTTTTTTTCTCAGGAGCCCTGTACCTTTCAGGGTAGAACTCTTCAGGTTCTGGCCAGTACGTGGAGTTTTGATGAAGACTATATGTTGGTATAGTCACGATTGTTCCTTTGGGAATGAGCACCCCATTGAGTTCAACATCTTTTTTACAGACTCTCACAATTCTCTCAATAATTGGATACAATCTGAGAGTTTCATTCACCACCATGTACAGATACTTCATCTCAAATAGTACATCATATGTAACAGGTGCCTGGCAAGAAAGACATTTTTTGTGAATTAAGATTTGGAAATAACTTAAAACTTTGTTGACACAGTACACTGATGTTTTCAGAGCTCCTCAAATAACTCATATTTGTAAAATACCATAGCATTTGCAAAGTATTTAATAACCATCATGATTTTAGAACTGCCCAGTAACACAGTGAGATGCCCAGAGATTTTAACTCTCCTCTCCCCTCCAGGTGCCATTCACTCACCTTATTGGGCAAAGTCTCATCAATCTCCTTCTGAAGCTTCTTCAGGACATCAGGGTGGCTGGCCAGTAGATAAATAATAAATGAAAGAGTGATGCTAGTGGTGTCATAGCCAGCCAAAATAAAGATAATAGACTGGGCTGCAATCTCCAGATCAGATAAACCTAAAGGGAGAGGAAAGACAATTTAGTCTAAGCATGTCTATGCACACTTTAGAGTTCAGATGAACATAAATCAGAATGATGATCCAAAATCCCATGAGGAAAAACTGGAAGAGCAATTCATAATGTTCCTCATTCTGCCACCCCCCCACCACGAACACAACTGGGTGATTTCAAGAGACAGTATGGATGTCAAACAAACAGTATTTTTCAAGTGTGCCTTGCATATTATGAACGTTATTTAGCTATAAATAGTGGGTAGCACTCTTCCCCTGGGAAAAAAATAAACTTACTCTATCTAGAATGTAGTTTGAAGAACCTTGAAAGCATTTGCAATACTGGCATCTTTGCAGGGAAAATAAAGGCCATGATTGACAGAACTATACTGAGCCACAGAGAAATTTTTCTACACAAACTGTGGTCCATGGACCAGCAGCATGGACAGCTTCAAGGAGCTTATTAGAAACACTGAGTTTCAAGCTACCAAACTGAAATCTGAACTTCCATGTGATGTAGTCAACTCTGTTCACAAACTAGCCTAAGAATCATCAGGTAATAGAAGACCTGGGGCACCAGTTTTCAAATTGGATGATCTCAGGGTGTGCAGAAACTATACAGAGGAAAATAACCCAGAAGAGTAGTGATTAACCAGAGCCTAATGACTGGTATTAAAATCACACAAGAAAGAATGTGTTGATACAGGGCATTAGGCAGAAGCCATAGGATGATTAGGTTAAGTGAATGGAATTAACATTGCTTATCAATCTTGGGCTGAATGTCATCTTTCTTAGTACACATCCCCTCTATTTGCTGAACTTCATAATCGTCAAACAGCCTTTGTGATAGAAGGTGTTGTTTCTCTTGACTTTTCTCCTAAAAAGTCACATTCAAGTATTCATCTCATTGATTTAGAGAAATGATTAGGATTCGTTGATACTCAAATACCTGAACGAAATATGGTATACATTCCAACGATGTAATTCATAACAAAAAATAATACAAAAATACAAAATGAGTGTGAGAAAGATCTACATAGAATTCTAGCTTACAGAAGCTTTCTATGATGCTATTGTGGGAAAACTCAAACCGAATTTTCCCCACTACTGGCATAAACCCAATGATACTAAAATGAAATTGGAGTATAAACTTAAGTTACACTTAAGTTAGTGGTAGCCACTAACCATATGTGTCTATCTAAATTTAAATTTTAATGAATTAAATCTAAATAACAATAGAAAGTACACTTCTTCAGTAACATTACCTACATGCCAAAAGCTACATAGCCATGTATCCAGTGCTTACTGTATGAACAATACTTATATTTAGTACTTCATTCAACACAGAAAGTTGTAGTGGAATCAGGGAGAGGATTACTGTTTCAACCATGTATATAGACTCACATAGAAATATTTATATTGCTCAGTCTGCACTAATATATTTTATTTTCATATCTCTGTTCAGAGAAACGATCTCAAAGAAACTACAGTAGTAATGGTCACATTACACTTCCAGATTTTGGTTTCTAATACCATCTCTCACTTAAAAAAGCCAGGGCTTCTAGAAAAAATGGGTGATTCCAGGCCTGATCAAAGGACATAGACAAGGAACCTAGAGTTTCTTGCACCAGAAAGCAAGAATGTTCTCCCAAAACAATCTGAGAAAACATATGCAATACTGTGTATGTTTCTAAAATGTGGATATATATCATTATATAGGAATCAAAACTGATAGAATGTACAAACTCAAGAACCCTTATGTTCACCTATGAACTTAGGGGTAAGGTGACTTATCTGTGATGGTTCATTGATTGTGGCAAATATATCATTTTGGTGAGGGACCTTTGTAATGGGGGAAACAGATGAATTTCAAAAAAAATGGATATGGAAAATTTCTATGCTTTCTTCTCAGTTTTGTATGAACCTAAACTGCTATAAAATATAGTCAATTTTATCAATCAAAATATAAGATGAGGAAGAGAAGAGGGAGGAGGAACAGAAAGAGAAGGGATAAGTTGTTAAAAGACTTAAGCCCAAGAGAATTTGACCATCAAAATAAAAAATGATAGCAAGAGAATAAATTCATAGTATATAACATCATACTGAAATAAATAAGAATGTAACTCTCTTGCAATCTAATACCAACTCATAAATGTACAGTAGACAATAGAATGATAAAGACAGCAGTTTGTAAACATCATAATTCAAATGCTTTATATCAAAAATCATTCATGTATGATAAAACTAGTTGGTGAAAGTATGCTGAGGAATAGGATATTTCCACAGTATCGGAGGTTTCCCCCACAACATTCTTATGAATTACATGGGAAAAGTTAATCTTAATATCAGATGAAGCTAGTAAACACATTTTCACCCAGTACTGCCATTGACCCTCACCACTACTGGGACAGTGAACCTCCTGATTGGATGTACAAATGCAAATATCCAGGAAGAGGTTCTGATTCAGTGTATCTGAATGAGGCTTCAAATCAGCATTTGTTCTGATGTCGATGGCAAAAAGACAACAGACTAACTTCATGACTGAAATGCTTTCTCCTAGTTTCCCTTCAATTTTTGAGCCTTGTTACACCTGTATGATTCTATACAGTACATGTGGGCACCATTTGCAATATCCAAATGTGTATCTTCCTGCAATTTGGTGGAAATCTATTTTCTCTAGAAAATGTGTATATTTTCAGGATAATTTGCTTATTTGAATTTCCGTGTCAATGGACCATGAAACATTCTTGGTTACCTTGGTAGGGCTCCTTGTCTTGGGAATTCTGGGAATCAAACATTAACTGGAGAAAATCAATGCGCTTCTGGAATCAGAAATGGAAATGCGAATGACAAAATCAGTCATAAAGTCAGAAGTATATCTGGAATGTAGCATTTCACCTCCCTTTTTAGAATATGGGTCCTTAAAGTCCAGAAGTCTGGCTAGGGTTACACAACCCACAAGTGAAAAAAATATGCATGTATAAACCATGGAAAACAGTATATTTTCCTGAGAGAAATCCAGCTATGGTGTCCAATATCTGTTGGTCTTTGCTCCCCATAATGCTGGGTTTTTCTCCTTCTCCTGTCATACTTGCTTGACCAGGAAGTGGTCTTGGACTTCAATTCTTTTATTTTGCCTTAATTCTTATTCAATGACCACACTGAATACACTTGGTAGTTTCAAAGATGATTACTAGCTTTTGTTTGTGTATCATCAAATCCTCCACCCATTAGGTACATGATTCAATCTTCAGTCACACTTGGGGATGGCTGTCCTGACTCCCTGACCTGGAGACATTCTTGTGCTGACCTCCAGGCAAAGCAGAAGGCAAACCATGGTTAGCATATCACCTTGATAGTCACTGAAGAGCACGGCCTGATTGTGGACAGGAAAAGACTCAGATTTAACATACACATACTTCACCAGGTGCCCAATAGGACCTTCCTTTGAAGAATGTGCCAATTAAGATGTAAAGGGCTTGGAATTGTAATGATTGTTCACTATTTTAAGATTTGGGGAATACTTTTTAACAGTAAAATCATTTTGAAATATGATTTTTATTTTGACAGTTTACTGAATGAGAGGGAAATGATAAGGTTTTTATTTGAATGATATTTTTTTCAAGACATAACATCATGTCTATTATTGTATCAAACATTGTCAATCTTACTCATTATCAGTTTGCCTTTTTTAAATTTGCTCTTAATTCTAAACAAAATGTAAAAATTCTCCAGTGCAAATCTTAAAGTATTCCATCAACTTTAAAAAATGTACAGAGAGGGACTGGGGAATGAAGCTCAGTGATTCAGTATTTGCCTAGCATTTATGGCGCCTTGGATTCAATCCCCAGCATCACTTACAAAATTACATGTACATTTGTATATGCACAAGTCAGATGTAAACAGCAAATAAATGATCAGAAAGTGAACATTGTCATGTCACCACCACCAGGTTTTACCTTTTCTTTATTTTCTAGGGGTTTTTGTTTCACCTTCATTACAGCATTTTCAAAAAAAATCCAGAGCACTTTTTGAAAACCTGTAGACATTTAATGCTTGAAACACTGGTCTAAGAAATGGAAATATCACTAGAAAAAAAGTGAAAGAAAAAATAAAGAGAAACCTTGATGAAAAGGCAACATCCCAGGAGCATTGATTATTTTATAAAAAATACAGAAGAGAAAAATCATCAGTTTCCTCCAGCAGAAGCCATTGCCTCTGTGGCCAGTACCTGGTGTCTGGTTCATGGCTGAGCAAGGGCACTTCATACATGGGGTTGCAGCCACCATAGCAGGAGATCAGTGGCCCCATCAATGCCACTGGAATGATCAAAGGAAGAGGATTAAATTCCCTGGCTCCTTACCCTTTTGCGTATTGGAATAGGGTCTCTGGGTAAACCAGTTCATACTCTGTGCTATAATTAGTTATGCATTCAAGGAAAAGTAGGCAGGATAGGTACAATTTGGCCTATGTTTCTCAGCTGTCAAGAACTGAAACCAGAAATCAATAACAGATGGAAAATCAGGAAACTCAGACAAAAATACAAATTAACTATAAAACTTCCAGACACAACTGTCAAGCATGAAAGATGGAATCCAAAGGCAACTAGAAGTTGTTTTTTAGGTGAATTAAGGTGATGACATGTTATATCACACTTAGGAGAAGTAGCAAAACCAGCGCTCATAAACATATAGCTACAGATGTATAGGTTTTATAAAAGATAGTTCTCAAGTCAATAGTCTAAATTAAATCATAAAATGGTGAAAAGAGGAAATTAAACAAAAGGCAAGCATAAGAAAGAAAATCATAAAACCCAAGTTGAAACAAATGAAATAGAAAAGAAATAAAATCGACAAA
Organism: Ictidomys tridecemlineatus; assembly: GCF_052094955.1. Classification (NCBI taxonomy): domain Eukaryota; kingdom Metazoa; phylum Chordata; class Mammalia; order Rodentia; family Sciuridae; genus Ictidomys; species Ictidomys tridecemlineatus. The sequence goes on from NC_135486.1 coordinate 112,937,225, forward strand.
ACAAAAGGTGTGTATATGTCACCTTACCCCTTTGAAAATGTCATAAAAATTACTAAACCATTAGCCAGATTGACCAAGAAATACAAAGGCATAACAGTTTCATATGATGATATTTCCTTCAATATGTACTAGAAATAGGCATCTGGATCAGAAGGTATATCTACTTTTATTTATTTTGGAGTCCTTCACACTCTTTTCCAGAATTGTGTACATTTCAACTTACTATATGTAAGAGAAATTTTTCTCCACATCTAACCAGCATTTGTTATTTTTTCATTCATTCTTTCTTTTTTTGATAATGGCCATTCTAACCAGGGTGAGATGATGTCTTATTGTAGTTTTTATTTGCATTTCCCTTACACCAAGTGATATTTAATAGTTTTTTCATGTATTTTTAAGTCATTTTTTTTTAGAAGTAACTATTTGGAGCATTTTTCTATTTTTAAACTGGATTACTTGGGTGTTTGGCCATTATGTTTTAAAAAATTTGTTATATTATGAAAATATATATCATTTATATATGTAATAATTTATAGATATATAAAACATATTTTATATTAATATATTTTTTTCTAAATGATTGGAACATCTGTACATCCAGATTTATTTCTATATTATTCTGAATACCTGATATGTGCATTAAATCTAGGTATCCATCAATGCATGGATAAAGAAAGTGATATATATATATATATATATATATATATATATATATATTATTATAATATAAAATTTATGTATTTATAATATATATTAAATAAAAAAATATATATACCCACACATACATATATGCCCAATGGAACATTCATCCATAAAGAAGAATGAAATTCTGTATTTTGTAGCTAAAAGTGGATGGAATTAGAGGACATTCAGCTTATGAACTAAACTAGACACATCAGTACAAGTACCACATGTTCTTTCTCATATGTGGAAGGTAAAAATATTTGACCTGAATGTATAATAGTGATTATTAAAGGTTGGAAAGGGCTATGGCAGAAGGTGGATAAAGAAATGCTCTATTTCATTTGTGTATGCTGTGTATATGTGTTGAGACATCACATGGAACTCCATTTATTTGCATAACTCATACATGTTAATGAAAAAATAAAATAAATATTAAAAAAGAAATGAATAGCAAGAGAAATGAAAAAAGAATTTATTACTACCAATTACTATCAATTGATGCAGAAAAAAACATTTGATAAAATTAAAACCAACCTTCCCCCCGGAAAAATAATTCTCAAAATCATTCTTTTGTGATAAAACCCTCAGCAAATTAGGACTAGGATGAAATTTTGTAAACCTGATAAATGATATCTATGAAAACTTGTAGCTTAATAATGTAATAGTTTTACCCCAAATCAAGAACATGAGAAGCATCCCTCTCTCACCACTTCTCTTTGAGTACTGTAAGTAATAACAAGTTCACCAGCATTTCATGATACAAGATCAGTACACAAAAATAAACTGCATTTTTCTACACTGTGATAAGCAACCCAAAAGAAAAACTAAGAAATTAAAAAATAATTCTATATTCAATGACATTAAGAAGAATAAAATACATAGGAATCAATTTAACAAAGGTGCAAGACAAGCACAATAATAACTACAAAATATTGTTGAAATAAAAAAAAGAGGATCTACATGACTAGAAAAAACATCTCAGGTTTGTGGATCAGAAAACTTAATATTGTTTAAATGGCAATAGTACTGAAATTGATTTGCAGATTCTAATGTACTTTGTAACAGAATCTTAGCTGGCTTCTTTGAGGAATTGGCAAGTTGATTTAAAATTCACATAGAATTCAAAGGGACACAGAATAGCTAAAATAATGTTGAAAATGAGATTGAAGTTGTAGGACTCACATTTCTTGATTTCAAAACCTACTCCAAAGCAAAAATAAAATGTGGTCCTACAAGATGGGTAAACATATAGATAAATGGAATAGGATTTAGAGTCCATAAATTAACCCACATGTCTATGGACCATGGAATTTTGAGAAAGGTGCCCTGGCCATTGAACAGGGCAGACACTCTTCAAAAAATGGTGCTGGAACAACTACATAGCCACATGCAAAAGAATAACATGTTGTCCTCACCTGGCCCTGAATGTTAAACTTAAATTAAAATCATTGGGCTACCTTAATATCAGAGCTAAACTACAATTTTTAGTAGTAAACCATAAAAAGTATGTAAGTCAATATGGTTTCAATCAATTCTTATATTTGATACTTGGAGCACAAACAATAAAAGAAAATGATTTAAATATTAAGTTTCCAAGACCTGTTCAGTTTCTAACATTTATATAAATGGCATCAAATTGCATGCATCTACTGTCAATTGCTTTTCTTTTGTGAACACTACAGCTTTAATATTAATACATTTTAAGATTTTGAAATCCAGCTCATTCATTTTAATGGTTGAGATATGGAATACCTTCCATGATAGGAATAAACTGCAAAAAACTAAAAACTTTGTGCTTCAAAGGACACTATAAAGAAAGTAAATAGATATTTATAGAATAGGAAAAACTTGTTGCAAATCATAATCTGATAAGAAACTGTGTAAGGAATATATGAAGAAGTATTTTTTCAAATAAATTATTTAAATTTTTTTTTCTTTTATTTTTAATTTGTTCCAATTAGTTATACATGACAGTAGAATGCATTTTGACACATTGTACACAAATGGAGCACAAGATTTCCTTCCTTTGGTTGTACATGGTACAGAATCACACCAGTAAAATTCTTAAGCCTCAAAACAAAAAGACAAATACTTCATGTAATTCTGGGGAAAGATATTGATAGACATTCTTTAAAATAATGAACCTGAATTATCTTTTCTATGTACATAGATGAACACCTCATAGTGAATCTCCACATCATGTACCTCCACAAGCCTGCCATCCTAATTAGAATAAGGTATACTTTATGTTTTTATAAATATGTGATGTATATCTGAAAAGAACAAATAAAAAAGTGATTAACATTGCTTGTTATCAGTAACCAACAGGAAAATGCAAATCAAATCCACATAAGTTGCCATCTCACATCCACTACAATGTCTAAAATAAGAGATGGAAACAGGAAGTGTTAGAAAATAAGTGAAGTAATTGGAACCCTCATACACTTTGGTAAGAATATTAAATGGTACAGCTATTATGGAAAACACTGACAGAAGTACTTTGTAAGGCAGCAATTTCACTGCTGAGTATACACTCAGATGAAATTGAAAACTAGAGTTCACAAACAAGTTTCACACTAATGTTCATAATGGCACCATTCATAATAGCCAAAAGGTGGAAATAACATAAATGTCTATCAACTGATGAAAGGATAACTAAATTGTAGTATATCTATACAATGGTATATTATTTGGCCATAAACATGAAATACTGATATATATTTTACTTGGAAACAAAATGCTAAATGATATCACCTTACATCACAAAAGACCACATATTCTATGTCCCCATTTTATAATGTATGCATCATAAGCAAGGCTAAAGAAATAGAAAATACAATAGTGTTTGTTTAGCATAAACGATTTTGAAAGCTGACAGTTAAAAGATAATGAGTTTTCTGAGTTTTTACAATGGTGAGGGCTGCACATATCATCTATCATCCTAAAAATTATAAAGTTTTACATTTTAAGGAAGCATATAGTATGTAAATAATATCTTAATGAAGTTGTTATTTTAAAAGAAAAAAAAGAAATTGTGATCCACATACTAATTATAAGAAAAATTTGATGGAAGACATGTGAACCAATGGCCTTCTTGGCTTTTTTCACAAATGAATCTTGTGCATTGTTGGGGGAATTGACATTAACTCCAAAAGGTGTGCTAACGATCACATCCATGCTGTAGCTCCCCAAAATTCTGAGTAGAAAAAGAAATGTAAAATTTCAATCTGTACTGCTTTACTCTCCTACTACACATGCTGGAAGAAGTGATATGAGCACATTCACAAACTGTCAGAAATATCTGTTGATCAAATGACTAGTCCATGCTCCTATCAAATGCTATGAGGCAGCTGCCCCTGTGCCAGGGGAGTTAGGGATACTAGGGTAGTGAGCTCAAGGAGTTCAGTCACAGAGACAGACACCCATAATCAGATAAATTACATCAGTGAGTGGAGTGTAGATGATGAAAGATGATTAAGTATGGAGCTTCAGCAGAACCAGGGTGTTATAATTGACTCCTGGTAGGGGATCCAAGATAGGTAACCTTGACCTAGGTCCTTCCTCAGCACAATCTGGGTCCAGAGCTGATTCCTCTCTAGCACATCACATAAAAGCAACACCCTGTTCTGAGAGGCAAAAACATTGCCCCCCCTTCTCTGCACCCACTGCTACAGCTCCTGAGAGGTCCTGAACTCCAGGACCCAAAGTGGCCCCAAGGGCAGAATCTCACAAAAGGAAATGAGTAAGAATATCCTCAGTTAAACCATTGAAATTTTTCTCAAAATGTACTTGGATGAGCTCACAACTTGGGGAACATATTCTCTCAGATTTCTCAAGACAGTATCTGCCGGGGTCCTGCCCTAGCGGGGTCCAGGGAGTCCTGAAGGATGAGTTGCATCCGCGATAAGATGAGACAGGAGTCCTTCCCTCGAGCAGTCTCTAGAGAAAGAGCTAAAGCAGCTTTCTCTGCGTCCCCTTTTATTACAATTATTCTCATCATTATAGATTCACAATACGTCATTAATTATATAATTTAAAACTTTGCCAAGACATGACATTTCCTTAACCATGATTGAGGGTACATTAATTTACATTTTTCCAGGATATGACCTTCAGTTATATAATTATTAAAAGTACAGAATAATTAATAAAATATGTTACTAATTTACTTTTTTCAGAGTTTTCCAAGATTTACTATTTTTCCCAAGATATGTTATTTTCTTATTAACTAATGTCAAACTACGTAACCAGACTCTAAGTCTCCTAACCAATCATTAACCTAAAGTACAGTTGTACTTTATTTTTAATCTAAAATGCCCATCTAAAAATGTCCCTTTAAATCTTATATTTAAAATATCCTAAAGTTTATGAATTATCCTTAAAACATATCAGAAACATATACAACTAAAGACTTAAGAATTTCTAAACTTAAGAATCTAAATAAAATAATATTTCTAACATTATTCTAAAACTGTGTCTTATAAAGCTATTTTAATTAATTCCTAAATTTATTCTCATAAAACTGGTTGAGCTGCTTTCTCAAAGAGTTTCTTTGTTTCTCAGTCAAGGTACACTAGTTCTCAAGGAGTTTCTTTGTTTCTCAGTCAAGGTGCACTAGTTCTCATGACCTTTCAGAAGATGATTGTTGTCTGTTATTAGGTTTGTCCACAATGTACTAAGATTGAAGAATAGCCTTCTACTTTGTCCTTGATATGTTGAGGGGTAGTAGGACACCCTCCAAGGCATGAACTACCTGTTATGTTCTAGCCATTTAAGATTTAATTTGTTTGGCATTTAACATACTCATGCCTCCTGTGAGAAGCATATGCATGAAAATGCAAAGTCCCAATTGCATAAAAAATGGGTCTCATGGTTTCGGTTACCCACCAACCAGCATGGCTTTGCCAGCATTCATCCTCACTGTGACCCTGTCAAGACAGTGGGAGAGCAGCTTTTCCAACACTTTTTCTCACTGTGACCCTGTCAAGCAGTGAGTTGGGGATCACCTTCACCAAGTATCAGTGGTTGTTCATGGGTCGAAATGACCCATTTTATATAACAAATGATATGGTAGTTGTAATTCATATCTTTTCAGGACCTTATTTCTGTTGAGACTGGAGGAAGAAGTGGTGAGAATATTTCATATTTTGTATTTTGCTGATATTCTCAGTGCAACCATGAAGAGATTTGTTGTTCCATAGCCTGCATTGTATTTTTCTTTTTTAAATTTTTTTAAATATTTTTTTTAGTTGTAGAGGACAGCATGCCTTTATTTTATCAGTTTATTTTTATGTGATGATTAGGATCAAACTCAGTGCCTTACACATGCTAGGCAAGTGTTCTGCCACTGAGCTACAAACCTAGCTCTGTGTTATATCTTTGTATCCCTGCACAATAGGTACCAGAAACTTCCCCCAATCCAACATTCTCTAGGCTCTACCCTCAACTTCTGAGTGATTATGTTCTTCATTGTAAAACATGTGTTTTGACTTACATAATATCCACATTGACGATCAAGCAGATAAACTAATTCTGTTTTTGTACACAGATGTCCCAGCACCCTGCCTCATCCTAAGAGCCTCTCCTCCTTGGGTGGCCCATTGTGGTTGTGACAGCACACACTTACTTTTGTCTGGTCAGGGGGTAGCTCAACAGTGGTAATTTCAGTTCCCTGGCAGGGTGCTGGAAGGGCTTAAAACAGCTCAGAACCACAGAGCTGCCTGCTACTTACTCTTTCACAGTGACAGGCTCGCCTTTCTTTACTTCCTGGCTCAGGTACTTCACCAATGCATCTCCATATTGGTTAATGATGGGGATCATCTAAGCACAAAACACAACTCCGCCCACAGTTAGAGGAGAATCGAGTCCCCGAGGCTCTGGTTTTCCCAGGATTATAAAGTAAGAGATATTTATAATGAATAAAATAATATCTCTTCTAGATATAAAGACAAAAGGTCATTTGAAATTTTTAATTAGTTCTTTTTATTTATCCATAAGAATAAGTTTCATTTTGACATAATTATAAAATCATGGAAAAATAATTTGTTCTAACTCAGTCCCAATACTTCCACTTTCTCTCCTCTCTTTCTTCCCTCTGTTCCCTTCCTTTTACTGTACTGATCTTTCTGATATTTACTTTTAGTTTTTTTTAATTAGAAATTTCAAACTTAGTGAAATATTCTTTGGAAAACGATGATGTTCTCACACATGTACCATCCCCAAATCTTTATTTAAGTTTTTAACTAAAGTCCTCTTAGTTTATTACCTCCTTGAGTTTCCCACTGGAGAACACTGGCGACAGCAAGACTCGAAATCTCTTCCACTCTTCATCCCTTGCTGCAAATAGAGCTTTTTGCATAAATCTCAATGGCAAAACTACCTGAAGTTCACACAAAAAAAGACATTTTGTATGAGGTATGTTTTGGAAGTCTCCACATTGTAGAGAACTTGTTAAACAGGCATCAGTTTTTTTAATCAGTTATTTACTGAGTGTCTACTAGGGGGCAGGCACTGTGCTAGATGCTCCATAAACTTTTATCCCAAATTCCTTTTCTCTTGTGAGGGTAGAGGGGGTACCCAGCCACTAGATTCATGTTCAGGATTTATATTACAGCTGCTGTGTAAATTCAAAGGCCCCTCATGGTAGGTAAAATGTTCTCCCAGGGGACAGAGAGCATTATGACCTAGGGCATCCTATACAGGCAGCACAGGAAAAAACTGATTGATGACAGTCATCGAGATAACCTTGGAAAACTAGGTTGCCCAGACCAGTTATACTTTTCCATATATGTACAGCATGAATATCTTGCAAGGGATGCCAGAATACAGCCACTTAAATATAGTAGCTAATAATTTAAAAGATTAGGAACTTCTTCTCAATTCTGAAAAAATAATGCAATTATATGGAAGCACTATTTTTGAATCGTCCCCCACTACACACACATGGAGAGACAGAAAGAAAAGGAAAGATAACTATGTTTCCCAGCTTTAGACTGGCCTGTCAATCCAACCTGCTCGAAACTGTCATTCAGCTTCCAACACTGTGTTTTGTTTATAAAGGTATACATCCAGTGCTCATTCATGATGAAAGCTCAAAACACTAGGAAGAAAAAAAAAACTTCTCCAATCTGAAAGAGACTCTATATACTAAAAAACCCAACACCAACAACAAAGACCTTCAGCTAACATAACATTTACTGGTGAAATGGTGAATCTATTGTCCTAAGATCAGTAAGAATGTAAAGTTTTCTACTTTTATCATTCTTATCCAATATTACTATACTCTAAATTTGTACTGGAGCAATGGGACAATGTTTTTAAAAAGGCATAAAAATTGCAAATGAAAGAACCTGAAGTGACCCTGTCTTCAGGGGACAAAATTATCAATGTGAAAAATCTCAAAGAATATTTTAAAACTTCTAGAACTAATAAATAGGTTAATAGGTTCACCAAGGTTGTAAGATACAGTATTAACATTCAAAAATAAGCTAAATAACAACAAGGGAAATGTAAAAAAAAAATTAAAAACAAAATACTATTCACTGTTACTCCAAAGAAAATGAAACACATTAGGAACAGATATAAACACAAGTACAGGACTGCTATGCAGAAAATTATAAAATGTTGATCAAAGATATTAAGGAAAATCTCAAGAAATGGAGAAGCATAACATGTATTGAAAGATTCAACCCAGAAAAGATACGGATTTTCTCCAAAGTAATCTATAGATTTGATTGAATTCTTATCAAAATCTCACCAAGTGGGTTTTTGCAGAAAAATTTATTCTGAATTTGTATGAAAAATTAAAGAACCAACATAAATAAAGTGGGAGGGCTGGGGATGTGGCTCAAGTGGTAGCGCGCTTGCCTGGCATGCGTGCAGCCCAGGTTCGATCCTCAGCACCACATACAAACATAACAGAAAATAAGGAGTTAAACAGTATGATAGTCTCTAATGCTAACTTAACACAGCAGGAGACAGGAGTTTGAGAAGTAAGCTCAGCATTCTGAGGCTATGAATTCATCAGAAAAACCAACAAGCCAGAAGCAAAGACCAGTTCATTACAATAAAACCCACTGAGAGAGGCCACTAGTCTTTCCTGTTCTGATAATAATACTAGGGACTCCCCCAGATGAGGTGTCACATCTTTTTGAACTAAGGGGCAAATGCATGCATAGAAAAGTTAAGATGGTAACTTCTTTGTCAATATATATATATATATATATATATATATATATATATTTGTAGATGGACACAATATTTTTATTTTATTTTTTTTATGTGGTGCAGGGGACTGAACCCAGCCCTTTACACATGTTAGGCAAGCGCTGTACCACTGAACCACACAACCCTGGCCCCAAGATGATAACGTATTTTTTCCTTTGCTTTATTAACATAGTCACCATCCCCCAAGGTTGGTACTTAAAGTGGTAATGAAACTCATTGCAAGAAAAAACACAATGGAGAGAAGAGCACAGGCACAACTAAAATAAAACAGAGTGAAAAATAGACACACCCTCTCAGCCCAAATGAATGCTTTGCAATGGTGTAAACAGAATGATCAGAGGGAGAACAGTCTTTCTAAAGATGGTACTGAAACAACTGGACAGCCACAGGCCAACAAAACAAGACAACAACAACAAATGAACCCTCACCATGTTTTAAAATTAGCATTACATAGATCATAGGTTTTTATGTAAATTGTAAAGTCTATAACTTCTAGGAGAGAAACAAGAACAACATAGAAGTCAGAGGCAAAGCTTTTCATGTATTAGCATCCCCCATAAAAGACAATACTTGCTCTTATGGAGACCCTGTTATGAGGAAAAGACAAGTGACCCATCAGGACTTGAAAAGACTAGCAAGAGGGAGCCTTGGGGATCACTATATCCCAAGAAAGCTGATGATTATATGGATTTATCCACAGCAGCAATTTTGCCCAAATGTACATAGGCACTTATGTACATGGGCACATAAAACTGGTGAAATCTAAATAAGTTCTGTGGATTATATCAATGTCAATTTCTGGTTACTCTAGTAACAGGAATAGACTACATTTGGAGATAAGTAATATGATATTCAAAGCATGTCAATTGGGAAAAACAGAAGAAAAGTTATATGAAACTTCCCTGAACAGTTTTGGAGCTAATTTCTGTGAAGCTGTGATTACTCCAAGACACAAATTTAATCAATAAATATTTGTATTTTTAAAAATAACCTTAGCATACACTTCACAGAAATGATATAAGCTCAATCAACAAATATATTAAAAGCTATTCATCATCTTTAGCAATAAGAGAAATGCAAATAAAAACCACTATCATGTCACTCCAGTCAGAATGGCAATTATTATGAAGATAAACAACAATAAATGTTGGCGAGCATAGGGAGAAAGCGGCATACTCATACTTTGTTTGTAAGATTGCAAATTGATGCAGCCAATATGGAATGCAGTATGGAGATTCCTTGGAAATCTTGAAATGGAACCATTATTTGACCCAGCTATCCCTGCCTTTGGTCTATACCCAAAGGACTTAAAATCAGCATACTACAGGGACACAGCCTCATCAGTGTTTTATAGCAGTGCAATTCACTATAGCAAAACTGTGGAACCAACCTAGATGCTTTTCAGTGGATGAATGGATAAAAAGGAAGGGGGGAATATATTCCCAATGAAATTTTACTCCACAATAAAAGAGAATGCAATCATGGCGTTTGTAGATAAATGGATGGCATTGGAAAAGATAATGCTAATTGAAGTTAGCCCATCCACAAAAAAAAACAAATGCTGAATGTTTTCTCTGATATAAGAAAGCTGATTTATGATGGGTTAGGGAGGGGTTGAATGGGAGGAATGTATAAACTCTAGATAGGGCAGAGGGGTTAGAGAGAAAGGGAAGGGGCATGGGTTAGCAAAAATGATGGAATGTGATACACATCATTATCCAAAGTACATGTGTGAAGACATGAATTGGTGTCAACATACTTTATATACAACCATAGATATGAAAAATTGTGTTACATATGTGTAATAAGAATTGTAATGCATTCTGCTGTCATTTATTTTTTTAAAAATCAAAGCTGAGAAAAAGTGAATGAGTTTCCCAGGGATATTCTCAAGGCCACTTCACTCATTTATCCCCAGATCATTTTTCATTTCTCTCATGAATCTCCCTAGAATACTCGGGAAATGAGGAAGTTCAAGGCACCAGTCACCTCTAAGTTGACCATGTTGATGTGAGTAGTTTAGCTGACTATTTCACTACTGTGACTCTGACAAGAACCATGTAGAAAACTAAGATTTACTGGGCTCACATTTTCAGAGGTCTCAGTTCATACATCGCTTCCTGTGTTGCTGTGGTCTGTGGTGAGACAGAATAGCATTGCAAAAGAGTGTGAAGGAATAAAGCAGCTCAGGACGTGGCATTAGGAAGCAGACAGAAACTCCACTAACTAGGGACAAAATGTATGCCCTGAAGCCAGGCCCCCAGTGACCAACCTCTTCCAACAACACCCTACCTGCTTACAGTTGCCCCCAATTAATCCTTACTGAGGAAATAGTGTGGAGTAGATTAAGGATTTCACAATTCAATCACTTTATTTCTGAACTTTCTTACATTGCCTCATAGATGAGCTTCTGAGGAATACCACGACCATAACAGTGATTCTCATGCATGTTGTGGAGTGAGAAAGTGTAAGTAAGAATTGCCAAAATGGAATCACCTTCCGTTTTTCCAGCTCAAAGTGGAAAAGATGGAGAGATGCCACTCCTACCCATGGGAGTCAACAAATTAAGTACTTGCTCTAAGTTTTTTCTTCTAACACTTAAAAAGAAATCTTCCTATTGCTATATTTCAGGGATGATGTTTTCATGATTCACAGGGAGATCCCCAATTATGTGGATCTTACAGCCTGTCTAGTATACTGTTTATCTGGAAAGCGTAAATACAAAATAATGCCTTTTCAGCAGGAATAGCAGAATGGAATTCTCAGGGTGTCAGGGGGCCTATAATTCTTAGGGGGTCTATAATTATGCTCAGAATTATAGAATTAGTATGATAAACAAGCCTCAGTGTTTGGAAGAGATAATCTGAGCAGAGTGTAGCCTTTTTTTCTGGCCTCTGGTTTTGAGCTCATGAATTTCTGTCAATAGTCAGGCCCCGAGTCAGATATCTAAATGGGTTAATGACAAAGGCTTGATCAAAATTCACATTTCTTGTGGAACATGTTACCTTGTATTTAGTTTAAAAATTTAAATTTTTTTAAATCATGTGATTACTGTTCATTTCATATGCGATACTGCCTTTGTTAAAAAATAATACACATCTTGTGTTTAATTATGTGAAATCCATATACAAGGGCTACCTTATCTCATTCATACTTATTCGTTGCTAAGACTCACTGCTAGGGTGCTATCTTTGAATGATAAGAAGAAATGCAGAATGCTGTCGTTTCATCTGTTAAATTCTCCAAATATGTCACAGAAAGTAAAACTTGGGTGAAGCCATGGAAATAACCACAGGGTATTTACACATTCAAAAATTAAGTATGTGCAAATTGTCAACTTCTGAATGCTTGGGGTACTTCAGAAATTGTAGTTTCATTTTTAATTTACAAAGGGACTCATGAGACCTTGCAAAGAATAGGAATGTTTGAAGGTGTTTACCATGCCCTCTTTCACAGATTTTTTGCTGAAATACTCAGCACAATATAATCGTCCTGGAAATGTGCACCGAGCAAGTTAAAAATCATTTTTATGAAAAATTCAAAGTCTGAACAACATCATGAAGATAAAATGCAGATGTACGAGAGATCCAAGCTGTTCCACTGAGGCTCTTGAAGAGTTGACATCAGAGCTCCAGAGAAAACCTGGCCATGCTCCAGGAGGGGCCTGAACATTGCTTCTCAAAGGATAAAAACTACTAAATTTCTCCTGAAGATAAACATTTTTATTGATGACACTAAACTGGCATTTGTACTCAGGAGAAAAAATAGAGGGAGCTCAAGCACACTCACCTTGCGGTAGTACAGAAGAGTTCCAAATAAAGGCAGAGGTGTTGGCCCAGGTATTCCCAGCTTCTTAAATAGCCCATGAGAGTAGGTTCCATATCTATAAAGTGAAATAGAAAGCCGGGTCAGCCTGATTGTCATTCTATAGATAAGGTCCTGACCAGTCTCTGACTTAGAAACTGGACCAGGCAGTGAGATAGGTAACATGTCGGTGATACATAACAACAAAAACTCCAACTGGCACATTCTGTTTTCCAACACCACTTAGAGATAACTTCCTGCCACAAGAGGCACAATGATTTGGTAAAAGAACTTGAGTCTTCATTGCCCCAATAATTGGGTTTGTTCTTAATAAACATTCCCAGCCTTGACTGCGACTGAGAAGGTCAGGCTGGCATTCTGCCAGGGCATCACAGTTGCTATGTGTATTTGGTATGTTAACCTTTCCTTAACGTAGAGATTCCTAGTAAAAAAGGGCCAATGCTTTGACATGCCTTTCATTATGAGATTTTGAGTAACCAAATCCATTCAAGCACACAGTGTCCACTGAGAACCTATGGTAACATTATTTCTTGCAATTTGGTCATTAACCTTTCATACTTTTCCTTCTTTCTATGCCATGTCTCTGGTTCAGCATTCAGCCCTTCTTTAAATTTGACTTCACATGGATATTTGGAAGCAGTCATAGTATTCTTATTTCTGTTGAATGACAAATGTGACATTTAAGAAAACTGGGACTTCCATTGGCTTTATACCAACGTGAGCTAAGTTGAGTGTCACCCAAGTTCATTTTCAGACAATCTAAGTGACTTGAGAAAGAAGGAAGGCTGAGTTTCCTTAGACTCTTAGTGCTACTGTGAGGAATAAATGACTGAGGAATCATCTCCATGCCATTCCTCCTCTCATTGAGTCTGATCCTCCAACTGGTGATGCTCAGATGGCAGCACAGAGTTAGGCATGCTCATGTTTACCAAGGCAGTCAATCATAAAATAAATTTGCCTCTATACATCAACTCTCCTTGTATGAAAACCCACAAAGGCTGGTGCTTCCTTGGGCTAGCCAACCTGTAACACAGATGTGTCATGTTCACATCACCATGCCTGAGGGTTCTGGATCCTAAAATCTTCACCCCTATCAGCATTGATAATAGATGAAAGACTAGGTAAAGGAAAAATGGTGAACAAGAGATTCCTAGCAGCTACTTCAATCACAAAACAACCAGTCTTGCAAAGATTGCCCCATAGTAGCACAGAAAAGAAAAGTCTGGCATGTTTAAATAGCTCAACATGCCCAGCAATTCCTTTTAACTACATAGAAGGTGACCTTCCAAATTTCAGTTACAGTCCTGATGACAGAGCAGACAATATGCAACATAAAATAAGAATCCATAATGTGTTCCAGACAGTTGAATAAGAACTTGCTGCTTCTTTGGAGGAGAATTTTTAAGGCAGTATAGTTTCACATACTCTGTACAAATCCTGTCATTACATACAGTAAAATTAAACTACATTGATTCACTAGAGAATGTCTACAGAGAGAGGATTATGTTGCCACAACACCCTGAATTAGTAGTACCTTTTCTTTCAGACAATAAAATACAGATCTATATTTTCATTTTCCATGCTATTTTGATTCCTTATTTTTAAGAGTGAAATTGAGACAAATGTCAGATGTGATCTGTGTGGAATCTCTCCTAACCACAATCAAAATAACCTCTTTCCCTCTGTTTCATGATGTCAGGATCCCATTAGTAAAAGCAATTTCCCTACTAAATGATATTCATTCATGCGTTTATGTTGGAGTGTAAAGGAAAAGAAGTAAAGCCAATTTGGCTTTGTGATGTTGTTCACGCTGCTAGACTATTTCATATTGAGGGATAATAAGTATCTTTACTGATGCTAATTTCTCAGAGAGAGAGAAAATAATACAAAAGGAAAGAATAAAACTTCTTAAAATTTCTGTCAGGTATTCTCTGCTCTAGACACTTATCATTTACAAGGAAACAGTTCTGTGAATTTCAGGGTGAAATAATTGAGTTTTACAAGAGAGGGAAGTGCCAGGAGAAAAAGAGGGAACTGTGCAGTCAACCTTCCAGAGAGTCTGAGGTGTGTTATATAGAGGGTGCTGGGGGCAAGAGGGGGCAGGAGTCACCACATGCACAGGGGATAGTCCTCTTGCATGTCTTCTGCAATAGGCAGAAATCCAAGAAGATAAAGAGACAAAACCCAAGTAAACTGGTTTTCCCCAGAATTCCCTAAGTTTGAAAGGGAGTGAGGTTCCCACTGCATGTGATAATAGTTATTAATTATCTATATATGCTGAATTCTGGTTTATTCCTCTAGGTGAAAACACAGAGCCAATCAGATAACCCCCAGAAACAAATATCAAAACCAATTTCCCTATCCACAGGAACTCACCATTTGTCTTCAGCAGTTCTGTCTTGTGAATTTTTTTTCTACTATGTGGACTTTTTTGCCAAAAATGTGTCAATTTGTAATTCAGTGAGGCCAATTTATGTGTTAGGAAAGGAGATGGGGCCAGGCATGCTCAATAGGAACTTTTTAAGTGTTTATAGAAATTTCAATTCCATGATCTCTTTTGATCTTTCAAATAGACAAAGAAAAGAGGAACATAATTAGGTCCCCACCTCCATGGTTACAGAGGAGAGGAGACTGGACAGCTACTCACAGATATAGGAGCACCAGGAAGATAGCCAGGAGGACCCAGGTCTCTATAGAAGAATTGGAGATCAGATCCATCACCACTTTTCCTCAGCAGTTCTGTCTTCTGAATTGTTTTTTTTTTTTCTGCTATGTGGGCTTTTTTGCCAAAATGTGTCAAGCTGAAATTCAGTGAGGCCAATTTATGTGCTAGGAAAGGAGGTGGGGCCAGGCATACAGACAGTGGAAAGGCCACCTATGCATCTCCTGGAATTGGAGAGGTCAGGTGTTCTCTTTGCAGTTGACAAAGAATCATGCACTCTCCTCCTTTGATCTTTTAAACTATTGACTTAAACAAACTTCCTTTGTTAATTTCAGTAACTTTAAGGCCAACAGCTGTCCAATGGGTAACTAAAAGAAGAATAAATCTTGGTATTCTGCCTTCATTAGGTATCCTTTACTAACCTAATATTTGTGACTACGCAGCTTTGCACAAGACATGTTAATCATTTAAGGAGTGTTTATCTAAAAACTATCAAAATAAGAATATTTAGTCCCAAATATACCTAATCTGATACCACCTTAAAGATTGAGGCAAGATTGAAGGGACATTTGATTGTCAGCTTTGGGGGTTTTGTTTTGTTTTGTTTTGTTTGTTTGGTGCTGAGGATGGAACCCAGGGCCTTTTGCATGCAAGACAAGCACTCTACCAACTGAGCTGTAACCCCAGCCCTGATCCTCAGCTTTTAAAGCAGCTTTTCTTCAGAGCACCAGAGTGGTACCTAGAATTTCTCATTCATTTTTCAATTCCTTCCAGGAATGGCAGAGTCTTGTAGACAGATCACTATGAAAAGAGTGTTCCCTCAACAAAAGGAATCATATCATGGCATCTACATTGCCTTTCTAGTATCCAATATCTGGTAGATAAACATCCTGAGCAATAAGTAAAAATTTACCCCTTTCAAGTGATTAGGACTTCTCAGGAGCTACCTCACAGTGCTAGAACTGAGATAGTGATCCATGAGACTACAGTTTGGGCAAGATTGCTTAACAATGCATACTTCTTCCCCACTGCTCTAATTTTTGTATGAAAGCCTTCAGGTCAACTCCACACCTTGAAGACATGCCTAAAAATATGTCTTCCTGGGGTGGATACACAGATTAAATTTCTTTACTTGCTTTTTACATTTACCCTTTGGGTTTGATTTTGGGGGTGAGTGGCCAGACCTAGATTTTGTATATGGCCTGAAACTTCTGTAGTATGCTTAGTTTATGTTTGGTGGAAAAATCAATATATCACTTTGTAATCAATAATGTCAATGTTATTTAATATTTTATATTTGAACTCAAGCAAAGCCATTAGCATTTAATTTCTTTAATTGTTCATAGCACCGTAGCTGCTGACATGAGAATACATGAGACCTTCATCAAAACAAGCTACATCCATAAACCTTTGGCTATACAGGTTACTGCACCTAGAATGTTTTTGTGCCTCACAAAAGACTTCAGCTTACCCTTCAAAAACCAGCTCCCACAGCACCTATTTTGGTATAGTCTTTCCTAATTTATCTTGAGCACTAGGACAACTTATTCCTTGCTGTGATCTCCAAGACTCTGGAAGCTGACGAAGGAGGATTGCAAGTTTAAAACCAGTCTCATAAATTGATTGAGGCCCTATGACACATAGATAGACCCTCTCTCAAAATAAAATATAAAAAGGAAAGGATAATAGAATGAATAATACAGTATTACTTTATGTGCATATATGATTACACAATCCAGGTAAATCTACATCATGTACAACCATGAGATTCATTCTACTATACTTCCTACTCATAAACACCCTTCATTTCCTTCACATATTTCTACTTAATCGTGTCTACACCCCACTTTATTGTGAATTAGCATCACGATATCAGAGAAAACATTTAAAATTTGGTTTGCGGGGATTGACTTATTTTGCTTAACATAATATTCTCCAGCTCCATCCATTTACCAGTAAATGCCATTTTATTCTTCTTTAAGGCTGAGTCATATTTCATTGTGTGTGTGTGTGTATGTGTATGTGTGTATCACATTTTATTTATATATTCATCTTTTGAAGGACACCTACATTTGTTCCATGGGTTAAGTATGAAGATCTGCTCACGTATTTGGTTATATACAGACTCAGCCCCAGATACCATGCTGCTTTGAGAGGGGCACACATGAACAGGCAATTGTAGGATGCCAAATAAAGTAATCATAGAGGTATGAGAAAAAACATTCTTATCAATTTTAAAGGTGGAGCTTTTTTCTTGGCATGGGACAGTCCATTCTCTTGTGCATCGTAAGTCCACATAATATCTCTTTTGAGAAGCCTGTTATTACTTCCACTGACAAATAAATTGCACATGGGTTTGGCTTTTGTTTTACATTCAAAACTCACAGGTCATAATTTTAAGTATGCAAAAAAAAATAGAATGGAATGAAAGAAAAAAAAGTAAGATGATTTTTTAAACTCAGCTCTCAAATGCTCTTTCTTTTAAGTAGGTACTATTTTCATCTTGCTAACTTTGAGAGGCAGAAGTATCTAAGCTTTGTAGTGGGGAGAGGGAATAGCCAAGTATTCTGGGCCTTGTGTTTGGAGTGGTGTGAAGACTGTCAGGTCCAGGAACACATCCTCTTGGACTGAAGGAGGAATGTTCCTCACCCCATAGTCACTGCAGGTTGAATGTGATGTATGAGCACTGTGTTCAGGACCTGTGTCAAGCATTACACATGAACTATCCAGGAACTTGGCTTTCATGAATTTTAATCTTTCTTGGGGGAATTAAACCCTAAAGAGCAAGATGAAAAAAAACCCACACATATAGATTTTGAATTACAAATTTGGATGAGTTCTGTGAAGTTAAAGAATACTTTACTGAAACTTGTAGAAGGATTTGACTCACTCATTTTTTCCTTTTTCAAACTTACTCATTTTTCAAAAAATATAAAAACAGCATAATCAACAAAACTAAAGAGAAGAGAAGTGTGAGCCGTTGGGTGTAACTAGACTTCTTTCCTCATGTAGGTGATGGATATTGGCTAGAATTGACCTAAGATGTCCGCGGGTCTTGTTATCTGAATCACATGACTTGCTCAGGACCGCCTGCCTCTCTCAGGATTGATATAAAACACACCTCTTCCTCATTATTCTACTTATCTTGTATATTAAAGTCCATAATTTCCTGCAGTCCAGTCAGGAACCAAGAGATCCTATGATCATGATGCACAAAGGTAGAATAGGCAGGATCTCAAAGAAGACACACCTGCCATGGAAGCTCTGAGCCCTAAAGTCTAGAGAGTTTTCTCAACTGGGAGTGCGGAAAGAGAGGTACACCACACCTCCACACACCCCTTACCTCAAGAAAAACTAGCTAGTGTTTATTTTTTAACTCTTTAAATTTTTATTTAGGTTTTTTTGATATATATGAAAGAAGATTGTATTTTGACATTATACATACGTGGAGTATATCTTATTCAAATTATGATACCATTTTTGTGGTTGTACGTGATGTGGATTTTTTCTGGTCATGTATGCATATATGAACATAGGAAAGTGACATCCAATTACTTCTACTTTCTTTTCTAATATTTTTTGTTGTTGTTTTGTTGTTCTTGTAAGGACTTCTCCTTCATTAACTGGCACAACCCATCCAACAATTCTATGAGATATGTATGGCTATAATTATCATTTTATGAAAGAGCAACTAAGCCCCAGAAATTTTAACTCATCATATACAGTTACATAGCTAATTACTACCATCAAAAAGTGGGGCCCTGGAGCAAAATCTTGTAATTCCATTTTCCATTGAAAGTTCAAAAGACCTTCTAAAAAACCTGGTTGATGTTTCAACCTCACATGTGTTACATATTTCTTTCCACATCTTCCAGAACACTCCCAACACAGTTACAAAATGCTGCAGAACTGCTTGTAAACACAAATCCACAGACGACCTTTTGTTTATTTATTACTAAATGTGAATTCACTGAATTCTATGAGTCAGCAGACAGTCAGAGGTAAAAGGAGTTCAGCCATTTTGCAATCAGAATCATTCCAATAGTCAGGAAAACAAGAAGGAAAAGAGGTCAAAACCAATAAATCAAAGATAACTGAGAGAATTAATCAGTGAGGACAAAATTTGCATCATGGGGTTATGTTGAAAAAGCCTGAAAAGCCTGCACACTGCCCCTCTATGTGGGCCAATGACTTTCTAACTTGCCTGGTGGGACTGCGGGCTGGCCTTATTCAGGGAATGACCTGCTCACCATTATGGAGGTCTCTGTAAAATGCATCTATTAACATTTCTTACTGATTTTGTTATTCAGTCCTTTTGATTTTGAAACAGAGTCTTCCTAAGTTGCTTAGAACCTCACTATGATACAGATTAAAACTGATAATCCACTGGCTTATGTAAGCTCTTCTTTTCAACAATTTCACCAAGAATTTTTGATTTACCATAAAACAGTTATTTCATAAGGAATATTCCATATTCCCTCAAGGTCAAGCCATTGTAGAATGAGCTCGTTTATCTATTAAGCTACAATTACAAAAATTAAAAGGGGGATATAAAACTATGACCCCCCAAAAAAACCTGAATAATGCTGTATTTGTTTTAATTTTTCTAAATTATGACTCAGAAGGTCACACTGCACTGAGTGACACATCTCTTCCACAGCAACAGGCCCTTTAGGACTTACAGACTGATCAATGAAAAGGACAAGACCCAGTGATTATGTGGGCCATAGGTCATGCTTGTATTTTGCCAGAAGGTCCTTTTTTTTATTTGGGTACCTTTGTCTAATGTAAGATGACTGCAATTATGTGGGTTAGTCTCTGTGTCCTCTATTCTTTACTATTGTTCTAGCAGTCTATCTTGGTGCCAATACCATGCTTTTTTTTGTTACTATTGCTCTGTAGTATGGTTTAAGTTCTAATATAGTGATGCCACCTTCTATACTTTCTTGATAAAAAGGGAATATTAGAGGGAAGATCTTATACTAAGACATCTAAAAGCAAAAAAGAAAAAAAGAAAAGAGATATTAGAAAAGGGAATTTAGAGTCAATCTTGAAGTTTCTTGAAGTATTGTACATATTGAAGTAATTATTCTCTTTTTTCTTTGAGATAAGATTTTGCCATGTTCTCTATGTTGGGTATAGTCCGAGAAGTGGGATATCTGGGACAAATGGCAGATATATCTTCTTAAAGGTCCTTAGATTACTCCTGGATTTGCAATTCTCCTGCCTCAGCCTCAAGAGTGGTTGGGACTATAGGTATGTGCCACAGTTTCACTTGTTGTTCTTGAGTAGGAATATGAAGCAAATCTAGTTTTCTGTATCATTTTCTCATGTGCATGAACTGTTTTTAAAATCCTTCCAACTTTGAATCATTCCCTCCACCTGGATGTGAAAAAATCAAAACTGAGAGAAAGTGAGTTTCCCAGGGACATTCTCAAGGACACTTCACTCATTTTTTCCCCAGATCTTTTTCATTTCTTTCATGAATCCTTCTAGAATCATGGAGAAATTAGGAAATTAAAGGCACAAATCACCTCTTTAGTTAACCATGTTGATGTGATTAGTTTAATTGGCTTCTTCACTACTGTGACCCTGACAAAACCACTGGACTCACAGTTTCAGAGGTCTCAATTCATACACGGCTTACTATGTTGCTGTGGTCTGCAGTGAGGCAGAATAACATGGCAGAAGAGTGTAAAGGAATAAAGAAGTTTAGGATATGGAACTAGAAAGCAGACAGAAACTCCACTAACCAGGGACAAAATGTATGCCTTGAAGCCAGGCCCTCAGAGACCCACCTCTTCCACCAATATCCTACCTGCCTACAGTTGCACCTAGTTAATCCTTACTGAGGAAATTGTGTAATGAGTAGATTAAGGCTTTCAGAATTCAATAACTTTATTTCTGAACTTTCTTCAATTGCCTCACACATGAGCTTCTGAGGGACACCAATGCCATAACAGTGATTCTCATGTATGTTGTGGAGTGAGAAAGAATAAGAAAGGATTGACAAAATGGGGTCACCTTCCAGTTTTCCAGCTCAATGTGGAAAAGATGGGGAGATGCCACTCTACCCATGGGAGTCAGCAAATTAAGTTCTCTAAGTTTTTGCTTCTAATACTTAAAAATAAATCTTCTTGTTGCTATGTTTCAGGGGTGATATTTTATGATGCACAGGGAGACCCCAAATTATGTGTATCTTACAGCCTGTCTAGTATACTGTTGAACAGAAAAAACGTGAATAGGAAAATAATGCCTTTTAGCAGAAATAGCTAAATTATGAAATTCTCAGATGGTCATTAGATCTCAGAATTTTAGAATTATAATATGATAAATAAACCTCAGTGTTTGGGAGAGATAATCTGAGCAGAGTGTAGCCTTTTTTCTGGCCTCTAATTTTGAGCTCATGAATTTCTGTCCAGTAATCAAGATTTGAGTCAAATACCTAACCAGGTTAGTCCCAAATGCAAGCCACAATTTCACATTTCTTTTGGAATATTCCATTCAGTTTACTTAAATTTTAATAATTTTTAAATCACCCAATTTCTTCTCATTTGACATCACTAAATGTGCCTTTGTTGAAAAAACAATACTCATCTTATGTTTAATTGTGTAAAGTCCATAGATAAAAACTGTCTGATCTCATTCATAATTTTTCCATTTGACATCACTAAATGTGCCTTTGTTGAAAAAACAATACTCATCTTATGTTTAATTATGTGAAGTCCATAGATAAAAACTGTCTGATCTCATTCATAATTTTTTCCTTCTAAGATTTACAGACAGGGTATTATCTATGGAGAATAATAAAAAATGCAGAATGCTTTTGTTTCATCTCTCAAATCCTCTAAATGTACCTTCAGTAGTAAAACTTGAGTAGTGCCATTAAAATAACCACAAATTTAGACATTAAGAAATTATGTATGTGTAAATTATCAAACTATGAATACTTGCATTGCTCAAGAAATTTTAGTCTCAAATCTATCCATGAACATTTTTAAATAGCTACTCATGAAATCTAGTTATGAATAAGAGTGTTTGAATGTGCTTGATGTCTTCTCTTTCACAGATTTTTGATCAAATATTAAATACAATATAAATTTCCTGAAAATGTGCAAAGGCAAATTAAACATCACCTTTATGATATGTACAAGTCTGAACAACATCATGAGCATCCAATGCAGATGAACTAGAGATATGAGCTGTTTCTCTGAGGCTCTTGAAAATTTAACAGTAGAGTCCCAGGGAAAATCTAGCCATGCTCAGCGTGGAGCTTGCACACTGTTTCAAAAAGGATGAGAGCTGGGAACTTCCTCCAAAAGAAGTGCAGTTTTACCAATGACATTAAACTGGTACTTTCTTTTTGCCAAATAAAAAAGAGGGAACTCAACCATACTCACCTTGCAGTAGTACAGAAACATTCCAAAGAAAGACAAAGGTGTTGGCTCAGAAATTCCCAACTTCTCAAACAGCACATATGAATAGGTTTCACATATATAAATTGAGAGACAAAGCCAGGTGAGTATGATTGTCATTCTATAGATAAGAGCCTGAACAGTCTTTGACTCAGAAACTGGACCAGGCAATGAGGGAGGTAACATGTAGGTGATATATAACATCAACTCCAACTCACAGTGTGAGAAAGTGGGCACATTTGATCTTTCCCAACTTCATTTAGAAAGCACCCCCTTACACCAAAGTCATAATGATGAGTTAAGAGAAGTTGAGATTTTATTCCTCAATTATTAGGTTTATACTCAATACACATTCCCAGACTTGAGTGCTCCTGCAAGGTCCAGCCTCGCATTCTGCCAGGGCATTTCATTTGCATGTCTCTTTGGTATGTTTGCCCTTCCTTAATGTAGTATTTCCCAGTCTAAAAAGGGGGGTGATATTTTGAAGTTACTTTGATGAAGAGATTTTGCTTAACACAGTCTATTCAATCACAGAGGGCCCATTGAGAGCCTCTGGTGACATTTTTTTTTCTTACAACTTGGTCATAAAACTTTGGGGTTTTTTCTTTTTTCTCTGCAATGCTCCCAGTTCAGCATCCAGCCCTTCTTTAAAATTGACTTTATATGGATCCTTGGAAGCAGTAATAATATCCTTCTGTTGAATGGCAAATATACCATTTTGAAACAATGAGACTTCCCTCTACCTCACACAAATGTGAGCCATGTTGAGTGTCACCCAAGTCTGTTGTCAGACAATCTGGTTGCCTTGATTCAGAGGGAAGACCGAGTTCCCTATGTCCTCTGAGTGCTACAGTGAGGAATGAATGACTGAGGAATCGTCTCCAGGCCATTCTCTCTCATTGATTCTATTTCTTCAACTGTGATGCTTAGATAGTAGCGCAGAGCCAGGCATGCTCATGTTCATCAAGGTGGCCAGTCACAGCACACTTTGTTTATTGCCCCCATGCATCAACTCCCTTTGTATGAAAACCCACAAAGGCTGGTGCTCCTTTAGCCTGGCTGGCCAGCAACTCAGATGTGTCATTCTCACAGCCCCATGCCAGAGTGTTCTATGTCATACAACCCATGCCCCACCATCCCCCAAATGAGGGAAACATGGAGAAAAAGAAATAGTGTACAAGAGACTCTTAGCAGCTATTTTAACCATAAAACAGCTATTTCTGCAAAAGTGGCCCCATAGTGGCAAAGGGGAAAACTGTGGCATGGATAAATGGCCCAGCATGCTCTGTAATTCCTCTCATCTACATGGAGGGGGACCCTCCAAAGTTCAGGAACTGTCCTTTTGAATGAGAAAAAAATATGCAATATAAAATAAGAACCCATAATGTGTTCCAGACAGTTGCAATAAGAACTTGCTGCTGCTTTTTAGAGGAGAATGTTTAAGGCAGTGTAGGTTTCTTATATTCTTACAAATCCTGCCATTTAATACTGTGATAGTAAAATCAAATGTGACTCCATTTTGTTTTGTGCATCCATTCTATAAAACGACCATGCCAAGTAGAAGGGTCATGACTGGGTCAAGATGTTCTTTTCTTTTTGTTATCAAAACCTTTAAGGACATGGAACTACCTAATGGGGCATGGTTTCTATAACTAGGGTAACAGGGCTCTGTTTCTGTAACTGGGGTGACTGAGCCAACTGTGATTGGTTAGGCTTCCTGCCACTTGATTGCACTCTTCCACTTCTGAAACCTGGCTTGCTTGCATTGGCTGTACCCCCAAACATCCCTTTTGTGGTTTTCAGGGTTATATGTAGCACCCTTGCAATTGTTCAGGACTGATCAGGGGAACAGCTTTATATTCTGTTGAGTGGCCACTAGTGTGCTGCAAAAAAAGGCTTGATTTGATTATACAAGAGTGGTCTGGAAGTCAATTTGTGAAACCCTGGGGTGAAGCTTTAACTATAACATCTGGGGGATATAGCATCCTAGGATGCTTCTCCGACTGGCCTCTCAGATATGGTGAGTGGACTCCTCTGGGGAAAAGGTCAGATTGGGCGAAGTTGCTTACACCTTTCCTGGGACAGGAGGAGATATTGCCACTGTCTCCCTGGAGACCTCCCAGTGGGCTCTTACCTTTGCCTGGGGCAGGATGAGTCATGACTCTGCCCCATTGGAGGACTCCCTGTGTGACCTCACCTGTCTGTATCTTGGGGCATGAGGAGACATTGTCTCTGTCCCCCTGGAGGCCTCCCTGTGGGGCCTCATCTGTTCCTGGGGGCAGAATGAGACGTGGTCTCTGCCCCATTTGAGGTCTCCCTGTGTGACCTTACCGATTGTTGCTTGTCCTGCATCTGTTCTGCTGTTTATCGTTTCTCCAGCTTCTGTTTTTCTATTTGTTATTTGTCCAGTGTCTGTTTGCCAGCCATCTGTCTTGTGTTTATCTGTCCCTGTGTTGTGCATGGGCCCTTTTTTTGTTCTCACAACTGCTCTTCTCTTATCAGAACTCCTTCTCTTCACCATCATCATGGGACAAGGAAGCTCTATAGAGATCTCTACCTGGACCCCTTTAACTTATTTTCTTAACAATTTTCAGAACTTTTGTTTGTTGGTTTGTTTTTGATTGTTGCCTTTGTGTTCTGTGTTAATTTCTTCTTCAATTTGTTTCTAATGAGAAAAGAAATGATTAAAATGGTTTTAACTGTGCTCACTACAGCTTTCATTAAAATATAAAGTGCTTCCAACAGGAATTGTCAATAGTAAAATCTAAAGGTAAAAAAAAAAAAAAGCAATCTGTAGATTGCCTTCACTTAGTAACTAGGCCAGGTGCCAACTGGGTAAATTGTGTCAGTTCTTATAGAGGACAGATTAAAACTAAAGTGTTTTATAAAATTATTATTCCTAAATTGTATAACAAAAAGCATAATTTTTTCTAGGAAGTTTGGATTTTGTCTCTCAGTATTTGCAAGCATGAATAACTCCCAACTATTAAAAAAGTGGTCCAAAGATTTTTCTATGTCAGGTTAAAATTTGGTGGCCACAATCCAGGAAACGAGAAAAAACAGTTTAGAATGAGTCCCCAACCTGGGGACTCTCCTTAGGAGACCAGTGAAGCTGCATCTTTGGGAAGTTCCTTCAGGAAAAAAATAAGACCCTTTCATTTGTCTATATTCCCTTAACTCTTTTTAGCTTTGATGAACAGGACCTTCTCAAGGAAAAGGTCAGAAAAACTTTTAAAATTCTATATTTGCCAAATTGATAACTTTGATCCAATATGCCTAGATTAATGTGTTTTTCTGATTACACTCTGCTTTATTCTAAGGCCAATTTACAAGGGTTAACTCTCAATCTAATAGGTTATAAAAAATAAGCTACAAGGCTTTTGTTTATCTGTTTGCTTTGTGTGGGTGCACCAGTGTACTGTACATCTACATGTATTACCATGTCTACATATATTTGGTACAAAAAAATTGACATCTGAGCTCATAAATTAAAATTTAAAAAATAGATCCAAATACCTTTCGTTATTATGATTTAAAAGGTTCAATTTAAATTGGAAAAATAAATAAAAATACAAATGTCTTTAAAGTTACTAATGCACAGTTTTTTTCTAGATGGTTAAACAGCTGTTAAAATGTTAATATTTATAAAGTTTCTGATATCCATTCTCTCTAGGACTTTTCTTCAACAGGAAAAAACGATTACTAACACTATTGAATGCACCTGTTTGATACCTTGTTTTTTAAAAATGAAACATAAATTACACCTAAACATATATAAAATTAATCATGGATGTGTTTGGTATAGACATCTAATTGTTTAACAAAGTTAAAATTCTAACTGTTAAATATAGTTTCAAGTACTTTTAACACCTTAAATTCCATAAGGCAAAATACCTAAACAATGTTTGTGTTTTCATAAGTTGGTAAATTAATTTTTAAAAAAATTATTTGTGTGGGACAGAGGATGTGGCTCAAGTAGTAACGCACTCACCTGGAATATGCAGGGCGCTGGGTTCGATCCTCAGCACTACATAAAAATAAAATAACAATATTGCCTCCACCAAAATCCTCAAAATAAATATTTAAAAACTCTCTCTCTTTCTCTCTCTCTCTCTCTCTCTCTCTCTCTCTCTCTTTCTCCAAAAATATTTTGTGTTATCATAAAAACAAGGTTACTACAAATTAAAAGTCCCAACAAGTATAGTTCTATATACAAGGAGTCAAGAGGTTTCAACTACATTTCAATTAAAGACCATAAATAACAAATATTTCATCTTATTAAAATAGATTAATTTATCTAAATTCAGGAATGTATAAGGGTTATTTAAAGGTCTAAACAGAAACAAGGATCAATGGATTAAAAATTATTAAAATGTTCTAATATAAAAATATATTTAGTAAAAATCTAATAGGTTTTAAAAAATAAGCTAATGTTTCAGATGTATGTCATATTGTGCTAGCTAACATTCATACAGAGTCAGGAAACAATATATGTAAACTTTATAAAATAATATTTTAGAAGAGAGACAAAAATCAGCTTTAAAACCATTTAAAAATAGGTTCCAGGTAAAAAGTCTTTATGTGGTAAAGTATAATTTTAATACATCTAAGTAAACAACAAAACGGTCTAATTAAGTAATATAAAGGTCTAAAAATAAAAGATAAATATTAAAAGGTTTATATGTAAATAAGTTTGTTATATGTGTAACACAAATAGTTAAAACTATTCAAGGTCTTTCCCTACAGACAAATATTAATGTACTGATATATTTATATACTAAAATGACGAAACCATCTAAAAATATTAATTACATTGTGTCTGTGAATTTTATCCCCTACAACAAATAATCTTGGTTAAACAGCAACGTTTATTTTAAAGTATTTTTCTACATTACACAGTCTAGATTTTTCTTTACAAGCTAACCTTGGTTAATATAAAAACATCAATAAAAGTGTGGTACATTACTCTTCTTTACAGATTGAATGTGTTCAGACTTGAGGCAAACAAAAGAAGCTGACATTTGTTCAGCCTGCTTTACAACTAACAATAACTGAGCCTGTTAATGTGTTATAGAAGTTAAACTTCATTAACACACAACCTAAGTTAATTTGAGATACTAAGCCATCATCTGTAGACAGATAATAATTAAAAGAGATTAAACTCACTGAAAAGGGGCTAAAGTTATAGCTCAGCAGTGCAGTGTTTGTCTTGCATGAGTGAGTCAATGGGTTCAATCCTCAACATTAAATAAGTTTATATAAAATAAAGATATAGTGTTATGTAAAAAAATAACTCTAAAGTTATAAACATTAAGGTTTAAACAGAGTATTCTCAGTTTAAGACTGATATAACTGACTTGCTAGATGCTTAGGATCAAATTTAAAAATTAAGATTAAAATAAAGGGGAAAAGAAAACCAATATTTGGCTCTTGCCCTCTGTGTCAGCCTGAACCCAGAACAGGAGGAAGAGCTTTGCAACTCTGGGCCACATAACCTCCTGATAATGGAGATTAATGAGACTACTGGAGAACAGAAAGCCAATGAGTATACATGCTGCAAAAGAGAAGGTTCATTAAAAAGGGGAGACATGCCTGATGCTTCCAAGGGAAGCCACATGGTCAGCAAGACCTTGACCCATCCTAATGTAGATGGCACTAGCAGAGCTGAAATACTGCTCAAAAGTTCCCCAAGAGTGTCCTCCAAGGAAACTCAGCTTACTCTTTCCAATAGATAGAAAAAAAGGTCAGTTTGACCAGCTTGGTCTTAATCACCTAGCAAAAACAGTTAAAAACCAAAGCATAGCCATTCCTTGGCATTTAAAATAAACAACACTTATTTTATTGTAACATAAAGTGTACACTTGTGTTAACATCCCCCAGTAAGTAAGACTGGAGACAACAAAAGAAAAATTCTTGGGCAAGAATGCCTGATAATAAAAATTGCGAGTCAGAAGTTTTTAGTCAGTTTAAGGCCTACATATTTTCATAACCTCATACACAAATAGTCTTAATCAGTGTTTGTTAGTATAACTATCTTCCCCTATGTAACAAAGAAATCTCTACTGAATGTAGAGGTCATGCCAATAAAGATATTTTACAAAAATAAGATGACATTATCTAACTTACCTAAATGTTGTGTCTACATTCCTGATAATTCTGACAATGTTAAAGATTTATTTCCCTAAAAAAGGGCCTTATTAGGCTTTGTTAGGCCTTGTTATGGGAACAATTTCTCAGGTCTTCTGCCTCCTGGTAAAGAATTATTAATTTCTATCATTTTCATAATATTCATGAAAAGATTTCAGATGCTACAACTACTACTTTGCATTAATCTTATTTCCATACTCATGTCTTTTTGTTTCTTTCATAGAAGTGCACACCCCCAGATGAATTTACAATCTATTCTTCCTAAATCAAATTTTTACCATGGACTCCTTGACCCTCTCAGTTTCTACAAAGGGACTCAAAACTGCTTGCCCACTGCACATCGCTCCCTCTCAGCTCGAAGCAGTAAGAACAGTCATCTCCATTTTACTTTACAGCAGTAGTAGGTCCATAATATTATAGAAAAATTATGGTCAGTATAGATATTCACCAATATGTCTAGCTCAGGAAGATGTACCTGGGGAATTACCCCCAAGATCACCCTGGGTGATCTTCCAGAAAGAGACACTTGCTTTCACAATCCAAATTATAAGTGAGACAACTCCCTATTTACCAAAAATTGTGCTTTCAGGTCCCACTTCAAACTCCTTGCTTAAATCTCAAAACTGTCAATAACTTTTATCTATGTAACCTACTATTTTGATGGAGAAATGGGAAAAGTACCTGGGCTTATTAAAAGACCAGGGCCCTCTGATTTATCAACATAGACAGGCTGACCCCATTTTAGTTCCCCTCCTGGCTGGTATGGGAATAGCTGGATCAGTATACTGCTTTGGGAACTGCAGCTCTTATCAAAGGCTCTAAAAATTTAAAGTCCCTCAGCCATAGAATATATATAGATTTAGGAGAACTAAAAATGTCAGTTTCCAAACTAGAATTTTCACTAGACTCTCTGACAGAAATAGTATTACAAACAGATGGGGTCTAGATCATCTCTTTCTAAAACAAGTAGGATTTTGTATGGCCCTAGGAAAAATGTGTTGTTTTTAAGCAAACCATTCTGGGAAAAAAAAAATTTGGTGCTAGTGAGAAAGAAACACAAACCATAAGAAGCTTCAGGCAATTAGTTCTAAAACTATTGCTCCTGGTCTCCTTGGCTGACTACAATCATCTCAGCCATAGTTTGGCCCTTAGTCTTTCTCCTGATTGGGACTACTATAAAGCTCTGCCTATTACACAAGAGTGTAGGTGAGGTCCGACTTATGGTCTTGCCAGCCTAGTATGGTCCCTTAGACACAGAAGGATGAAAAAGAAACTGAAGCCTAATGATGTGCAAGATTGACAACAAAACTACTAAAACCACTGGGAATGTGATAGTAAAAGAAATGTGACTCCATTTTGTTTTGTGACTCCATTCTGTAAAACAGCCATGCAAAGTAGAAGGGTCATGATTGGGTCAAGATGGTCTTTTCCTTTTACTATCGAAACCTTAAGAACATGGAACTACCTAGTGGGGCAATGTTTCTCTAACTAGGGTAACAGAGCTCTGTTTCTGTAACTGGGGTGACTGGACTCACTGTTATTGGTTAGGCTTCCAATCGCTTGACTTCACTCTCCTGCTTCTATAACCTGGCTTGCTTACATTGGCGAGACCCCCAAACATCCCTTTTGTGGTTTTCAGGCTTCTAAGAAGCACCCTTGAAATTGTTCAGGGCTGACGGGTGGGGGGGGCAGCTTTAAGTTCTGGTCAGTGGCCACTAGTGCACTGCAATAAACGCTTGATTTAATTATATGTGACTGGTATGGAAGTTAGTTTATAAAACCCTGGGACAAAGCTTTAACTATAACAGTACAATAAAACTAAATTACATCACTTCTAGATGGTATGGATTCATTCTTTCATGCTGGAGTGTGGAGGGAAATAATAATGAAAAGCCCAATTGGGTTTGGGGTGTTTGTCAGGTTGCTAATAGATTTTATACTGGCGGTAAATAAGTCTCTTTACTGATGCTAATCTCCCAGAGAAAGGAAAGATAATACAAAAAAAAAAGAATAAAAATTCTTAAAATTTCTGTCAGGTATTTTCTGTTCTAGACACTCATCATTTATACATTTCTGTGAATTTCAGGGTGGGAGAATTGAGTTTTTTGAAGGAAGGATGTGCTAAGAGAGGTTCACAGAAAAGAGGGAATTGTTCAGTCAGCCTCCCAGGGAGTCTGAGGGGCTATGGTGCATTGTACAAATGGTTCTACAGCCAGGAGGGCACAGGAATCACCATATGAACAGGTACAGTCCTCAAGAATATTTTTAGCAGATAACCCAGAAGATGAAGAGACTAATTTTCCCCAGAATTCCCAAAGCTTGAAAGGGTTACGTTCCCACTACATGTGATAAGAACTTATGCATTAGCTGTATCTGTCGAATTCTGGTTCATCACTCTATGTGCAAACTCAGAGCCAATCAGATTATTACTGGGAATACACATCACCATGAATCCCCAAACCCATAGGAATATAGATTTCAGTACAGGGAGAAGCTCAAGCAGTCTGCCTAATATCAATAGAAAATTCTTAAGTTGTGTATAACAATTTCAATTCCATCATCTATTTTGATCTTCTGAATAGTTAAGGAAAACAGGAACCTGATTAGGCCACCAACTCCAGGCTTCTGGAGGAGAAAAGGCTGGACAGTGACTCACAGACAGAAAAGCATAAGGCGGATAACGAGGAGCACCCAGGTGTCTATGAAAGAATTCAGGAATAGGTTCTTCACCACTTTTCCTCATAAGTTTTGAATTCTGTATCTTTCTTTCAGCAAGATTGGCTGCCCTTTGCAGAACTGTGCCTGCAGAGTGTCCCTTCTGTGACAAGCTATGATTCAGTGAGGCTAGTTTTTGTACTGGGGAAGGAGGTGGGGCCAGGGATGAATCCAGTGGAAAGGCCACCTTTGCATCTCCTGGAATTGGAGGGGTCAAGTGTCCTCTTTGCAGCTGGCAAAGAATCACGCACTCTCCTTCTTTGACCTTTGTTTGAAAACAGGGACTTACAGATACTGCCTTGGGTAAAGACATTGACTCTGGGGCCTGCAGCTGTACAATGAGTAACTAAAAGCAGGATAAAGCTTGGCATTCTGCCTTCATTCAGGATCCTTTACTAACTTAATATTTGTGACTACTCAGCTGTGCACATAGACATGTTAATAATTTAAGGAATGCTCATACAAAAACTAGCAATAGATTACCAATTTATCTAATCTGTCTTATCCCCCTTGAATATTAAGGCAATATTGAAGGAACATTCAACTATCAGCTTTTTAAAAACATATTCTTTTTAGTTGTAGATGAGCAAAACACCTTTGTTTAATTCATTTAATTTTATGCAATGCTGAGGGTCAAAGCCAGTGCCTCACACATGACAGTCAAGTGATCTACAACTGAGCCACAACCCCAGCCCCTCAAGTGTCAGCTTTTACAGTATCTTGTTTCAGAATCCCAGGGTGCTTCCCAGAAATCTTCAGTCATTGTTTATTTCCTTCCAGGAAAGGCAGAGCTTGTAGACAGATATACACAGGAGTTTATTTCCTGAACAGGAGCAATCATCTCATGGGACATACACTGTTTCTTTTAGGATTCCAGGTCTGGTAGATAAATATCCTGAACAGTAAATGAAATTTATTCCTTTCAAGTGGTAAGAACTTCTCAGGAGCCACCTAAGAGTGCTAGAAGTGAGATAGTGATCCCTCAGACCTCAGTTTGGACAAGACTGCTTCACAATGCATACCTCTTCCCCACTGTCCCAATTCTGCTTCTATTTAAACCTTCAGGTCATGCCAGCACCCAGAAGACATGACTAAAAACATGGATAACCTTGTCTTTCTGGTGTGGCTGCACTGACTAAAGTTCTTTTTTTGATGTTTGCAATTTCTTTTTGGATTTTGGGGCGGGGGTGAGTGGCCAGACCTTGATTTTGTACCTGGCATGGGACTCCCATAATTCTTTACATTCTTATTTTGTGGAAAATCAATAAATCACTGTGTAGTCAATAATGCCAAAGGTTATGTGATATTATGACAAACTCAACTGAAGCTACTGGGACTAATCTCCTTATGTGTTCTTGGAACCTAGCTGCTTTTCTTTTTGCTGATTTTGTTGTTGTTGTTGTTAGTGTTATAAGTGGACACAATATCATTATTCTTATTTTCCTGTGATGCTGAGGATAAAACCCAGTGTCTCACACATGGTAGATGAGCATTCTACCTCTGAGAAAACCCAGTCCCATAGCTGCTGTATGTACAAATCTTGAGACCTTTTTGAACACAAGCTCCATCCATATATCTTTGCCCACACAGGTTCCTCTGCCTAGGATAATTTTGTGCCTCAGAAAAGACTCCTGCTGAACCTCCAAAAGCCAGCTCTTTTAGCACCTATTTTGGTAGAGTCTTTCCTTACTAATCTCAAAGAGGAGGACAACTTATTCCTCGTCTCTTCTCCTTTGAACTCTATAGTCTGAGGCGGGAAGATTATGAGTTCAAAACCTGCTTCATAAATGCAGTGAACCCCTCAGCATCATATATATATATATATATATATATATATATATATATATATATATATATATATATATAACAGCAGAAAAAACTGGTCATTACCCTATGTGCATATATGGTTACATGACTGGTGTATATCTGTATCACATACAACCAGAAGAATAAGAATTTATACTCCATTTTTATATAATGTGTCAAAATGCATTCTACTGTCATGTACAACTAATTAGAACAAATAGTGAAGTGTTGGGGATATGGCTCAGTGACTAAGCACCCCTGGATTCAAACCCCAGAACCAAAATAAATAAACAAATAAATAAAAATAAATGAATAAAGGCTGCACCTCAGTGGAGAATCACGTCTGGTTTAATTCCCAGTTAAAAACAAAACAAAACAAATTCTCATAAACCAAGAAATGAACAAACAACCACCATCACCACCAGCAACAGTACTTATTCCTCTGAAGCAACTTCTGTGCTCTGCACACACTTCCATTGTTGTCTTCTCTACTCTTATAGCACATTGCTTGTTTCCACTAGTGTTTCCCTGAACCAGACATTGAGCTTCTCAAGGGCCCAGTCTGGGTATTATCCACTATTGTAGCCTGATATCCAGCAGAAGGTTTTACTCCTGGCATCAAGAAAAGTTGGCTGAGTTGAACTGAGTGAGATTGTTGTGGTTGTGCATGATCCTTTCTGGGGAGTCTTTGGTGACCACTTCATCTTCCTACCTTGTTAATATACCAAGAAAAGTTGTCTCTGTGTCAGTCACCTTAACTGTACTTTCAGTCTGATCTGTACTAATTCTGTTGAGAAGATGGCCTCTCGAGGAGAGATGGAACATAGACAAGATGGAGCTGATGGTCTCACCAGTGTGTATTCATGTTGCTGTGCAGTTCCTGAGGGAATATTGCAGTACACAGCAAGTTACCCAAATTCTTGACAAAAGAGAGGTTCATGCTTTCTGGAAATTCTGCATGTCCCAAACCAATGGATGTGAAAGAAAAGAAAAAGAAAACAGCGGCCTGCATGGACACATAGACCTCCAACCCCCTTGGTGCAATGCCAGAGCGGATACAAGGTCTAGGAACACCAAAATATGATTTGACCTTTTCCTTTGGGATCATAAGTCAGAATATATGGCCTCCTGATTTTTGGTGAATAAAGGGTTAATTAAATGGGTGGGCATCAATTCTGGGAAGCTAAGAGAGGAACAGCTCTGTAACAGGTGTCATTACTACCTGTGAGCCCCATCACTTTAGTGATGAAAGACATCCCCTGATTGTATGGAAATAACACCAGTTTTTTATCTAATTTCACCATATGATTGACTATCTATCTAATTGGAACATTATCTAATATTCTGTGTCTACTTGGTCTGAGGAATTAAGGATTGGGTGATAAATCTTCAAAGTTCTTAAAAATCAACAGAAAAAAAGTAGGAATTTAAGCAACACAAGGAGGTCATTTTTTTTTATCTGTTCTCAGTGTCAACCTTCTGTATAAACTTGTAACCACCCCAGGCAACTCTTCCCATCTCTCTGGTCTGTAAATCCCCAGGGATTCCTGACACTAGCCTGAAAATGTGGACTTCTCACTGGCAAAATATGATAAGGTTTGAATGCATGTGAAACAACATTCATTCATCAAGGAAAGTTTGAAATATCATTTCATAACTATAAACAATTTAATTAGTCCACCCAAACTCTAATCATTTTTATTTTTTTTGGAGACACATTCCTATGGAAACTATATGTTTCTATGTTATAAAAACATGTGTTTTTCTGAGATAATGTAATGACTAAATCTAATTTGACTTTCCACCTGCTCTGCTTACATGAGGTACAGCTCACATATGTTAAAATGGACATAATGGAGTTTTACTCAGCCATAAAGAATAATGAAATTATGTCATCTAATAGGAAATGTATGAAACCACAGAACATCAGAATAAGTGGAATAAACCAGATTCAGACAGTCAAGTGTTGAATGTTTTCTGTCATACACAGCAGCTATACCAAACTAAGAAATAAAACGGGGAGTGAAATCCTATGAAAGTGAAAGGGAGATCAGGGGGGCAGAAAAAGGGGATTGAGAGGAAGGAAGGAGCAATGGGAAAAAGAGAGAAAAAATAAAATTAAATTTACCAAATTATGGTATGTGCATAAATGAATGTATTACATACATTGAATTTCACCTTTATGTACATCTACAAACACTAATTTAAAAGCTATAAATAAATAGAACACCAAGAGATTAAATAAAGTGGAACAGGGGGAAGGAGGAGAGGAGAAAAAGTGAATGCACTGGGGACCAAAGTGAAGCAAATTATATTTTATGCTTGTATGATTACATCAAAACAAACCCCAATATTATATATAACACACAAATAGAATCATTAAAAAACTGGCATCAATATCAATAGGATAATCTGTGCTTAGGACTGAAATGTAATATGTACCAGGTATTAACCAATGCATTGGACCATTCATTGATTGGATTATGTGTTATTTGGTGTTAAATTTTTTTTCAGTTCTTTATACATCCTAGATATTAATGCTCTATCAATGTGTATATGGTTAAAAATTTGCTCCTATTCTATAGGCTCTCTATTCACCTCATTGATAAGAAGCTTTTCAGTTTGAATTCATCCCAATTATTGATTTTTGATTTTTATTCTTGCACTATAAAGGTCTTATTAAGGAATTCACGGCCTGATCCAACATGATGAAGATTTGGACCTACTTTTTGTCTATTAGGTTCAGTGTCTCTGCTTTAATTCAGTGTCTCTGGTGTAATTTCTTGGTCCTTGATCCACTTTGAGTTGAGTTTTGTGCATGGTGAGAAATAGGGGTTTAATTTCATTTTTTGCATGTGGATTTCTAGTTTCCCTAGCCTCATTTTTTGAAAAGGCTCTATTTTCTCCATTATAAGTTTTTGGCTCCTTTGTCTAGTATGATATAACTGTATTTATGTAGGATTGTCTCTGTGTCCTCTATTCTGTACCATTGGTGCCAATACCATGTTGTTTTTGTTACTATTGCTTTGTAGTTTAGTTTAAATTCTGGTATAATGATGCCGCCAGCTTCACTCTTCTTGGTAAAGTTTGCTTTATGTATTCTGGGTCTCTAATTTTGCCAGATGAGTTTCATTATTGCTTTTCTATTTCTATGAGGAATGTCTTTGGGATTTTGATTGGGATTGCATGAAATCTGAATAGTGCTTTTGGCAGTATCATCATTTTGAAAATATTAATTCTGTCTCTCCAGGAGCATGGGAGGATCTTCCATCTTCTGAGGCTTTTTCAATTACTTTCTTTAGTGTTCTGTAGTTTTATATTAGAGGTCTTTTACCTCTTTCATTAAGTTGATCCCCAAATATTTTATTTATTTATTTACTTTGAGGCTATTGTAAAGAGGATGATTTTCCTAGTTTCTCTTTCAGAGGATTTGACACAAATGTAAAGAAAGGCCTTTGGTTTATGGGTGTTGATTTTACATCCTGCTACGTTGCTGAATTCATTTATTAGTTCTAGAATTTTTCTGGTGGAATTTTTTGGATCTTCTATGCATACAATCATGCTGTTGGAAAACAGTGAGAGTTTGACTTCTTATTTTCTAATCCATATCCATTTAATTTCTTTAATCTGTCTAATTGCTCTGGCTATATTTTCAAGAACTATGTTAAATAGAAGTGGCAAAAGAAGGCATCACTGTCTTCTTCCAGTTTTTAGAGGGAATGCTTTCAATTTTTCTCCATTTAGAATGATGTTAGCCTGTGGCTTAGCATAGATAACTTTTACAGTATTGAAAATGTTCCTGTTATCCCTAGTTTTTCTAGTGTTTTGAACATAAAGGAGTGCTTTATTTAGTCTTTTCTGCATCTATTGAGATGATCATATGATTCTGATCTTTAAGTCTATTATGTAATGAATTACATTTTATAATGAATGAATTGTACTGATTTGATGAATTACATTTATATTTATGTTGAACCAACCTTACATCCCTGGGATGAACCCTATTTGATTGTAGTTCACTATCTTTCTAATATGTTTTTGTATTTTATTGGCCAGAATTTGATTGAGAATTTTTGCATCTATGTTAATTAGAGATAGTGATCTGAGGCTTTCTTTCTTTGATCTGTCTTTGTCTGATTTTGGAATCAGGGTAATATTGGCATGATAGAATTAGTTTTCAAGTGCTCTCTCTTTTTCTCTTTCATGAAATAGTCTGAGGAGTATTTGTATTAGTTCTTTGAAGGTCTTGTAAAACTCAGCTATGTATCTGTCTGGTCCTGGGCTTTTCTTGTTTGGGAGGATTCTGATGCCATCTTCTATTTCATTTCTTAAAATTTATCTATGTAACTTTTGAATATTATCCTGATTCACTTTGAGCAAATCATATGACCCTAGAAATTTGTCTATAACTTCGATATTTTCTATTTTACTGGAGTACAAATTTTCAAAATAGTTTCTAATTATCTTCTGTATTTCTGTCGTGTTCATCATGATATTACCTTTTCCATCACAGATGTTAGTAATTTGAGTTTACTCTCTCTTCTTTGTAAGCATGGCTAACGTTTTATTGATTTTATTAATTTTTTTCAAAGAACTAACTTTTCATTTTGTCAATTTTTTTTCAATTGTTTCTTTTGTTTCAGTTTCATTGATTTCATATCTGATTTTAATTATTTCCTGTCTTCTACTGCTTTTGGTCTTGATTTGTTGTTCTATTGGGGGGCTTTCAGATGTAATTTTAGGACATTTATTTGTAGACTTTTTATTTTTTAAAGGAATAAACTCCATGCAATGAACTTTCCTCTTAGTATGGCCTTCATAGTGTCCCAGAGATTTCAATATTTGTGTCAGTGTTCTCATTTACCTCCAAGAATTTTTAAAATTATTTTAGATTTTTTGTGTAGTTGTACATGGACATTATGTCTTTATTTTACTTATTTTCATAAGCAGTTTTAAGGATCAAGCCCAGAGACTCACACATGCTAGGCAAGCATTGGGTCACTGAGCCACAACCTCTAATAATTTTTAATCTCCTCTTTGATGTCTTTCAGAACCCATTGTTCATTCAATAGCATAATATTTACTCTCTAAGTTTTGGAGTATCTTCTATTTTTTATTTTGTTATTGATTTCTAATTTTATTTCATTATAATCAGATAGAATGTAGGGTAGTGTCTCTACTTCTTTGTATTTGCTAAGAGTTGCTTTGTGGCATAATATATGATCTATTTCAGAGAAGGATCTATGTGCTGCTGAGAAGAAAGTGTATTCACTCATTGGTGGATGATATTTCTCTATATGTCTGTTAAGTCTAAGTTATTGATTGTATTATTGAGTTCTATGATTTCTTCGTTAACTTTTGTTTGGAAGATCTATCCAGTGGTGAAAGAGGCATATTAAAGTAATGCAGAATTACTGTATTGTGGTCTATTTGACTCTGGAATTTGAGAAGAGTTTGATTGGTAAGCATAGATTCTCTACTGCTTGGACATAATTTTTATGTCTTGTTGATGTATGGTTTCCTTAAGTAGTATGCAATGTTCTTCTTTATCCCTTTTGATTAACTTTGGCTTGAAGTCTATTTGATATGAGGGTGGAAACCCCTACTTGTTTCCACAGTCCACGTGCATGTGCTTTTTCCCAATCTTTCACCTTTGGTCTGTGGATGATTTTTCGTATGAGATGAGCCTTTTGAATGCGTCATATTGTTGGGTCTTTTTAAAAAAATGCCACCTGCCACTCTATTTCTTTTGATTGGTGAGTTAAGGGCATTAATATTGAGGGTTACTATTTAGACATGATTTGTATTTTAAAATACCAAAAATAAACATAAATAGTCATTATGTTTATTTTTGGTATTTAAATTGACTTGGTTTCTCTTTTGGCTGATTTATCCTTTAGTGTAATAACTCCCTTTGCTGATTTTCATTGCTGTTTTTTATTTTCTTCTCATGGACTATTTTGCCAAAGGGGTTCTGTAGTGCAGTCTTTCTAGTTGTAAATTCTTTGAACTTACATTTGTCATGGAAGATTTTTATTTCGTCATCAAATCTAAAGCTTAATTTTGCTGAATATGATTATTTTTTGACATCCATTTTCCTTCATAGCTTGGTATATATTTTTGCAGAATCTTTTAGCTTTCAGGGTCTGGATTGAAAAATCTGCAGAGATCCTAGTTTGTTTTCCCTATATGTGATCTCATTCCTTTATCTGTGGCTTTTAATTTTTTATCCTTACTCTGTATGCCAGACCTTTTCATTATAATGCATCTTGGTGTAGATTTGTTATAATTTTGGTTTCCTATAGGCCTCTTGTATTTGATTTTCCAATTTATTCTTCATACTTAGGAAATTTTTTAATATTATTTCATTGAAGAGATTGTGCATTCCTTTGGTTTGAATCTTTGTCCCTTCCTCTATCTCAATAAATCTTAGATTTGGTCTTTTGAGGTTATCCCATAATTATTGGGTGTTCTGTTTATCCTTTCTTAACTTTTTCGCTGTGCTCAGGTTTACTTTCAAGCTTGTATATTTTTTTCTTCATTATCTAACATTCTGTCTTCCAAGTGATCTAATCTGTTGTTTATGCTTTCTGTTAAGTTTTTGCTTGTTTGTTGATTGTTTCCTTGATTTCTGATTTTATTTTCAGAATCTCTCTTTCTTGAAGTCCTCTTTTGCTACCGATATTTGCCCCCTTATCTTTTTGTTGGTGTGATCAATGGTTGCCTGTATTTTCTCAGTTAGGTCATTCTTTACTTTATAGGTCATTTTAATTTTGTATATTTTTAATTCCTTTTCTGACATTTCATCAACTGTACTGTCCATGGATTCTATTATTATAGTATCTTTGTGTTTTGGGGACAATTTTCTCCTTTTTTTTTCCATGTTGTGTATGTGTCTTCCTTTTTTGCAGTGCAAATATGTGTTATTACAGTTTCTACCCTATAATCTTATACTTTTCCTGAAGATTACTTGTACCTCACCTTGGTTTTGGACTTCTGGCCCCCAGCCAATGTCCTGTGATAATGCTACTGTAACTAAATATGATGGTGGCAATAGTGGAGATAATTCAAGATACCTGTGGGGTTGTCTTAAGATGGATGCAACTACTTTCAGAGATGGGGCTAAAAAGTGGGCCTTACAGTGGCTTTGAGCTGTCTGTTCTGAGATGCAGCTGCCTCCACGCCCTACCTGTTTTCCCAAGGTGGAGACTACTGCATAAGGAAGGTTATGGTGATACTTATAGAGGCCCAATATGGAGGTGGGGTTAGGCCTGAGTTCTGTTGTAGGTCTGCCAGTTGGCTGGGTGGACCTGGGATTTCTTCCACCCTTTTTTGAATGTTTTCTTGCATTTAGCACAAAAAGACTCGCCTTGGACTTTCACAAATTTTAACCTGGAATCAGCCTTTTGTCTAACCAGCCCTGTTTCCTATAGTGAAATATGGTATTTTTGTTCCATGATCTGATCACCAAGATTGATCCACTGGTCTTGCTATTAAAATGTCACTGTTACCCAGTCCCATTAGTGCAGACAAGTATGAATTTAATTTTCTACATTCAAACACTCAAAAACACACACACACTTGTTTCCTCTATTTTTCTATCTGGAAAAGCATAAATTCACAGTTATTCATCCATTTCAGTCCTACTTAACAGGCCGCATCCCAATTTTCTTTACTGAATCATAGAGTCACTTCACCAACATTTCCTATGAAAAACTGGATTTTATTGTCCTTGATGTATTTACTTATTTAAACAATCTCTCTTTTATACAACTAAATTTTATTCATCCTATTCTAAAACCACACACTCTCCTTAGCTCACCTAGGTGTTTTTTACCCTGTTTTGTAAATGAGTGTTTATGACAGGCTACCTCTCTCTGTGGAGCCCATCTTAGGTTCCTTGGGCTTCCATACACAGGCCAGGCTGTACCTTCTGAGGATACCTTCCCAATTGTATCTCATATCTAACTTGAAGCCACCATTATTCACTCCTCTATCACAAAGTGTGTTCTCACATTGCTGGACCACATCTAATGGCATTAGGAGTGAATTATTCAAGAAGGTATGGGGAAGTAAAGGGAAGGAAGAGAAGGGACATGACATAAGATGGAAAAATCTTGTGTAGCTCCTGATACCAGTTGAATCTGAGGAGCAGTGCTATAGAAACAATTGACTATCAACCACTTTCTAATTCAATGATCCTTCTGCTTGTTATCAACTTAGGAGTTGGAGGTGAACTACAAATTTGTTTCTTGCTTTCCAGAATCAACAAGGGAGATAGGATTGGAGTATGAAAGCTAAGCTAGAGATATAGTAATACCTACCTCAGTAGAGTGTTACAAATTTTGTGCTTCAAAAATGACACAAGGCCACTATGAATATTCTTTTCCAGCAATGGGTAAATTCACAGTGGATTAACTCTATCTTACTATTTAATTTGAATTTCTGAAAAAGGTCCATGTATTCACTGATTGTGGTGATCAAAAGATTGAATTTTGATTCTCACTGATTCAGTACTATATATCCCTTAAATAAACATAAATGCTTCAGATAAACATCTATAAGGATATGTTTATTGACTTTCTCATTATAAAATTTATCCCAACATATTTCAAAGAACACATCATATATCAATGTCACTACAAAAGCCACCACAACCACCCTCATTCTAATTAAAAATTATTGAAATATTTGGTGATAATTGTTGATTCTCTAATCAGAGCTCAGGAGGAGCTGCCAGGACTAACTGGCAGTGAGAGGAGAGAGCCCATTATACCCAGAAAGGGTGAGTCTTCACATCCAGAACTGAAGTGGGTACCTCCTTTCCATAAGAAAATACATAATACTTTGCACATACCCTAGCAAGCTCAGCAAAGGTCCAGCATCTCTTATCATTTATCAATTGAGGAATATAGAGTCTATCTTTATTTTGAGTTTTCTTCAAAAAATAAATTTTTGTTCTCTGATGTTCTGGGTCCCAGGCTCTGAGGACAACAATGCAAAAATCCTTAGGAAAGTTCAGGCTCCACTTATTTACCCATCTCTGCACACAGCCTTTAAAATAATGAACTTTTCAGTTTGAAGAAGTCCTTGATTAGTTAATTTCAGGGGAATCTGTAATGTATAGACAAGCACATGGAGAAGCAATGAATGAAACACCAGGAACCAAAGCAGCAAAGTAGAGAAGATACATTAAGCCCAGTGATGCTCCACAAACAAAAAAACTATTTCTAGTATCATGTACTTTGAATTTGTCCTACTCATTCTCTAAGGTGTGTCATGATTGGATAGTAAAATTATTCATTTATCTGAAAAAATTATGTCATAAACATTTATCCTGTACAAGGCCTGAGATAGGCAGGTTTTGTAAGTTCTGGTGAGAAGAACTTTCCTCAAAAATCAGAACCCTGTGGTCACCACACCTCATGACTATGCACAGGGTCTCTCCAGGAGACATGGAGATGAATCTACACTGTGCTTAAGTTCACAATTTATACATACACATGTCACACTAATCTTCATTGAGCCCATATGTTTTTTACACTTTGGTCTTCATAAAGCCATAGATTTGAAGCCCCCATGGTGAAGAACTCTAAATCTCAAAGATGGTGCAAAAGAAACTCACTGAACTATAGATCTAAGAATTAAATAATGAATGATCATATATTTTTCTGTGACTCAGCCCCTCTATTTGGAAAAACATCTTCAAATAAAACATTATGTATATGAAAAGGTACTGACCTGTGTTTCCTTACAAGTTTGGAAGAAAAAGGTCTGCATTACTTTGACAAGAGTAAGTTTTATTTTCATGAGAGCAAACCTCATTTTAATGCAGTTTCGGGGTCCATTTCCAAAGGGCATGTGCATGTAAGGATTGATGCTGTCCTTGTTATTCTTACTGAACCTGGTACCACAATAGATGAGAAGTAAAAAAAATATTAAAACCACAACAGTTACTTGTTTCAGTTTATGCCTTAGACACCCCCAAACAATAGTGTAAAAAATTATTTCATGGGCTAGTAATTGAAATCCAGCTGTGGTTTTGCTCTGAGAATTATTAAGCTATGGAGTTTTTCTACCTTTCTCTTACTTAGCCTATATAGTTTTCCACATTTCTCCTCCTTAGCCTACAGGACCTTTCAGTCTTTTTGAGATGAGATAAATGCTGTTTCAAAGGAAATCATGGTAAATTGAGACAGTAAAGAAAACAAAACACACATAAAATATAAGGAGTATAAGAGTGAATAAATACAATGAAATGAGATAGTGATTATGTCAGTTATGGCACATGATATAAAATTTGAAAACACATAAACACAGACACACACACACACACACAGACACACACACACACATGCACGCACATGCATATACACAAACAGAGTCATGTTGCCATATCTGAGGATAATTAGTTTTAGCATAGGAATAAACAAAAATCCTGGGTGATCAAGTCTCTTATAAAAATAATGGAAACATACTTGTATAATCTATGCATATCCTGAAATATATTTTAAATCATCTCTGGATTGCTTATAATAACTAATAATATTTAAATGCTACATAAATACTTATTGTATTACACTGTTTAGAGAAAACTGACAAGAAAAAACATTTATAAGTTAGTTGAAAGTATAGATGCAAAAACCATACATACACGCTGAGCATGGCACACACCTGTAATGCCAGCATCTTGGGAGGTGGAGACAGCAGGATCCCAAGTTAAAAGTCAGCTTCACCAATTTAGTGAGGTCCTAAACATCTCAGCGAAACCCTACCTGTAATAAAATACAAAATAGGGCTACAGATGTGGCTCGGTGGTGGACCACCCATGAGTTCAACTCTTGGTATCTTGCAAAAAAAAATCATACATGCAGAGGTTCAATGCATATATTATCAGGTGCTAGCAAAAATCAAATATGATACAATCTAGTTTAGCAAAAATATCTACATATGCCTAGAAATATGTTTATGAGAACATGATCATATTATTAATTCATGATTATTTAAAGAATTTAACAAGCTAAAAAGTTTCTTCTCAGCAAAAGAAACAATTTGTGAGGTGAATAAAGAGCCTACAGCTTGGGAGCAAATTTTTACCCCTCACACATCAGATAGAACATCAATCTCTAGGGTATATAAAGAACTCAAAAGTGAAGCACCAAAAAAAACCACAAATAATCCAATCAATAAATAGGCCATGAACCTTAACAGACACTTCTCAGAAAAGGATATACAATCAATCAACAAATATATGAAAAAATGCTCATCATCTCCAGCAATTAGAGAAATGCAAATCAAAACTACTCTAAGATATCATCTCACTCCAGTCAGAATGGCAACTATTATGATGCCATTATAAGGGTTGGCAAGGATGTAGGCGAAAAAGTACACTCATA
Organism: Ictidomys tridecemlineatus; assembly: GCF_052094955.1. Classification (NCBI taxonomy): domain Eukaryota; kingdom Metazoa; phylum Chordata; class Mammalia; order Rodentia; family Sciuridae; genus Ictidomys; species Ictidomys tridecemlineatus. Next base: position 112,982,101 of record NC_135486.1, read on the forward strand.
CATTGCTGGTGGGACTGTAAATTGGTGCAGCCCATATAGAAAGCAGAATGGAGATTCCTTGTAAATCTGGGAATGGAATCACTATTTGACCAAGATATCCCTCTCCTTGGTTTATACCTAAAAGGTATAAACATGCTACAGGGACACAGCCACATCAATGTTTATAGCAGCACAATTCACAATAGATAAATTGTGGAGCCAACCTGGATGCCCTTCAGTAGATGAATGGATTAAAAAATGTGGCATATATACACAATGGAATTTTACTCAGTATTAAAAGAGAATAAAATCAAGGCATTATCAGGTAAATGGATGGTGCTGGAGAAGATAATGCTAAGTGAAATTAGCTAATTCCAAAAAAACAAATGCTGAATGTTTTCTCTGATATAAGGAGGCTGACTCATAGTGGGGTAGGGAGGGGTAGCATGAGAGGAATAAACAAACTCTAGATAGGGCAGAGGGGTGGAAGGGGAAGGGAGGAGGAAGGGGATTAGCAAGGATGGTGAAATGTGATGAACATCATTATCTACAGTACAGATAAGAAAACATAAATTGGTGCAAAATACTTTATATACAAACAGAGATATAAGAAATTGTGTACTAAGAATTTTAATGCATTTCATTGTCATTTATTTTTAAAAAAGCAATTTAAAATTTTTTTAAAAGAATTTAGGATAGTGAATGGACATAGCATTCATTTTGTTCCTTGTCACAAATTCATATCATTTTGCAAGAAAGTGTTATATTTATAACAATAAAACTGCTTAAAATACAAAGAAATATATGAAAATAATTACATAGCTACTTATTTGTCATCTATGATAAGAAATACAAAGACTTGCTTGGACAACCCTAGCCCAGGGTGGTTCCCTTTCCCAGAGGCCCTGTACCTTTCAGGGCAGAACTCCTCAGGCTTTGGCCAGTGCTGTGGGTTTTGATGAAGAACAAAGCTTGATATCATCACCACTGTCCCCTTCCTAATGGACACTCTATTGATTCAACATCTTTCTTACAGACCCTCTCAAGTCTGCCAGCAATTCGGTACAACCTGAGAGTTTCATTCACCACCATGTCCAAGTACTCCATCTGTAACACGGTATCATAGGTAGCAGATGCCTGAAGAGAAAAAAAGAGATTTTTGAAAATTTATGTTTGGAACTAACTGTAAACTCAATCTACATAGTTATATTAAAGTGTTAGGAGGTCCGAAGAATAACAGAATGGTGAAGAAGAGTAGTGATTACAATTGACTAAGCATTGTAATAACAATAATGTCCATTTGACAACCATGTCCATGGCCCATTGAGAAGTGCAGAGTAGTTATGAACATAAGAGGCCTATGGAACAATCCCAAATTCAGTGTATAATATCCTCAGCATCATCATGTACAATTTTTCCTCATATGAGGTAAAGTAACTAATAGAATATGACAATTACACTCAGGCAAAATATGTGAAAGTCACTGTTACCTTTCTCTAGAAAAGTCACATGCCTATTTCAAGGAAATAGAAAAGAGGAAATAACCCATTATATATCAGTTTTTTCTTGAATAATTCTGCTTTAAATATATACATATAACTTAGAGATAACACTACATCATTTAAAAAATGTTGGGAGAAACTGGTAACTTCCATCCCAGTACCACCAAAAGAAGGCTAAGATTCGATGGCACCATGTCAAACAATTTCAGTTTCATAGGACACTCTAAGGAGGATAGAAAGCCACTCTCACCCCCACCCCTTGTTGCTGGACCAGTCTCCTGGTTGTTCTTCAGGGCTGCATTGTGAGCTCTGAAGAAGAGGCTTTGTGCCCACTTCACTGCCAAACCAGCCATGTCAGCCCCAGAGACCAGGTGTCTTCATATCCAATAGACTCAATAGACTTTCTGTTTAAGCAGAGGACAGCAGGCACAACATGTGGCTAATGCCTGGTATGACATTGGAGAGGATACAAGGTAGAAGTAAAGAGTTTGGCTCAGGCGTCCGAAAACCTGACTCATCCCCTGGATGCTTCTCTCTAATACATGACTAGAGTGTGAAGTTGTGTGGAGCAGAGCAGAGTTGGCCTGCCCACCAAGACTAGGCTCACTCAGCAGACAGCCAGGCAGGAGCTCATACCACAGATCAGCAGAGCCAATGATCTGGACACTTGAGTGACACATGCTTACACTTCCTAGGTGTCATCAGAGTAACTGGTAATGGATACAACTGAAACTACACTCTTTTAAAAATTTCTTGTAGTTTTGGGAATAGAATTTTCCCCCAAATACTGTTTTCTCCCTCATTTGTCTCTTCAGATCCTTTCCAAATAGAGCTGGTGAAAAAAAATCAGTGTATATATTTTGGCCAAAGCCTCCTAGAAAGTGACGAGGAGGGAGTCTTGTTGAATCTCCACCTCTCTCCTCCCTCTCCAGGTACCATCTTCTCACCTTATTGGGCAAAGCCGCATCAATCTCCGGCTGCAGTTTGGTCTGTGCATCAGGATGGTTGGCCAGTTCATAGAAAATAAAGGAACAAGCACTGCTAATGGTCTCATAGCCAGCAAAAATGAAGATAATTGATTGAGCCACAAGCTCCAGATCAGACAGGGCTAATAAAAGAGGAAACACAACTTAGGTAAATCCAGCAAATCACAACATCAGAAGTTTAAATGAAGAGAAATCCCATTAAAACTCACAGATCACTAGGAAGGACCATGGAAAAGCAATTCAGAGGAATTCTCAGAGTGGTTTTTCATTTCCTTGTCTATCTGATATGGAAGACAAAGGAAAACTTTTTTTAATCCAGTTTTCCTGAGGTCTATACCACTATTGGACTTGGCTACTAACTGTGCCATTCTCAGCACCACCAAAGATAGGTAAGCAGGAAGTGTGAATCAGGCGGTATAGATTCAAACTATACCAGATTTCAAACTATATTACAGAGCAATAGTGACAAAAACAGCATGGTACTGGTACCAAAACAGGCGGGTGGACCAATGGTACAGAATAGAGGACACAGAAACCAACTTACAAAACTACAACTTTCTTATATTTGATAAAGGGGCTAAAAGCATGCAATGGAGGAAGGATAGCATCTTCAACAAATGGTGCTGGGAAAACTGGAAATGCATATGCAACAAAATGAAACTGAATCTCTTTATCTCGCCATGCACAAAAGTTAACTCAAAATGGATCAAGGAGCTTGATATGAAATCACAGACACGGCATCTGATAGAAGAAAAAGTTGGCTATGACCTACATACGGTGGGGTCGGGCTCCAAATTCCTCAATAGGACACCTATAGCACAAGCATTAATATCTAGGATCAACAAATGGGACTTACTCAAAATAAAAAGTTTTTTTCTCAGCAAAAGAAACAATAAGAGAGGTAAATAGGGAGCCTACATCCTGTGAACAAATCTTTACTCTTCACACTTCAGATAGAGCCCTAATATCCAGAGTATACAAAGAACTCAAAAAATTAGACAATAAGACAACAAATAACCCAATCAACAAATGGGCCAAGGACCTGAACAGACACTTCTCAGAGGAGGACATACAATCAATCAACAAGTACATGAAAAACTGCTCACCATCTCTAGCAGTCAGAGAAATGCAAATCAAAACCACCCTAAGATACCATCTCACTCCAGTAAGATTGGCAGGCATTATGAAGTCAAACAACAAGTACTGGTGAAGATGTGGGGAAAAGGGTACACTTGTACATTTTTGGTGGGACTGCAAATTAGTGCAGCCAATTTGGAAAGCACTATGGAGATTTCTTGGAAAGCTGGGGATGGAACCACCATTTGACCCAGCTATTCCCCTTCCGGGTCTTTTCCCTAGAGACCTAAAAAAGAGCATGCTACAGGGACACAGCTACAACGATGTTCATAGCAGCACAATTCACAATAGCAAGACTGTGGAAGCAACCTAGATGCCCTTCAATAGATGAATGGATAAAAAAATGTGGCATTTATACACAATGGAGTATTACTCTGCATTAAAAAATAACACAATCATAGAATTTGGAGGGAAATGGAAGGCATTAGAGCAGATTATGCTAAGTGAAGCAAGCCAATCCCTAAAAAACAAATGCCAAATGTCTTCTTTGATATAAGGAGAGTAACTAAGAACAGAGTAGGGAAGAAGAGCATGAAAAGAAGACTAGCATTAAACAGGGATTAGAGGTGGGAGGGAAAGGGAAAGAGAAGGGAAATTGCATGGAAATGGAAGGAGACCCTAAGGGGTTTACAAAATTATATACAAGAGGAAGTGAGGGGAAAGGGATAAATAATACAAGGGGGAGAAATGAGAGAAGTGGGGTAGAGAGAGAAGTGGGGAGGGGAGGGGAGGGGAGGAGGGATAGTAGAGGATAGGAAGGCAGCAGAATACAACAGACATAAGTATGGCAATATTTAAATCAATGGAAATGTAACTGGTGTGATTCTGCAATCTGTATATGGGGTAAAAATTGGAGTTCATAACCCACTTGAATCAAAGTGTGAAATATGATATGTCAAGAACTATGTAATGTTTTGAACAACCAACAATATAAAAAAGAAAAATAAATAAATGAAAATGAATTAAAAAAAAGAAAGACAAGAAAAAAACAGAACTGCAATGGGAGTATTTGAGTATTACAGAAAAAAGCAATAAATTAGAAAAAAAATTTTTGAATGAGAGAGAAAAATATTTTATATCACTGGATGTGAGTAGATACAGAAATATTTCTTTCCTCTGTTGCATGTAGAAGTATTTCATGTTAATAATGTTGTCTACTGAGAGTATCTAAAAGCAAAAATCCACAAGATGATGACAAATTTTGATTTCTAAATTCCATTAATTGTGAAAACAAAAACAAAAAACAAAGCTGTCACGAGAAACAGAGCAGAAACCTAGAATATCTTAAATCAGAAAGGAAGAAAATACTTAGAAAATAAATGATAAGGGCATAGAATACACTGTATGCTACTATAATGTGGATACATGTCATAGAATGTACAAGACCAAGGCAAACCCTAAGGAAATCTATGAACTGTGAATGGTAGACGTGTCTCAATATAGGTTCCTGGACTGTGATAAATATAACTCTCTGGTGGTGGATATTAGGAGTGAAGCAGTGTATTCCTGACTACATGGAAAACCTCTATGTTTTCAGTTCAATATTGCTATGGACAAAATAAACAGAAGCTACCTTTAAAACAATCATTAAAAAGATGACAAGAATAATAGAGGACTCAGGAGCCTACATGAAAGGGATTCCAATGGACAAATATGGGGGAATTGAGCATCAAAATAAAAATAGTAGGAAAAGAAGTTGAATAAAAATTACCATGCTAGTGAAAGAAATAGTTTATATCAGCTTCAACATTTGAACATGGCTCTAGGTGTGCTTCTCTAGAAAGTTCCTCAGGCTACGGTATATGATATCCAAGCATGCACTTTCTGCAACTAGGTAGAAACACTTTTCTTCCTGGAAAATCTCCTGCACATTTCCAGAACAATTCTTCCCTCTGAGTTTCTCCATCAGTAGATGAGGTAGCAACCTTGTTTACCTTTATGAGACTCCACATCTTTGGAATTCTGTGAATTTATCATAAGCTGAAGAAAATCCACCCGATGCTAGAAACATAGAGATTTCAAAGATAGAAGATCAATTATGAAGTCAGAAATAAATTAATAGTGCAGAAGTAATCTTCCCTTCTGAGACCATGACTTCTTTAAGTACAGAAGTTCATCTGGAGTTTCCTAAGTCATCAGTGAAGAAAAACATCCATATACAAACTGAAGAGTAGGATGTTTCCCTGAGTGAAAACTGGCTGTGGTGTCCAATAGCTACTGGCCTTTGCTCTCCCTACTTGTGAGCTCCTGTAGATTCTGAACATAGCCTCCTGGCCAGAGAGTGGCTGACTTTGTCTCCTGTTACATTTGTTTGCTTAGGGAGAAGTCCTGGACTTCAATATTTTCTTTTACTACCTTAATTCTTTATCAAAGATGCCATAGATTAATCTCCTGATATTTTTAGAGCTCATCATCAGATTTTGGGAAAGCATCTTGAAAGATCCCACCATGCTTGAAGGTATGAACTTTGTACTGACACCTGGAGGGCCCATCCTGGCTCCCTGGCCTGCACACATCCTTGTGCTGGTCTTTGGACATGAGGCAAAACCTTCACCTAAAAAACCCCATGCCTGCTCTATGAGGGTCCAGACAGTGCCAGCTACCCTGAGGATGCCTTCTGTAGAGAGTTTGTAAAGTGAGAGGTTTGGAAATGCAATGATTCTTGACCATATAAAATCTGATGAAATTATAGCACCAGGAAAATAATGTTTATGTTGAAATTTTATCTATTGAAGAGAAGGGATATGATAAAACATTTTTCCTCTATTTAAAAAAATAATTTCAACTGATATATAAGAACATTAAGCTATACACATATTAACAAGGTACCTGATTATTTTGATATATGTATATGCTATTTGATGTTTATGTCAGTTTAGAAACATCTTTAATTGCATTTATCATTTCCTTCTGGTGGATGTTTTCAAAATCTATTAGGCTCAATTAATAAGAACAATTTTAACATAGTGCTGCAATAAACATGAGAGTGCAGATGTCTCTTTGACATACTGATTTCATTTCCCGTGGTTATACACCTAGTAGTGAGATTGCTGGATTATACAGTGGGTCTGCATTTGATTTCTGAGGGTCCTCCTTACAGTTTTCCATAAAGGCTGCCCTAATTTGCATTCTAGTCAACAATGTACAAGGACTCCTTTTTTTTTTTTTTAGAGATTTTGGGCTTTTTCTATCAGCAATATTTATGCCTTGACAAACTAAATTCCATGCCCATTATTTAATTTTAAGTGCTTTCTCTCTGATTCATTATTTTTTCAGTATTTGGAATATATAATTTTCTTTATTTAAATCTTTTTTATTAGTTCTTTTTAGTTATATGAGAGTAGAGTCTATTTTGACATAATTATAAAAGCATGGAATACATCCTACTCTAATTTAGTTCTCTCCCTGATTCATTCTTGAATCTCAATTACCAGATACTAAATTCTTTATTCTTCCCAAATGAGAACCCTCAACTATTCTCAACCAAGAGTTCTTCATCTACCTTTTAAAAATATACAAAGAAGTATGGAAGTCTTACACCCACAGGCATATAAATTATCAAAAATGAACCTCCTCTGTAACCACCACCAAATTTTACCTGTTGTTTCTCTTGAAGGTGACTTTCTTTCATTCTCTTTATAGCTTTCTATAAAAAAATTGTGATATCTTTGGAAACAGAGAGATATTCATTGCCTCATAAATTTGAGTAAGGACTGTAAATATTACTCTAGGGGAAAGAAAAAACAAAGAACACTTCAGTGAAAAATGTAAAGTTTACCTGGAGCAATTACATCTTTTCTACCTATCAGAAAAGTGGAAGTCACAAGGGTTCCTAAAGAGAAACTGTTCGTGATAGGACCACTGATTGGGCTCTAGGCCACTGGTGGAGCAAGAGGATGTCATATATACGGCCACCACCAAACCAGTGAGATCAGTGGCCCCTTCTGCCTCTGTGGAGTGACCAAAGGAGCAAGATGAAAACTCTGACCACTTTCCCCTTCATGTACTGTAATAGAGTGTCTTTGGATAAAACTAGGCTTTAGTCTGAGGCTGCAGTTAATCATGCTCTTCAAGAAAGAGCAGTCAGGATGGGACCAACAGAACATGTGTTCCTTGAGCACCACAGGAGGAATCCAGAAGGCATTATTAGAAAGAAAATTGGGAAACTCATAGTATGAGCAAATTGATCAATATATTCCTGAATAAACACTGAATGAAAGAAGAAATAGAGTGAAATAGATAAAGTATTGAAATGAAAAAAGGAGGCATAATATATGAAACTTATAAAATGGAGAAAAAGCCATCATTGCTCAGAGGAAAATTCTTATCTATTAAATAAAAACAAATATCACAAATGAATGATCAAACTTTACATAATAAATCATGAAAAAAAGAATACAACAGTCACTAATAGGGCATTATGGAAAAATGTGGATATGTAACCGATGTGATTCTGCAACTTGTATTTGGGGTAAAAATGGGTGTTCACAACCCACTTGAATCAAATGTATAAAAGATGATATGTCATGGATTCTGTAATGTTTTGAACAACCAATAAAAATAAATAAATAAAATAAAAAACAACAAAAAATGAAATGCAATTCTTTGAAAAAAAAAACAACAAAATTCACAAAATAATAGCTACACTGACCCAGAAATAGAAAGGCTACAGTTAGTAGCATTCAAAATAAAAACTGGGGAAATACTGACATTATAAACATAGAAAGAATTATAAAGATTTTGTAACAATCAGATTATTATAACAATTATACAAATTACATAAATGAAATAGACAAATTCCTAAAAAGACAAAAACAATAGAAACTAACACATAAAGTAATACAAAATATATATTGACATACATCCTGTGATGAGAGTAAATTAAAAATTAGGAACTTTTCTACAAAGTGAAGCTCAGGTCCAGATGTTCCAAGGACAATTCTACCAAACATTAATAGAACTAATACCAATTCTTTACCTCTTTACAAACATTCATAGAAATACCTAGTAATTTCTAAGTATAGGATATAGTGAACACTTGTAAAAGATCCTAAAATGCCCGTGTTAACCTAATCCTAAGACTTAACACAAAGATTACACAGAAGAACTACAAACTAATATATCTTATAATTATGGATGCAAAAATCTCAACAAAATAATTTGTTATTCTCCTCTCTCTCTCTCTCTCTCTCTCTCTCTCTCTCTCTCTCTCTCTCCCCACTTATCTATCTCCCCAGTCTCTTTCTCTCTTTTCTCCTGCTACTAGCTAACATCTTTTGATTCCTCTTTTATGCTTCCTAAGATCTAATAACTCTATATCCTCACCTCGTACTTCCTTAACATCTCATCCTAAACCCACCACTCCATTCTCTCTTTGCCCACCATTATTAACTGTAGGTCCTTTTGCAACCTACTGTTTACATTGTTAATAATAATCAAACTCACCATTTCTGTCTGTTGTGACAAAACTGTAAACATCTCAATAGTAGCTCTTTGGTTTAATTAAGCCTGAATTTTATTTTGCATTGAAATATGTTAATATTGATCTCCTCCTTAAAGGAGAGGTCATGGAATTCTGTAGGGACACTATAAGTCTATTCATATAAACTATAATACCTTAGATATACACTGCTAAAGGGAAAGACACAAAAACAATGTGAAAAAACAAGGGAAGAAAGTGCCCCAAAGAAACCAAGATACATTACTAGAACCAATGGCCAGCATAGCAGAAGAGATGTCCAAGAGAAGTTCAGGAAGTATGTAATTAAAATGTTCTGTGAATTAAAGGATGATATAAGAAAGCAAACACAGGCAACAAAAGGTCATTTCAATAAAGAGCTACACAGCCAAATACAGGAAACAAAAGATTACTTCATAAAGCAATAGAGATTCTAAAAAAAAGAAAAGAAATCATTAAAATGAAGGAAATAATAAAGCAAATTAAAAACTCCATAGAAATCATCACCAACAGACTAGATCACTTAAATAATAGGACCTCAGACAATGAAGACAAAATATATAATCTTGAAAGTAAAGTTGACCACACAGTGAAGATGGTAAGAAACCATGAGCAGAACATTCATGAATTATGAAAAGGCCAAATGTAAGAATTATTGAGATAGAAGAAGGCATAGAGTTCCAAAACAAAGGAATGAACAGTTTATTAAATAAAATAATATCAGTAACTTTTTCAAACCTGAATAATGAATTGGACAATCAAATACAAAAGGCTTACAGGACATCAAGTGTTCAAAATCATGACAGATTCTACACCAAGGCACATAACAATGAAAATGCCTTACATACAGAATAAGGAAAGAAATTTAAAAGCCACAAGAGAAAGGAATCAGGTTACATATAGGAGAAAATCAATTAGAATATCTGCAGATTTCTAAACCCAGACCTTCAAAGCTAGAGGGTCCAGGAACAATATATACCAAACTCTGAAAGAAAATGGATGCCAATGAAGAATCTTACATCCAGCAAAATTAAGCTTTAGATTTCATGATAAAGTGAAAACCTTTCATAATAAACAAAAATTGAAAGAATTTAAAACTAGAAAGCCTGGACTACAAAATACATCCTTAGCAAAATATTTCATAAAGCAAAAATGAAAAACAACCATGAAAATCAGCAAAGGGAGGAAGTACACTAAAGGAAAAGACAATCAAAGGAGAAACCAAGTCAAGTTAAAAACCAAAATTAAGCAAAATGACTAGAAATATGAACCATGTTTCAATAATAACCCTGAATGTTAATGGCCTAAACTCATCAATCAAAAGACATAGACTGGCAGATTGGATTTTTTACAAAACCAACAATATGCTGGCTTCAAGAGACTTATCTCATAGGAAAAGACAACCACAAACTGAAGGTGAAAGGTTGGGAATAAATATACTACTCACATTGACTGTGTAAATAAGCACAGGTTTCCATCCTCATATCAAATAAAGTAGACATCAAGACAAAGTTAATCATAAGGAATAAAGAAGGACATTTTATACTGCTTAAAAAACCATTTATCAACAAGATTGAATGAAATAAACAAGAAATAACAATTGTAAATACTTAAGCACCAAACAATGAATTATGGGCTAACAAGAAAAGGACAAATGTAATGGCCATCTACATTCTTCAAACTCTTCTTAATTTCAAGAGTAAAATAGACCACAATACAATAATACTGGGTGACTTTAACACAACACATTCACCACTAGATAGACCTTCCAAACAAAAGCTAAACAAAGAAACTATAGAACTCAATAATACAATCAATAACTTAGACTTAACAGACATACAAAAGTAAAAGAATAAAATAAAAAAAAACAGACACACAGAAAGTATTTCATCCATCAGTGAGTGAATACACTTTCTTCTCAGCAGCACATGGATCCTTCTCTAAAATAGGCCATATATTATGTCACAAAGCAACTCTTAGCAAGTACAAATAGAGATACTACCCTGAATGCCATAAGATTATAATGGAATGAAATTAGAGATTATTGATAAAATGAAAAACAGAAGCTACTCCAACACATGGAAACTAAATAATATGCTACTTAATGAGCAGGAGATAGCAGAAATCATCAGAGAGGAGATTAAAAAATTTTTAGACGTAAATGAGACCAATGATACAACATATTGAAATCTCTGGAATACTATAAAGATGGTACTAAGAGGAAAGTTAATTACATGGAGTTCATTTTTTTTAAAGAAGAAAAAGTCAATAAATAAAGGACCTAAAATTGCATCTCAAAGCCCCCCAAAAGAGAACAATCAACACCAAAAGTAGTAGAAGACAGGGAATAATTAAAATCAGAGCTGAAATCAATGAAACTGAAACAACAGAAACAATTGAAAAAATTGGCAAAACACAAAGTTTGTTCTTTGAAAAAATAAATAAAATTCATAAACCCTTAGCCACACTAATACAGAGAGAGAAAACTTATATTACTAAAATCTGTGATAAAAATAAAATATCATGATGGATACATCTGAAATACAGAAGATAATTAAAAACTATTTAAAAATTTATACTCCAATTAAATAGAAAATAACAAAGACATCGACAAATTTCTAGAGACATGATCTATCCCAACCGAATCAAGCTAATATACACAAGTTAAACAAATCAATTTCAAGCAAGTAAATAGAAGACACCATCAAAAGCCTACATACAAAGTAGAGCTCGACCAGTCAGGGTGGGTGGGGGGTCATCCGAGGAATGGAGGAACTTTGGATAGGGCAAGGGAAATGGAGGGGAGATGGGTGTAGGGTTGATGGTGAAATAAGATTGACATCATTACCCTAGGAACATGTATGATGACACAAATGGTGTGAATCTACTTCATCTACAAGTACAGAAGTGAAAAGTTGTGCTCCCTTTGTGTTTTATATAGTGGAATGCATTCTGCTGTCATCTATAATTCATTAGAACAATTAAATAAATATTTATTTAAATATTTAAAATACATTATCATTGTATTTTCAAATTCTTCAGGATGAAAGAATTTGAAAATACAATGATAAATGAAAGAAGTCAGACATGCAAAGCCACATATTGTAGGATTCATTAATACAAAATTCACAGGGGCTGGGGATGTGGCTCAAGCGGTAATGTGCTCACCTGGCATGCACAGGGTGCTGGATTTGATCCTCAGTACTACATAAAATAAAGATGTTGTCCACCGAAAATTAAAACATAAATATTTAAAAATTCTCTCTCTCTCTCTCTCTCTCTCTCTCTCTCTCTCTCTCTATCTATCTATCTATCTATCTATCTATCTCTATCTTTATCTCTTGAAAAAAAATTAAATTAAATTAACAGTATCAGCAAATCTGTAGTCAGAAAATAGATCCATGGTTGCTTAGGCTTAGGGAATAGAGAGTTGATAATGAAATGGTAGCCTGCTTCTGAGTTGACAAATGGTCACTAGTAATGGGTGAGTATATCTTTGTACTAAAAACAATTTAATTGTATAAGTAAGTGGGGTGATTAAAAGATTATTAATTATGTATCAATTATGATCTTATTTAAATAAAGAAAGGGAACAAATAACATGATATTCCACATACTTATTAAGAAGCAAAGGGTCAAAGAAATTAAATTTTAAGAGCTTCTTGACTTTGTTTACAAAGGGATCTTGTGGGTTGTTGAGGGAATCGATGTTCACTCCAAATGATGTAGCAGTGCTCACATCCAAGCTGTAGGCCCCAAAGATGCTGAATAGAGAAAGATATAATATGAAAAGATAAAACCAGTGCCTCTTCCCAATCTTTCCACTACACATGCAGCAAGAATTAGGAGTAAGTTCACATACCCAGGCAAGACAAGCAGAGAGCCACACACTCACAGTTATCTGCTGAACTATCAGATGACTCCATGATCCCTTCACACTTACTATGAGGCCTTTATGAGTTTCAAATGAGGTATTGCCCTTGTTCCAGGAGTGATGGGTACAGTGAGGTGAGTTAGACTCACCTCTGAACTCAAGAAGCTCACCCACACCAGAATAAGATCCATAATCAGACACACTACAGTAGCACAAATAGAATGTGAATAATGATAGTTGTATACAAACTGAGCTTCATCAGGACAAGGGAGGAATAACTAAGTCTTCCTAGAGGACTCACGAAAGGTGATCTTGACCTTGTCTTCTAGTATATCCAAAGTTACAAATATTTGCAGCCAAACAAACCTTGGCGGATACAGGAGAGATCCTTTCTCCCCCAGCTGCCCTGTCTCCTTCTGGGATCAGCATCTTCTTGGATGAACAGTTGGAGTTGTGACTCCAAACTTTGCTTTGTCTGCTCATTGCACTAGCTCAACATTTGGAATTCAGTTCTGTGGCAGGCAGTTGGAGGGGCTCTTGCTGGAGCTTGGAATGCCAGAGCTGCCCTTTTACTTCCTCTTTTAAATTGATAAACTTTCCCTTCTCTGATTACAGTCTTATGTTTTTCACCAACACATCTCCATACTGGTTAATGATGGGGAACATCTACACACAAAACACAAGATCACCCATAGTTAAGTAAGGAGACTAAGTCCCCAACGCTATAGCTTTCCCAGGATGAAGAAGTATGAGGCATTTATAATGAATCTCACTATATCTCTTCTAAAACATAATGACAAAAGAATATTTTTAGAACATTCAAATTCAGAGGACTATCCGTTTGAAAGGGACTACTATCTCTCTCACTTTCTACCCATACCCAGATTAAGCCTTTAAGTTTTCTATGAAAAGCCTTCCTATTTTATTACCCCCTTGAGTTTTTCACTGGTGAAGATTGGAGACAGCAGTGTTCTTATTCTCTTCTACTCTTCGTCCTCAGATACAGTGATGGCTTTTTTTCATTAATCCCACTGGAACAAAATTCTAAGTCCAAAGAAAAAGAGATTTGTCTACATAAATGTGGAGGACTCTACAGTTGCAAAAGTTTGTTAAACAAGTTCTATTTATTTAAAAAAATGTTTAGTGTGTGATAGTAGAAAAAGAACACCTGTACTTAAGCCTAATGATGTGCAAGATTGACATAAAACCTACTAAAACCAGTGGGGAATGTGATAATAGGAGCAAATGTGACTCCATTTTGATTTACGACTTCATCTTGTAAAACAACCATGCCAAGTAGAAGAGTCATGACTGGGGCAAGATGTTTTTTTCCTTTTGCTATAGAAACTTTTAAGAACATGGAACCACCTAATGGGGTAACTAGGGTAACAGGGCTCTGTTTCTGTAACTGGGGTGACTGGGCTAACTATGATTGGTTAGGCTTCCCTCTGCATGACTGCACTGTCCTGCTTCTATAACCTGGCTTGCTTGCATTGGCTATACTCCCTGAACATCCCTTTTGCAGTTTTCAGACTTATAAGGAGTGCCCTTGCAATTGTTTGGGGCTGATTAGGGGAACAGCTTTATGTTCTGGTCAGCCACCACTAGTGTGCCTCAATAAAGGCTTGATTCAATTATATGTGAGTGGTCTGGAAGTCAGTTTATAAAACCCTGGGATAAAGCTTTAACTATAACATTTGGGGGTTCGCTCTGGATTTATTTTTTCCTGACCATCACGGTTAATTTGCATCCAACGATGGGCCATTGGACCTCAGCAGCAGAGTAGAGGGGAGCTCCTGAGAGACACTCTACAGCCTCACTCCAATCCATCCTAGGATGCTCTGAAAAGCCTCCTGCTGGCTCTCAGTTCTGATGAGTCCACTCTTCTCTGGGGGAAAAGGTCAGATGGGATGCAGCTGCTTACACCTTCCCTGGGACAGGACGAGATGTTATCACTGTCTCCCTGGAGGTCTTCTGTCTGTATCTGGGGCCCACTGGAGGTCTTCCTGGGAGGTCTCATCTGTCTGGGAGCAGGAGGAGACATAGACTCTGTCCCACTGGAGGCCTCCCTGCAGGGCCTCATCTGTCTGGGGGCAGGACGAAACATGGTCTCTGCCCCATTAGAGGTCTCCCTGTGTGACCTCAGAGATTGTTGCTTGTCCTGTGTCTGTTCTGCTGTTTGTCATTTCTCCAGTGTCTTCTGCTGTTGGTCATTTGTCCATTGTCAGTTCACTGGCCATTTGTTCTGTTTGCAGGGTCTCTGCCCCATTAGAGGTCTCTCTGGGTGACCTCAGCTATTGTTGCTGTCCTGTGTCTGTTTGGCTTTTTGTCATTTCTCCAGCGTCTTCTTGCTGTTTGTCATTTGTCCCGTGTCTGTTCGCTGGCAGTTTGTCCTGTTTGTCTATCTGAGTGTTGTGCATGGGCTCTTTTCTTGTTCTCGTAACCGCTCTTCTTTCAACAGGACTCCTTCGCTCCACCGATATCAGAGACAAGAAAGCACTACAGAGGTCTCTACCTGGACCCCTTTAATTTGTTTTCTTAACATTTTTTAGGACTTTATTTGTTGGTTGGTTTTTGTTTGCTCCCTTTGTGTCCTGTGTTAATTTCTACCTCAGGTGGTTTCTAATGGGAATAAAATGATTAAAATGATTCATCTGTGCTCACT
The DNA here is from genome assembly GCF_052094955.1 of Ictidomys tridecemlineatus. Lineage (NCBI taxonomy): Eukaryota > Metazoa > Chordata > Mammalia > Rodentia > Sciuridae > Ictidomys > Ictidomys tridecemlineatus. Next base: position 112,997,702 of record NC_135486.1, read on the forward strand.
ACAACTTGTATTAAAATGTAAAGTGCTGCCAACAGGACTAAAAGAATTGTCAAAAGTAAAAGCTAAGGTAAAAAAAAAATTAGAGATTGTCTTCATTTAGGAACTAGGCCAGGTGGCCAACTGAGTAAATCATGTCAGTTCCTATAGAGGACAGATTAAAACTAAAGTGCTTTATAAAACTATTATTCCTAAATTGTGTAATAAAAGCACTATTTTGTCTAGAAATTTGGTTTTTGTCTCTCAGTATTTGCAAGCATGAATAACTTCCAACTCTTAAAAAATGGTCTAAATATTTTTCAATGTCAGGCTAAAAGTTTGTGGCCACTATCCAAGAAACCAGAAAAACCAGTTTAAAATGAGACCCAAACCTGGGGGACTCTCCCAAGGAGATCAATGGAGATGCATCTTTGGGAAGGTCTTCCAAAAAAAAAAAAAAGCCCCCTTCATTGGTCTATGTTCCTTCAACTCTTTTCAGTTTTCATGAACAGAACCACCTCAGGAAAAAGTTAGAAAACTTTTAAAATTCTGCATTTTTTAAATTCTTAATTTTGATCCAATATGCTTAGGTTAATGTTTTTCTGATTAAACTCTGCTTTATTCTAAGGCCAATTTACAAGAGTTAACTCTCAATCTAATAGGTTTATTAAAAATAAGCTACAAAGTTTTTGTTTTTGTTTTGTGTGGGTGCACTGGTGTACTGTCTGTCTACATGTATTGCCATGTCTACATATACTTGGTACAAAAACTTGACATATGAGATCATAAATTAAAATTTTTAAAAAATGGATCCAAAAACTTTTGTTTTATATAATTTAAAAGGTTCAATTTAAATTGGAAAAATAAATAAAAGTACAAATGTCTTCAAAGTTACTAATGCATATTTTTGTTTTTAGATGGTTAAACAGCTGTTAAAATGTAAATGTCTATAAAGTGTCTGATATCCATTGTCTCTAGGATTTTTATTCGACAGAGAAAAAAATGAAAATAAATTACTAATACTATTCAATGCACTTGTCAGATACCTTGTTTTTTTAAAAAAAATATGTAAATTTTATCTAAACGTATATAAAATTAATCATGGATGTGTTTGTTAGAGACATCTAATTGGTACAAAGTTAGAATGCTAACTGTTAAATATAATATCAAGTACTCTTAACTCCTTAAATTCCATAAGGTAAAATATTTAAGCAATGTTGGTGTTTTCATAAATTGGTAAAGTAAAAAAGAAATTTGAAATTATTTTGTGTTATTATAAAAACAAGGTAACTATGAGTTACAATGTTCCAACAGGTATAATTCTGCATTCAAAGAATCAAGATGTTTCAACTGTATTTCAATTATAGTACTGTAAGTAACAAGTATTTCATCTTATTAAAAGTAATTAATTTATCTAAATTCAAAAATTTATAAGGGTTATTTCAAGTTACAAACAAAAAAAGAATCAATGGGCTAAAAATTATTAAAAAGTTCAAAATATAATAATATATTTAATGAAAAACATTTCCAGGTAAAAAGTCTTTATGTGGTAAAGTATAATTATAATACATTTAAGTAAACAAAAGGGTCTAATTAAGTAATATAAAGGTCTATAAATAAAAGACAAATATTAAAAAGTTTATATGTAACTAAGTTGGTTACATATGTAACACAAATAGTCAAAACTATTTAAGGTTGTTCCCTAATGACAAATAATAATGTACTGATATATTTATATGTTAAATTGATAAAAACTTTTAAAAATATTAATTACATTATGTCTATTATGGTTTAATCCTCTAGAACATGTAATCTTAGAGAAATTAAGGTTTGTACATTTATGGCTAAACAACAACTGTTATTTTAAAATATTGTCCTATGGAATTCAAGCTCCCGTTTGCCTGCATCTCCCAGGCAAACAACTGTGATTCAGCACTAAACGATCTCGCTGAAATAACTGGTCGGCCCTTCGGAACCTGTGGAGGTTAATACCAACCGAGCCTTCATAGGCAGTGGCCACAGGATTGAGACAGGGTTTGCGAGAGCAAGTCAAGACCCACACTTGCATTGGTCATCTGGCAAAGAAAACAAACTGTAGCCATTTGCATGGGATACCACCATGGCAGAGAACTGACGTCACCAGAATGCTGGGGAAGAGATCACTTCATTGAAACCATGGGCGACAGGTGTGTAACCCCCTAGCCCTTCCTCTCTACACAGCAGGGAAACCTTAATGGCCCCTCCCAGCTCTCCCGTGTGCACAATAGTCAGACCGAGGGAATCAGGAGTGGCGAGGGACCCGAGGCGCGAAACCCCCGGCTACTGCTCCCACCAGTGCTGACAACTGAGGGCTCTTGCACCAGCTACCAGGGGGGCATGGCTACTGGAGGGCAAGCAAAATTTGCTGAGGGTTCTCAGCCCCAAGCTCCACAAACTTAGGATCTAAGGGAATGGCAAATAGAAAGAGTGTGCCCAGTCTTTCAAGAAAATAGGGCTCCTGGGAACAGCAGACCTGGCGTGCAGCCAGTATTGTGGTAAGCGTCACCAGTGAGTGGGGCCTGGCTTGAGGAAAAGTGGGGAAGTGACTAGACACAAGAGAAGGCCCTTGGCACTCAGGATTGGAGACCTGCCGAGTCTGGGAGGAAGAGGTTCTGCACAGTGATTGGTTCCCGCCTATGGAGAGGAAAAGCTTGGCGTTGTGGGCACAGCTCCACCTACTAAAAGAGAAGTTAATAAAAATCTAAGATTCAATTTATTAAATTTTTTTTATTTGAGTTTATTTTTCATTTTCATTTTTTAAAATTTTTTTTAAAATTTTAAATTATCTTTTTAAATTTTTTTTCTTATTTTCTTTTCTATTTTTTTCTTTTGTCTTTTCATTTCTTTTCAACTTTCTTATTCACCCTTCCTTGAATTCTACCTACTTACACTCATTCTTTTTAGTGACTTCTTTCCTTCCCTTCTAATACATTTCCACCCAAGCATCAAATAAATTTATAGGAGTAAACAGTAACTCAGCAGTCAAACAGAACAAGAAGTAACATGAGCAGCATGAAAAAGAAAAAAAGAAAAGGTGTACACACAATGCAGGACAGCCTAAATATTCAGGAGGACCTAGAGGCATCAGATAAATGGCCAAATAAAGAAATCAAAGAATACCTTAGACAGATGGAATGGAATCTGAAAGAGGATATGAGACAGCAAATTCAAACAGTGAAAGAACACATTGAAAATGAATTACATAAACAGATAAAAAAAGAAATAAGCATCTTTATCAGGAGATAAAGATTATAAAAAAAACAATAAGTCTAGAAATGAAGGAAACTATAAACCAAAATAAAAACTCAAATGAGAGTATCACTAACAGAGTGGAGCAAATAGAAGGCAGAACATCAGATAATGAATAAAAAATGTATAATCTTGAGAAGAGACTAGCCAACTCAGAAAGGCCGGTAAAAAATCACGAGAAAAACATCCAAGAGATATGGGATAACATAAAAAAACAAACTTAAGAGTCATTGGGATAGAGGAAGGTACAGAGGTTCAAACCAAGGGAGTGAGAAACCCGCTGAATGAAATAATTATAGAAAACTTTCCAGAAATAATAAAGAAAACGAATATAAAAATTGTTGATGCATACAGGACACCGAACATACAAAATCAGAGTAGACCAACGCCAAGACACATTGTTATGAAGATATCCAATATACAGAACAAAGAGAAAATATTAAAAGCTACAAGAGAAAGGAGGCAAATTACATTCAGGGTCAGACCAATAAGGTTAACAACGGATTTTTCATCAGAGATGCTGAAAGCAAGAAGATCCTGGAACAACTTATTTCAAACACTAAAAGCCAATGGATGCCAACCAAGAATTCTGTATCAAGCAATATTAAGCTTCAGGTATGACAATGAAATAAAAATCTTTCATGATAAACAAAAGTTTAAAGAATTTGCAGCCAGAAAACGAGCACTGCAAAGCATCTTGAGCAAAACACTACATGAGGAAGAAATGAAAAACAATAAACAAAACCAACAGTGGGAAGGACCTCAGTAAAGACAGAGGGTGGGGGGAAAGCTAATCATGGAGAAACAAACTAAATTTTTAAAAAAAGATAAATAATCAAACATGGCTGGAAGTACAAAGCATATATCAATAGTAACTCTAAATGTTAATGGCTTAAACTCTCCAATAGAGCGACATAGGCTGGTATCATGGATTAAAAAAACAAATCCAACAATATGCTGCCTCCAGGAGACACATCTGATTGGAAAAGACATACACAGGCTGAAGGTGAAAGGATGGGAAAAAATATACCACACACACGGTGCTTGTAAGCAAGCAGAGGTGGCCATCCTCATATCGAATAAAATCAACTTCAAGACTAAGTTAATCAAAAGGGATAAGGAAGGAGATTATATACTGTTAAAAAGAACCATTCACCAACAAGACATAACAATTATCAATATTTGTGCACCAAATAAAGGTGCTGCGATGTTCATAAAACAACTTTCCTCAAGTTCAAGAATCAAATAGATCACAACACGAAAATTATAGGTGACGACCACACACCTCTCTCACCATTGGACAGATCTTCCAAACAAAAGTTGAATAAAGAAACTATAGAACTCAATATCACAATCAAAAACCTAGACTTAACTGACATATATAGAATATATCAACCATCATCAAGTGGATATACTTTTTTCTCAGCAGCACATAGATCCTTCTCAAAAATAGACCATATATTATACCATAGGGCAACTCTACGTAAATATAAAGGGGTAGAGATAATACCATGCATTTTATCTGATCATAATGGAATGAAACTGGAAATCAATGATAAAAGAAGGAAGGAAAAATTTTACATCACATGGAAAATGAACAATATGTTACTGAATGATCAATGAGTTACAGAAGACATAAAGGAGAAAATAAAAAAATTCTTAGAGATAAATGAAAATACAGACACAACATATTGGAATCTATGGGACACAATGAAAGCAGTTTTAAGAGGGAAATTCATCACCTGGAGGTCATTCCTCAAAAAAAGAAAAAACCAACAAATAAATGAGCTCACACTTCATCTCAAAGCCCTAGAAAACGAAGAGCAAAACAACAGCAAATGTAGCAGAAGGCAAGAAATAATTAAAATCAGAGCGGAAAACAAAGAAATTGAAACAAAAGAAACTATTAAAAAAACTGACAAAACTAAAAGTTGGTTCTTAAAAAAAATAAATAAGATCGACAGACCCTTAGCCATGCTAACGAAGAGAAGAAGAGAGAGAACTCAAATTACTAACATACGGCATGAAAAAGGCAATATCACAACAGATGCTACAGAAATATAGAAGACAATTAGATATCATTTTGAAAACCTATATTTCAATAAAATAGAAGATAGTGAAGAAATCGATAAATTTCTTAAGTCATATGATTTGCCCAGACTGAGTCAGGAGGATACACACAATTTGAACAGACTAATATCAATGGATGAAATTGAAGAAGCTATCAAAAGACTACCAACTAAGAAAAGCCAGGACCGGATGGGTATACAGTGGAGTTTTACAAACCTTTAAAGAAGAATTAATACCAATACTTTTCAAGTTATTTCAGGAAATAGAAAAAGAGGGAGCTCTTTCTAATTCATTCTATGAGGCCAACATCACCCTGATTCCTAAACCAGACAAAGATGCCTCAAAGAAAGAAAACTACAGATCAATATCTCTAATGAACCTAGATGCAAAAATCCTCAATAAAATTCTGGTAAATTGGATACAAAAACACATCAAAAAAATTGTGCACCATGATGAACTAGGATTCATCCCTTGGAGGCAAGGATGGTTCAATATACGGAAATCAGTAAATGTTATTCACCACATCAATAGACTCAAAGATAAGACCATATGATCATCTCGATAGATGCAGAAAAAACATTCAAGAAAGTACAGCATCCCTTTATTTTCAAAACATTAGAAAAACTAGGGATAACAGGAACTTTCCTCAACATTGTAAAAGCTATCTATGCTAAGCCTCAGGATAGCATCATTCTGAATGGAGAAAAATTGAAGGCATGCCCTCTAAAATCTGAAACAAGACAGGGATGCCCTCTGTCATCACTTCTATTCAATATAGTTCTCGAAACACTGGCCAGAGCAATTAGACAGATGAAAGAAATGAAAGGCATAAAAATAGGAAAAGAAGAACTTAAATTATCACTATTTTCAGATGACATGATTCTATACCTAGAAGACCCAAAAGGGTCTACAAAGAAACTACTAAAACTAATAAATGAATTCAGCAAAGTGGCAGGATATTAAATCAACACACATAAATAAAAGGCATTTCTATATATCTGCCACAGTCTGGCTGGGCACAATTCAGGAGCCACTTGTCAAAAGAAACTAACTTTATTTTTAGAACTACAAAAGCCAAACAAAACAGCTCCTTCGGAAAAAACCCTCAGAGCCCAACTGCCACCACCAGCTTCCCACAAGCCTCTCACCCCCACACCAGCCTCTCCACCTCCCACAATCCTCCTGCTCTTGAGGCCGATTGGCTGGGTTGCATGAGCGGAGCCAAAGAAGTCCCCCAGTGGGCAGCTCTGCAGAGGAGCCAATCAGCTAGATTTTTTTCTGGGGCTGCTGTGAGCCAATCATCAGCTGGCAGCTGGAAGTTTGCTGGCAGCTGGAAGTTTGCTGGTGCCCCTTTGGCTGTGGCTCTCAACATATATCATCGACAAAACTTGTGAAACAGAAATGAAAAAAAAACATCCCATTCACAATATCCTTGAAAACAATAAAATACTTGGAATCAACCTAACAAAAGAGGTGAAAGACTTAAACAATGAAAACTCCAGAACCCTAAAGAGAGAAATAGAAAAAGATTTTAGAATATGGAAAAATATACCCTGTTCATGGATAGGCAGAACTAACATCATCAAAATGGCGATATTACCAAAAGTTCTCTATAGGTTTAATGCAATGCCAATCAAAATCCCGAAGGCATTTCTTGTAGAAATAGATAAAGCAATCATAAAATTCATATGGAAAAATAAAAGACCCAGAATATCAAAAGCAACTCTAAGCAGGAAGTGTGAATCAGGCTGCACAGCGATACTGGATTTCAAACTATGCTACAGAGCAATAGTAACAAAAACAGCATTGTAGTGGTACCAAAACAGGCGGGTGGACCAATGGTACAGAATAGAGGACACAGAGACTAATCCACAGTTACAACTATCTTATATTTAATAAAGGGGCTAAAGGCATGCAATGGAGGAAGAAGAGCGTCTCAACAAATGGTGCTTGGAAAACTGGAAATCCATATGCAACAAAATGAAACTGAATCCCCTTCTCTCACGATGCACAAAAGTTAACTCAAAATGTATCAGGGAGTTTGATATCAAATCAGAGACTCTGTGTCTGATAAAAGAAAAAGTTGGCTCCGATCTACATATTGTGGGGTCAGGCTCCAAATTCCTTAATAGGACACCCATAGCAGAAGAGTTAATAACAAGAATCAACAAATGGGACTTACTTAAACTAAAAAGTTTTTTCTCAGCAAAAGAAACAATAAGAGAGGTAAATAGGAAGCCTACATCCTGGGAACAAATTTTTACTCCTCACACTTCAGATAGAGCCCTAATATCCAGAGTATACAAAGAACTCAAAAATTAAACAATAATAAAAAAAATGAACAGTAAGATAACAAATAACCCAATCAACAAATGGGCCAAGGTCCTGAACAGACACGTCTCAGAGGAGGCCATACAATCTATCAACAAGTACATGAAAACATGCTCACCATCTCTAGCGTCAGAGAAATGCAAATCAAAACCACCCTAAGATACCATCTCACTCCAGTAAGATTGGCAGCCATTATGAAGTCAAACAACAAGAAGTGCTGGTGAGGATTTGGGGAAAAGAGTACATTGTACATTGCTGGTGGGACTACAAATTTGTGTGGCCAATTTGGAAAGCAGTATGGAGATTCCTTGGAAAGCTGAGAATGGAACCACCATTTGACCCAGCTATTCCCCTTCTTGGACTGTTTCCTAAAGACCTTAAAAGAGCATACTATAGGGACACTGCTACTACAATGTTCATAGCAGCACAATTCACAATAGCTAGACTGTGGAACCAACCTAGATGCCCTTCAATAGATTAATGGATAAAAATATGTGGCATTTATTCACAACGGAGTATTACTCTGCACTAAAAAAATGACAAAATCATGAAATTTGCAGGGAAATGGATGGTACTAGAGCAGATTATGCTAAGAGAAGCTAGCCAATCCCTTAAAAATAAATGCCAAATGTCTTCTTTGATATAAGAAGAGCAACCAAGAGCAGAATAGAGAGGAAGAGCATGAGAAGAAGATCACCACTAAACAGACATGAGAGTCGGGAGGGAAAGAGAGAGAGAAGGGAAATTGCATGGTAAAAGAAGGAGACCCTCATTGTTATACAAAATTACATATCAGAGAAAGTGAGGGGGGAAAGTGGAAAAAACAAGAGAGAGAAATGAATTACAGTAGATGGGGTAGGGAGAGAAGAAAGAAAGGGAGGGGAGGGGAGGGGAGGGAAGGAGAGGGGAGGGGGGATAGTAGAGGATAGTAAAGTCAGCAGAATACAACATACACTAGTATGGCAGTAGGTAAAAAAGTGGATGTGTAACCGATGTGAATCTGCAATATGTATCTAGGGTAAAAATGGGAGTTCATAATCTGCTTGAATAAAATGTATGAAATATGATATGTCAAGAACTTTGTAATGTTTTGAACAACTAATAAAAAAATGAAAAAAAACAAAGGAAAGAAAAAAATATCACACATACCCTTTTTAGACTGAAAATACTACATTAAAGAAAGGGTCAACATACCAAAGAGACATGCAAACGAAATGCTCTGGCAGAATGCCAGGCTGGACCTTGCAGGAGCACTCAAGTCTGGGAATGTGTATCGAGTATGAACCCAAGAATTGGGGCATGAAGTCTCAACTTATCTTAGCTCATCATTGTGCCTTTGGTGTGACTGGAGTCTCTCTAAATGGAGTTGGGAAGGAGCAAATGTGCTGTTGGAATTTTTGTTCTTATATATCACCTACATGTTACCTCCCTCATTGTTTGGTCCAGTTTCTGAGTCATAGACTTGTCAGGCCCTTATTTATAGAATGGCAATCATGGTGTCCTGGCTTTCTCTCTCATTTTATAGATATAGAACCTATTCACATGTGCTATGTGAGAAGCTGGGAATTCCTGTGCCAACACCTCTGCATTTTGTTAGAATGCTTTTGTAAGGTGAGTATGGTTGAGTTTCTTCCTATACTTTGGCAAAGAAAATGCCAGTTTAATGTCATTGATAAAAATGCACTTCTTTGGGAGGAAGTTCCCGACTCTCATCCTTTTTGAAACAGTATGCAAGCTCCACCCTGAGCATGGCCAGGTTTTCCTTGGGGCTCTGTTGTCAACTCTTCAAGAGCCTCAGTAGAAATACTCAGATCTCTATTTCACCTGCATTTGATGCTCATGATGTTGTTAAGACTTGTACATATCATAAAGAGATGTTTAATTTGCCTTTGCACATTTGAGCAAAAATCTGTGAAAGAGAAGATGTCAAGCACATTCAAACATTCCTATTCATAACTAGATCTCATGAGTAGCTTTATTTAAAAAAGTGATCATGGATACATTTGAAACTACAATTTCTTGAACAATGCAAGTATTCATAATTTGATAATTTGCACATACATAATTTCTTAATGTCTAAATCTATGGTTATTTCCATGGCACTGTCCAAGTTTTACTACTAAAGGTACATGTAGAGGATTTGAGAGACAAAACAAAAGCATTCTGCATTTTTTAATTATCCTTCAAAGATAACACCCTGTCTGTAAGTCTTAGAAGGGAGAAAATACAAAAGAGATAAGACAGCTCTTATCTATGGACTTCACATAATTAACCACAAGGTGAGTATTGTTTTTCCACAAGGTCAAATTTAGTGATATAAAATGAACAGTAATTGGATGATTTAAAAAATTATTAAAATTTAAGTCAATTGAATGGAGTGTTCCAAAAGAAATGTGAATTTGTGGCTTGCATTTGTGATTAACCTGGTTAGGTATTTGCCTCAGGGACTGAATACTGGATAGAAATCCATGAGATATAATCCAGATGGTAAAAGGATATGCTGCTTTCTGCTTAGATTATCTTTCCCAAAGTCTGAGGCTTCTTTTTTTTAAAGAGAGAGAGAAAGAAAGAGAGAGAGAGAGAGAGAGAGAGAGAGAGAGAGAGAGAGAGAGAGAGAATTTTTTAATATTTATTTTTTTATTTTTTATTTTTTGGTGGAAACAACATCTTTTTATTTTATTTTTATGTGGTGCTGAGGATCAAACCCAGTGCCCCATGCATGCCAGGTGAGCACATTACTGCTAGAGCCACATACCCAGCCCCTGAGGCTACTTAATTAGATTCTATTTCTACAATTCTGAGACCTAATGACTACCTGAGAATTCCATATTGATGTTAAAGATTGGCATTCTGCCAGAGCATTTGTTCCTCAATTAGAAGCATAGATCAATATTTTCAAAATAACAATATAAATTCTCTTGTTTCTCCTCCCAGGGTTTTTGGCAATATGACCCCCAATGTAATGAAAATATGGGAAAATGTGGGGGTGATTATTTTTGAAACTTCCCTTTGGTCGACTTGTTGGATGAGGCACTCCAGGGCAAGAGCACAATGCCAGCCCAGAGCTATTACTGGGAATTAATTATCATGAAGCTTTTAGAGGCTCCTCCTCCTGCCAAGAGTCATATTTCACCAGGTGTCAAGGTTCATGTCCAAGAATGTCATACTTCTGACTTTTCTCAGTCTCTGATGACACAAACACTCTTGGACTCACCTTCTCTCCAGTGCCCAGCCTCTACCCCCTTTTCCAATATTTTCTTTATTAGGAGCCTTTAATACTGCATAGGAGGCATTAAGTCAGACATTCCTAAAATGTGCACCATGCATGGCTTAATCTCCTTTCAAGATTGTCACTTTAGTAAAAGTGACCTTTATATAACTTTGGGGGTTATTATGTACATTTGAAAGAAAAGAGGAGACAGAGATGAACATATTGGGAAATGATTTGACCTCTGCTTTCTTTTATTTTAACTTTCTCTGAAAGTGTAAAGTCTTGGGGATTTCATTTGTTTTTTCCTGTCAATTAGGAGTTTTCAATAGTAGTGTACACAGGAATTTCTCTGCCTACCTCATTCTACTGACTTTGAAGAATGGAATTCCAGTATATTTTAAACCACTGTGTTCCCATGACCTTGTGTACTTCATAATCTTCTAGGGTAAAGTCAGCTAATTTCAGCAGCCATTTTCTTAATAATGCTTGGGGAAAGCAGCTCCAGAGGTATTATTGTAGTTCTTGTGTGCTATAAACAAGTGAGAGAAGGCTTTGCCTCTTCCTCCCTCTTCATCTTTTCTCATTAAGTCGTCAAAACTGCAGAGCTGACCACATTATTCTGCCTAACTGGTGTGGCCCATAAAGGCCATGTTGTTGATTGGAAAGAGCACACAGGGCTGAGTCCCCACTGATACTGTCTCTTGCATCTTAAGCACTTGTAAGAACTTAATAATTTAATTTAATAGACAACAATAATTTAATTGTTGTCTATTTTTCTCTAATCTAATATTCTTTCACATCAGAAAAAACAATTGAGAGCATGAAGAGAAAACTTTCAGAAGTGGATAAAATCTTTGCCCCCTGGGCTTCATTTATTGTGTTAATATTTACAATATACAAAGAACTCAATGGGCTTAACACCAAAAAAATCAAATAACCCAATCAATAAATGGGCAAAAGAACTGCGCAGACCCTTCTCAAAAAAAAAAAAATACAAATGATCAATGAATATATGAAAAAATGTTCAACATGTAAAGCAACTAGAGAAGTGCAAAATTATTTTCCATGATTTTATAATTATGTCAAAATAAAACTTATTGTTATAGATAAATAAAAAGAACTAATGAAAAATTTCAAATGACATTTGTCTTTATATCTTAGAAGAGTTATTATTTGATTCATTATAAATATCTCTTACTTTATAATCCCGGAAAAACCAGAGCCTCGGGGACCCGATTCTCCTCTAACTGTGGGTGGAGTTGTGTTTTGTGCTTAGATGATCCCCATCATTAACCAATATGAAGACGCATTGGTGAAGTACCTGAGCCAGGAAGTGAAGAAAGGTGAGCCTGTCACTGTGAAAGAGTAAGTAGCAGGCAGCTCTGGGGTTCTGAGCTGTTTTAAGACCTTCCATCAGCCTGCCACTGACATTACCACTGTTGAGCTACTCCCTGACCAGACAAAAGCAAGTGTGTGGTGTCACAACCACAATGGGCCAACCAAGAAAGAGAGGCTCCCAGGAGAAGGCAGGATAGCTGGGACATCTGTGTACAGAAAACAGAATTAGTTTATCTGCTTCATCATCAATGTGGATATTCTGTAAGTCAAAACACATGTTTTACAATAAAGAATGTGATCACTCAGAAGTTGAGGGTAGAGCCTAGGGAATGTTGGTTGGGGGGAAGTTTCTGATACCTATTGAGGAGGAATAGAAAGATACAATGCAGGCTATGCAACAACAAATCTCTTCATGGTTGCACTGATATTATCAGCAAAATGCAAAATATGAAATATTCCTACCACTTCTTCTTCCAATCTCAACAGAGATAAGGTCCTGAAAGGATACAGATTACAACTACCATATCATTTGTTGTATAAAATGGGTAATTTTGACCCATGCACAACCTCTGATACTGTCTTGGAAAATCTGAGAGAATATGTTCACCAAGTTGTGAGCTCATCCAAGTACATTTTGAGGAGATTTTCAATGTTTTAAGTAAGGATATTCTTACTCATTCCCTTTTGCGAGATTCTGCCATTGGGGCCACCTTGGGTTTTGGAGTGCAGGACCTCTCAGGAGCTGTAGAGAAGCGGGGACAATGTTTCTGCCTCTCAGAACAGTGTGTTGCTTTTATGTGATGTGCTAGAGAGGAATCAGCTCTGGGCACAGACTGTGCTTAGGCAGGACCTAGGTCGAGGTCACCTATCTTGGATCCCCTAGCAGGAGTCAATTATAACACCCTGGTCCTGCTGAAGCTCCATACTTAATCATTTTTTATCATCTACACTTCACTCACTGATGTAATTTGTCTGATTATGGGTGTCTGTCTCTCTGTTACTGAACTCTTTGAGCTCACTGAGTGCACCCTAGTGTCCCTAACTCCCCTGGCACAGGGGCAGCTGCCTCATGGCATTTGATAGGAGCATAAACTAGTCATTAAATCAACAGTTATTTCTGAAAGTGTGTGAATGTGCTCATATCACTTCTTCCAGCATGTGTAGAAGAAGAGTAAAGCAATACAGATTAAAAGTTTACATTTCTTTCTCTACTCAGAATATTCGGGAGCTACAGCATGGACGTGATCATTAGGACATCCTTTCGAGTTAATGTCAATTCCCTCAACAATCCATTTGTAAAAAAAAAGCCAAAAGCATCCTTGGTTCAGATGTCTTCCATCCATTTTTTCTTATAATTAGTATGTGGACTACCATTTCTTTTTACTTTTAAAATAACAACTTCATTAAGATATTTTTTACATACTATATGATTCCTTAAAATTTAAAATTTCATATTTTTAGCATGTTAAATGATACATGCAGCCCTCACCATTGTCAAAACTCAGAAAACTCATTATCTTTTAACTGTCAGCTTCCAAAATTACTTACCTGAAACAAAACTACTCTATTTTCTGTTTCTGTAGATTTGCATATAATGTATACATTATAAAAAATGGAGACATGTAATATGTGGTATTTTGTGATGCAAATGTATCACTTTGTATTTTGTTTTCAAGTGAAATATATATCAATACTTCATGTTTATGGCCAAATAATATTACATTGTATAGACATAGCACAATTTAGTTATCCTTTCATCAGTTGATGGACATTTGTGTTATTTACACCTTTTGGCGATTGTGAATGATGATGTTATAAACATTAGTATGAAACTTGTTTGTGAACTCTAATTTTCAATTTCATCTGAGTGTATACTCAGGAGTGAAATTGCTGCCTTACAAAGTACTTCTGTCAGTGTTTTTCATAATAGCTGTACCATTTAATAATGTTACCAAAAATATATGAGTGTTTCAATTACTTCACTTATTTTCTAACACTTCCTGTTTCCATCTCTTATTTTAGACATTGTAGTGGATGTGAGATGGCATATTTTGTGGTTTTGATTTGCATTTTCATTTTGTTTTCTGATAACAAGCAATGTTAATCACTTTTTTATTTTTTCTTATTAGATATGAATGACGTATTTATAAAAAAATAAAGTATACCTTATTCTAATTAGGATGCCAGGCTTGTGGAGGTATATGATGTGGAGATTTACTATGATGTATTCATCTATACATATAAAAGATAAGACAGATTCACTATTTTAAAGAATGTCTATCCATATCTTTTTCCCACAATTACTTGAAGCATTTGTTTTTTGTTTTGAGGCTTAAGAATTTTACTAGTGTGAGTCAGTACCATGTACCAGAGGAAAAAAAATCTTGTGCTTCATTTATGTACAATGTGTCAAAATGCATTCTACTGTCATGTATAACTAATTGTAACAAATTAAAAGTAAAATAAAAATAAAAAATAATTTTTAAATAATTCAATTGAAAAAAATACTTCTTCATATATTCTTTACACAGTCTCTTACCAGATTATGATTTGTAACATGTTAGTCCTGTTCTATAGATATCTTTTTACTTTCTTTATAGTGTCCTTTGAAGCACAACGTTTTTAGTTTTTTTGCAGTTTATTCCTGTCATGAATGAATGAGCAGAATTTTTAAATCTTAAAATGTATTAATCTCAAAGCTGTAGTGATCTCAAAAGAGAGCAATTTACAGTAGATGCATGAAATTTGATGCCATTTATATAAATGTTAAAAACTCAACAGGTTTTGGAAACTTACATTCAAATGATGTGTGATTTATTTCATTTCCTTTTATTATTTGTCTAAGTATCAAATCTAAGTATCGATTGAGACCATATGGACTTAGACACTTTTTATGGTCTACTACTAAAAATTGTAGTTTAGCTCTGATATTAAGGTTGCCCAACCATTTTAATTTAAGTTTTACATTCAGGGCCAGGTGAGGACAACATGTAATTCTTTTGCATGTGGCTATGTAGTTTTCCCAGCACCATTTTTTGAAGAGTGTCTGCCACATTCAATGGCCATGGCATCTTTCTCAAACTTCCATGAGCCATAGACATGTGTGTTAATTTCTGGACTCTAAATCCTATTCCATTTATCTATATGTTTACCCATCTTCCAGGACCACATTTTATTTTTGCTTTGGAGTAGGTTTTGAAATCAAGAAATGTGAGTCCTACAACTTAAATCTCATCTTTCAACATCATTTTAGCTATTCTGTGTCCCTTTGAATTCTCTGTCAATTTTAAATCAACTTGCCAATTCCTCAAAGAAGCCAGCTAAGATTCTGTTTCAAATTCATTAGGATCTGCAAATCAATTTCAATACTATTGCCATTTGGACAATATTAAGTTTTCTGATCCAAAAACCTGAGATGTTTTTTTCTAGTCATGTAGATCCTCTTTCTTGTATTTCGAGAGTATTTTGTAGTTATTAGTGTGCTTGTTTTGCACTTTTGTTAAATTGATTTCTAAGTATTTTATTCTTTTTAATGACATTATAAAAATTATTTTTTCAATTTTTAGTTTTTCTTTTGGGTTGTTTGTTACAGTGTATAGAAATGCAGTTTATTTTTGTGTACTGATTGTACATCATGAAATGCTGGTGAACTTGTTATTACTTACAGTACCCCCAGAGAAGTGATGAGAGAGGGATTCTTGTCACGTTCTTGATTTGGGGTGAAAATATTAAATTTTTAAGCTATAAGTTTTCATAGATATCTTTTATCAGGTTTACATAATTTTATCCTAGTCCAATGTGCTGAGTGTTTTACCACGAAAGAATGGTTTTGAGGATTATTTTTCCAGGGGAAGGGTTGGATTTGGTTTTTATCAAATGTTTTTTTTCTGCATCAATTGAAATAATCCTCTTATGTTGACTTTTTATTTCATGGATTTGGTGTATTACACAACCTTTTCCTGTGTTGTCTTTGCTTGGTTTTAGTATTAGGGTAATACTGGCCTTTTAAAATATATTTTATTCTAAAATATATATATTTCATTTTAGAAATGCTCTTTTAATTTTGGAAGTGTTTGTGAATAATTGATATTAGTTCTTTATTTCATAGATTCTACTATGAATAATTTCTACTACTAACACAATCATGTTACATTTTTCAAGTTTATTCAGGTTGCATATTTAATTCTCAATCAATTTCTATAGCTATGTCTTTAAGGATTTTGTGCATTAAAATATGTGAACAATCAAATTGTTAGAATTCTCTCATAATCCTTCTCCAATGTTAGTAATAATTTCTCCTTTTATTTCTCATGCTATTAATTTCATTCATTTCTTTTTTAATATTTATTTTATTTTTTAATTAACATGTATGTGTTATGGAAATAAATGGGGTTTTATATGATGTCTCAACACATATACACAGCATACACAAATGAAATACAGCCTTTCTTTATATACCTTCTGCCATAAACCTTCCCAACCTTTAATAATCACTATTATACATTCAGGTCAAATATTTTACCTTTCACATATGAGAAAGAACATGTGGTACTATTATTGATGTATCTAGTTTAGTTCATAAGCTGAATGTCCTCTAATTCTATCTACTTTTTGCAACAAAATACAAGATTTTATTCTTCTTTATGAATGAATGATCCATTGGGCACATATGTATATGTGTGTATATATATTTTATTATATTATAAATACATAAATTTATATTATAATATATAATAAATATATATGTATATATATATATATATTTATATACATATTATATATCACTTTCTTTATCCATTCATTGATGGAGTCCTAGATTTAATTCACATCTCAGATTTTCAGAATAATATAGGAATAAATATGGATGTACAGATGTTCCAATCATATAGATAAAAAATAGATTAATATAAAATAGGTTTTATATACCTATAGAGTATTATATTTATAAATGATACATAATATAACAAATTTTTAAAAACCTAACAATCAAAATCTCCAAGTAATCCAGTTTAAAATAGTCAAACACTCTAAATAGTTATTTCTCAAAAGAAAAAACACAAATGACATAAAAATACATGAAAAACTATTCAAAATAATTTGGTGTCATAGAAATGCAAATCAAAACTACAATAAGACATCATCTTACCCTGGTTAGAATGACCATTATCAAAAAAAGAAAGAATGAATGAAAAAATAACAAATGCTGGCTAGATTAGAAGAAACAGTTCTCTTATATATTGTAGGTGGAAATGTACACTAATCTGGAAAAGAATGTGAAGATGCCCAAAATAAATAAAAATACATATATGCCGGGGACCAGCCCCAGCGGGGTCCAGGGAGTCCTGAAGGAGGAGTGGCGTCGGCGAAATGATGAGACAGGAGTCGTTCCGTTTGAGCAATTTTCAGAGAGAGAGAGAGAGCTAAAGCTGCTTTTTTGGGTCCCCTTTTTATTACAATTTTTCTCATCATTATAGATTCACAATACCTCATTGATTATATAATTTAAAACTTTTCCAAGACATGACATTTTCTTAACCATGATTGAGAGCACACTGATCTACATTCTTCCAGGATATGACCCCCAGCCATACAATCATCAAAGTACAGAATCATCAATAAAACATGTCACCAATTTACTTCCTTCAGATTTTCCCAAGATTTACTATTTTTCCCAAGATATTTTATTTTCTTATTAACTAATGCCAAACTACGTAACCAGACTCTAAGTCTTCTAACTAATCATTAACCTAAAGTACACTTGTACTTTATTTTTAATCTAAAATTCCCATGTAAAAAAGTCCCTTTAAATCTTATATTTAAAATATCTTAAAGTTTATGAATCATCCTTAAAGCATATCAGAAACCTATACAACTAAAGACTTAAGAATTTATAAACTTAAAAATCTAAATAAAATAATATTTCTAACATTATTCTAAAACTGTGTCTTATAAAGCTATTTTAATTGATTCCTAAATTTATTCTCATAAAACTGGTTGAGCTTCTTTCTCTAAGAGTTTCTTTGTTTCTCAGTCAAGGTACACTAGTTCTCAAAGAATTTGTATCTCAGTCAAGGTACACTAGTTCTCAAAGAGTTTGTTTTTCAGAGGATGATTGTTGTCTGATATTAGGTTTGTCCACAATGTACTAAGATAGAAGAATAGCCTTTCACTTTGTCCTTGATATGCTGAGGGGTGGGTAGCAGAACAGCTTCCAAGGCATGAACTACCTGTTCTGTTCTAGCCATCTGAAATTTAATTTGTTTGGCATTTAACATACTCATACCTCCTGTGAGAAACATAAGCATGATAATGCAAAGTCCTAATTACATAAGAAAGGGTCTCATGGTTTTGGTTACCCACCAACCAGCGTGGCTTTGCCAGCATTCATCCTCACTGTGACCCTGTCAAGACAGTGGGAGAGCGGCTTTGCCAACACTTTTTCTCACTGTGACCCTGTCAAGACAGTGAGTGAGGGATCACCTTCACCAGATATACATTCTGATCCAGATGCCCACTTCTAGTACATACTGAGAAGAAATATCATCATATGAAACTGTTATCTCTTTGTATTTCTTGGTCAATCTGGCTAATGGTTTGGCAATTTTTATGATATTTTCAAAGAAGTAAGGTGACTTATAGACACGTTTCGTTTTCATCAATTTTATTTCTTTTCTATTTCATTTGTTTCAACTTGGGTTTTTATGATTTTCTTCCTTATGCTTGCTTTTTGTTTAATTTCCCCCTTTCACCATTTTATGATTTAATTTTATTTTTTAATAAAATTTATACATCTTTAGCTATATGTTTATGAGTGCTGCTTTTGCAACTTCTCCTAAGTGTGATATAACATGTCTTCACCTTAATTAACCAAAAAACAACTTCTAGTTGCCTCAAGATACCATCATTGATGCTTGACAGCTGTATCTGGAAGTTTTATGGTTAATTTCCACTTTGGTATGAGTTTCCTGATTTTCCATCTGTTATTGATTTCTGGTTTCATTTCTTGACAGCTGAGGAACATAGGCCAAATTGTACCTATAATGCCAACTTTTCCTAGAATGCATAATTAAATATAGCACCGACTATGAACTGGTTTACCCAGAGACCCTATTCCAATATACAAAAGGGTAAGGGGCCAGGGAATGTAATCCTCTTCCTTTTCTCAGTCTTGTGGCATTGATGGGGCCACTGATTCCCTGCTATGGTGGCTGCAACCCCATGTATGAAGTGCCCTTGCTCAGCCATGAACCAGACAACAGGTACTGGCCACAGAGGCAATAGCTTCTGGTGGAGAAAACTGATGATTTTTCTTTTCTATATTTTTTAGAAAATGATCAATGCTCCTGGGATGTTGCCTTTTCATCAAGGTTTCTCTTTATTTTTTCTTTCACTTTCTTTCTAGTGATATTTCCATTCTTTAGACCAGTGTTTCAAGCATAAAGTGTCTACAGGTTTTCAAAAAGTGTTCTGGATTTTTTAAAAAATGCTGTAATGAGGATGAAACAAAAACGCCTAGAAAATAAAGAAAAGGTAAAACCTGGTGGTGGTGACATGACAATGTTCGCTTTCTGATCATTTATTTGCTGTGTACATCTGAATTGTGCATATACAAATGTACATGTAATTTTGTAAGTGGTGCTGGGGATTGAATCCAAGGCCCCATATATGCTAGGCAAATACTGAATCACTGAGCTTTATTTCTTAGTCCCTCTCTGTGCATTTTTTAAAGTTGATGGAATACTTTAAGATTTGCACTGGAGAATTTTTACATTTTGGTTAGAATTAAGAGCAAATTTTTAAAAGGCAAACTGATAATGAGTAAGATTGACAATGTTTGATACAATAATAGACATGATGTTATATCTTGAAAAAAATATCATTCAAATAAAAACCTTATCATTTCCCTCCCATTCAGTAAACTGTCAAAATAAAAATCCTATTTCAAAATGATTTTACTGTTAAAAAGTATTCCCCAAATCTTAAACTGGTGAACAGTCGTTACAATTCCAAGCCCTTTACATCTTAGTTGGCACATTTTACAAAGGAAGGTCCTATTGGGCACCTGGTGAAGTATGTGTATGTTAAATCTGACTCTTTTCCTGTCCACAATCAGGCTGTGCTCTTCATGACCATCAACGTGATATGCTAACCAGCTTTGCTTTCTGCTTTTCCTGGAGGTCAGCACAAAAATGTCTCCAGGTCAGGGAGGCAGGACAGCCATCCCCAAGTATGACTGAAGATTGAATCATGTACCTAATGGGTGGAGAATTTGATGATACACAAACAAAAGCTACTAATCATCTTTGAAACTACCAAGTGTATTCAGTGTGGCCATTGAATAAGAATGAAGGCAAACTAAAAGAATTTAAGTCCAGGACCACATTCTGGGAAAGCAGGTGTGACAGGAAAAGAAAACAAACCCAGCATTAGGGAGAGCAAAGACCACAGATATTGGACACCATAGCTGGATTTCTCTCTAAATAATATCTTGTTTTCCATGGTTTATACATGCATGTTTTGTTCACTGGTTGTTTGTGAAACCCTAGCCAGACTTCTGGACTTAAAGGACCCATATTCTAAGAGAGGTGAAATGCTACATTCCAGATGTACTTCTGACTTTATGACTAATTTTGTCATTTCCATTTTCATTTCTGCTTCCAGAACTGCATTGATTTTCTCCAGTTAATGATTAATTCCCAGAATTCCCAAGACAAGGAGCCCTACCAAGGTAACCAACAATGTTTCAAGGTCCATTGACAGGGAAATTCAAATAAGCAAGTTATCCTGAAAATATACATGTTTTCTAGAGAAAATAGATTTCCACGAAATTGCAGGAAGATACACATTTGGATATTGCAAATGGTGCCCACATGTACTGTATAGAATCATACAGGTGTAACAAGGCTCAAAAATTGAAGGTAAACTAGGAGAAAGCATTTCAGTCATGAAGTTAGTCTGTTGTGTTTTTACCATTGACATCAGAACAAATGCTGATTCGAAGCTTTATGTAGATGCACTGAATCAGAACCTCTGCCTGGATATTTGCATTTGTACATACAATCAGGAGGTTCACTGTCCCAGTAGTGGTGAGGGTCAATGGCAGTACTGGGTGAAAATGTGTTCACTAGCTTCATCTGATATTAAGATTAACTTTTTCCCATGTAATTCATAAGAATGTTGTGGGGGAGACCTCTTATACTGTGTAAACATCCTATTTCTCAGCATACATTCACCAACTAGTTTTATCATACATAGATGATTTTTGATAGAAAGCATTTGAATTATGATGTTTACAAACTGCTGTCTTTATCATTCTATCATCTACCATACATTTATGAGTTGGTATTAGATTGTAAGAGAGTTCCATTCTTATTTATGTCAGTATGATGTTATATACTATGGATTTATTCTCTTGCTATCATTTTTTTATTTTCATGGTCAAATTCTCTTGGGCTTAAGTCTTTTAACAACTTCCACCTTCTCCTTTTGTTCCTCCTCTCTCCCCTCTTCCTCATCTTATATTTCGATTGTTAAAATTGACTATATTTTATAGCAGTTTTAGTTTCATAACAAAGATGAGAAGAAGGTGTAGAGATTGCCCTTATCCATTTTTTTCTCTAAATTCATATGTTTTCCTCATTAGAAACATCCTTCACCAAAATGATATATTTGCCATAATCAATGAGCCATCACAGATAAGTCACCTTACCCCTAAGTTCATAGGTTAACATAAGGGTTCTGGACACATTAACATAAGGGTTCTTGCACTGGACACGTGGCTATGGAGCTTTTGGCACGTAGGTAATGTTACAGAAGAAGTGTACTTTCTATTGTTATTTAGATTTAATTCATTAAAATTTAAATTTAGATAGACACATATGGTTAGTGGCTACCAGATTGTACTGAACAGTTGTAACTTAAGTTTATTATCCAATTTCATTTCAGTATCATTGGGTTTATACAAGTAGTGGGAAAAACTCGATTTGAGATTTCCCACAATAGCATCATAGAAAGCTTCTGTAAGCTAGAATTCCATGTAGATGTTTCTCACACTTATTTTGCATTATTTTATGTTATGAATTACATGGTTGGAATGTATACCATGTTTCTTTCAGGTATTCGACTATCAATAAATTCTAATCATTTCTCTAATTAATGAGATGAATACTTGAATGTGACTTTTCAGGAGAAAAGTTAAGAGAAACAACACCTTCTATCACAAAGGCCGTTTGATGATTATGAAGTTCAGCAAATAGAGGGGATGTGTAATAGGAAAGATGACATTCAGCCCAAGATTGATAAGCGATGTTAATTCCACTCACTGAACCTCATCGTCCTATGGCTTCTGCCTAATACCCTGTATCAACATATTCTTTCTTGTGTGATTTAAATACCACTCATTAGACTCTGGTTAATCACTACTCTTCTGGGTTTTTTTTTTCCTCTGTATAGTTTCTGCACACCCTGAGGTCATCAAATTTTAAGACTGGTGCCCCAGGTCTTCTATTACCTGATGATTCTTAGGCTAATTTGTGAACAGAGTTGACCACATCTCATGAAAGTTCAGATTTCAATTTGGTAGCTCTAGAGCGAAGCTTGAAACTCTGTGTTTCTAATAAGCTCCTTGAAGCTGTCCATGCTGCTGGTCCATGGACCACAGGTTGTGTAGAAAAATTTCTCTGTGGCTTAGTATAGTTCTGTCAATCATGGCCTTTATTTTCCCTGTAAAGATGCCAGTACTGCTAATGCTTTCAAAGTTCTTCAACCTACATTCTAGATAGAGTAAGTTTATTTTTTTTTCCAGGGAAATAGTGATACCCACTATTTATAGCTAAACAACTTTCATGATATGCAAGGCACAGTTGAAAAATACTGTTTGTTTGACATCCATACTGTCCCTTGAAATCACCCAGTTGTGTTCGTGGTGGGGTGGTGGCAGAATGAGAAACATTATGAATTGATCTTTCAGTTTTTCCTCATGGGATTTTGGATCATCATTCTGATTTATCTTCATGTAAACTTTAAAGTGTGCATGAACCTGCTTAGACCAAATTGTCTTTCCTCTCCTTTTAGGTCTATCTGATCTGGAGATTGCAGCCCAGTCTATTATCTTTATCTTGGCTGGCTATGAAACGACTAGCACCACTCTTTCATTTATTATGTATCTACTGGCCACCCACCCTGATGTCCAGAAGAAGCTTCAGCAGGAGATTGATGAGACTTTTCCCGATAAGGTGAGTGAATGGCACCTGGAGGGGAGAGGAGAGTTAAAATCTCTGGGCATATCAGTTTGCCATTGGGCAGTTCTAAAATCATGATGGTTATTAAATGCTTTGTAAATGCTATGGTATTTTACAAATATGAGTTATTTGAGGAGCTCTGAAAACATCAGTGTACTGTGTCAACAGAGTATTAAGTCATTTCCAAATCTTAATTTACAAAAATTTCTTTCTTGCCAGGCACCTGTTACATATGATGTACTATTTGAGATGAAGTATCTGGACATGGTGGTGAATGAAACTCTCAGATTATATCCAATTATTAGATAATTTTGAGAGTCTGTAAAAAAGATGTTGAACTCAATGGGGTGAACATTCCCAAAGGAACAAACGTGGCTATACCAATATATAGTCTTCATCAAAACTCCACGTACTGGCCAGAACCTGAAAAGTTCTACCCTGAAAGGTACAGGGCTCCTGAGAAAGGAAATCAACCCATAATACGCTGTTTCACACATGTTCTGAGGTCTTTTAGTGCAGATGGCATACATGTGATTTTAAAGTTTTCTTGTTTTAAAAAATTTTTAAGAAGTTTTTTTACAAAGTGGTAATTGTTTTAGAAAACAAACATTAGAAAAAATAAATTACGATAGCCATTTAAGGCCCTAGAACATCAAGATAAGCCCTGTCTATCATTAATGTGATAAATGTCAGTATGGACATTTTTATTTAAATGTGTAGTTTTTAAGGACTGAAATGCTATCACATTTCATTTGATGTTGAACTGTTTTTTATTTTATTTATCAGTAATCTATAAACCTTTCTGCCACTTGACCACTCTCTTATTTTAAGTGCTTATCTTTTTTAATCGTTTTAGGGTTTTGTCCTGTTTACTTTAGCTCCTTGAATTTTCTACCAGCTTTAGGAAGCACTGCTATCTTCCACTTGATTAAACATTGCTTCCTGGTTCCTCCAGCACAATTGTTAAATACAAGTTAAGGCCTGAGAACCATCCCCCATCCAGATGGTTTAAGCAGCCTCACTGAGGATGGAGAGAGCTCAGATCCTCTGAGTCTTGTCTCTGGAGTGTTCTGGGCCAGCTTCTCATACTCTCCACAGTTGATGACTCTTTCAAAGCCAAGTAACCTGCCCCCAAGACACCTGAGATATTCATCCTTAAATATGTCTTGACCTTGGTCTACTGAAAATTTGGATCCAAACTCACAGTTTGCACTCTGGAAAGATTTACTGTTTTCCTGTTGTTGTACTGAGGAGCAAAATAGAGAAAGTTTTCAGGGTAGTGTCTGGGGGGTCAGGTGGCATGGGATCAAGACTTCTCTTGGCCCCTAACTTTACACTTCTTGATTAGAGTGACCTTGTCTTGTTGGTTATGAGTTCCTTAATGCCAGTTTCTTCCAATTTCAGCACTTCCAACTTTTGAACTTCACAGATACAAAATCAGAGATTACACATCTTTTTGATTCACTGAGGCATGATAAGATACTATGTACTCAAGGTGCATCAGGGACTACACCAGGATGAGGAAAATTACAAAGATGTGTGGTATGGAGGACTCTTCACATACACACAAGCATAATCTACAGACAGCAGTTTGGAAAACGCTTTCAATGCTTCCGCATCTGCTCATCATGTGCTCAAACAATTACCAACCAACCCCATCAGACCCTCCACACACCACACACCCTCCAAGAGATTTCATGTTACTTTGAATCACAATCACCTATAAATTTGCCAAAATGTTCTCAAATATATAAGAATACACTTAAAAACAATCACAATGTCATTATCACTTTCTCCAAATCAACATTTCTTTTTAAAGTAATAAAATAACCAGGGCTCAATTTGAATAAAACCTGGGTTTAACATTCCAGGAATTATTTTTAACCTGATGAGACAGACTCAGAAGACAATGATAATATTCTATAGGGAGAGAGGCAGAGACAGAAGGACAAGGAGAAAAAAGACGAATGAGAAGGAGGTAGAGAAAAAGAGGAATTGGGAGAAAGAAGGGAGAGAGGAAGGAAGGGAGACAAGAAGATCCAGAAAAAAAGGAGTATAGAGAAGAGAGGTAATTATAGTGGGAGCATTTTCTCCTCCTTCATCAATAAAAATATGAAATGCAGGAGTCAGGGTAAAGGCAGGAACACACTTTTCTTCATTTATATGTTCATTTTCTAATTTTTTTAAGAGTGTGTGTGGATCACAATTCTGAATATAATTTTATTACTTAAAGACATATTTTCTTTTAAATAGCATTCATCACATCTTACCAAGACAGAGAGCTCCTCTAGTGTAAGGAGAATGAAAAAGTTGTGCAGGTTTCAATTCTTATAAGCAAAGTCACAGCAGGATTTCAGTGATCATTCCAGAAAAGAATCCTGTGTTTTTCTGCTTCTACCTACTCTGATATGACTATTTTATGTATAACCTAAGAGATCATCATCTCTTCTCAAGTAGATTATATGAAATAAGCAACCCTTTCCTCATTAAGGGAGAAAAATCCTTTTTTGGCATTTTGTGTGAAATATATTCTGTTTCTACTTATTCATACTTTTTCATTTATATCCAGTTATTTAAATACTGAGATATGATTATAGGTATTATCCACACCTCATGTTTGATAGGAGGATGACAATGAAATAAACACTTAATTTGTGTAATATAAATATACAGATTCTTATCAGCATTAAGAAGAAATGCAAAAGAATGGCAGTGTGTGTTCCTGAGATTTGTCAACATGGTCATTATTGGTCTTTATTCTATTTCACTCCACAGTCCATACTGCCTTGGTTCACAACTGATCATTGTTCCTGGTCAGGTGGGTGACCCAAACCTTCTTCTCTGAAGTATCTGAGCCCTTATTAGTGTGACCTGACTTGGGCTTTAGTTTCCTATTGTCCTCCATCACAGGACCTGGGAGTTTGAAGAGGTACCGAGAAAATGTCTTATGTCACACTTGCTCTTTCTCTCTGTATTGTGTTGTAGCAACTCAGTTTCCCTTCCTAGTCAGAATTAATCACTCCATGCCACAGAGCGACCTTCTTCTTCACCTGTTGATTCAGCTATAATGAGAATCCTAAAGTAGCTACCTCAACTCTCAGGCATAAACTTTACCCTTGATGCTATGTCCTGTTTGTTCAGGAATCTATTGGGCAGATGCCAGGACTGAGTGAGGAAACAGGGGCTGATATCCAAAGTTCAGGTTAATCCTTTTTTGCATAAGAATCTCTATCCAGTGGGTGGTAGTAATGAGTTTTTCTTTCTTGTTTTCATAAGAAAATGAAATCACTTTGTGTCTGGGTGGAAGAATCTCTCCCTTTGTGGCTAAGAGTTTTCTAAAGCAGCACAACAGAAATGTTAGTGGTTCATAGACATCAATCTTATAGGGAGAGAACACACTCTCATTTCTATCCATTGAATTCTGGGGAGTCTGATCCTATGAATTCTTGCTGTGGGAGAAGAAGTACCATAAATTAGATGCAGACGTCAAGCATGTATCACATCCTGGAGGACATTGCTCCAGCAATGAGAGGTGTTGCCACCTAGGTGTTGCTTGAGGCAGAGTCTTCCAAGGGTATTTTACCATTCTATCAGGTTCTGTGTTTCAGGAAGATGGAGGACCTATGTTAAGTGTAACAAATCCCATTAACACAGGCCACATTACACACTTGTTTGCTGTGAATCAAGCTTCTTGTTCAGAAGCAATGCTGCATGAAATACCCTTATGGTGAATAAAGCATTCTGTGAGTCTAGAGATGGTAGTTCTGGCAGCAGCATTTCAGGAGAGGAAGCAAAATCCATACCAAGAGTGAGTGTCCAGTCCAGAAAAAAAAAAGGAGAGTCCCTTTCATGTTGAATGTGGTTCAATGTCATCAATGTGCTATGCAGTGGCTGGCTGATCACCCCAGGGAATGGTGCAATGTTGGGAACTCACGATGGTCTTTGCTGTTAGCCATGGGTATTCAGCTGTGGCTTCAGACAGATTGGCCTCAGTGAGTGTAAGTTTATCATGATGAATCCAGGGATAAGCTTTACCCCTGATGCCATGTCCAGTTTGTTCATGGATATATTGGGCAGATGCCAGGACTGAGTGAGGAAACACGGGCTGATATCCAAACTACTGCTTAAACCTTTTTTGAATAAGAATCTCTATCCCCTGGGTGGTTTCCATAAGAATATTTTTCATATATATTATCCAGAAAATTTTGAAGTTCCATGATATTAAAGGGAACACATATATCAGAGGAATGAATGTCTCCCCTAGGCAAAATAAAGAATTTTGGATTTTCTTCTGGAGAAAGGGTTAACGCGTTTGCCTTCATGCTGCATGTATTGTATTTAGTTACACAGGTATCTTTTTTGCATTTGGAGGTTAACCTGACAGATGAAGGTGTGCATGTGTACCAAAAGGGGAGAAGATGGACTGCAGTGACTTTGCGATGTGTGATGTTTTCTAGGATGAACTACATCTCACCAAATTCCCTCTAATCCATCGTTTCTGTTTAAGGTGGGTCTCAAGAGGAGCTTCCTGGGAGATTAGAGGGCAGAAGGAAAGCAGCCATCCTGTAGTACTAATATATTTTTGCTGGTCTGCTGGCTCACACCTCACTGGTAGGGAGCACTGGCTGGGCCTGCAGGTGCTCAACCTTCCCCAGGATTCTCCTTTAGGCTCTTGGAATTCTGGGCTAGGGGTGTGCACTCAGATTCATTAGAAATCTGACCAAAATTTCCAATGTGCCTGTATGAACATACCATATGGATCTCATTTTTATGTATAACCACAAGTAACTAATTAAAAAAAAACATAAATAAATAGCAGATCAGAAGAGCAGAGGGAAGGGATCAGAGGAAGGGAGGAGGAGAAAGAAAGGGAAAGTATGGGGACTGAATTGAGGCTTATTTTATGCTTTTTAATTATGTCAAAAGAAACCCTAATATTTTGTAGAATTCAAAAGAGCCAATACAAAAAGAAGAACCTTAGTGCTTAATTCTATAGGCAAACCGACTGACTCTTTTTGTTTTCTCTTGTGGGGTCACAGCTCATGCTTTGGGATTTTGTCTGTCTCTTGTCTGCCCTGCTTTGTACTGTCTTCCCTTTCTACTGCTTGTCCTGTAGACTTTAAGTTTCCACATCAGACTTAAACATGACAGCAGTATACCAACTCCTTAACCAGCTTCCACAAAGAAATAAGGCCAAAGTTCTGTAACACAATCATTAACAATTACATGCATAACTAAAAACATCTTACTTGTTCAGCTGCTCTTGTTGGAACCTGCCTGGTAAAATAGGAAACCTAATCCAACAACCATACAAACACAGACACACACTAACACAAATCATACACATGACTACACACACATAGGCCTATATTTAGTAAGAAAAGTCATAAATTCTGGCCCTTACTAGAGCCTTGGAATTTCAAATGACCATGATTGTGATGACAAATTTTAGGTTTGTCTTGCTTTGAAAAAAAAATGAATTTCAATAATTTCAGTTTCTGGATACCTACAAATAGAGTAAAAACTCTTCACAAATGTTTTCTTGGATCAAGAGAGCTTATCACCCTGTACACAGGATCCCATATTTCTGGCATCATACTTTGTCTCCACTCCCTGTTTCCCCAAGGACTTTGAAGGGACCATGTGGCTGAGGAATCAGATGTCTCTGGCAGACTTCATGCTTAAAGGGCTCTTCGATGACTCCCCGACCCACCTTTTCCATTTCTGCCTGACCATGGTGGTCTACCTTGTTGCGCTGAGTGGCAACACCCTCACCATCCTCCTCATCTGTGTGTATCGTGGGCTTCACACCCCCATGTACTTCCTGCTCAGCCAGCTCTCCCACATGGACCTGATGCACATCTGCACAACCATCCCCAAGATGGCTACCAACTACCTGTCTGGCAGTAAGTCCATGTCCTTCCTGGGCTGTGCCACCCAGCACTTCCTCTATTTGTCTCTGGGTGGCGCTGAGTGTCTTCTGCTAGCTCTCATGTCCTATGACAGGTATGTTGCCATCTGTCATCCTCTGCGTTACACTGTGCTCATGAGCAGGAAGGTGGCACTGATGATGGCCCTCACCTCATGGTTGGGGGCATCTCTGAAATCCCTAATTCACACAGTCATCTTGATGCACTTTCCCTTCTGTGGATCTCGGAAAATGTACCACTTCTACTGTGAGTATCCAGCTGTTGTAAAGTTGGTATGTGGTGATGTCACCGTCTATGAGACCACAGTGTATATTTGTAGCATCATGCTTCTCCTCCTCCCCATCATCCTGGTTTCTACATCCTATGGCTTCATCCTGCACAGTGTCATTGAGATGCGTTCATCTGGGAGTAAAAGAAATGCTTTTGCCACTTGTGGCTCCCACTTCATTGTGGTCTCTCTCTGGTTTGGTGCCTGCATCTTCTCATACATGAGGCCCAGGTCCCAGCGCACTCCACTGCAAGACAAAGTTGGTTCTGTGTTCTATAGCATCATTACTCCCACACTGAATCCTCTGATTTATACTCTCCAGAATAAGGATGTAGCTAAGGCTCTGAGGAGAGTGTTGAGGAGAGGTATTATCACCCAATGACTACACCCGTAGTTGGCCCAAGTATAGAGTGTTATTATGGGTAAACCTCTAAGAATTTTCAAGAATCCAGATCCATGACGTACTTTGACTATCCCAAGAATAAAGTGGTTTACGTATACCTTCACTATTTTAACTGAGATGCAGGAATTCAAGTAGCATTGTGTATGTGTCTATAATCCTTCAGAGTATTATGGAAAAACCTTTACAAATCCAATTTAAAGTAGATATATGAAGTTAAATGATACTCTAAAAATATTAAGATAAATATATAAAGACCTTTTCTATCGTTATTTTTATTGATAATACATATGTAAATCATGACAGCAAAAACTATTTGGGAGAATAAAATTAGAATGTGTTGATCAGTATTAGAATCCTGTGAAGTAAAGCGTGTTTTGAAAGACAGAGTTTATGATAAAATATTTGTACTCAGAACTTCTGAGTTACTGGATCAGTGTTTAAGAATGTATAAGGGCAGATATAAAGAGGTGAGGGTGCAGAGGTGGGTGTATAGAATCCCCCCAAAACAAGAGAGGCTGAGTCTTCATATCTGGCACACAGATGGTCACCTTCTTTCCATCACACAACACATAATACTGTGCACAGACACTGAACAAGCCCAGCAAAGGTCCAGCATCCCTAGTAACTCAAGAGCAGCATTCACCCATAAATCCATCTTCAATACCAATTTTTATTCACAGAGAAAATCAGTATGTCTTTTGTTCTGAGATACATCTTCTTTGAAGAACAGAGCAGAGATTTTCAGGGAGATTTAGACTTTACTTTCCAGGCTCATCTCTTGACACAACCTTTAGAACAATGGGTTTTTCTGGTTGAAGACGTGGTCTCTTGCTTAATTTCAGAGGAATCTGCAAACATTAAGCAAGTATATTTAGATGTAGTAAATGAAACCCGAACAACAGAAAGAATCAGAAAAGGTACATTTCAGACAATAAAGCTATAGAAACATGTAAAAACTACTTTCAGCCTCATGTGTCTGGTATTCCTTACATTTGTTCTTTAAGCTTTGACAATATTGTAGAATGAAAGCATACATGCCTCTGTCCATTTAAACAAGTATTTCATGAGCATCTATTCTCTACCATCACTGAGATAAAATAATGTTGGCTTGTGTTCTTTTTAATTTAAAGTTTTGGAAAACAGGTGATGATGAGCCTGAGTGGTAGAACATTTGCCTAGCATGTGTGATGCCCTTGGTTCCCCAGCAACACAAATAAAAAATTTTCAGCAAAATAGATGAATTTAAATAATTTAAACTAGATTTTTTGGTATTATTTCAAATGCTTTTTTTGTAAAGCTAAATAAAGCGAACTTCATGGTTGTTTGCTCAGGTTGCTTCACGGATGGGTTACATAGGTAACCCTGATCAGGTTTTATAATTGGAACTCTATGAGCAGTCCTTCCCTTCTAAGAGTCCAGGCATGCCTCTTGATAGAACCCACGAAGTTTAAAGATGCAAAAGACCTTCAGGGAACAACATTCTTTCTCCCCCT
Source organism: Ictidomys tridecemlineatus (assembly GCF_052094955.1). Lineage (NCBI taxonomy): Eukaryota > Metazoa > Chordata > Mammalia > Rodentia > Sciuridae > Ictidomys > Ictidomys tridecemlineatus. The sequence goes on from NC_135486.1 coordinate 113,029,250, forward strand.
AAAGTTTCTCTTCCTCTTTGAAGTGCAAATGGGGAACATTTGAGTCCTACATAGTTTTGAGTACCCATTTAGTCCCATTCTCACCAAGGCATTTCTTTAGTGTTGGGGGTACCTCCAACAGAGTAATCTTCTACACCCAAGAGAGAGAAGGGAAGAGAATTGTCATGGAGATTGAGAAGTTCTAATCTGGGAAATGCTAGGAGCTTGCAGAAAGTACCTGCCCCATCACAGATGTACTAGAGACCTACTTTCTGTGAGATTTAAGTTCCTTCCTGCTTAGAGGGTAGCTACCTGACTGCCCTGACTTCTCAAATAAAATGGTCACCCCTTCTGTCTCCTCCTTTCCCACGTGGAACACGAACAAATGAGAAAGAAATTGCATAATAAATGATCAGTCCCTAGAAATAAGCCATAGAGAACTTTGATTTTTGTGACTCAATGAAAAGTGTATTCTTCACAGGAGAGATTCCACATAGTTCCATAAATGCAACACATTACTATTCTTAAATTTCAAATAGTTTGCAAATATTTTCTGCATAGAGAGAAACACAAACATTAGATTAGGTTGACATTAGATTAGACGAGAAAGAGGAGGAGGAGGAGGATGAGGAGAAGGAGGAGGAGGAGGAGGAGTGAGAGAGAATGAGAGAGAGAAAGAGAGAGAATAAGAGAGAGAGAGAGAGATTGAAATGTCATTTGTTAAATTTTAAAATTAAAAAAAGCAAAAAATTGACAGCAAGTACTCTAAATCAATGATAAGTCTCTCCTTAAATATTTCCTGAATACTTCCATGAACAAGTTTTTCTCTAAATCACCATTGAGAGTGAACTTCATGAATGAAGGGCAAAAATGAGGTGATGTAGTTAAGTGGTAATGATGTAGTTAATATACAAAAAAATGGGCTTCCAGATGGGATGCTTTGGGGACAAAATGTTAACTTCAATGATCATAAAAGTTTGGAGTAACCAATATCAAAAGAAAGGAATGAATGGGTCTACACTGATGGAAGGACTCCTTAGAAGAGTATGGGGATTGAACTAGAAGTTGAAAGATGAGAATAGAATGAGGACAATGGGGAAATAAGATTCAAGGAGTTACTATTGAAATGTAAAAATAGTTTTTCTGCAACAGGACTCCAGGAAGGTTGAATCAATTAGAAAAACACTGAACTGCATAAATCCTTCCTATCTTTAAGAAATGATTGATGTCAATGTTTCTCAACTTTGTCTGAGAATGAGACAAACAGGGAATTGTTAGAGTCAAACTCTAGACAAGTGATTTTAGAATTTTGGAGATGACCCAAATATCTTGTATTTTTAAAATTCTATGTTGATTTCAATGTTTAGAAAATAGTTGAGGAAAACTGTCACAAAATTTCCATAAGTTCTGTTGAGGAAAACAGCACTTGACATCATCCAAACATGATTTTCACAGTTCAGGATTGATTATATAAAGCAGCCTCAACCTCATTTGAATTATAATCGAGTTTATACTTTGATAAAGTTCAAAAACACTGCACATAAGCATGTCAACCTAATCTCAATAGACTCTACCTGATCTTTAAACTCTTTTTTTTATACAGCCACAGATATATAGCTCCAAAACTGAAGAAGCCTAACATTGCACAAGTGTCTCAAAAGAGAGTCTTTGAATGAGCAGATACTTTTCTTTAATAGGTTCCTCAACTAAAAGTAACTACCCACAAGACCTTACTTTTTCATAAAGTGTCCTGACCTGTGTTTCCTTGCAAGGATGGAAGGAGAAGTTCTGCAGTAATCTGATGAGAGCAAGTTTCATGTTCATGAGAGCAAACCTCATGCCAATGCAGTTTCTGGGTCCATTTCCAAAGGGCATGTATAAGTAAGGATTGATGCTGTCCTTGTTCTTCTTACTGAACCTGATTCCGCAATAGTAGATGAAAACAAGTTATTGAGACATAAATCTATGAAACCTACATAATTGGGGTTGTCTCCCAAACATTCATAAGCAGCAAAACACAGGATTCATTTGTGAAATGATCACTGAAATCCTGCTGTGACTTTGCTTATAAGTATTGAAACCTACATAACTTTTTCATTCTCCTTACACTAGAGGAACTCTCTGTCTTGTTAAGATGTGATGAATGCTATTTAAAAAAAATATGTCTTTAAGTAGTGAAATTATATTCAGGATTGTGATCCATAAACACTCTGAAAAAATTAGAAAATGAGCATATAAATGAAGAAAAGTGTGTTCCTGCCTTAACCCCCACTCCTGCATTTCATATTTTTATTGATGGAGGAGGAGAAAATGCTCCCACTATAATTACCTCTCTTATGTATACTCCTTTTTTTTTCTGGATCTTCTTGTCTCCCTTCTTTCCTCTCTCCCTTCTTTTTCCCAATTCCTCTCTTCCTCTACCTCCTCCTCATTCGTCTTTTTTCTCCTTCTCCTTCTGTCTCTGCCTCTCTCTCCATAGAATATTATTGTCTTCTGAGTCTGTCTCATCAGGTGACAATTAATTCCTGGAATGTTGAACCCAGGTTTTATTCAAATTGAGCCCTAGTTATTTGATTACTTTAAGGAGAAAGTGTTGATTTGGAGAAAGTGATAATGACATTGTGATTGTTTTTAAGTGTATTCTTATATATTTGAGAACATTTTGGCAAATTTATAGGTGATTGTGATTCAAAGTAACATGGAATCTATTGGAGGGTGTGTAGTGTTTGGAGGGTCTGATGAGGTTGGTTGATAATTGTTTGAGCAGATGATGAGCAGATGTGGAAGTATTGAAAGCATTTTCCATGCTACTGACTGTAGATTATGCTTGTGTGTATGTCAAGAGTCCTCCATACCATACGTCTTTGTAATTTTCCTCATCCTGGTTTAGTCTCTGATGCACCTTGAGCACTTAGTATCTTATCATGCCTCAGTGAATCAAAGAGATGTGTAACCTCTGATTTTGTATCTGTGAAGTTCAAAGGTTGGAAGGGCTGAAATTGGAGGAAACTGGCATTGAGGAACTCATAACCAACAAAAAAAGGTCACTCTAATCAAGAAGTGTAAAGTTAGGGGCCAAGAGAAGTCTTGATCCCATGCCACCTGCCCCCCCATACACTACCCTGAAAACTTTCTCTATTTTGCTCTTCAGTACAACAACAGGAAAACAGTAACTCTTTCCAGAGTGCAAACTGTGAGTTTGGATCCAAATTTTCAGAAGACCAAGGTCAAGACATATTTAAGGATGAATATCTCAGGTGTCAAACTTGGCTTTGAAAGAGTCAGCAACTGTGGAGAGTATGAGAAACTGGCCCAGAACACTCCAGAGACAAGACTCAGAGGATCTGAGCTCTCTCCATCCTCAGTGAGGCTGCTTAAACCATCTGGATGGGGGAGGGTTCTCAGGCCTTAACTTGTATTTATCAATTGTGCTGGAGGAACCAGGAAGCAATATTTAATCAAGAGGAAGATGGAAGTGCTTCCTAGAGCTGGTAGAAAATTCAAGGAGTTAAAGTGAACAGGAAAAAACCCTAAAACGATTAAAAAAGATAAGCACCTAAAATAAGAGAGTGGTCAAGTGGCAGAAAGGTTTATAGATTACTGATAAATAAAATTAAAAAAACAGTTCAACATCAAATGAAATGCGATAGCATTTCAGTCCTTAAAAACTACACATTTAAATAAAAATGTCCATACTGATATTTATCACATTAATGATAGATAGGGCTTATCTTGATGTTCTAGGGCCTTAAATGGCTATAGTCATTTATTTTTTCTAATGTTTTGTTTTCTAAAACAATTGCCACTTTGTAAAAGACTTCTTAAAATTTTCTTAAAAGAAGAAAACTTTAAAATCACATGTGTGCCATCTGCACTAAAAGACCTCAGAATATGTGTGAAACAGCATCTTAAGGGTGGATTTTCTTTTTCAGGAGCCCTGTACCTTTCAGGGTAGAACTTTTCAGGTTCTGGCCAGTATGTGGAGTTTTGATGAAGACTATATATTGGTATAGCCACGTTTGTTCCTTTGGGAATGAGCACCCCATTGAGTTCAACATCTTTTTTACAGACTCTCAAAATTCTCTCAATAATTGGATATAATCTGAGAGTTTCATTCACCACCATGTCCAGATACTTCATCTCAAATAGTACATCGTATGTAACAGGTGCCTGGCAAGAAAGAAATTTTTGTAAATTAAGATTTGGAAATGACTTAAAACTTTGTTGACACAGTACACTGATGTTTTCAGAGCTCCTCAAATAACTCATATTGGTAAAATACCATAGCATTTACAAAGCATTTAATAACCATCATGATTTTAGAGCTGCCCAATGGCAAACTGAGATGCCCAGAGATTTTAACTCTCTTCTCCCCTCTAGGTTCCATTCACTCACCTTATTGGGAAAAGTCTCATCAATCTCCTGCTGAAGCTTCTTCTGGACATCAGGGTGGGTGGCCAGTAGATACATAATAAATGAAAGAGTGGTGCTAGTGGTTTCATAGCCAGCCAAGATAAAGACAATAGACTGGGCTGCAATCTCTAGATCAGATAGACCTAAAAGAAGAGGAAAGACAATTTAGTCTAAGCAGGTCCATGCACACTTTACAGTTTACATGAAGATAAATCAGAATGATGATCCAAAATCCCATGAGGAAAAACTTGAAGAGCAATTCATAATGTTCCTCATTCTGCCACCACCCCACCACGAACACAACTGGGTGATTTCAAGGGACAGTATGGATGTCAAACAAACAGTATTTTTCAACTGTGCCTTGCATATCATGAAAGTTGTTTAGCCATAAATAGTGAGTAGCACTCTTCCCCTGGGGAAAAAAATAAACTTACTCTATTTAGAATGTAGGTTGAAGAACCTTGAAAGCATTTGCAATACTGGCATCTTTGCAGGGAAAATAAAGACCATGATTGACAGAACGATACTAAGCCACAGAGAAATTTTTCTACACAAACTGTGGTGCATGGACCAGCAGCATCAACAGCTTCAAGGAGCTTATTAGAAACACAGAGTTTCAAGCTTCACTCTAGAGCTACCAAATTGAAATCTGAACTTTCATGAGATGTGGTCAACTCTGTTCACAAACTAGCCTAAGAATCATCAGGTAATAGAAGACCTGGGGCACCAGTCTTAAAATTGGATGCTCAGGGTGTGCAGAAACTATACAGAGAAAAACAAACCCAGAAGAGTAGTGATTAACCAGAGTCTAATGAGTGGCATTAAAATCACACAAGAAAGAATGTGTTGATACAGGGTATTAGGCAGAAACCATAGGAAGATGGGGTTCAGTGAGTGGAATTAACATTGCTTATCAATCTTGGGCTTAATGTCATCTTTCCTAGTACACATCCCCTCTATTTGCTGAACTTCATAATCATCAAACGGCCTTTGTGATAGAAGGTGTTGTTTCTCTTGACTTTTCTCCTTAAAAGTCACATTCAAGTATTCATCTCGTTGATTAGAGAAATGATTAGAATTTGTGGATACTCGAGTACCTGAAAGAAACATGGTATACATTCCAACCATGTAATTCATAACAAAAAAATAATGCAAAATAAGTGTGAGAAACATCTACATGGAATTCTAGCTTACAGAAGCTTTCTATGATGCTATTGTGGGAAAACTCAAATCGAGTTTTCCCCACTACTGGCATAAACCCAATGATACTGAGATGAAATTGGATTATAAACTTAAGTTACAAATGTTCAGTACAATCTGGTAGCCACTAACCATATGTGTCTACCTAAATTTAAATTTTAATGAATTAAATCTAAATAACAATAGAAAGTACACTTCTTCAGTAACATTACCTACATGCCAGAAGCTCCATAGCCACGTGTCCAGTGCCAGAACCCTTATGTTAATGTGTCCAGAACCCTTATGTTAACCTATAAACTTAGGTGTAAGGTGACTTATCTGTGATGGTTCATTGATTATGGCAAATATATCATTTTGGTGAGGGATGTTTGTAATGGGGGAAACATATGAATTTAGAGAAAAAAATGGATAAGGGCAATCTCTACGCCTTCTTCTCAGTTTTATTATGAAACTAAAACTGCTATAAAATATAGTCAATTTTAAAATCAATCAAAATATAACATAAGGAAGAGGGGAGAGAGGAGGAACAGACAGAGAAGGGGGAAGTTGTTAAAATACTTAAGCCCAAGAGAATTTGACCATCAAAATAAAAAATGATAGTAAGAGAGTAAATCCATAGTATATAACATCATACTGACATAAATAAGAATGGAACTCTCTTAAAATCTAATACCAACTCATAAATGTACGGTAGATGATAGAATGATAAAGACAGCATAATTGTAAACATCATAATTCAAATGCTTTCTATCAAAAATCATCCATGTATGATAAAACTAGTTGGTGAAAGTATGCTGAGGAATAGGATGTTTACACAATATAAGAGGTTTCCCCCACAACATTTTTATGAATTACATGGGAAAAAGTTAATCTTAATATCAGATGAAGCTAGTGAACACATTTTCACCCAGTACTGCCATTGACCCTCACCACTACTTGGACAGTGAACCTCCTGATTGGATGTGCAAATGCAAATATCCAGGCAGAGGTTCTGATTCAGTGCATCTGAATGAGACTGCGAATCAGCATTTGTTCTGATGTCGATGGTAAAAAGACAACAGACTAACTTCATGACTGAAATGCTTTCTCCTAGTTTCCCTTCAATTTTTGAGCCTTGTTACACCTGTATGATTCTAGACAGTACATGTGGGCACCATTTGCAATATCCAAATGTGTATCTTCCTGCAATTTGGTGGAAATCTATTTTCTCTAGAAAACATGTATATTTTCAGGATAACTTGCTTATTTGAATTTCCCTTCAATGGACCATGAAACCTTCTTGGTTACCTTGGTAGGGCTCTTTGTCTTGGGAATTCTGGGAATCAATCATTAACTGGAGAAAATCAATGCGGTGCTGGAAGCAGAAATGGAAATGGAAATGACAAAATCAGTCATAAAGTCAGAAGAAATCTGGAATGTGGCATTTCCCTCCCTTCTTATAATATGGCTCCTTTAAGTCCAGAAGTCTGGCTAGTGATGCACAAACCACCAGTGAACAAAACATGCATGTATAAACCATGGAAAACAGGATATTTTCCTGAGAGAAATCCAGCTATGGTGTTCAATATCAGTGGTCTTTGCTCTCCCTAATGCTGGGTTTGTCTCCTTTTCCTGTCACACCTGCTTGCCCAGAAAGTGGTCCTGGACTTAAATTCTTTTAGTTTGCCTTCATTCTTATTCAATGACCACACTGAATACACTTGGTAGTTTCAAAGATGATTACTAGCTTTTGTTTGTGTATCATCAAATTCTCCACCCATTAGGTACATGATCCAATCTTCAGTCACACTTGGGGATGGCTGTCCTGCCTCCCTGACCTGGAGACATTCTTGTGCTGACTTCCAGGCAAAGCAGAAAGCAAAGCTGGTTAGCATATCACGTTTATGGTCATGAAGAGCACAGCCTGATTGTGGACAGGAAAAGACTCAGATTTAACATACACATACTTCACCAGGTGTCCAATAGGACCTTCCTTTGAAGAATGTGCCAACTAGGATGTAAAGGGCTTGGAATTGTAATGATTGTTCACCAGTCTAAGATTTGGCGAATAATTTTTAACGATAAAATCATTTTGAAATAGGATTTTTATTTTGACAGTTTACTGAATGAGAGGAAAATGATAAGGTTTTTATTTGAATGATATTTCTTTCAAGACATAACATCATGTCTATTATTGTATTAAACATTGTCAATCTTACTCATTATCAGTTTTTCTTTTTTAAATATGTTTTTCATTCTAACCAAAATGTAAAAATTCTCCAGTGCAAATCTTAAAGTATTCCATCAACTTTAAAAAATGCACAGAGAGGGACTGGAGAATGAAGCTCAGTTATTCAGTATTTACCTAGCGTATATGGGGCCTTGGATTCAATCCCCAGCACCATTTACAAAATTACATTTACATCTGTATATGCACAAGTCAGATGTACACAGCAAATAAATGATCAGAAAGCGAACATTGTCATGTCACCACCACCAGGTTTTACCTTTTCTTTATTTTCTAGGCGTTTTTGTTTCATCCTAATTACAGCATTTTTAAAAAAATCCATAGCACTTTTTGAAAACCCGTAGACACTTAATGCTTGAAACACTGGTCTAAGGAATGGAAATATCCCTAGAAAGAAAGTGAAAGAAAAAATAAAGAGAAACCTTAATGAAAAGGCAACATCCCAGGAGCATTGATCATTTTCAAAAAAATGCAGAAGAGAAAAATCATCAGTTTTCTCCTCCAGAAGCCTTTGCCTCTGTGGCCTGTACCTGGTGTCTGGTTCATGGCTGAGCAAGGGCACTTCATACATGGGGTTGCAGCCACAATAGCAGGGGATCAGTGGCCCCATCAATGCCACAGGACTGAGCAAAGGAACAGGATTACATTCCCTGGCCCCTTACTCTTTTGTGTATTGGAATAGGGTCTCTGGGTAAACCAGTTCATAGTCTGTGCTATATTTAATTATGCATTCAAGGAAAAGTAGGCAGGATAGGTACAATTTGGCCTATGTTCCTCAGCTGTCAAGAAATGAAACCAGAAATCAATAACAGATGGAAAATCAGGAAACTAGGACAAAAATGCAAATTAACTATATAACTTCCACATACAACTGACAAGCATGAAAGATGGTATCCAAAGGCAACTAAAAGTTGTTTTTCGGTGAATTAAGGTGAAGACATGTTATGTCACACTTAGGAGAAGTAGCAAAAGCAGTGCTCATAAACATATAGCTACAGATGTATAGGTTTTATAAAAGAGAGTTCTCAAGTCAATAGTTTAAGTTAAACCATAAAATGGTGAAAAGCGAAAATTAAACAAAAGGCAAGCATAAGAAAAAAAATCATAAAAACCCAAGTTGAAACAAATGAAATAGAAAAGACATAAAATTGACAAAAACAAAAGGTGTCTAGAAGTCACCTTACCCCTTTGAAAATATCATAAAAATCACCAAACTATTAGCCAGATTGACCCAGAAATACAAAGGGATAATAGTTTCATATGATGATATTTCCTCTCAATATGTACTAGAAGTGTGCATCTGGATGAGAAGGTATATCTACTTTTATTTATTTTGAGGTCCTTCACACACTTTTCCAGAAGGTGTACATTTCTACCTACAATATGTAAGAGAACTGTTTCTCCACATCTAACCAGCATTTGTTATTTTTTCATTCATTCTTTCTTTTTTTGATAATGGTCATTCTAACCATGGTGAGATGATACCTTATTGTATTTTTGATTTGCATTTCCTTGACACCAAGTAGTATTGAATATTTTTTTCATGTATTTTTAAGTCATTTTTATTTTTAGTTTTTGAGAAATAACTATTTGGAGCATTTTTCTATTTTTAAAGTGGATTACTTGGGGGTTTAGTCATTAAGTTTTTTTTTAAATTTGTTATATATTGAAAATATATATCATTTATAAATGTAATACTCTATAGATATATAAAACATATTTTATATTAATCTATTTTTTATCTAAATGATTGGAACATCTGTACATCCAGATTTATTTCTATATTATTCTGAATACCTGAGATGTGCATTAAATCTAGGTATTTATGTGTTTATAATATATATTATAATAAAAAACATATATACCCACACATACATATATGCCCAATGGAACATTCATCCATAAAGCAGAATGAAATCCTGTATTTTGTAGCTAAAAGTGGATGGAATAAGAGGACATTCAACTTACAAACTAAACTAGACACATCAGTACAAGTACCACATGTTCTTTCTCATATGTGGAAGGTAAAATATTTGACCTGAATGTATAATAGTGATTATTAAAGGTTGGAAAGGGCTATGGCAGAAGGTGGATAAAGAAAGGCTCTATTTCATTTGTGTATGCTGTGTATATGTGTTGAGACATCACACGGAACCCCATTTATTTGCATAACTCATACATATTAATGAAAAAATAAATAAATATTAAAAAAGAAATGAATAGCAAGAGAAATGAAAGGAGAGTTTATTACGAACATTGGAGAAGGATTATGAAAGAATTCTAACAATTTGATTGTTCACATATATTTGTGCAGAAAATCCTAAAAGACTCAAACTACAGAAATTGATTGAGAAGTAAATATACAGCCTGAATAAACTTGTAAAATGTAATATTATTGCATTAGTAATAGAAAATTATTCACAAATACATGCCCAGATCTGGATTGTTTTAATAGTAGATTCTACAGAATATAGAACTAATACCAATTACTCACAAACACTTCCAAAATTAAAAGGGCATTTCTGAATATAGTCTAAAAGGCCAATATTACCCTAATACTCACACCAAGCAAAGACAACACAGGAAATAGTTGTGTAATACACCAAATCCATGAAATAAAAAGTCAACACAGAGGACTGTTTCAATTGATGCTGAAAAAACATTTGATATAAATCAAAACCAACCTTCCCCCCAGAAAAATAATCCTCAAAATCATTCTTTTTTGATAAAACCCTCAGCAAATTAGGACTTGGATGAAATTTTGTAAACCTGATAAAGGATATCTATAAAAACTTGTAGCTTAACAATTTAATTATTTCACCCTAAATCAAGAACATGACAAGCATCCCTCTCTCACCACTTCTCTTGGAGTACTGTAAGTAATAACAATTTCACCAGCATTTCACGATACAAGATCAGTACACGAAAATAAACTGCATTTCTCTACACTATGATAAGCAACCCCCCAAAAAACCTAAGAAATTAAAAAATAATTCTATATCCAATGATATTAAAAAAATACATAGGAATCAATTTAACAAAGGTGCAAGACAAGCACAATAATAACTACAAAATATTGTTGAAATAAAAGAAAGAGGATCTACATGACTAAGAAAAACATCTCAGGTTTGTGGATCAGAAAACTTAATATTGTTTAAATGGCAATAGTATTGAAATTGATTTGCAGATCCTAATGAACTTTGTAAAAGAATCTTAGCTGGCTTCTTTGAGGAATTGGCAAGTTGATTTAAAATTCACATGGAATTCAAAGGGACACAGAATAGCTAAAATGATGTTTAAAAATGAGATTAAAGTTGTAGGACTCACATTTCTTGATTTCAAAACCTACTCCAAAGCAAAAATAAAATGTGGTCCAAGAAGACGGGTAAACGTATGGATCAAAGGAACAGGATTTAGAGTCCAGAAATTAACCCACATGTCTATGGCCCATGGAATTTTGAGAAAGGTGCCCTGGCCATTGAATGGGGCAGACACTCTTAAAAAAATGGTGCTGGAACAACTACATAGACACATGCAAAAGAATAACATGTTGTCCTCACCTGGCCCTGAATGTAAAACTTAAATTAAAATGGTTGGGCAACCTTAATTTCAGAGTTAAACTACAATTTTTACTAGTAAACTATAAAAAGTATGTAAGTTCATATGGTTTCAATCAATTCTTATATTTGATACTTGAAGCACAAACAATAAAAGCAAATAACATAAATCATATATCATTTAAATGTTAAGTTTCCAAGACCTGTTGAGTTTCTAACATTTATATAAATGGCATCAAATTGCATGCATCTACTATCAATTGCTTTTCTTTTGTGAACACTACAGCTTTGAGATTAATACATTTTAAGATTTTGAAATCCAGCTCATTCATTTTAATGGTTAAAATATGAAATACCTCCCATGATAGGAATAAACTGCAAAAAAACTAAAAACTTTGTGCTTCAATGGACACCATCAAAAAAGTAAAAAGATATCTATAGAGTAGGAAAAACATGTTGCAAATCATAATCTGAAAAGAAACTGTGTAAGGAATATATGAAGAAGTTTTTTTCAATTAAATTATTTAAAAATTCTTTTTTCTTTTATTTTTAATTTGTTCCAATTAGTTATACATGACAGTAGAATGCATTTTGACACATTGTACACAAATGGAGCACAAGATTTCCTTTCTCTGCTTGTACATGGTACAGACTCACACCAGTAAAATTCTTAAGCCTCAAAACAAAAAGACAAATACTTCAGGTAATTGTGGGCAAAAAATATGGATAGACATTCTTCAAAATAATGAATCTGAATTATCTTTCCTATGTACATAGATGAACACCTCATAGTGAATCTCCACATCATGTACCTCCACAAGCCTAGCATCCTAATTAGAATAAGGTATACTTTATGTTTTTATAAATATATCATGCATATCTAAAAAGAACAAATAAAAAAGTGATTAACATTGCTTGTTATCAGTAACCAACAGGAAAATGCAAATCAAAACCACATAAGTTGCCATCTCACATCCACTACAATGTCTAAAATAAGAGATGGAAATAGGAAGAGTTAGAAAATAAGTGAAGTAATTGGAACCCTCATACACTTTTGGTAAGAATATTAAATGGTACAGCTATCATTGAAAACACTGACAAAAGTACTTTGTAAGGCAGCAATTTCACTCCTGAGTATACACTCAGATGAAATTGAAAAGTAGAGTTCACAAACAAGTTTCACACTAATGTTCATAATGGCACCATTCATAATAGCCAAAAAGTCGAAATAACATAAATGTCTACCAACTGATGAAAGGATAACTAAATTGTAGTATATCTACACAATGGAATATCATTTGGCCATAAACATGAAGTACTGATATATATTTCACTTGGAAAGAAAATACTAATTGATATCACTTTGCATCACAGAAGACCACATATTCCATGTCACCATTTTTATAATGTCTACATCATATGCAAAGCTAAAGTAATAGAAAATTCAGTAGTGTTTGTTTAGGGTAAATGATTTTGAAAGCTGACAGTTAAAAGATAATGAGTTTTCTGAGTTTTGACAATGGTGAAGACTGCACATATCATTTATCATGCTAAAAATTATTGAACTTTACATTTTAAGGAATCATATAGTATGTAAATAATATCTTAATGAAGTTGTTGTTTTAAAAGAAAAAAAGAAACGGTGATCCACATACTAATTATAAGAAAAATTGGATGGAAGACATCTGAACCAAGGACCTTCTTGGCTTTTTTCACAAATGGATCTTGTGGATTGTTGAGGGAATTGACATTAACTCCAAAAGATGTGCTAACGATCACGTCCATGTTGTAGCTCCCCAAAATTCTGAGTAGAGAAAGAAATGTAAAATTTTAATCTGCACTGCTTTACTCTCCTACTACACATGCTGGAAGAAGTGATATGAGCACATTCACACACTGTCAGAAATATCTGTTGATCAAATGACTAGTTCATGCTCCTATGAAGTGCCATGAGGCAGCTGCCCCTGTGCCAGGGGAGTTAGGGACACTAGGGTAGTGAGCTCAAGGAGTTCAGTCCCAGAGAGACAGACACCCATAATCAGATAAATTACCTCAGTGAGTGGAGTGTAGATGATAAAAGATGATTAAGTATGGAGCTTCACCAGGACCAAGGTGTTATAATTGACTCCTGGTAGGGGATCCAAGATAGGTGACCTTGACCTAGGTCCTGCCTAAGCACAGTCTGTGTCCAGAGCTGATTCCTCTCTAGCACATCACATAAAAGCAACACTGTGTTTTGAGAGGCAGAAACATTGTCCCCCCTTCTCTGCACCCATTGCTACAGCTCCTGAGAGGTCCTGCACACCAGGACCCAAAGTGGCTCCAAGGGCAGAATCTCACAAAAGGGAATGAGTAAGAATATCCTCAGTTAAAACATTGGAAATTTCCTCAAAATGTACTTGGATGAGCTCACAACTTGGGGAACATATTCTCTCAGATTTCCCAAGACAGTATCAGTGGTTGTTCATGGGTCAAAATAACCCATTTTATACAACAAATGATATGGTAGTTGTAATCCATATCCTTTCAGGACCTTATCTCTGTTGAGACTGGAGGAAGAAGTGGTGAGAATATTTCATATTTTATATTTTGCTGATATTCTCAGTGTAACCATGAAGAGATTTTTTGTTCCATAGCCTGCATTGTACCTTTCTTTTTAAAAATGTTTTAAATAACTTTTTTAGTTGTAGTGGACAGCATGCCTTTATTGTATAAGTTTATTTTTAAGTGGTGCTGAGGATCAAACTCAGTGCCTTACTCATGCTAGGCAAGTTTTCTGCAACTGAGCTACAACCCTAGATCTGTGTTATATCTTCTATCCCTGCTCAATAAGTACCAGAAACTTCCCCCCATCCAACATTCCCTAGGATCTACCCTCAACTTCTGAGTGATCATGTTCTTCATTGTAAAACATGTGTTTTGACTTACATAATATCCACATTGACGATCAAGCAGATAAACTAATTCTGTTTTTGTACACAGATGTCCCAGCACCCTGCCTCATCCCAGGAGCCTCTCCTCCTTGGGTGTCCCATTGTGGTTGTGACAGCACACACTTACTTTTGTCTGGTCAAGGGAGTAGCTCAACAGTGGTAATTTCAGTTTCCTGGCAGGCTGCTGGAAGGTCTTAAAAGAGCTCAGAACCGCAGAGCTGCCTCCTACTTACTCTTTCACAGTGACAGGCTCCCCTTTCTTCACTTCCTGGCTCAGGTACTTCACCAATGCGTCTCCATATTGATTAATAATGGGGAGCATCTAAGCACAAAACACAACTCCACCCACAGTTAGAGGAGAATCGAGTCCAGGAGGCTCTGGTTTACCCAGGATTATAAAGTATGAGATATTTATAATGAATCAAATAATATCTCTTCTAGAACATAAAGACAAAAGGTGATTTGTAATTTTTAATTAGTTCTTTTTATTTATACATAACAATGTTACCTTTTGAAATAATTATAAAAGCATAGAAAAATAATTTGTTCTAACTCAGTCCCAATACTTCCCCTTTCTCTCCTCTCTTCCTTCTCTCTGTTCCCTTCATTCTACTCTATTGATCTTTCTAATATTTACTTTTAGTTTTGTTTTTTTTTAAATTAGGAATTTCAAACTTAGTGGAATATTCTTTGGAAAACGATGGTGCTCTCACGTATGTCCCATCCCCAAATCCTTATTTAAGTTTCTTACTAAAGTCCTCTTAGTTTATTACCTCCTTGAGTTTCCCACTGGAGAACACTGGTGACAGCAAGACTCGAAGTCTCTTCCACTCTTCATCCCTTGCTGCAAAGAGCGCTTTTTGCAAAAATCCCAACGGCAAAACTACCTGAAGTTCACAAAGAATAAGACATTTTGTATGAGGTATGTTTTGGAAGTCTCCACATTGTAGAGAACTTGTTAAACAGGCATCAGTTCTTTTTAATCAGTATTTACTGAGTGTCTACTAGGGGGCAGGCCCTGTGCTAGATGCTCCATAAAGTTTTATCCCAAATTCCTCTTCTCTTGTAAGGGTAGAGGGGGTACCCAGCCACCAGATGCATGTTCAGTATTTATATTACAGCTGCTGTGTAAATACAAAGGCCCCTCATGGAAGGTAAACTGTTCTCCCAGGGGACAGAGAGCATTATGACCTAGGGCATCCTATACAGTCAGCACAAGAAAAAACTCATTGATGACAGTCATCCAGATAACCTTTGAAAAGTCGGTTGCCCAGACCAGTTATAATTTCCATATATGTACAGCATAAATATCTTAAAAAGGATTCCAGAATATAGCCACTTAAATATAGTAGCTAATAATTTAAAAGATTAGGAACTTCTCAATTCTGAAAAAATAATGCAATTATATGGAAGTACTTTTTTTTGAATCATCCCCCACTACACACACATAGAGGGAAGGAAGGAAAAGGAAAGATAATTATGTTTCCCAGCTTGAGACTGGCCTGTCAATCCAACCTGCTCGAAGCTGTCATTCAGCTTCCAACACTGTGTTTTGTTTATAAAGATGTACATCCAGTGCTCATTCATGATGAAAGCTCAAAACACTAGGAAGAAAAAAAAAACTTCTTCAATCTGAAAGAGACTCTATATACTAAAAAACCCAACACCAACAACAAAGACCTTCAGCTAACATAACATTTACTGGTGAAATGGTGAATCTATTCTCCTAAGATCAGTAACAATTTAAAATTTTCTACTTTTATCATTCTTATCCAATATTACCATACTGTAAATCCTTACTGGAGCAATGGGACAATGTTTTTAAAAAGGCATGTAAATTGGGAATGAAAGAACCTGAAGTGACCCTGTCTTCAGGGGACAAAATTATCAATGTGGAAAATCTCAAAGAATATTTTAAAACTTCTAGAACTAATAAATAGGTTCACCAAGGTTGTAAGATACAGTATTAACATGCAAAAACAAGTTACATTTCTATTTAACAACAAGGGAAATGTGAAAAAAAATCATTAAAAACACAATACTATTCACTGTCACTCCAAAGAAAATGAAACACATTAGGAACAGAAATAGAAGCAAGTACAGGATTGCTATGCTGGAAACTATGAAATGTTGATCAAAGATATTAAAGAAAATCTCAAGAAATGGAGATGCATAACATGAACTGAAAGATTCAACCCAGAAAAGATACAGATTTTCTCCAAATCAATCTATAGATTTGATTGAATTCTTATCAAAATCTCACCAAGTGGGTTTTTTGCAGAAAAGCTTATTCTGAATTTTTATGGAAAATTAAAGGACCAACATAAATAAAGTGGAAGAGCTGGGAATGTGGCTTCAGCGGTAGTGCACTCGCCTGGCATGCGTGCGGCCCAGGTTCAATCCTCAGCACCACATACAAACAAAGATGTTGTGTCTGCCGAAAACTAAAAAAATAAATATTAAAAAATCTCAATCTCTCTCTCTCTCTCTCTCTCTCTCTCTCTCTCTCTCTCTCTCTCTCTCTCTCTCTCTCAAAATAAATGAATTAATACATAAATAAATAAAGTGGGAGTGAAATAGACAAACTGAGTCAGTCTTAGCAGGTTAACAAACATAACAGAAAATTAGGAGTTAAACAGTATGACAGTCTCTAATGCTAACTTAACACCCCAGGAGACAGGAGTTTGAGAAGTCAGCTCAGCATTCTGAGGCTATGAACTGGAGAGCCACAGGCCAACAAAACAACTGGAGAGCCACAGGCCAACAAAACAAGACAACAACAACAAATGAACCCTCACCGTGTTTTACCATGAGCATGACATAGATCATAGGTTTTTATGTAAATTGTAAAGTCTATAACTTTTAGGAGAGAATCAAGAACAACATAGAAGTCACAGGCAAAGCTTTTCATGTATTAGCTTCCCCCATAAAAGACAATACTTGCTCTTATGGAGACCCTGTTAAGAGGAAAAACAAGTGACCCATCAGGACTTGAAAAGACTAGCAAGAGGGAGCCTTGGGGATCACTATATCCCAAGAAAGCTGATGATTGTATGGATTTATCCACAGCAGCAATTTTGCCCAAATGTACATAGGCACACATGGACACGGGCACATAAAACTGGTAAAATCTAAATAAGTTCTGTGGATTGTATCGATGTCAATTTCTGGTTACTCTAGTAACAGGAATAGACTACATTCAGAGATAAGTAATATGATATTCAAAGATAGTCAATTGGGAAAAACAGAAGAAAAGTTATATGAAACTTCCCTGAACAGTTTTGGAGCAAATTTCTGTGAAGCTGTGATTACTCCAAAACAAAAATTTAATCAATAAATATTCGTATTTTTTAAAATTACCTGAACATACACTTCACAGAAAATGATATACACTCAATCAACAAGTATATGAAAAACTATTCATCATCTCTAGCAATCATAGAAATGCAAATCAAAACCACTATCATGTCACTCCAGTCAGAATGGCAATTATTATGAAGATAAACAACAATAAATGTTGGTGACCATGGGAAGAAAATGGCATACTCATACATTGTTGGTGGGATTGCAAATTGATGCAGCCAATATGGAATGTAGTATGGAGATTCCTTGGAAATCTTGAAATGGAACCATTATTTGACCCACCTATCCCTCCCCTTGGTCTATACCCAATGGACTTAAAATCAGCATACTACAGGGATACAGCCACATCAGTGTTTTATAGCAGCACAATTCACAATAGCAAAACTATGGAACCAACCTAGATGCTCTTCAGTGGATGAATGGATTAAAAAGGGAGGGGGGGGAATATATACCCAATGAAATTTTACTCCACAATAAAAGAGAATGCAATCATGGCTTTTGTAGGTAAATGGAGGGCATTGGAGAAGATAATGCTAAGTGAAGTTAGCCAATCCCCAAAATAACAAATGCTGAATGTTTTCTCTGATATAAGAAAGCTGATTCATAGTGGGTTAGGGAGGGGTTGAATGCAAGGAATGGATGAACTCTAGATAGATGAGAGGGGTTGGAGGGAAAGGGAAGGGGCGGGGGTTAGCAAAAATCATGGAATGTGATACACATCATTATCCAAAGTACATGTGTGAAGACATGAATTGGTGTCAACATACTTTATATACAATCATAGATATGAAAAATGTGTTATATATGTGTGATAAAAATTGTAATGCATTCTGCTGTCATTTATTTTTAAAAAATCAATTAAAAACTTTTTTTTGATATGTTTTTGTATCCAATTCGCCAGAATATTATTGAGGATTTTTGCATCTAGGTTCATTAGAGATATTGGTCTGTAGTTTTCTTTCTTTAAAGTGTCTTTGTCTGGTTTTGGAATCAGGGTCATGTTGGCCTCCTAGAATGAATTTGGAAGTTCTCCCTCTTTTTTTATTTCCTGAAATAGCTTGAAAAGTATTGGTATTAGTTCCTCTTTAAAGGTTTTGTAAAACTCTGCTGTATACCCATCCGGTCCTGGGCTTTTCTTAGATGGTAATCTTTTGATGGTTTCTTCTGTTTCCTCAATTGATATTGGTCTGTTTAGGTTGTCTATATCCTCCTGACTCAATCTGGGCAGATTATATGACTTAAGAAATTTATCCATGCCTTCACTATCTTCTATTTTATTGGACTACAAGGATTCAAAATAATTTCTGATTATCTTCTGTATTTCTGAAGTGTCTGTTGTGATCTTGCCTTTTTCATCCCGTATGCTAGTAATTTGAGTTCTCTTCTTCTCTTCGCTAGCATGGCTACGGGTCTGTCAATTTTATTTATTTTTTCAAAGAACCAACTTTTTGTTTTGTCAATTTTTTCAATTGTTTCTTTTGTTTCGATTTCATTAATTTCAGCTCTGATTTTAATTATTTCTTGCCTTCTACTTCTTTTGCTGTTGTTTTGCTCTTCTTTTTCTAGGATTTTGAGATGAAGTATGAGATCATTTATTTGTTGGTTTTTTTCTTTTTTTAAGGAATGAACACCAAGCAATGAATTTTCCTCTTAGAATTGCTTTCAATTTGTCCCATAGATTCCGATATGTTGTGTCTGTGTTTTCATTTAACTCTAAGAATTTTTTTAATTTCCTCTTTGATGTCTTCTAAAACTCATTGATCATTCAGTAACCTATTGTTCATTCTCCAAGTGATGCATGATTTTTCCTTCCTTTTTTTATCATTGGTTTTCAGTTTCATTCCATTATGATCAGATAAGATGCATGGTATTATCTCTGCTCCTTTATATTGTCTAACAATTGCCCTGTGACATAATATATGATCTATTTTTGAGAAGGATCCATGTGCTGCTGAGAAAAAAGTGTAGCTGCTTGGTGTTTGGTGGTATATTTTATATATGTCAATTAAGTCTAGGTTGTTAATTGTGTTATTGAGTTCTATAGTTTCCTTATTCAACTTTTGTTTGGAAGATCTGTCCAGTGGTGAGAGAGGTGTGTTGAAGTCTCCCATGATTATTGTATGGTGGTCTATTAGACTCTTGAACTTGAGAAAAGTTTGCTTGATGAATATTGCAGCACCGTTGTTTGGGGCATATATATTTATGATTGTTATGTCTTGTTGGTGTATGGTTCCCTTGAACAGTATGTAGTGTCCCTCTTTATCCCTTTTGATTAACTTTGGCTTGAAATCTATTTTATTTGGTATGAGTATGGACACTCCTGCTTATTGCCACAGTCCATATGAGTGATATGATTTATCCCAACCTTTCACCTGCAGTCTATGTATATCTTTTCCTATCAAATGCGTCTCCTGTAGGCAGCATATTGTTGGGTCTTGTTTTGTGATCCATTCAACTAGCCTGTGTCTCTTAATTGGTGAGTTTAAGCCATAACATTTAGGGTTATTATTGAGATATGGTTTGTTCTTCCAGCCATATTTGTTTATTAATGCTACTAAACCTGATTTTTTTTCCTTTTGATTATTTTCCCCCGTTTACTGTCCTACCTCCCACTGTTGGTTTTCATTGTTGTTTTCCATTTCCTCTTCCTGTAGTGTTTTGCCAAGGATTTTTTGAAGAGATGGTTTTCTAGCTGCAAATTCTTTTAACTTTTGTTTACCATGGAATGTTTTAATTTCATCTTCCATCCTGAAGCTTAATTTTGCTGGATATACGATTCTTGGTTGGAACCCATTTTCTTTTAGCGTTTGAAATATGTTATTCCAGGATCTTCTAGCTTTTAAGGTCTGTGTTGAGAGACAGTTGTTATCCTGATTGGTTTACCCCTAAATGTAATCTGCTTCCTTTCTCTTGTAGCTTTTAAAATTCTCTCCTTATTCTGTATGTTGGACATCTTCATTATAATGTGTCTAGGTGTGGATCTCTTATGAATTTGCACATTCAGCGTCCTGTAGGCTTCTAGGATTTGGGATTCTTTCTCATTCTTCAAGTCTGGGAAGTTTTCTCATAGTATTTCACTGAATAGATTGTTTATTCCTTTGGTTTCGAGCTCTGTGCCTTCCTGTATCCCAATAGTCTTTTGATATTATCCCATAATTCTTGGATGTTCTGCTCATGGTTTCTTAGCAGACTTGCTGAGCTGTCTATGTTCTTTTCAAGTTGAAATACTCTGTCTTCATTGTCTGATGTTCTATCTTCTAAGTGATCCACTCTGCTGGTAGTATTCTCAATTGAGTTTTTAAGTTGGTTTATTGCTTCCTGTATTTCTAGGATTTCTATTTGTTTGTTTTTTATTTCCTCTATCTCCCTGTGAAATTGATCTTTTACTTCCTGGATTTGTTTATGTAGTTCCTTGTCAATGTGATCTTTCATTGTCTGATTTTGCTGTCTCATGTCTTCCTTGAGACTCCAGATCATCTGAAGCATGTATATCCTGACCTCTCTATCTGATATTCCATCTGTTGCAGCTATTACCTCTTCTAAAGTTGAGTTGACCTGCATTGCCTGTGGTCCTTTCTTTCATTGTCTTTTCATACTGCTGGCATTTCTTTCTGCTTGGTGAAACTGTTGTGTTTTTGAAATTTTCCCTCTATTTATTTATATCGCTCTTGTATATTTGAAAAGTCTCCCTTGCAGGGCAGGTAGTGGCTGTGATCCTCCTCCAATTGGTGTGATCCGTCTACCACGCTGGCGGGCCCTAGGTCTGCTCTGCTGGCCGGTCGAAAGTCCGCCTACCCAGCAGGCGCGAGGGGCACCTCTGTCACTCTACAGGTTTCTGGGCCTAACCTCCCGATGGGTCGCAGGTTCGCCTACCTTGCAGGTGCGGTGGGAGAGGGCGGCTCCACCCCTCAGCAGGCCACTGGGCCTGATCTGCCGGTGGTCACAGTCCCGCCTACCTTGCAGACAGTGGGGGAGGGGACAGGCCTGCCCCTCAGCAGGCCGCTGGACCTGTTCTGCTGGTGGGCCGCAGGTCTGCGTTCCCTGCAGGTGCGTGTGGCAGCTCTGTCACTCAGCAGGTTGCTGGGCCTGATCTGCCGGTGGTCACAGTCAAGCCTACCGGGTAGGCACTGGGGTAGGGGACGGGCCTGCCCCATAGCACAAGAGTTAATAACTAGAATCAACAAATGGGACTTACTCAAACTAAAAAGTTTTTTCTCAGCAAAAGAAACAATAATAGAGGTAAATAGGGAGCCTACATCATGGGAACAAATCTTTCCTCCTCACACTTCAGATAGAGCCCTTATATCCAGAGTATATAAAGAACTCAGAAAATTAGACAATAAGATAACAAATAACCCCATCAACAAATGGGCCAAGGACTTGAACAGACAATTCTCAGAGGAGGACATACAATCAATCAACAAGTACATGAAAAAATGCTCACCATCTCTAGCAGTCAGAGAAATGCAAAACAAAACCACTCTAACATACCATCTCACTCCAGTAAGATTGGCAGCCATTATGAAGTCAAACTACAATAAGTGCTGGTGAAGATGTGGGGAAAAGAATACACTTGTACATTTTTGGTGAGACTGCAAATTGGTGCAGCAAATTTGGAAAGCAATATGGAGATTTCTTGCAAAGCTGGAAATGGAACCACCATTTGACCCAGCTATCCCCCTTTCTCGGTCTATTCCCTAAAGACCTAAAAAGAGCATGCTACAGGGACACTGCTACATCGATGTTCATAGCAGCACAATTCACAATAGCAAGACTGTGGAACCAACCTAGATTCCCTTCAATAGACGAATGGATAAAAAAAATGTGGCATTTATACAAAATGAAGTATTACTCTTCATTAAAAAATGACAAAATCATAGAATTTGGAGGGAAATGGATGGCATTAGAGCAGATTATGCTAAGCGAAGCTAGCCAAGCCCTAAAAAACAAATGCCAAATGTCTTCTTTGATATAAGGAGAGTAACTAAGAACAGACTAGGGAAGAAGAGCAAGAGAAGAAGACCAACATTAAAAAGGAGGAGAGGTGGGAGAGAAAGGGAGAGAGAAGGGAAAATGCATGGAAATGGAACGAGACCCTCAGTGTTATACAAAATTACATACGAGAGGAAGTGAGGGGAAAGGGAAAAATAATACAAGGGGGAGGAATGAATTACAGTAGTGGGGGTAGAGAGAGAAGAGGGGAGGGGAGGGGAGGGGGGATAGTAGAGGATAGGAAAGGCAGCAGAATACAACAGACATGAATATATCAATATGTAAATCAATGGAAGTGTAACTGTTGTGATTCTGCAAGCTGTATACGGGGTAAAATGGGAGTTCATAACCCACTTGAATCAAAATGTGAAATATGATATATCAAGAACTATGTAATGTTTTGAACAACCAACAATAAAAAAAAGAAAAAAAAGAAAAAAAATTTTAAAAAATGAATGCTTACCGGACGATTTGTAAAAACAGAATGACATTCTTTCACCAGCACTGTTTTGATCATCTCTGGATCTGTAATAACCAACACAGGCTGTTGACCGTCATACAATCTGTGTTGGGAAAGAAGAGCTCATTAAACCTACTAAGCCATATTCTTCAGTTAGAGTAACACACAGGAATCCAAACTGATATTACATAATCCATACACCTGACTGTAGAATGCACAGTGACACTAGATACAAGTTCAAGTTAGGTTATGACACACAACAAGATTCTGACCATATAAAATGAAGGTCATGTAACTGAAGCAGGGAAGAGATATTTAAAGATGAAAAAATTCTTTATTAAAAGAGCCTGGTTGGAGATGTCTAAATTGTGTGTACATATTTTCTACCTCATTCTCCAATAATTTTTGTATTTAAAAATATTTCACAATCAGTGCAGTTTTAATCAGCACTTCTCTAATTGCTAGATATGTGGAACGTTTTTCATATATTCATTAATCATTTGTATTTCTTCTTTTGAGAAGGGTCTGCTCAGTTCTTTTGCCCATTTATTGATTGGGTTATTTGGTTTTTTTGTGTTAAGCTTATTGGGTTGTTTGTATAGTGTGAATATTAACACCATAAATGAAGTGCAGGAGGCAAAGATTTTATCCACTTCTGAAGGTTCTCTTTTTATGGTTTAATTGTTTCTTCTGATTTGAAAGTATATTAAATTAGAGAAAAATAGACAAGTAAATTATTAAGTTCTTACAAGTGCTTAAGATACAAGAGATGGCTGGGGTTGTATCAGTGGGGACTCAGCCCTGTGTGCTCTTTCCACTCAACAACATGGCCTTTATGAGCCATGCCAGTTAGGTAGAATGATGTGGCCAGCTCTGCTGTTTTTAGGACTTGATGAGAGAAGATGAAGAGGGAGGAAGAGGCAAAGCCTTCTCCCACTTGCTTATAGAACACAAGAACTACAATAATACCTCTGGAGCTGCTTTCATGAAGCATTATTAAGAAAATGGCTACTGAAATTAGCTGATTTCACCCTAGAAGATTATGAAGTACATAAGCCCATGAAAACACAGTGGTTTAAAATGTACTGGCCATCCATTCTTCAAAGTCAGTAGAATGAGGTAGGCAGAGAAATCCCTGTGTATACTTTTAGTGAAAACTCCTAATTGACAGGGAAAAACAAATGAAATCCCCAAGACTTCACACTTGCAGAGAAAGTTAAAATAAAAGAAAGCAGAGGTCAAATCTTTTCCCAATCTGTTCATATCTCTCTCAGCCTTTCTTTGAAAAGTACATAATATCCCCAAAATTTATATAAAGGTCACTTTTGTTCAATGTGGCAATCTTGAAAAAAGATTAAGCCATGCATGGTGAACATTTTAGGAAGGTCTCACTTAATGCCTCCTATGCAGTATTAAAGGCTTCTAATGAGGAAAAAATGGAAAAGGGGGTAGAGGCTGGGCACTGGAGAGAAGGTGAGGCCAAGAGTTTTAGGGTCATCAGAGACTGAGAAAAGTCAAAAGTATGACATTCTTGGCCATGAACCTTGACACCTGGTGAAATATGGGACTCTTCACAGGAGGAGAAGCCTCTAAAAGATTTATGTAATTAATTCCCAGTAATAGCTCTGGGCTGGCATTGTTCTCTTTCCCTGGAGTGCCTCATCCAACAAGTCTACCCAAGAGAAGTTTCCAAAATACTCACCCCCACATTTTCCCATACTTTTCATGACATTGGACATCATACTGCCAAAAACCCTGGGTGGAGAAACAAGAGAATTTATATTGTTATTTTGAAAATATTGAACCCTGCTTCTAATTCAGGAACCAATGATTAGAATCACTTGAAATCAGACTGGAATATGGTCTATCACTGGCAAAGAAGAGAAAATAAATGGGATATTGGTGTTGAGAGCCACAGTTTAGTTGGAATGATGCCTGGCATTTTGCTAGAGGGAATGGTTAAAAAATGACCCTGCTCTGGGATTAGAGTGGCTCTGGGATTAGGGTGGATCCCGCTGCCTCTGGCACTCGCTACTTTGGAGTTCCCGTTGAGTTCTCTTGGGGTTCAGAGAGAGTTGGCTGCGTGGAGCCCTGTGGAGGGAGTGTGTTCCTGGGAAGTGTGTGTAGAGTGCCGGTGAGAGTTTGGGAATAAAGAGTTGCTGTTTGAACCTACAAGGCTTTGTGGTGGCTCAGTTAATTTGTGCCCAGCCAGACTGCGGCATATTAGAAAAGGGAATTTAGAGTCCATCTTGAATTTTCTTGAAGAATTGTACATATTGAAGAAATTATTCTCTCTTTTTTTTTAGACAAGGTATTGCCATGTTTCCTATAATGACCTTGAATTTGTGATTCTCCGGCCTCAGCCTCCACAGTGGTTGGGACTACAGGTGTGTGCCACAGTTTCACTAGTTGTCCTTGAGTATGAATATGAAGCAAGTCTAGTTTTCTGTATCATTTTCTCATGTGCATGGACTGTTTTTAAATCCTGCCAACTTTGAATCATTCCCTCCACCTGGATGTGAAAAAATCAAAGCTGAGAGAAAGTGAGTGAGTTTCCCAGGGACATTCTCAAGGCCACTTCACTCATTTTTCCCCAGATCTTTTTTCATTTCTCTCATGAATCTCCCTAAAAAACTGGGGAAATGAGGAAGTTCAAGCATCAGTCACCTCTAAGTTGACCATGTTGATGTGAGTAGTTTAGCTGGCTATTTCACTACTGTGACCCTGACAAGAACTATGTAGAAAACTAATATTTACTGGGCTCACATTTTCAGAGGTCTCAGTTCATACATCACTTCCTCTGTTGCTGTGGTGTGTGGTGAGGCAGAATAACATGGCAGAAGAGTGTGAAGGAATAAAGCAGCTCAGGACGTGGCATCAGGAAGCAGACAGAAACTTTACTAACCAGGGACAAAATGTATGCCTTGAAGCCAGGTCCCCAGTGACCCACCACTTCCACCAACACACTACCTGCTTATAGTTGCCCCCAGTTAATCCTTTCTGAGGAAATAGTGTAGAGTAGATTAAGGCTTTCACAATTCAATCACTTTATTTCTGAACTTTCTTACATTGCCTCACACAGGAGCTTCTGAGGGATACCACAACCATAACAGTGATTCTCATGCATGTTTTGGAGTGAGAAAGAATAAGTAAGGATTGTCAAAATGGAGTCACCTTCTGTTTTTCCAGCTCAACGTGGAAAAGATGGAGAGATGCCACTCCTACCCATGGGAGTCAACAAATTAAGTACTGAAGCAAGATTTAAAGTTAGGTAGTTAGTGTAGTTAGGTAAATTGGCTCTAATATCGAGTGAAATCTAAGATGGAGGCCATGCTGGAAATGACTCAGGGAAAAACAAGGACAACTCATGGAATTTTAATGAAGTCCCCAAAAAGGCCCTAGGCCAAAGTCCACCTGGAAGAAGTATTAATGAATAGCCCCCAACAGATTTGGAAATAGCCCATCCCAGAGAAGGGATAATCCCATCCCAAAAGGTGATAATTAGGCCCACCTGTGTCCCATCCCTGGGGCCTTCCAACCTACATTCCATCACCAAAACTATAAAAAGGGGAAACAACCGCACTTCCACGGATTCCACCTCTTGGGTTCCCTTCTTCCTCCAGTAAAAGTCTTTTCTGCTGTCTTTTAATAAACTTCTAATTTCTACTCTGACCTTGCCTTGGCATGCTTCTTTGGTGTTATTCTTCAACATCGGGGAAGCAAGGACTCGTCACCGGTCAACAGCGGTAACAGTACTTGCTCTAAGTTTTTTCTTCTAACACTTAAAAAGAAATCTTCCTATTGCTATGTTTCAGAGATGATGTTTTAATGATGCACAGGGAGACCCCCAATTATGTGGATCTTACAGCCTGTCTAGTATACTGTTGATCTGAAAAGCATGAATAGGAAATAATGCCTTTTCAGCAGGAATAGCAGAATGGAATTCTCAGGGGGTCAGGGGGTCTATAATTCTCAGGGGGATCTATAATTCTGCTCAGAATTATAGAATTAGAGCATGATAAACAAGCCTCAGTGTTTGGAAGAGATAATCTGAGCAGAGTGTAGCCTATTTTTTCTGACCTCTGGTTTTGACCTCATGAACTTCTGTCAGTAGTCAGGCCCTGAGTCAGATATCTAAATGGGTTAATGACAAAGGCTTGATGAAAATTCACATTTCTTGTGGAACATGTTACATTCCATTCAGTTAACTTAAATTTTAATTTTTTTTTAAATCATGTGATTACTGCTCATTTTATATGTGATACTGCCTTTGTTAAAAAACAATACACATTTTGTGTTTAATTATGTGAAATCCATAGACAAGGGCTACCTTATCCCATTCATACTTATTCGTTGCTAAGACTCACTGCTAGGGTGGTATCTTTGAATGATAAGAAGAAATGCAGAATGCTGTCATTTTATCTGGTAAATCCTCCAAATATGTCACAGGAAGTAAAACTTGGGTGAAGCCATGGAAATAACCACAGGGTATTTGCACATTTAAAAATTAAGTATGTGCAAATTATCGACTTATGAATGCTTGGGGTACTTCAGAAACTGTAGTTTCAAAGACATTCATGACGATTTTTGATTTACAAAGGGACTCATGAGATCTTGCAAAGAATAGGAGTGTTTGAGGGTGTTTACCATGCCCGCTTTCACAGACTTTTTGCTCAAATACTAAGCACAATATAATTGTCCTGGAAATGTGCACCCAGCAAGTTAAACATCTTTTTAATGACGAATTCAAAGTCTGAACAACATCATGAAGATCAAATGCAGATGTACCAGAGATCTGAGCTGTGCCACTGAGGCTCTTGAAGAGTTGACATCAGAGCTCCAGGGAAAACCTGGCCATGCTCCAGGAGGGGCCTGAACATTGTTTCTCAAAGGATAAAAACTACTAAATTTCTCCTGAAGATGGACATTTTTACTGATGACACTAACCTGGCATTTGTACTCAGGTGAAAAAATAGAGGGAGCTCAAGCACACTCACCTTGCGGTAGTACAGAAGAGTTCCAAATAAAGGCAGAGGTGTTGGCCCAGGTATTCCCAGCTTCCTAAATAGCCCATGAGAATAGGTTCCATATCTATAAAGTGAAATAGAAAGCCAGGTCATCCTGATTGTCATTCTATAGATAAGGGCCTGACCAGTCTCTGACTCAGGAACTGGACCAGGCAGTGAGATAGGTAACATGTAGGTGATACATAACAACAAAAGCTCCAACTGGCACATTCTGTTTTCCAACAACACTTAGAGATAACTTCCTGCCAAAGAGGCACAATGATTAGGTAAAAGAACTTGAGTCTTCATGGCCCCAATAATTGGGTTTGTTCGTAATAAACATTCCCAGCCTTGAATGCGCCTGAGAAGTTCAGGCTGGCATTCTGCAAGGGCATCTCAGTTGCTATGTGTATTTGGTATGTTAACCTTTCCTTAATGTAGAGATTCCTAGTAAAAAAAGGGCCAATGCTTTGACATGGCTTTCATTATGAGATTTTGGGTAACCAAATCCATTCAAGCACAGAGTGTCCACTGAGAACCTATGGTAACATTGTTTCTTGCAATTTGGACATAAACCTTTCATACTTTTCCTTCTTTCTATGCCATGTCTCCGGTTCAGCATTCAGCCCTTCTTTAAATTTGACTTCACATGGATATTTGGAAGCAGTCATAGTATTCTTATTTCTGTTGAATGACAAATGTGATATTAAAAAAACTGGGACTTCCATTGGTGTCATACCAATGTGAGCCATGTTGAGTGTCACCAAGGCCATTTTCAGACAATCTAAGTGACTTGAGCAAGAAGGAAGGGTGAATTCCCTTATAGTCTTAGTGCTTCTGTGAGGAATAAATGACTGAGGAATCATCTTTAGGCCATTCCTCCTCTCATTGAGTCTGATCTTCCAACTGCTGATGCTCAGATGGCAGCACAGAGTCAGGCATGTTCATGTTACCAAGGCAGTCAATCACAAAATAGTTTTGTTTGTTGCCTCTATGCATCAACTCTCCTTGTATTAAAACCCACAAAGGCTGGTGCTTCCTTGGGCTGGCCAACCTGCAACACAGATGTGTCATGTTCACAGCCCCGTGCCTGAGGGTTCTGGATCCTAAAATCTTCACCCCTATCAGCATTGATAATAGATGAAAGGAAAAATGGTGAACAAGAGATTCCTGGCAGCTACTTCAATCATGAAAAAACCGGTTTTGCCAAGATTGCCCCATAGTAGCACAGAAGAGAAAAGTCTGGCATGTTTAAATAGCTCAACATGCCCAGTAATTCCTTTTAGCTACATGGAAGGTGACCTTCCAAATTTCAGTTATAGTCCTGGTGACAGAGAAGACAATATGCAATATAAAATAGGAACCCATAATGTGTTCCAGACAGTTAAATAAGAACTTGCTTCTTCTTTGTAGAAGAATGTTTAAGGCAGTATAGTTTTCACATTCTCTGTACAAATCCTGTCATTACATACAGTAAAATTAAACTACATTTATTCACTAGAAAAGTTCTACAGAGAGAGGATTATGTTGCCACAATACACCTGAATTAGTACCTTTTCTTTCAGAGAATAAAAGCCAGATCTATATTTTCATTTTTCATGCTATTTTGATTCCTTATTTTTAAGAGTCAAATTGAGACAAATGTCAGATGTGACCTGTGTGGAGTCTCTCCTACCTACAATCAAAATAACCTCTTTCCCTCTGTTTCATGATGTCAGGATCCCATTTGTAAAAGCAATTTTCTTACTAGATGAAATTCATTCATGCGTTTATGTTGGAGTGTAAAGGAAAAAAAGTAAAGCCAAATTGACTTTTTGATGTTGTTCAGGCTGCTAGAATATTTCATATTGAGGGGAAATAAGTCTCTTTATAAGGCTAATATCTCAGAGAGAGGAAAAATAATACAAAAGGGAAGAATAAAACTTCTTAAAATTTCTGTCAGGTATTCTCTGCTCTAGACACTTATCATTTAGAAGGAAACAGTTCTGTGAATTTCAGGGTGAAATAATTGAGTTTTACAAGGGAAGGAAGTGCCAGGAGATAAAGAGGGAATTGTGCAGTCAACCTTCCATGGAGTCTGAGGGGAAATTGGTGTGTTATATAGAGGGTGCTGGGGGCAAGAGGGGGCAGGAGTCACCACATGCACAGGGGATAGTCCTCTTGCATGTCTTCTGTAATAGGCAGGAATCCAAGAAGATAAAGAGACAAAATCCAAGTAAACTGGGTGTCCCCAGAATTCCCTAAGCTTCAGAGGGAGTGAGGTTCCCACTGTATGTGATAATAGTTATTAATTATCTGTATATGCTGAATTCTGGTTTATTCCTCTAGGTGCAAACACAGAGCCAATTAGATAACCCCCCAAAACAAATCTCAACACCAATTGCTCTATCCACAGGAACTCACCATTTTTCTTCAGCAGTTCTGTGTTCTAAATTTTCTTTCTACTATGTGGACTTTTTTGCCAAAATGTGTCAAGTTGTAATTCAGTGAGGCCAATTTATGTGCTAGGAAAGGAGATGGGGCCAGGCATGCTCAATAGGAACTTTTTAAGTGTTTATAGAAATTTCAATTCCATCATCTCTATTGATCTTTCAAATAGACAAGGGAAAGAGGAACATGATTAGGTCCCCACCTCCAGGGTTACAGAGGAGGGGAGGCTGGACAGCTACTCACAGATATAGAAGCACCAGACAGGTAGCCAGGAGGACCCAGGTCTCTATGGAAGAATTGGGAATTAGGTCCATCACCACTTTTATTCAGCAGTTCTGTCTTCTGAATTGTTTTTTTCTGCTATGTGGGCTTTTTTTGCTAAAATGTCTCAAGCTGTAATTCAGTGAGGCCAATTTATGTGCTAGGAAAGGAGGTGTGGCCAGGCATGCAGCCAGTAGAAAGGCCACCTATGCATCTCCTGGAATTGGAGGGGTCAGGTGTCCTCTTTGCAGTTGGCAAATAATTATGCACTCTCCTTCTTTGATCTTTTAAACCATTGACTTAAACAAACTTCCTTTGGTAATTTCATTAACTTTGAGGCCAGCACCTGTCCAATGGGTAACTAAAAGCAGAATCAATCTTGGTATTCTGCCTTCATTCAATATCCTTTACTAACCTAATATTTGTGACTACACAGCTTTGCACAAGACATGTTAATCATTTAAGGAGTGTTTATCTAAAAACTAGCAAAATAAGAATGTTTAGTCACAAATATACCTAATCTGATACCACCTTGGAGATTGAGGCAAGACTGAAGGGACATTTTATTGTCAGCTTTGGGGGTTTTGTTTTGTTTTGTTTGTTTGTTTGGTGCTGAGGATGGAACCCAGGGCCTTGTACATGCAAGACAAGCACTCTACCAACTGAGCTGTAGCCCCAGCCCTGATCCTCAACTTTTACAGTAGCTTTTCTTCAGAGCCCCAGAGTGGTGCCTAGAATTTCTCATTCATTTTTCAATTCCTTCCAGGAATGGCAGAGCCTTGTAGACAGATCACTATGAGGAGAGTGTTTTCTCAACAAAAGAAATCATATCATGACCTCTACATTGCCTTTCTAGTATCCAAGGTCTGGTAGATGAACATCCTGAGCAGTAAGTAAAAATTTACCCCTTTCAAGTGATTAGGACTTCTCAGGAGCTACCTCACAGTGCTAGAACTGAGATAGTGATCCATGAGACTACAGTTTGGGCAAGATTGCTTAACAATGCATACTTCTTCCCCACTGCTCTAATTCTTGTATCAAAGCCTTCAGGTCAAGTCCGCACCCTAAAGACATGCCTAAAAATATATTTTCCTGGGGTGGATACACAGCTTAAAGTTCTTTACTTGCTTTTTACAATTACCCTTTGGGTTTGATTTTGGAATGAGTGGCCAGACCTAGAATTTGTATCTGGCCTGGAACTTCTGTAGTATGCTTAGTTCATATTTGGTGGAAAAATCAATATATCACTGTGTAATCAATAATGTCAATCTTCTTTAATATTTGATATTTGAACTCAAGCAAAGCCATTAGCATTTAATTTCCTTAATTGTTCATGGCACCATAGCTGCTGACATGAGAATACATGAGACCTTCATCAAAACAAGCTATATCCATAAATCTTTGGCTATACAGGTTACTGCACCTAGAATGTTTTTGTGCCTCACAAAAGACTTCAGCTTACCCTTCAAAACCCAGCTCCCATAGCACCTATTTTGGTATACTCTTTCCTAATTTATCTTGCACAGTAGGACAACTTATTCCTTGCTGTGATCTCCAAGACTCTGGAAGCTGAGGAAGGAGGATTGCAAGTTTAAAACCAGTCTCAGAAATTCATTGAGGCCCTATGACACTTAGATAGACCCTCTCTCAAAATAAAATATAAAAAGAGAAGGATAATAGAATGAATAATACAGTATTACTTTATGTGCATATATGATTACACAATCCAGGTAAATCTACATCATGTACAACCAAGAGATTCATTCTACTATACTTCCTACTCATAAGCCCCGTTCATTCCCTTCATATACTTCTACTTAATCTTGTCTACAACCTACTTTATTGTGAATTAACATCAAAATATCAGAGAAAACATTTGAAATTTGGTTTGGGGGGATTGCATTATTTTGCTTAACATAATATTCTTATTAAAAGTATATCTTATTAAAATTAGGATATCATTTTTTGTGGTTTACATGATGTGAAATTTTACTGGTCATATATTCATATATGAGCATAGGAAAGTGACGTCCATTTTTTCTACTTTCTTTTCTAATATTTTGTTGTTGATGTTGTTGTTGTTGTTGTTGAAAGGACTTTTCCTTCATTAACTGGCACAACCCATCCAACAATTCTATGAGATATGTATGGCTATAATTATCATTTTATGAAAGAGCAACTTAGCACCAGAAATTTTAACTCACCGTATACAGTTACATAGCTAATTACTATCATCAAAAAGTAGGGCCCTGGAGCAAAATCTTGTGATTCCATTTTCCGTTGAAAGTTCAAGAGACCATCTAAAAAACCTGGTTGATGTTTCAACCTCACATAGGTAACATATTTCTTTCCACACCTCTCAGAACACTCCCAAAACAGTTACAAAATGCTGCAGAACTGCTTGTAAACACAAATCCACAGACGACCTTTTGTTTACTTATTACTAAATGTGAATTCACTGAATTCTATGAGTCAGCAGACAGTCAGAGGTAATAGGAGTTAAGCCATTTTGCAATCAGAATCATTCCAATAGTCAGGAATACAAGAAGAAAAAGAGGTCAAAACCAATAAATCAATGAGAACTGAGAGAATTAATCAGTGAGGACAAAAATGTGCATCATGGGGTTATGTTGAAAAAGCCTGAAAAGCCTGCACACTGTCCCCTCTATGTGGGCCAGTGACCTTCTAACTTGCCTGGTGGAACTGCAGGCTGGCCTTATCCAGGGAATGACCTGCTCACTACCATGCAGATACCTGCAAAATGGATCTTTTAACATTTCTTACTGATTTTGTTACCCAGTCCTTTTTATTTTTTATTTTGAAAGAGAGTCTTTCTAAGTTGCTTAGGACCGCACTATGATACAGATTAAAACTGATAATCCACTGGCTTTTGTAAGCTCTTCTTTTCAACAATTTTGCCAAGAGTTTTGGATTGATCATAAAGCAGTTATTCCATAAGGAATATTCCATATTCCCTCAAGGTCCATCCATTGTAGAATGAGCTCATTTATCTATTAAGCCACAATTACAAAAACTAAAAGGGGGATATAGGACTATGACTCCCCACCATAACCTCAATAATGCTGTATTTGTTTTAAATTTTCTAAATTATGACTCAGAAGGTCACACTGCACTGAGTGACACATGTCTTCCATAGCAACAGGCCCTTTAGGACTTACAGACTGATCAATAAAAAGGACAAGACCCAGTGATTATGTGGGGCAGAAGTCATGCTTGTATTTTTCCAGAAGGTGCTTTTTGTCCTTTTGGGTAGCTGAACACACCATCAAGCATGGAGGTCTTTGAACCTAGATTCAAATGACTGAAGATCGACCCAGAAAAGCCTTCACTCAAAAGTTAGAAAACATGATATTTTGTCCCTGTACAACTAAAAACAATTTTTTAAAAACTCGAAAGAAGAGAATAGGGACCCTGAGAAACCGAACAAGAAAGCTAATCTCATGGAAGGACCTGAAGAAATTGAAAATATGGGCTACAGGAATGATTTGACAGCAAGGGAAAACTAAAACTCCAATGGTGATGCTTGCTACAGTAACACCTCTATTTAGCTGTTGAGTAAAAGGGAATCAGAGAGAAACTTATTGTACATATTTCCCAGATCCACCTCTGGTACACCCAGGTGTGTGGACTGGAGAATCCATCCCAGTATCTACTAATCACTCACATATGATGGGAGGACTTACAGACACTCATATTACTCTGAATGATGTGACTGGATTTAATTATTCTGGCTATGTTGTGTTGGTTCCATGATAAACATGCTGGCTGTCTAAAAGTGTTATTTGAGGGAAAGACAGCAATTAGGAGACTTAGACCAACTAATTGTACTGTTAAAGGAGATTTAAAACCTTATATTAGATGAGTTATTAAATGGGACTTTCCCATAACAAACCAGTCATCTCAGCAGAACGTCCATGAATAATACTTCATTGTCCTAACCATTCTGCAATAGAAATTGGCACTTTTCCTAAGTAGAGAGATTGTATAAATACTTTTACACTACAACATAAAGTGTCTAAAAATAGTAGGTATATTTTGTACTGGTCTCCTAAAATTGACAAAAGGCAGTTATGCAAGAGGACTGCCAAATTCCTGGAGGATTTTTTAGCAACATCTTGACTTTCAGCAAAGGTGGCATTCAGAAAGATGTTTGGTACTTAATTGCTGCCTCAGAATTCTTACATTTTACTGACAAGTCTTTACCAGACTTTGTAGGCAAGAATTGTAAGGAAAGTTTTTGCTATGGCTTATGAGCCTGTGTTCAATTACCTTATTTCTTAATTACTGGAATGTATAAATTAAATGAAAGATTATAGATATCTTGTAACATGTAGTAAATGTAATTTAACTAACTGTATCACCAGATATAATAGAGGAAAGGGAATACTCCATCAGCCCTTTTTTGTCTTATTACCAGCTAATATTTCAGAGCCATGGTACAGTGAAGCTGATTTTCAAATCTTACAACAAATATATGCCCATCTAGTGAGATCAAACTGTGTTCATAATAGTAGGTGTTGTTGCCTTGGTTTCTTTTATTGCTTCAATGGTCACAGCTTCAGTGGCCATATCTCAAAATATTCAACATGCAAATTTTCTTAATACTTTGGCTCAGAATACTTCCAAGGCTCTTCATATTCAAATAAATATTGATGAAAGAATTGAGACTAAGCTAAATGCTTTAGAGGCTACTGTCATAAATATTAGTAATGAACTTTCAGATTTGAAATTCAAGGAAAGACTTAAATGTCATGCTAGCCAAATACAATGCTTCCCAATGGATTGGAAGAAGGTTAAAAACCATTTGTTTTGGTATTTGGCAAAATAATAATAACAGCTTTAATATTTTGGAGCTCCATCATTGTATTCAAGATGTAAAAAAAAAAAAAAGTAAAATTGATTTTTCGGATCCTACTTTTTAGCTGATCAAATAACCCTGGAAACATTCTTAAACATTCTGCATGTTATATTCTTGTGTTTTTCTCTTTGTTACTAATTTTCTATTGTAATTGTAGGATGGTGAGCCTTCAAAATAAGGATTCAGGGATTCAAAAAAGTGACCCATCGCCTGCTTTTTCAAATAAAAAAGTGGGAATATTAGGGGGGCTGTTGGGCTCAATGACTGGCATTTTCCTTCTTGTGATTGGAAAAGGTTCTTTCGGTTACTTTTGTAGGGACCTAGATATTGCCTGAATCCTTCACGTAGCCAAATGTGTCTTCATGCATGGGTGTTTCTTCCCACAGCCCCGGGGGTTGAATTTCTCACCTGTAACCCTGCCCCTCTTGACCTTTTTTTGGGTGAAACTTTTTAAAGAATGAGGGCCAGCCCCAATAAAAGCTCACTTCTGAACAGGCTAGCTCTCTTTCTTGCCAGCCTCTGGTGACTTTCCTCACTCTCCCATTTGGGGAGCTTGAGGCCAAGAGCAGAGGAGCCATCCTGAAGCTTGATTCAAAGGTAAAGTGTGTGTGTCTGTGTTTTATTTGGTATCCCAGGAAATTCCCATGAGTGAACTTATGTTTAGCTGCCTGCACTGGTTGTGGGCGGCAGTATAAGACCAAGATTCTGTAACATAATCTAGAAAACACACATGCACACTCATACACACACACACACACACACACACACACACACACACACATTAG
Organism: Ictidomys tridecemlineatus; assembly: GCF_052094955.1. Lineage (NCBI taxonomy): Eukaryota > Metazoa > Chordata > Mammalia > Rodentia > Sciuridae > Ictidomys > Ictidomys tridecemlineatus. The sequence continues at coordinate 113,065,735 of NC_135486.1, forward strand.
ATGCTAAGCTCCTGTTCTTAAACTTTGACTCATAAAATGAGCAGCAAACCATATAAATCACACACATGCTCACACACATAACAACCCCCTATATACAGACTCGCACACACACACACACACACACACACACAAACACACATAATATGTATACATATACACACATACATACACATTTTTTAATGAGAGGAGACATAAATTTTGGTCCTTAATTTTAAAGTCTAGAAATTTTGAAATTTCAGAGTGATCATGATCATGAAGGAAGATTTTAGATTTCTCTTGTTTTGAAAAAAGTATATTTCAATAATTTTAGCTGCTAGATTATTAGAGACAGAAAAAAATTTTTCTACAATTTGTTTTCTTGGATCAAAAGTTCCTTATCACTATGAACGCATTATCCCATATTTCTGGCATCAGATTTGGTCTTCACTCCTTATTTCCCCAGGGAATTAGAATAAATAAAATATCATCCTGGTTTCTACATTCTATGGCTTCATCCTGCACAGTGTAAGACACATTCCTTTGCCACTTGCAGCTCCCACCTCACTGCAGTCTCTCTCTGGTTTGGTGCATGCATCTTCTCATACATGAAGCCCAGGTCCCAGTGCACTCTACTGCAAGACAAAGTTGGTTTATTACTCCCACTCTGAATCGTCTGTTTTATTTATTTTTATTTTAACTTGTTATATACGACAGAAGAATGAGTTACAATTCATAGTACACATATAAAGCACATTTTTTTTCATATCTCTGGTTTTTATAGAAAGTATATTTACACCTTTATGGTCTTCATATATGTATTTAAGGTAATGATATCCATATTCATTCCACCATCTTTTTATTCCTCCATGCCCCCTCCTTAGCACTCCTACCCCTATATTCTATCTAGAGTTTGTAAAAATCCTCCCATGCTCCCCCCAAACCCCATTATGAATCATCCTCTTTATATCAGAGAAAACATTTGACATTTGTTTTTTTCTGGGATTGGCTAACTTTACTGAGCATTATCTTCTCAAACTCTATACATTTACCTGAAAATATCATGATTTTATTCTTTTTTATTGCTGACTAATATTCCATTGTGTATATATATATATATATATATATATATATATATATAATTTTTTGTTTATTCATTCATCTACTAAAAGACATCTATGTTGGTTCCAAAGATTGGCTATTGTGAGTTGTGCTGCTATACACTTTGATGTGGCTGTTTCCCTAAAGTATGCTGTTTTTAAGTCCTTTGTGTATAGACCAAGGTGTGGGATAGCTGGGTCAAATGGTGATTCTATCCCCAGATTTCCATGGAATCTCCATACTATTGTTTATATTGGCTGCACCAATTTACAGTCCTATAAGCAATGTATGAGTGTACCTTTTTCCCCACATCCTAACCAACACTTATTGTTGTTTGTATTCTTAATAGCTGAATTCTGAATGGAGTGAGATGAAATCTTAGAGAAGTTTTGATTTGTATTTCTCTAATTGCTATGCATATTGAACATTTTTTTTATATATTTGATAGTTGATTATAAATCATCTTCTGAGAGGTGTCTCCTCAGTTCCTTGGCCTATTTATTGGTTGAGATATTAGTATTTTTGGTGTTTAGCTTTTTGCCTTCTTTATATACCCTAAATATTAGTGCTCTATCTGATGTGTGAGGTGTAAAATGTTGCTACCCAGATGTAGGTTCTCTATTCATCTCACTGATTGTTTCTCTAACTGAGAAGAAACTTTAGTTTGAATCCATTCAATTATTGATTCTTCATTTTAATTTTTGTGCTATAAAAGTGTTATTAAGGAAGTTGGGGCCTAATCTGGCATGATGGAGATGTTGGCCTACTTTCTCTTATAATAGGAACGGTGACTCTGATTTAATTCCTAGGTCCTTGATTTACTTTGAGTTGAGTTTTGTGCATGGTGAGAAATAGCGTTTTAATTTCATTTCGTTGCATACGGATTGCCAGTTTCTCCAGCACCATGTGTTGAAAAGGTCTTTTTTTTCTCCAATATTTGTTTTTGGAGCCTTTGTCTAATGTAACATGACTGCAATTATGTGGGTTAGTCTCTGTGTCCTCCATTCTGTATTATTGGTCTACCAGTCTATCTTGGTGCCAATACCATTCTGTTTTTGTTACTATTGCTCTGTAGTATAGTTTAAGATCTGGTACAGTGATGCCACCTTCTATATTTTGTTGCTAAAAAGGGAAGATCAGAGGGAAGATCTTATTCTAAGATATCTAAAAGCAAAAAAAAAAAAAAGAAAAGAGAGATTAGAAAAGGGAATTTAGAGTCAATCTTGAATTTTCTTGAAGTATTGTACATATTGAAGTCATTATCCTCTTTTTCTTTGAGATAAGATTCTGCCATGTTCTCTATGTTGGGTCTAGACCCAGGAGTGGGATATCTGGGACAAATGGCAGATATATCTTCTTAAAGGTCCTCAGAATTACTCCTGGATTTGTAATTCTTCTGCCTTAGCCTCCAGAGTGGTTGGGACTACAGGTGTGTGCCACAGTTTCATTAGTTGTTCTTGAATAGAAATATGCAGCAAGTCTAGTTTTCTGTATCATTTTCTAATGTGCATGAACTGTTTTTGAAATCCTGCCAACTTTGAATGATTCCCTTCACCTGGATGTGAAAAAAATCAAAGCTGAGAGAAAGTGAGTGAGTTTCCAAGGGACATTCTCAAGAACACTTCACTCATTTTTTCCCCAGATCTTTTTCATTTCTTTCATGAATCCTTCTAGAATCATGGGGAAATTAGAAAATAAAGGCACAAATCACCTCTTTAGATAATCATGTTGATGTGATTAGTTTAGTTGGCTTTTTCACTACTGTGACCCTGAGAAGAACCACTGGACTCACAGGTCTCAATTCATACATGGCTTACTCTGTTGCTGTGGTCTGCAGTGAGGCAGAATAACATGGCAGAAGAGTGTAAAGGAATAAAGAAGTTTAGGACATGGCACTAGGAAGCAGACAGAAACTCCACTAACCAGGGACACAATGTATGCTCTGAAGCCAGGCCCTCAGAGACCAACCTCTTCCACCAATATCCTACCTGCCTACAGTTGCACCCAGTTAATCCTTACTAAGGAAATAATGTACTGAGTAGATTAAGGCTTTCACAGTCCAATCACTTTATTTCTGAACTTTCTTGCATTGCCTCACATATGAGCTTCTGAGGGACTCCAACATCATAACAGTGATTCTCATGTATGTTGTGGGTGAGAAAGAATAAGTGAGGATTGACAAAATGGGGTCACCTTCCAGTTTTCCAGCTCAATGTGGAAAAGATGGGGAGATGCCACTCTACCCATGGGAGTCAGCAAATTAAGTACTCTAAGTTTTTGCTTCTAACACTTAAAAATAAATCTTCCTGTTGCTTTGTTTCAGGGGTGATATTTTTATGATTCACAGGGAGACCCCCAATTATGTGGATCTTACAGCCTGTCCAGTATTCTGTAGAACTGAAAAATGTGAATAGGAAATAATGCCTTTTCAGCAGAAATAGCAGTATGGAATTCTCAGATGGTCATTAGGTCTCAGAATTTTAGAATTAGAATATGATAAACACGCCTCAGTGTTTGGGAGAGATAATCTGAGCAGAGTGTAGCTTTTTTTTCTGGCCGCTGGTTTTGAGCTCATGAATTGGTGTCTAGTAATCAGGACCTGAGTCAAATACCTAACCAGGTTAGTCCCAAATGCAAGCCACAAATTCACATTTCTTTTGGAACATTCCATTCAGTTGACTTAAATTTTAATAATTTTTAAATCACCCAATTTCTGCTCATTTGACATCACTAAATGTGCTTTTGTTGAAAAAACAATACTCATATTGTGTTTAATTATGTGAAACACACAGATAAGAACTGTTTGATCTCATTCATAATTTTTTCTTTCTAAGACTTACAGACAGGGTATTATCTTTGGAGGATAATAAAAATGCAGAATGCTTTTGTTTCATCTCTCAAATCCTCTAAATGTACCTTCAGTAGTAAAATTGAGTAGTGCCATAGAAATAACCACAAATTTAGACATTAAGAAATTACGTATGAGCAAAGTATCAAACTATGAATACTTGCACTGCTCAAGAAAATGTAGTTTCAAATCTATACATGAACATTTTTTAAATAGCTACTCATGAGATCTAGTTATGAATAGGAGTGTTTAAATGTGCTTGATGTTTTCTCTTTCACAGATTTTTGATCAAATATTAATTACAATATAAATTTTCTGGAATTGTACAAAGGCAAATTAAACATCCCCTTTATGATATGTACAAGTCTGAACAACATCATGAGCATCCAATGCAGATGAACTAGATATTTTAGCTGATTCCCCCGAGGCTCTTGAAAAGTTGACAGCAGAGCCCCAGGAAAAACATGGCAATGCTTTGTGTTGAGCTTGCACACTGTTTCAATAAGGATGAGAGCTGGGAACTTCCTCCAAAAGAAGTGCAGTTTTACCAATGACATTAAACTGGTATTTTCTTTTTGCCAAAGACAAAGAGGGAACTCAAAAATACTCACCTTGCAGTAGTGCAGAAACATTACAAAGAAAGACAAACGTGTTGGCTCAGAAATTCCCAGCTTCTCAAACAGCACATGTAAATAGGTTCCACATCTATAAAGTGAGAGACAAACCCAGGTCATTATGATTGTCATTCTATAGATAAGAGCCTGACCAGTCTCTGACTCAGAAACTAGACCAGGCAATGAGGGAGGTAACATATAGGTGATATATAACAACAACTCCAACTCACAGAGAGAGAAAGTGAGCACATTCGCTCCTTCCCAGCTCCATTTAGAGAGCCCCCCTTAGCCCAAAGTCATAATGATGAGCTAAGAAAAGTTGAGATTTTATGCCCAGATTTTTAGGTTTATACTCAATACACATTCCCAGACTTGAGTGCTCCTGCAAGGTCCAGCCTGGCATTCTGACAGGGCATTTCATTTGTATGTCTCTTTGGTATGTTGGCCCTTCCTTAATGAAGTATTTCCCAGTCTAAAAAAGGGGTGATATTTTGAAGTTACTTTGATAAAGGGATTTTGCTTAACACAGTCTATTCAATCACAGAGGGCCCATTGAGAGCCTCTGGTGACATTTTTTTTCTTACAACTTGATCATAAAACATTGGGGTTTTTCCTTTTTTCTCTGCAATGCTCCCAGTTTAGAATCCAGCCCTTCTTTAAAATTGACTTCATATGGATCCTTGGAAGAAGTAATAGTATCCTTCTGTTGAATGGCAAATGTACCATTTTGAAACAATGAGACTTCCCTCTACCTCACACAAATGTGAGCCATGTTGAGTGTCACCCAAGTCTGTTGTCAGACAATCTGTTTGCCTTGAGCCAGAGAGAAGACTGAGTTTCCTATGTCCTCTGAGTGCAACAGTGAAGAATGAATGACTGAGGAATCATCTCCAGGCCATTCTCCCTTTAATTGAGTCTGTTCCTCCAACTGTGATGCTCAGGTGGCAGCGCAGAGCCAGACATGCTCATGTTCATCAAGGTGGCAAGTCACAGCACATTTTGTTTATTGCCCCCATGCATCAACTCCCTTTGTATGAAAACCCACAAAGGCTGGTGCTTCTTTGGCCTGGCTGGCCAGCAACTCAGATGTGTCATACTCACAATCTCATGAAAGAGTGTTCTATGTCATACAATCCCTGCCCCACTATCCCAAAAGATGAGAGAAACACGTAAGAAAAGAAATGGTGTACAAGAGAGTCCTAGCAGCTATTTTAACCATGAAACAGCTAGTTCTGCAAAAGTGGCCCCATAGTGGCAGAGGAGAAAACTGTGGCATTGATAAATGGCCCAGTATGCTCTATAATTCCTCTCATCTACATGGAGAAGGACCCTCCAAAGTTCAGGAACTGTCCTGTTTACTGAGAAGAAAATATGCAATATAAAATAAGAACCCATAATGAGTTCCAGAAAGTTTCAGTAAGAACTTGCTGTTGCTTTTTAGAGGAGAATGTTTAAGGCAGTGTAGGTTTCATATATTCTGTACAAATCTTGCCATTAAATACTGTGATAGTAAAAGCAAATGTGACTCCATTTTGTTTTGTGCCTCCATTTTATAAAACGACCATGCATAGTAGAAGGGTCATGACTTGGTCAAGATGTTCTTTTCCTTTTGCTATCAAAATCTTTAAGGACATGGAACTACCTAATGGGGCATGGTTACTATAACTAGGGTAACAGGGCTCTGTTTCTATAACTGGGGTGACTGAGCCAACTGTGATTGGTTAGGCTTTCTACTGCTTGACTGCACTCTTCCGCTTCTGTAACTTGGCTTGCTTGCATTGGCTGCACCCCAAACATCCCTTTTGTGGTTTTCAGTGTTATAAGGAGCACCCTTGCAATTTTTTTCAGGGCTGATCAGGGAAACAGATTTATATTCTGATCTGTGGCCACTAGTGTGCTTCAATAAAGGCTTGATTTGATTATACAAGAGTGCTCTCGAAGTCAGTTTATGAAACCCTGGGATAAAGCTTTAACTATAACATCTGGGGGCTATAGCATCTTAGGATGCTGCTCATGCTGGCCTGTCAGATATGGTGATTGGACTCCTCTGGGAAAAAGTCCAGATTGGTTGCAGTTTCTTACACCTTTCCTGGCACAGGATGAGATGTTGTCACTGTCTCCCTGGACCTCCCAGTGGGCTCTTAACTTTACCTGGGGCAGAATGAGTCATGACTCTGCCCTATTGGAGGACTTCCTGTGTGACCTCATCTATCTGTATCTGGGGGCATGAGGAGACATTGTCTGTGTCCCACTGGAGGCCTCCCTGTGGGGTCTCATCTGTTCCTGGGGGCAGAATGAGTAGTAGTCTCTGCCCCATTAGAGGTCTCCCTGTGTGACCTTACTGATTGTTGCTTGTCCTGAATCTGTTCTGCTGTTTGTTGTTTCTCCACCTTTTGCTTTCCTATTTGTCATTTGTCCAATGTCTGTTTGCCAGCCATCTGTCTTGTATTTATCTGTCCCTGTGTTGTGCATGGGCCCTTTTTTTGTTCTCACAGCTACTCTTCTCTCATCAGGACTCCTTCCCTTCACCATCATCATGGGACAAGATAGCTCTATAGAGATCTCTACCTGGACCCCTTTATCTTATTTTCTTAACAATTTTCAGAACTTTTGTGTGTTGGTTTGTTTTTGTTTGTTCCTTTTGTGTTCTGTGTTAATTTCTACCTCAATTTGTTTCTAATAAGAAAAAAATGAACAACCAATAAAAAAATGAAACATAAATTACATCTACACATATATTACAGTAGATGGGGTAGAGAGAGAAGATGGGAGTGGAGGGGAGGGGGATAGTAGAGGATATGAAAGGTAGCAGAATACAACCATTACTAATAGGGCATTATGTAAAAATGTGCATGTGTAACTGATGTGATTCTGCACTCAGTATTTGGGGTAAAAATAGGAGTGCATAACTCTCTTGAATCTAATGTATGAAATATGATATGTCAAGAGCTTTGTAATGTTTTAAAGATCCAATAAAAAGAACTAAATTATTTGTGTCAGAGAGGATGTGGCTCAAGTGGTAACGCGCTCACCTGGAATAAGCGGGGTGCTGGGTTTAATCCTCAGCATCACATAAAAATAAAATAACAATATTGTCTTCACCAAATCCTCAAAATAAATATTTAAAAATTCTCTCTCTCTCTCTCTCTCTCTCTCTCTCTCTCTCTCTTCCTCTCTCTCTTAAAAAAATTTGTGCTATCATAAAAACAAGGTTACTATAAATTAAAAGTCCCAACAGGTATATACATATAAGGAGTCAAGAGGTTTCAACTACATTTCAATTAAAGATCATAATAACAAATATTTCATCTTATTAAAATAGAATAATTTACCTAAATTCAGGAATGTATAAGGATTATTTCAAGGTGTAAACAGAAAGAAGAATCAATAGATTAAAATTATTAAAAGGTTCTAATATAAAAATATATTGAGTAAAAATCTAATAGGTTTTTAAAAATAAGCTAATGTTTCATATGTATATTATATTCTGCTAGCTAACATTCATAAAGAGTCAGAAAACCATATATGTAAACTTTATAAAATAATATCTTAAAATTGAGACAAAAATCAGCTTTAGAACCATTTAAAAAATGGTTCCAGGTAAAAAGCCTTTATGTAGTAAAGTATAATTTTAATACATCTAAGTAAACAACAAAAGGGTCTAATTAAGTAATATAAAGGTCTAAAAATAAAATATAAATATTAAAAGGTTTATATGTTAATAAGTTGGTTATACATGTAACACAAATATTTAAAACTATTCAACATCTTTCTCTACAAATACTAATGTACTGATATATTTATAGGCTAAAATGACAAAACCTTCTAAAAATATTAATTACATTGTGTCTGTGAATTTTATCTCCTACAAAAAATAATCTTGGTTAAACAGCAACGTTTATTTTAAAGTATTGTTCTACATTACACAGTCTAGATTTTTCTTTAAAAGATAACCTTGGTTAATATAAAAACATCGATAAAAGTGTGGTACATTACTCTTCTTTACAGATTAAATGTGTTCATGTCTTTCAGGTATGAAAGTCATTAAGGTAAAAGGTTAAAGGAACATTTTATCAAGTTGGAATTCTACAAACTAAAATTGTCTGTAATGGTAATTATAACTTATAAGGATAATAAATTTTATTGGGGTTTTATTTAAATTATTTGATGTTTTGTAGCCAAACTTTATGTTACCTTGTACACTGGGATATAAAAATTTAAAGGTATTTTAAGAGATAATGATAGCCTAATCTGTTTAAATGTTAATATTATAAAAGATTTTTGCCACATTTCCACAAAAAAGAAAGAGCGCTCAGCCTTTTTTTGAATTAATGTTTCAGATGTATGTCAGAGTGTGCTAGCTAACATTCATACAGAGTCAGAAAGCAATATATGTAAACTTTATAAAATAATATTTAAAAGAGAGACAAAGATCAGCTTTAGAACTAAAACACTTTACCTAAGATTTGTGAAGAGCCCTGCCTTACTTGAGATAAGGCTCTGCCTCCCACCTTACACCATGTCAAAATAACTTCAAAGTAGGCCAGATTTCAGTTAATTTAGAGTTATATTCAAAGATTGATTTTATTAACAAGATTACTATGATATCAAATAAAAATATATAACTCAGCCAAGGTTCAAAATTATATACAAGCTAGATATGTTTTTACTATTGTTAATTTCACTTTCTATTTTCATTATAACTAAAAAAAAGTGACCATGACACTTAGAACAACCAAGAGACCTTTATTGTGTCAGTGTCTGATTAATAGGAAAAAAAAGAGAAAGAGAGAGAGAGAAAGGAAAGTTCAAGAGAGAGAGAGAGAGAGAGAGAGAGAGAGAGAGAGAAAGAGAGAGAGAACAAAGGGTATGAGAGAGGGAAAGAAAAAGAAAGAGAATGAGAGGGAGAATGAAAGAGAGCAAAAGTGAGATAAGAAAGAGAACAACAGAGGGATACCTGGAAAGAGAGAGATTTTATAGCCAAAATCTAATGGGATCTCTGGATCTATAAGCTGCCTTGTTGGCATACAGTGATTGTATCACTGTATTTGCTAGAGGTGTCATCTTCTGCCTTTAGGCAGACCAGGCAGGGGTCAGATGTGAGTTTCCATTTTACCAGATGGGTGAAAGTCGAGTGTTCAACCTTGAGTGCAGTTGAGTGTTCAGACTTGAGGCAAACAAGCAAAGCTAACATTTGTTCAGCCTGCTCCACAACTAACAATAACTGATGCCTGTTAATGTGTTATAGAAGTAAAACTTCATGAACACACAACCTAAGCTAATTTGAGATGTTAAGCCATCATCTGTAGACAGATAATAATTAAAAGGGATTAAAATAACTGAAAAGGGACTAAAGTTATGGTTCAGCAGTAGAGTGTTTGCCATGCATGAGTGAGTCACTGGGTTCAATCCTCAACATTAAATAAGTTAATAAATAAAATAAAGATATTGTGTTATGTAAAAAAATAACTCTAAAGTTATAAAATTTAAAGGTAAAACAGAGTATTCTTAGTATAAGACTGATAAAACTGACTTGCTGGATTTTAAAGGTCAAACTTAAAAATTAAGGTTAAAATAAAGGGGACAAGAAAACCAATATTTGGCTCTTGCCCTCTGAGTCAGCCTAAACCCAACAGAGGAAAGAGCTTTGCAACTCTGGGCCTCATAACCTCCTGGTAAGGGAGATTAATGAGACCACTGAAGAACAGAGAGCCAATGAGTGTACATGCTGCAAAAGAGGAGGATCATTAAAAAGAGGATACATGCCTCATGCCTTCAAGGGAAGCCACATGGTTAGCAAGACCTTGACCCATCCTAATGCAGATGGCACTAGCAGAGCTGAAATGCTGCTCACAAGTTCCCTAAGAGTTTCCTCCAAGGAAACTCAGCCAACTCTTACCAATAGATAGGAAAAAGGTCAGTTTGACCAGCCTGGTTTTAAACACCTAGAAAAAAACAGTTAAAAACCAAAGCACAGCCATTCCTGGGCATTTAAAATAAACACCAGTTATTTTAATGTAACATAAAATGTACACTTGTGTTAATACCCCTCAAAATAAGTAAGACTGGAGGCAACAAAAGAAAAATTCTTAGGCAAGAATGCCTGATAATAAAAATTGCCAGAGTCAGAAGCTTTTTGTCAGTTTAAGGCCTACATATTTTCCTAACCTCATACACAAGTAGACTTAATCAATGTTTTCTAGTATAATTATCTTCCCCTAGGTAACAAAGAAATCTCTACTGAATGTAGAGGTCATGCCAATAAAGATATTTTACAAAAATAAGATGAAATCATCTAACTTAAATAAATGTTGTGTCTACATTCTGATAATTCTGACAATGTTAAAGATTTATGTCCAGAAAAAAAGGGCCTTATTAGGCTTTGTTAGGCCTTGTTATGGGAACAATTTCTCAGGTCTTCTGCCTCCTGGTAAACAATTATTAATTTCTATCATTTTCATAATATTCATGAAAAGATTTTAGATGCTACAACTGCTATTTTGCATTAATCTTATTTACAGTACTCATGTCTTTTGTTTCTCTCAAAGAAGTGCACACCCCCAGATGAATTTAAAATCTGTTCTTCCTGAACCAGATTTTTACCATGTATTCCTTGACCCTCTCAGTTTCTACAAAGGGACTCCAAACTGCTTGTCCACTGCACATCGCTCCCTCTCAGCTCGAAGCAGTAAGAACAGTCATCACCCTTTTACTTTACAGCAGTAGTAGGTCCCTAGTATTAGAGAAAAAATTATGTTCAGTATAGATATTCGCCAATATGTCTAGCTCAGGAAGATGTATCTGGGGAGCTACCCCCATGATCACCCTGTGTGATCTCCCAGAAAGAGACACTTGCTTCCAGAACCCAAATTATAAGGGGGACAACTCCCCGTTCGTGAAAAATTATGCTTCCTGGTCCTACTTCAAACTTCTTGCCTAAAACTCAAAACTGTCAATAACTCTTATCTATGTAACTTACTATTTTGATGGAGAAAAACGAAAAGAACCTGGGCTTATTAAAAGGCCAGGGCCCACTGATTTATCAACATACACAGGCTGCCCCCATTTTAGTTCCCCTCCTGGCTGGTATGGGAATAGCTGGTTCAGTATACTGCTTTGGGAACTGCAGCTCTTATCACAGGCTCTAAAAATTTTAACTCCCTCAGCCATCAAATAGATATAGATTTAGGAGAACTAAAAATGTCAGTCTCCAAACTAGAATTTTTACTAGACTCTCTGACAGAAATAGTATTACAAACAGATGGGGTCTAGATCATCTCTTTCTAAAACAAGTAGGATTTTGTATGGCCCTACAAAAAATGTGTTGTTTTATGCAAACCATTCTGGGAAAATAAAAAACAGTTTGGTGCTAGTGAGAAAGAAACACAAAACATTAGAAGCTTCAGGAAATTAGTTCCAAAACCATTTCTCATGATCTCTTTGCCTGACTACCATCATCTCAGCCATAGTTGGACCCATAGTCTTTCTCCTGATTGGGACTATTATAGGGCTCTGCCTATTACACAAGAGTGTAGGTGAGGTCCGATTTATGGTCCTGCAAGCCTAGTATGGTCCCTTAGACACAGAAGGATAAAAAAGAAACTGAGGCCTAATGATGTGCAAGTTTTACATCAAACCTACTAAAACCAGTGGGAATGTGATAGTAAAAGCAAATGTGACTCCATTTTGGTTTGTGACTCAATTATGTAAAACAACCATGCCTTGTAGAAAGGTCATGATTGGGTCAAGATGTTCTTTTCCTTTTGCTATCAAAACCTTTAAGAACATGGAACTACCTGGTGGGTCATTGTTTCTGTAACTAGGGTAACTGGGCTCTGTTTATGTATATGGGGTGACTGGACTCACTGTTATTGGTTAGGCTTCCTGTCACTTGACTGCACTCTCCTGCTTCTGTAACCTGGCTTGCTTGCATTGGCTAGACCCCCAAACATCCCTTTTGTTGTTTTCAGGCTTATAAGGAGCACTCTTGAAATTGTTCAGGGCTGATGGGGGGAACAGCTTTAAGTTCTGGTCAGTGGCCACTAGTGCACTTCAATAAAGGCTGGGTTCAATTATATGTGACTGGTATGAAAGTTAGTTTATAAAACCGTTGGACAAAGCTTTAACTATAACAGTAAAATAAAACTAAATTACATCACTTCTAGATGGTATAGATTAATTCTTTCATCCTGGAGTGTGGAGGAAAATAAAAAAAAGCCCAATTCAGTTTGGGGTGTTTGTCAGGTTGCTAGAAGATTTTATATTGGGGGAAAATAAGTCTCTTTACTGATGCTAATCTTTCAGAGAGAGGAAAGATAATAAAAAAGAAAAAAATAAAACTTCTTAAAATTTCTGTCAGGTATTTCTGCTCTAGATGCTCATCATTTAGACATTTCTGTGAATTTCAGGGTGGGAGAATTGAGATTTTGGAGGGAAGAATGTGCTAGGAGAGGTTCACAGAAAAGAGAGAATTGTTCATTCAGCCTCCCAGGGAATCTGAGGGGCTATGGTGCATTGTAAAAATGATTCTACAGCCAGGAGGGCACAGTAATCACCATATGAACAGGTATAGTCCTCCAGAATATTTTTAGCAAAAAACCCAGTAGATGAAGAGACAAAAACCAAAGAACCTGGTTTCCCCCAGAATTCCCAAAGCTTGAAAGGGTGAGGTTCCTACTGCATGTGAAAAGAACTTATGCATTATCTATATCTGTTAAATTCTTTTTTTTATTGTTGGTCGTTCAAAACATTACATAGTTCTTAATACATCATGTTTCACAGTTTGATTCAAGCGGGTTATGAACTCCCAACTTTACCCCGTATACAGATTGCTGTATCACATCAGTTACCCTTCCATTGATTGACATATTGCCTTTCTAGTGTCTGATGTATTCTGCTGTCAGTCCTATTCTCTACTATCCCCCCTCCCCTCCTCTCCCCTCCCCTTTTCTCTCTCTACCCCTTCTACTGTAAATCATTTCTTCCGTTTGTATTATCTTGTCTTACCCCTCCTTTCCTCTTATATATCATTTTATATAACCCTGAGAATCGCCTTCCATTTCCATGCGATTTTCCTTTTCACTTCCTTTTTCTCCCACCTCTCATCCCTGTTTAATGTAAATCTTCTTCTAAAGCTCTTCGTTTCTACCCTGTTTTTGTTTACTCCCCTTATATCAAAAGGGTCATTTGGTATTTGTTTTTTAAAGATTGACTAGCTTCACTTAGCATAATCTGCTCTAATGCCATCCATTTCCCTCCAAATTCTATGATTTTGTCATTTTTTAGTGCAGAGTAATACTCCATTGTGTATCTGTTAAATTCTGATTCATCACTCTACGTGTAAACTCAGAGCCAATCAGATAGTCCCTGGGAATACACCTCACCATAAATCCCTAAACCCATAGTAAAATAGATTTCAGGACAGGGAGAAGCTCAAGCAGTCTGCCTAAGATCAATAGAAAATTCTTAAGTGTTCATGGCAATTTCAATTCCATCATCCATTTTGATCTTCCAAATAGTTCAGGAAAACAGTAACCTGATTAGGCCTCCAACTCAAGGCTCTTAAAGGACAAAATGCTGGACAGTGACTCACAGATAGAAAGCATAAGGCTGATAGCCAGGAGGACCTGGGTCTCTATGAAAGAATTCATGGTCAGGTTCTTCACCACTTTCCTTCATCAGTTTTGAATTCTGTATTTTTCTTACAGTTATATGGGCTGCCTTTGAAGAACTATGCCTGCAGAGTGTCCCTTCTGTAACAAGCTACGATTCAGTGAGGCCAGTCTTTGTGCTGGGTAAAGGAGGTGGGGCCAGGGAATAATCCAGTGGACAGGCCACTTTTGCATCTCCTGGAATTGGAGGGGTCAAGTGTCCTCTTTGCAGTTGGCAAAGAATCATGCACTCTCCTACTTTGACCTTTGTTTGAAAACAGGGACTTAAAGATACTGCCTTGGGTACAGACATTGACTCTAGGGCCTGCAGCTGTACAATGAATAACTAAAAGCAGGATAAAACTTGGCATTTTTCCTTCATTCAGTATCCTTAACTAACTTAATATTTGTGACTGCTCAGCTCTGCACATAGACATGTTAATAATTTAAGGAGTGCTCATATAAAAACTAGCAATAGATTACAAATTTATCTAATCTATCTAATACCCCTTGAAGATTGAGTCCAGATTGAAGGGACATTCAACTATCAGCTTTTATAAAAATATTATTTTTAGTTGTAGATGAACAAAACACCTTTGTTTAATTTATTTATTTCTCTGCAGTGTTGAGGGTCAAATCCAGTGCCTTACACATGACAGTCAAGTGATCTACCACTGAGCCACACCTCAACCCCTCAAGTGTCAGCTTTTACAGTATCTTGTTTCAGAACCCCAGGGTGGTTCCCAGAAGTCTTCAGTCATTGTTTATTCCTTTCCAGGAAAGGCAGAGCCTTATAGAAAGATAAACACAGGAGTTTATTACCTCAACAGGAGCAATCATCTCATGGGACCTACACTGACCCTTTTAGGATTCCAGGTCTGGTAGATAAACATCCTGAACAACAAATAAAATTTATTCCTTTCAAGTGATAAGGACGTCTCAGGAGCCACCTAACAATGCTAGAAGTGAGATAGTGATCCTTCAAACCTCAGTTTTGACAAGACTGCTTAACAATGCATCCCTCTTCTCCACTGTCCCAATTCTGCTTCTATTTAAACCTTCAGGTCATGCCAGCACCATGAAGACATGACTAAACACATGAATCCCCTTGTCTTTCTGGTGTGGCTGCACTGACTAAAGTTCTTTTCTTGATTTTTGCAATTACTTTTTGGATTTAGGAGGGTGGGTGAGTGGCCAGACCTAGATTTTGTACCTGGAATGGGACTCCATAATTCTTTCAATTCTTATTTTGTGTAAAATTAATAATCCACTGTGTAATCTATAATGCCAATGGTTATGTGATATTATGAGAAATCCAAGTGAAGCCACTGGGATTAATCTCCTTATATGTTCCTGGAACCTAGCTGCTTTTCTTTTTGCTGTTGTTGTTGTTGTTGTTGTTGTTGTTATAAGTGGACACAATATCATTATTTTATGTTCCTGTGATGCTGAGGATCAAACCCAGTGTCTCACACATGGTAGATGAGCGTTCTACCTCTGATCACAGCCCCAGTCCCATAGCTGCTGTATGTACAAATCATGAGACCTTTGTCAAAACAAGCTCCATCCATATATCTTTGCCCACACAGGTTCCTCTGCCTAGAATATTTTTGTGCCTCATAAAAGACTCCTGCTGAGCCTCCAAAAGCCAGCTCTTATAGCACCTATTTTGGTAGAGTCTTTCCTTACTAATCTCAAAAAGTAGGACAACTCATTTCTTGTCTGTTCTCCTCAGGACTCTATAGGCTGAGGCAGGAAGATCATGAGTTCAAAACCAGCTTCAGAAATGCAGTGAACCCCTAAGCATCATATATATATATGAATGATAGTAGAAAGAACTGGTAATTACCCTATGTGCATATATGGTTACATAACTCGTGTATGTCTGCATCATGTACAACCAGAAGAATAAGAAGTTATACTCCATTTTGGTATAATGTCTCAAAATGCATTCTACTGACATGTATAACTAATTAGAATAAATAGTGAAGTGTTGGGGAAATGGCTCATTGATTAAGCACCCCTGGATTTAATCCCCAGTACCAAAATAAATAAATAAATGAAAATAAATAAATAAAGGCTGCACCTCAGTGGAGAATCACCTCTGGGTTCAATTCCAAGTTAAAAAAAATTCTCTCAAACCAAGAAATGAACAAACCACGACCATCACCACCAGCAAAAGCACTTTTTCCTCTGAAGCAACTTCTGTGCTCTGCACACATTTTCATTGCTGTGCTCTCTACTCTTCTAGCACATTGCTCGTTTCCACCAGTGTTTCCCTGAACAAGACATTGAGTGTCTCAAGGGCCCAGTCTGGGTATTATCCACTATTGTGATATCCAGCAGAAGGTTTTATTCCTGGCATCAAAAAAAGTTGGCTGAGTTGAATTGGGTGAGATTGCTGTGGCTCTGCATGATCTTCTCTGGGGAGTCTTTGGTGACATGGACATCATGTCTTTATTTTACTTATTTTCATAAGCTTTTCTAAGGATCAAGCCCAGAGACTCACACATGCTAGGCAAACACTCTGCCACTGAGCCACAAACTCTAATAATTTTTAATCTCCTCTTTGATGTCTTTCACAACCCATTGTTCACTCAATAGCATAATATTCATGCTCCAGGTTTTGGAATATCTTATATTTTTTATCTTATCATTGATTTCTAATTTTATTTCATTATAATCGGATAGAATGCATGGTAGTAGCTCTACTACTTTATATTTGCTAAGGGTTGCTTTGTGGCATAATATTTCAGAGAAGGATCTATGTTCTGCTGAGAAGAAAGTGTATTCACTCATTTGTTGATGAAATATTCTCCATATGTCTGTTAAGTCTAAGTTATTGATTGTATTTTTGAGTTCTATAATTTCTTTGTTTAGCTTTTGTTTGGAAGGTGAATCCAGTGGCAAAGAGGCATGTTAAAGTCATACAAATTACTGTATGGTGGTCTATTTGACTCTTGAATATGAGAAGAGTTTGATTGATGAGAATAGATGCTCTACTGCTTGGGGCATACATATTTATTATTTTTATGTCTTGTTGATGTATGGTTTCCTTAAGTAGTATGAAATTTTCTTTTTTATCCCTTTTGATTAACTTTGGCTTGAAGTCTATTTGATATGAGGGTAGAAACCCCTACTAGTTTCCACAGTCCATGTGAGTGTGTTTTTTCCCAACCTTTCACCTTTGGTCTGTGGATGCTTTTTCCTATGAGATGAGCCTCTTGAATGCAACATATTGTTGGGTCTTTTTTTAAAATTCAACCTGCCACTCTATGTCTTTTGATTGGTGAGTTCAGGACATTAATATTGAAGGTTACTATTCAGACATGATTTGTATTCCCAGTCATTTTTGTATATTTTTGGTATTTAAATTGACTTGGTTGCTCTTTTGGCTGATTTTTCTTTTAGTGTAATAACACCCTTTGCTGATTTTAATTGCTGTTTTTCATTTTCTTCTCATGGACTATTTTGCCAAGGATGTTCTGTAGTGCACTCTTTCTAGTTTTAAATTCTTTTAACTTATGTTTCTCATGGAAGGTTTTTATTTCATCATCAAATCTAAAACTTAATTTTACTAAATATGATTCTTGGTTGGCATCCATTTCTTTCATAGCTTGGCATGTATTTTTCCAGGATCTTCTAGCTTTCAGGGTCTAGACTGAAAAATCTGCAGAGATCGTAATTTGTTTTTCCTATATGTGATATCATTCCTTTTGCTGTGGCTTTTAAGTTTTTTTCCTTATTCTGTATGCTTGACCTTTTCATTATAATGCATCTTGGTGTAGATTTGTTGTAATTTTGTACATTTGGTTTCCTCTAGACCTCTTGTATTTGATTTTCCAATTTATTCTTTATACTTGGGAAATTTTCTGATATTATTTCATTGAAGAGATTGTGCATTCCTTTGATTTGAATCTTTGTGCCTTCCTCTATCCCAATAAATCTTAGATTTCATCTTTTGATGTTATTCCATAATTATTGGGTGTTCTATTTATAGATTCTTACCACTTCACTGTGTGCTCAACTTTACTTTCAAGATTGTATATTTTCTCTTCATTATCTGACATTCTGTCTTCCAAGTGATCTAATCTGATGTTTATGCTTTCTCTTAGGTTTCTGTTTGTTTGTTGATTGTTTCCTTGATTTCTTATTTTATTTTCAGAATCCCTCTTTCTTGAAGTACTCTTTTGCTACCTGTATTAGCCCCCTTATCTTTTTGTTGGTGTGATCAATGGTTGCCTGTATTTTCTTAATTAGATCATCCTTTACTTTGTAGGTCATTTTAATTATGTATATTCTTAATTCCTTCTCTGACATTTCATCAACTACACTGTCCATGGATTCTATTATTGTAGTATTTTGGTGTGTTTGGGGCAATTTTCTCCCTTTTTTTTTTTCATGTTGACTATGTGTCTTTCTTTCTTGCAGTGCAAATCTGAGTTATTACAGTTTCTACCCTATAATCTTATAGTTTCCCTGAAGATTACTTGTACCTCACCTTGGTTTTGGACTTCTGGCCCCCAGCGAGTGAGTCATGATAATGCTACTGCAACTAAATGTGGTGGTGGCAATAGTGGAGAAAACTCAAGATAGCTGTGGGGTTGTGTCAAGATGGATGCAACTACTTTCAAAGATGGGGCTAAAAAGTGGTCCTAACAGTGGCTTCGGGCTGCCTGTTCTGAGATGCAGCTCCCTCCAAGCCCTACCTGTTCTTCCAAGGTGGAGACTACTGCATGGGGAGGGTTATGTTAATGCTTATAGGGGCTCAAGATGGAGATGGGGTAGGAATGAGTTCTGTTGTAGGTCTGCAAGTCGGCTTGGTGGACCTGGGATTTCTTCTACCCTTTTTTGAATGTTTTCTTGCATTTTGCACAGAAAGGTGGTAAAGGCTCACCTTGGGCTTTTCCCGATTTTTAACCTTGAATAAGCCTTTTGTCTAACCAGCCCTGCTTCCTATAGTGAAATATGTTTTTTTTTGTTCTAGGATCTGATCACCAAGACTGATCCGCTGGTCTTTGCTATTAAAATGTCACTGTTACCCAGTCCCATTTGTGCAGACAAGTATAAATTCAGTTTTCTACATTCAAACACTCTCTCTCTCTCTCTCTCTCTCTCTCTCTCTCTCTCTCTCTCTCTCTCTCTCTCACACACACACACACACACACACACACACACGTTTCTCTATTTTTCTATCTGGAAAAGCATGAATTCACAGTGATACACTCCATTTCAGTCCTTCTTTACAGGTCTCATGCCAATTTTCTTTCCTGAACCAGAGAGTCATTTCACCAACATTTCCTATGAAAATTGGATTTCATCGTTCTTCATGTATTTATGATTTAAACAATCTCTCTTTATACAACTAAATTCCATTCATCCTATTCTAACCCCACAAGCCCTTCTTAGGTGTTCTTTACCCTATTTAGTCAATGAGTGTTGGGTGCTGCAATCAAGTCAAGATGGCGCCTGGCAGTTTGCCAGAAGAAGTGGTTTGTGAGGCAACGCCACTGAGCCATTAAGATGGTGGGGATTCCTAATGGTGGGGATTCCTTATTGGCGGATTGCTGTATCTAGATGATGCTAATTGAGTCAATCTGTGTGTAATCAGTTAGGTATATATACCTCTGCTGTTCAACAATAAAGCAGTTCCCACTACCTTGGGTTCCCGTTACATTGAGTTCTCCCGCAAATGAGTGTTTATGATAGGGCATCCCTCTGCTTGGAGCCCATCTCAGGTTGATTGGGCTCTCATAATCAGGCAGGCTGTCTCTTCTGAGAACACCTTCCCAATTGTATGTCATATTTGACTTGAAGCCACCATTATTTCCTCTTCCACCGCAAAGTGTGCTCTCTAAATGCTGGACCACTCCTAATGGCATTAGGAGTGAATTATTCAAGAAGAGAAGGGGATGTAGAGGGAAGGAAGAGAAGGGACAGGACAGAAGATGGAAAGATCCTGTGTAGCTCCTGATACCAGTTGAATCTGAGGAGCACTGCTGTAAAAACAATTGACTATCAACCACTTTCTAATTCAATGCTAATTGTGCTTGTGATCAAAATAAGAGTGAAGATGGACTACAAATAAGTTTCTTGCTTTCCAGAATCAACAAGGGAGATAGGATGGAAGTATGAAATCTAAGCTAGAGAGATAGTAATAACTACCTCAGTAAAGTGTTACAAATTTTGTGCTTCAAAAACGACAGAAGGCCACTATGAATATTCTTTTCCAGCAATGGGGAAACTCACAGTGGATTAACTCTATCTTACTATTTAATTTGAATTTCTGAAAAAGCTCCATGTATTCACTTATTGTGATGATGAAAAGATTGAATTTTGACTTTCACTGATTGAGTACTACATATCCCCTTCAATGGGCATAGAGGCTTCAGATAAACTTCTATAAGGATATGTTCATTGACTTTCTCATTATAAAACTTATCATAACGTATTTCAAAGAACACATCTTATATCAATGTCACTACAAAAGCCACCACAACCACCTTCATTTTCATTATAAATTATTGAAAAATTTGGTGATAATTGTTGATTCTCTAATTAGAGCTCAGGAGGAGCTGCCAGTATTAACTGGCAGTGAGAGGAGAGATTCCATTAGACCCAGAAAAGGTGATTCTTCATGTGTGGCACTGAAGTGGACACCTCCTTTTAATCAGAAAATACATAATACTTTGCACAGACCCTGAGCAAGGTCAGCAAAGGTCCTGCAGCTCTTATCATTCTTCAATTGAGGAATATAGAGTCTATCTTCATTTTGAGTTTTCTTCAAAAAATACATTTTTTTCTCTGATGTTCTGGGTTCCAGGATCTGAAACAACAATGCACAAATCCTTAGGGAAGTTCAGGCTCCACTTATTATCCCATCTCTGCACACAGAATTCAGAATAATGGGCTTTACAGATTGAAGTATTCCTTTATCGGCTAATTTCAGGGGAATCTGTAATGTATAGACAAGCACATGGAGAAGCAATGAATGAAACACCAGGAACCAAAGCAACAAAGTCAAGAAGATACATTAAGCCCAGTAATTCTCCACAAACAAAAAAACTACTTTTAGTATTATGTTCTTTGAATTCGTCCTACTCATTCTCTAAGGTGTGTCATAATTGGATAGTAAAATTATTCATTTATCTGAAAAATTATTTCATAAACATTTATCTTGTACAAGGCCTGAGACAAAGAAGTTCTGTAAGTTCTGGTGAGGAGAGCTTCACTCAAACATCAGAACCCTGTGGTCATCACACCTCATGACTGTGCACAGAGTCTCTCCAGGAGACTTAAAGCTGAATTTACACTGTGCTCAAGTTCACAGTCCACACATACACATGGAACACTAGTCTGCATTGAGTCCATATGTTTTTTACACTTTGTTCTTCATAAAGCCATAGATTTAGAGCTCCCATGGTGAAGAATTCTAAATCTCAAAGATGGTGCAAAAGAGACTCACTGGACTATAGATCTAAGAATTAAATGATGAATGAGCATATAGTTTTCTGTCACTTGGCCCCCTCTGTTTGGAAAAACATTTTCAAATAAAACATTGTATATATGAAAAGCTACTGACCTTACAAGTTTGGAAGGAGTAGTTCTGCATTACTTTGACAAGAGCAAGTTTTATGTTCATGAGAGAAAACCTCATGGCGATGCAGTTTCGGGGTCCATTTCCAAAGGGCATGTACACGTAAGGATTGACACTGTCCTTGTTATTCTTACTGAACCTTGTCCGACAATAGATGAGAAGTAAGTAAAATATTAAAACCTAAACAGTTACTTATTTCAGTTGATTCCTTAGACACCCCCAAGAGATGGTGTAAAAGATGATTTCTGAGCTGGTCATTAAAATCCAGCTGTGGCTTTGCTATGAGAATTGTTAAGCTATGGAATTTTTCCACCTTTCTATTCCTTAGCCTATAGAAGTTTTTTCATCTTTCTCCCCCTTAGCCTATAGGATCTTTCAGTCTTTTTGAGATGAGATGAATGCTGTTTCAAAGGAAATCATGGTAAATTAAGACAGTAAAGAAAACAAAACACACATAAAATTTAAGGAGTATCAGAGTGAATACATAAAATGAAATGAGATAGTGGTTATATCAGTTATGGCACATGCTTTAAAATTTGAAAACACACACACACACACACACACACACACACACGTATACACACAGAATAATGTGCCATATATGAGGAGAATTAGTTTTAGCATCGGAATAAACAAAATCCTGGGTGTTGAAGGCTCTTATAAAAATAATGGGGAAATACATGTATAGCCTATGCACATCCGGAAATATATTTTAAATCATCTCTGGATTGCTTATAATAAGTAATAATATTTAAAATATTTAAATACTATATAAATACTTATTGTTTTAGACTGTTTAGGGGAAACTGACAAGAAAAAAGTTTATAAGTTAGTTGAAATTATAGATGGAAAAACCATACATAAGGCTGAGCACAGCACATGCCTATAATCCCAGCGACTTGGGAGACAGCAGGATCCCAAGTTCAAGAACAGCTTCAGCAATTTAGTGAGGCCCTAAACAACTCAGTGAAACCCTGTCTATAATAAAATACAAAATAAGGCTACTGATGTGGCTTAGTGCTCGACCACCCATGAGTTCAATTCCTGGTACCACGCAAAAAAAACCATACATGCAGAGGTTGAATGTATATATTATCAGGTGCAAGCAAAAATAAAATATGATACAATCTAGTTTAGCAAAAATATCTATCTATACATAGAAATATGTTTATGAGAACATGATCATATTATTAATTCATGGTTATTTAAAGAATTTAACAAACTAAAAAGTTTCTTCTCAGAAAAAGAAACATTTTGTGAGGTGAATAAAGAGCCTACAGCTTGGGAGCAAATTTTTACCCCTCCCACATTAGATAGAACATTAATCTCTAGAGTATATAAAGAACTCAAAAGCAAAGCACCAAAAAAACAAATAACTCAATCAATAAATGGGCCAAGAATCTTAACAGACACTTCTCAGAAGATGACATACAATCAATCAACAAATATATGAAAAAATGCTCATCATCTCTAGCAATTAGAGAAATGCAGATTAAAACTATTCTAAGATATAATCTCACTCCAGTCAGAATGGCAGCTATTATGATGACAACAATAAGTGTTGGTAAGGATGTGGGGGGAAAAGTACACTCATACATTGCTGGTGGGACTGTAAATTGGTGCAGCCAATATGGAAAGCAGTATGGAGATTTCTTGGACATCTGGGAATGGAACCACCATTTTACCAAGCTATCCCTCTTTTTGGTTTATACCTAAAAGACTTAAAAACAGCACGCTACATAGATATAGCCACATCAATGTTTATAGCAGCACAATTCACAATAGCTAAACTGTGGAGCAAACCTAGATGCCCTTCAGTAGATGAATGGATTAAAAAACGTTGCATATATTCACAATGGAATTTTACTCAACATTAAAAGAGAATAAAATCATGGCATTTGCAGGTAAATGGATGGTGTTGGAGAAGATAATGCTAAGTTAAGTTAGCCAGTTCCAAAAAAAAACAAATGCTGAATGTTTTCTCTGATATAAGGAGGCTGACTTGTAGTGGGGTAGGGAGGGGAAGCATGGGAAGAATAGATAAACTCTAGATAGAGCAGAGGGGTGGAAGGGAAATGGAGAGGCAGGGGATTAGCAAGGATGATGGAATGTGATGAATATTATTATCCAAAGTACAGGTATGAAGACATTTATTGATGTCAACATACTTTATATACAAATAGAGATATGAGAAATTGTTTTTATATATGTGTACTAAGAATTGTAATGCATTTTGTTGTCATTTATTTTTTAAAAAATCAATTTAAAAATTTTTAAAAGAATTTAGGATAGTGAATGGACATAGCATTTGTTTTGTTCCTTGTCACAAATTCATATCATTTTGCAAGAAAGTGTTATATTTATAACAGGAAAACTGCTTAAAGTACAAAGAAATATATGAAAATAATTACATAGCTACCTATATGTCATCTATGATAAGAAATACAAAAACATGCTTGGACAACCCTAGTCCAGAGAGGTTCCCTTTCCCAGAGGTCCTGTACCTTTCAGGGTGGAACTCCTCAGGCTCTGGCCAGTGCTGTGGGTCTTGATGAGGAACATAGCTTGATATCATCACCACTGTCCCCTTCCTAATGGGCACTCCATTGATTTCAACATCTTTTTTACACATCCTCTCAAGTCTGCTAGCAATTGGGTACAACCTTAGAGTTTCATTCACCACCATGTCCAGGTACTCCATCTGTAACACAATTTCATAGGTAGCAGGTGCCTGAAGAGAAAAAAAAGAGATTTTTGAAAATGTATGTTTAGAACTAACTTTAAACACAATCTACGTAGTTTTATTAAAGTGTTAAGAAGTCCCAGGAATAACACAATAGAGAAGGAGTGTAATGCTTACAATTGACTAAGCACTGTAATAACAATCATGTCCATTTGACAACCATGTCCATGGCCCCTTGAGAAATGCAGAGTAGTTATGTACATAAGAGAACTTTGAAACAATCCCAAATTCAGTGTATAATATCCTCAGCATCATCATGTACTACTTTTTATCATGCAAGGAAAAGTAACTAATAGAATATGACAATTACACTGAGGGAAAATATGTGAAAATCACTGTTACCTTTCTCTAGAAAAGTCATATGCCTATTTCAAGGAAGTAAAAAAGAGGAAATAACCAATTATATATAAATTTTTCTTGAATAATCCTGCTTTGAGTATATATATATATATATATATATATATATATATATACATATATATGTGTGTGTGTGTGTGTGTGTGTGTGTGTGTGTGTGTATGTGTGTGTGTGTATTAAACTTAAAGATAACACTACATCATGGAAAAAATATTGGGAGAATCTGGTAACTTCCATTCCAGTACCACCAAAAGAAGTCCAAGTTTGGATGGCACCATGTCACACAATTTCAGTTCCAGAGAACATTCTAAGAAGGACAGGAAGCCACTCTCAGCCCCACCCTCTGTTGCTGGACCAGTCTCCTGGTTGTTCTTCAGGGATTCACTGTGAGCTCTGAAGAAAAGGCTTTGTGCCCACTTCACTCCAAACGAACCATGCCAGCCCCAGAGACCAGGTGTCTTCATATCCAATAGACTCCCTACTTAGGCAGAGGTGTAAGGACAGAAGGTACAACTTGTGACTAATTCCTGGCGTGTTATTGGAGAGGATATAAGGTAGAAGTAAAGAATTTGTCTCAGGAGCCAGAAAACCTGACTCATCCCATGACTGCTTCTCTTAAATACATGACTAGAGTGTGAAGATGTGTGGAGCAGAGCAGAGTCGACCTGCCCATCAAGCCCAGGCTCACTCAGCAGACAGCCAGGCAGAAGCTCATGCCACAGCTCAGCAGAGCCAATGATCTGGACACTTGAGTGACACATGCTTACACTTCCTGGGTGTAATGATGGTAACTGGTAATGGATACAACTGAAACTACACTCTTTTAAAAATTCCTTGTAGTTTTGGGAATAGCATTTTTTCACAAAATACTGTTTTCTCCTTCATTTGTCTCTTCAAATCCTTTAAAAATAGAGGTGGTGGAAAAAATCAGTGACTATATTTTGGACAAAGCCTCCTATGAAGTGAAAAGGAGGCAGTCTTGTTGAGGCTCAGCCTCCCCTCCTCCCCCTCCAGATAACATCTTCTCACCTTATTGGGCAAAGCCGAATCAATCTTCTGCTGCAGTTTAGTCTGGACATCAGGATGGGTGGCCAGTTCATACAAAATGAAGGAAAGAGCACTGCTAGTGGTCTCATAGCCAGCAAAAATTAAGATAATTGACTGGGCCACAAACTCCAGATCAGACAGGGCTAATGGAAGAGAAAACACAATTTAGGTAAATCCAGCAAATCCCAACATCAGAGTTTAGATGAAGAGAAATCCCATTAAACCCCACAGATCACTATGCAGGACCATGGAAAAGCAATTAAGAGTCATTCGCAGAGTGGTTTTCACTTTCATGTCTCTCTGATAGGGGAGACAAAGGAAAACCTTTTTTATTCCTGTTTTTCTGAGGTCTATAACACTCTTGGACTTGGCTACTAACTGTGCCATTCTCAGCACCACCAAAGATAGGTAATTTCAAGAGATACTATTTCTATCTAAGATACACAGTATGATCAACATGGACTTTTAGATACCTAGGCCCTGAAATAAACATGGTCTCTGTGCAAAACATGCAATTCAAGATTAAAAAAAAGAATACACAAAACAAGTGTTTGAAAGGTCTACAGAGTTCAGATTTATTGATGATGGTTTTCTATGATGTCATGAGAACATTTAATTACCAAATCTTTTATCCCAGTGAGTATGAACCCCATGAAATAGGACTATAAAATAAAGGTTCAGGCCAGGTGCAGTGGCACACACCGGTAATCCCAGCGGGAGGCTGAGGCAAAAGGATCATAAGTTCAAAGCCAACCTCAGCAACAGAGAGGTGCTAAGCAACTCAGTGAGACCCCTGTCTCTAAATAAACTACAAAGTTGAACTGGGGATGAGGCTCAGTAGTTGAGTGCCCTTGAGTTCAATTCCTGGTAACCCTCTCCCCTGCACCAAAAAAAGTCAAGGTTTGGAGCTCGACTTTTTGCATTCGTAGCTACTAGCCACACGTGAATGTTTAAATTTTAAACAGTTTCTCAGTGGCACTAGCCACATGTCAAGTGCTAAGAAGGCACATGTGTTTGGTGGTTATTTTATTGAAGAGTTAAACTAAAGAGTTGAAGAGTTAAACTACTGTTTTCTTCATCACAAAAAGCTGAATAGAATTGGGTAGATACAAACAGGATAGATGGATGAATGGATGGATGGATACATAAGTAGATAGATAGATAGATAGATAGATAGATAGATAGATAGATAGATAGATAGATAGATAGATAGATAGATAGATAATATGTACATGTGAACCTAAAAAAATGTACACTGGGGCTGGGGTTGTGGCTTCGTGGTAGAACACTCACTTAGCACACGTGAGGTACTGGTCCTCAGCACCACATAAAAATAAAATAAAAGTATTGTGTGCATTTATAACTAAAAAATAAAAATATCTTTTAAAAAATATGTATATTGACAGGTTGTAGTAAGTCCAGCCCTCATCTGTAGAATTATTGGTCAACATTCAAGACTTTATTCAGTTGATTGTCACAGTACTGGGTACCATGAATTAGAACTGCAATGGGAGTATTTCTGTATTACAGAAAAAAGCAATAAATTAGAAAAAAAATTCAAGGAGAGAGAAAAATAGTTTATATCACTGGATGTGAGTAGATACAGAAATATTTCTTTCCTCTGTTGCATGTAGAAGTATTTCATGTTAATAATGTTGCCTACTGAGAGTATCTAAAAGCAAAAATCCACAAGATGATCACAAATTTTGATTTCTAAATTCCATTAATTGCGAAAACAGAAACAAAAAACAAAGCTGTCATGAGAAACAGAGCAGAAACCTAGAATATCTTAAATCAGAATGCAAGAAAATACTTAGAAAATAAATAAAAAGGACACAGAATACACTATATGCTACTATAATGTGGTTACATGTCATAGAATGTACAAGACCATGAGCAAACCCTAAGAAAATCTGTGGACTGTGAATGCTAGAAGTGTGTCAATACAGGTTCCTGAACTGTGATAAATATAACTCTCTGGTGGTAAATATGGGGAGTGAAGCAGTGTATTCAAGACTACATGGAAAACCTCTATGTTTTTAGTTCAATATTGCTATGGCCAGAATAAACAGGAAACTACTTTTAAAACAATCATAAAAAAGATGACAAGAATAATAGAGGACTCAGGAGCCTACATGAAAGGGATTCCAGTAGACAAATATAGGAGAATTGAGCATCAAAATAAAAATAGTAAGAAAATAAGTTGAATAAAGATACCATGCTAGTGAAAGAAATACTTGTTTATATCAGCTTCAACATTTGAACATGGCTCTAGGTGTTCTTCCCTAGAAAGTTCCTCAGGCTACCGTATATGATATCCAAGCATGGTCTTTCTGCAACTAGGTAGAAATACTCTTCCTGGAAAATCTTCTGTACATTTCCAGAACAATCTTTCCCTCTGAGTTTCCCCATCAGTAGATGAGATAGCAATCTTGTTTACCTTCATGAGACTCCACATCTTTGGAATTCTGAGAATTTATCATAAGCTGAAGAAAATCCACCTGATGCTAGAAACATAGAGATTTCAAAGATAGCAGGTCATTAAGAGTGCAGAACTTATCTTCCCTTCTGATACTAAAAATTCTTTAAGTACAGAAGTCCAGCTGGAGTTTCCTAAGTCATCAGTAAAGAAAAGCATCCATCTACAAACTTTGAAGAGTAGGATATTTCCCTGAGTGAAAACTGGCTGTGGTGTCCAATAGCTACTGGCCTTTGCTCTCACTACTTGTGAGCTCCTGTGGATTCTGAACACAGCCTCCTGGCCAGAGAGTGGTTGGCTTTGTCTCCCGTTGCATTTGTTTTCTTAGAGAGAAGTCCTGGACTTCAATATTTTGTTTTACTACCTTAATTCTTCACCAAAGATGCCACAGATTAATCTCCTACAATTGTTAGAGCTCATCATCAAATTTTTGGCAAGCTTCTTAAAAAGTCCCACCATGCTTGAAGCTATGAATTTTGTACTGACCCCTGGAGGGCTCATCCTGGCTCCCTGGCCTGCACACATCCTTGTGCTGGGCTTCATACATGAAACAAAATCTTCAGTTAAAGAAACCCTTGCCTGCTCTATGAGGGGCCAGACAGTTCCAGCTACCCTGAGGATGCCTTCTGTAGAGAGTTTGTAAAGTGAGAGTTTTTAAAGGTTTGTAAATGCAATGATTCTTGACTATATAAAATATGATGAAATTAAAGCACCAGGAAAATAATTTTTATGTTGAAATTTTACCTATTAAAGTAAAGGGATATGATGAAACATTTTTCTTCTATTTAAAAAAAAATTATTTCAACTGATATATTAAAACATTAAAATATACATATCAACAGGTACCTGATTACTTTGATATATGTATATGCTGTTTGATGTTTATGTCAGTTCAGACACATTTTAATTGCATTTATCATTTCCTAATGGTGGATGATTTCAAAATCTATTTGGTTCTTCGAAAAAATAAATAAGATCGACAGACCTTTAGCCATGCTAACGAAGAAAAGAAGAGAGAGAACTCAAATTACTAACATAAAAGATGAAAAAGGCAATATCACAACACATGCTACAGAAATACAGAAGACAATTAGAAATTATTTTGAAAACCTATATTCCAATAAAATAAAAAATAATGAAGACATTGATAAATTTCTTAAGTAATATGATTTGCCTAGGCTGAGTCAGGAGAATACACACAATTTGAACAGACCAATATCAGTGGATGAAATTAAAGAAGCAATCGAAAGACTACCAACCAAGAAAAGCCCAGGACCACATGGATATACAGCGGAGTTTTACAAAACCTTTAAAGAAGAATTAATACCAATACTTTTCAAGCTATTTCAGGAAATAGAAAAAGAGGGAGCTCTTCCAAACTCATTCTATGAGGCCAACATGACCCTGATTCCGAAACCAGACAAAGATACCTCAAAGAAAGAAAACTACAGACCAATATCTCTAATGAACCTAGATGCAAAAATCCTCAATAAAATTCTGGCGAATCAGATTCAAAAACATATCAAAAAAATTGTGCACCATGATCAAGTAGGATTCATCCCTGGGATGCAAGGCTGGTTCAATATACGGAAATCAATAAATGTTATTCACCATATTAATAGACTTAAAAATAAGAACCATATGATCATCTCAATAGATGCAGAAAAAGCATTCGACAAAGTACAGCATCCCTTTATGTTCAAAACTCTAGAAAAACTAGGGATAACAGGAACATACCTCAATATTGTAAAAGCAATCTATGCTAAGCCTCAGGCTAGCATCATTCTGAATAAAGAAAAATTGAAGGCATTCCCTCTAAAATCTGGAACAAGACAGGGATGCCCTCTCTTACCACTTCTGTTCAAAATAGTTCTCAAAACACTGGCCAGAGCAATCAGACAGACGAAAGAAATCAAAGGCATAAAAATAGAAAAAGAAGAACTTAAATTATCACTATTTGCGGATGACATGATTCTATACCTAGAAGACCCAAAAGGGTCTACAAAGAAACTACTAGAACTAATAAGTGAATTCAGCAAAGTGGCAGGATATAAAATTAACACTCATAAATCAAAGGCATTTCTGTATATCAGCGACAAAACTTCTGAAACGGAAATGAGGAAAAACACTCCATTCACAATATCCTCAAAAAAAAAATAAAATACTTGGGAATCAACCTAACAAAAAAGGTGAAAGATTTATACAATGAAAACTACAGAACCCTAAAGAGAGAAGTAGAAGAAGATCTTAGAAGATGGAAAAATATACCTTGTTCATGGATAGGCAGAACTACCATTATCAAAATGGCGATATGACCAAAACTTCTCTGTAGGTTTAATGCAATGCCAATCAAAATCCCAATGGCATTTTTTGTAGAAAGAGATAAAGCAATCATGAAATTCATATGGAAAAATAAAAGACCCAGAATAGCAAAAGCAATTCTAAGCAGGAAGTGTGAATCAGAAGGAATAGCAATACTAGATTTCAAACTATATTACAGAGCAATAGTGACAAAAACAGCATGGTACTGGTACCAAAAAAAGCGAATGGACCAATGGTATAGAAGAGAGGACACAGAGACAAATCCACAAAGTTACAACTATCTTATATTTGATAAAGGGGCTAAAAGCATGCAATGGAGGAAGGATAGTATCTTCAAAAAATGGTGTTGGGAAAACTGGAAATCCATATGCAACAAAATGAAACTGAATCCCTTTCTCTCGCCATGCACAAAAGTTAACTCAAAATGGATCAAGGAGCTTGATATCAAATCAGAGACTCTGCATCTGATACAAGAAAAAATTGGCTCTGATCTACATATTGTGGGGTCGGGCTCCACATTTCTTAATAGGACACCCATAGCACAAGAGTTAAAAACAAGAATCAACAAATGGGACTTACTTAAACTAAAAAGTTTTTTCTCAGCAAGAGAGACAATAAGAGAGGTAAATAGGGAGCCTACATCCTGGGAACAAATTTTTCCTCCTCACACTTCAGATAGAGCCCTAATATCCAGAGTATACAAAGAACTAAAAAAATTAGACAATCAATAAAAAATAATCCAATCAACAAATGGGCCAAGGACCTGAACAGACACTTCTCAGAGCAGGATATACAATCAGTCAACAAGTACATGAAAAAATGCTCACCATCTCTAGCAGTCAGTGAAATGGGAATCAAAAGCACCCTAAGATACCATCTCACTCCAGTAAGATTGGCAGCCACTATGAAGTCAAAGAACAACAAGTACTGGCGAGGATGTGGAGAAAAGTGTACACTTGTACATTGCTGGTGGGACTGCAAATTGGTATGGCCAATTTGGAAAGCAGTATGGAGATTCCTGGGAAAGCTGGGAATGGAACCACCATTTGACCCTGCTATTTCCCTTCTGGGACTATTCCCTGAAGACCTTAAAATAGCATGCTACAGGGATACTGCCACATCGATGTTCATAGCAGCACAACTCACAATAGCTAGACTGTGGAAACAACCCAGATGCCCTTCAATAGATGAATTGATAAAAAAATGTGGCATTTATACACCATGGAATATTACGCAGCATTTAAAAATGACAAAATAATGGAATTTGCAGGAAAATGGATGGCACTAGAGCAGATTATGCTTAATGAAGCTAGCCAATCCATAAAAAACAAATACCAAATGTCTTCTTTGATATAATGAGAACAACTATGAACAGAGCCAGGAGGAAGAGCAGGAAGAAAAGATTAACATTAAACAGAGACATGAGATGGGAGGGAATAGGAGAGAAAAGGAAAATTGCATGGAAATGAAGGGAGACCCTCATTGCTATACAAAATTACATATAAGAGGTTGTGAGGGGAATGGGAAAATGAACAAGAAGAGAAATGAATTACAGTAGATGGGGTAGAGAGAGAGCATGTGAGGGAAAAGGAGGGGGGATAGTAAGGGATAAGAAATGTAGCAGAATACAACAATTACTAATAGGGCATTTTGTAAAATTGTGGATGTGTATTCGACATGATTGTGCAATCTGCATTTGGGGTAAAATTGGGAGTTCATAACCCACTTCAATCTAATGTATGAAATACGATATGTCAAGAGTTTTGTAATGTTGTGAACAACCAATAAAAAAAATAAAAAAACAATTAAAAAAATTAATAAGAACAATTTTAACGTAGTGTTGCAATAAACTTGGGAATGCATATCTCTCTTTGACATACTGATTTTATTTCCTGTGGTTATACACCTAGTAGTGACACTGTTAGATCATACGTTGGGTCTGTATTTGATTTCTGAGGGCCCTCCTCATAGTTTTCCATAAAGGCTGTCCTAATTTGCATTCTAGTCAACAATATACAAAGACTCCTTTTTAGAGCTTTTGGGACTTTTTCGATCAGTAATATTTATGCCTTGACAAACTAAATTCCATGTCCATTATATAATTGTAAATGCTTTCTCTCTGATTCATCATATTTTCAGTATTTGGAATATATAATTTTATTTATTTAAGTCTTTTTTATTAGTTCTTTTTAGTTATATGAGAGTAGAGTCCATTTTGACATAATTATAAAAGCATGGAATATATCTTACTCTATTTCAGTTCCCTCTCTAATTCATTCTTGTTTCTCAATTACCAGATGCTAATTTTTTTTCTCCCCAAATGAAACCCTCAACTACTCCCAACCAAGAGTTCTCCATCTACCTTTTAAAAATATACAAAGAAGTATGGAAGTCATACACCCATAGGCAAATAAAACTAGGCTTTGGTCTGAAGCTGCAGTTAATCATGCTCTTCAAGAAGGAGCAGTCAGGATGGACCAACAGAGCATGTTTTCCTCAATCACCACATAAGGAATCCAGAAGGCATTATTAGAAAGAAAATTGGGAAACTCAAAGTATGAACAAATTGATCAATATACACCTAAATAAACACTGGATGAAAGAAGACATATAAAGTGAAATAGATAAAGTATTGAAAGGAAAAAAAAAGAAGGTCCAGATGTTCCAAGGACAATTCTACCAAACATTAAAATAACTAATACCAATTCTTTACCTCTTTACAAACATTCATAGAAATATCTATTATTTTATAAATATAGAATACAGTGAACACTTGGAAAAGATCCTAAAATGCCCATGTTAACCTAATCCTAAGACTTAACACAAAGATAATACAGGAGAACTACAAACTGATATATCTTATAATTATGGACGCAAAATCTCAACAGAATATTAGCAAATAAAATTATTTGTTGTTCTCTCTTTTCTCTCTTCTCTCTCTCTCTCTCTCTCTCTCTCTCTCTCTCTCTCTCTCTCTCTCTCTTCTCCCCTTCCCACTTATCTATATCCTCAAAGTCTCTTTGTCTCTTTTCTCCTGCTACTAGCCAACATCTTTTGATTCCTCTTTTATGCTTCCTAAGATCTAATAACTCTATATCCTCATTTTCTACCTCCTTAACATCTCATCCTAAGTCAGTCCCCAATTCTCTCTTTGTCCACCATTATAAACTGTAGATCTTTTTGCAACCTACTGTTTACATTGTTAATAATAATCAAACTCACCATTTCTGTCCATTGTGACAAAACTGTAAACATCTCAATAGAAGCTATTTGGTTTAATTAAGCCTGCATAATGTTTGCATGGGGATATGTTAATATTGATCTCCTCTTTAAAGGAGAGGTCATGGAATTCTGCAGGCATACTATAAGTCTATTGGTAAAAACTGTAATACCTTAGATCTGCACTGCTAAAGGGAAAGACATGCAAACAATGGGAAAAAACAAGGTAATAAAGTGCCCCAAACAAACCGAGATACATTACTAGAACCAATGGCCAGCATAGCAGAAGAGATGTCCAAAAAGAGTTCAGGATGTATGTAATTAAAATTTTCTGTGAATTAAAGGATGATATAAGAAAGCAAACACAGGCAACAAAAGAACATTTCAATAAAGAGCTACATAGCCAAATACAGGAAGCAAAAGTTTACTTCAATAAGGAGATAGAGATTCTACCAAAAAAGGAAAAGAAATCATTGAAATAAAGAAAACAATAAGGCAAATTAAAAACTCCATAGAAATCATCACCATCAGATTAGATCACTGGAAAGATAGGACCTCCAACAATGAAGACAAAATATATAATCTTGAAAGTAAAGTTGACCACACAGTGAAGATGGTAAGAAACCATGAGTAGAACATTCATGAATTATGAAAAGCCAAATGTAAGAATTATTTGGATAGAGGAAGGCATACAGTTTCAAAACAAAGGAATCAACAATTTATTCAATGAAAAAATATCAGTAACTTTTCCAAACCTGAATAATGAATTGGAAAATCAAATACAAAAGGCTTACAAGACACCAAGTGTACAAAATCACAACAGATTCTACACCATGGCACATAACAATTAAATTGCCTATCATACAGAATAAAGAAAGAAATTTAAAAGCCAAAAGAGAATGGAATCAGATTACATATAGGAGAAAATGAATTAGGATCTCTGCAGATTTCTAAACCCAGACCTTCAAAGCTAGAGGGTCCTGGAATAATATATACCAAACTCTGAAAGAAGATGGATGCCAATCAAGAATTTTATATTCAGCAAAATTAAGCTTTAGATTTCATGATGAAGTGAAAAACTTCCATAATAAACAAAAATTAAAAGAATTTACAACTAGAAAGCTTGGACTACAGAACATCCTTAGGAAAATATTCCATGAAGAAAAAATGAAATACAACAATGAAAATCAGCAAAGGGAGGAAGTACACTAAAGGAAAAGCCAATCAAAGGAGAAACCAAGTCAAATTAAATACCAAAAATAAAGCAAAATGACTGGAAATAAAAACCACACTTCAATAATAACCCTGAATGTTAATGGCCTAAACTCATCAATCAAAAGACATAGCCTGGCAGATTGGATTTTTTTAAAAAACCAACAATATGCTACCTTCAAGAGACTTATCTCATAGGAAAAGAAATCCACAAATTGAAGGTGAAAGGTTGGGAATAAATATACTACTCACATGTACTGTGTAAACAAGCACAAGTTTCTAACCTCATATCAAATAAAGTAGAAATCAAGACAAAGTTAATTATAAGGAATAAAGAAGGACATTTTATACTGCTTAAGAAAACCATTCATCAACAAGAAATAACAATTATAAATACTTATGCCCCAAACAATGAATTATGGGATAACAATAAAAGGCCAAATGTAATGGCCATCTACATTCATCAAACTCTTCTCAAATTCAAGAGTAAAATAGACCACAATACAATAATACCGGGTGACTTTAACACAACACATTCACCACTGGGTAGATCTTTCAAACAAAAGCTAAACAAAGAAACTATAGAATTCAATAATACAATCAATAACTTAGATTTAACAGACATATAGAGAATATTTCATTCATCAATGAGTGAATACACTTTCTTCTCAGCAGCACATGGATCCTTCTCTAAAATAAACCATATATTATGCCACAAAACAATTCTTAGCAAATACAAATAGAGATACTTCCCTGCGTGCCATCAGATTATAATGGAATGAAATTAGAAATTAATGATAAAATGAAAAACAGAAGCTACTCCAACACCTGGAGACTAAATAATATGCTACTGAATAATCAAGGGATAGCAGAAAACTTCAGAGAGGAGATAAAAAAAATTCTTAGAGGTAAATGAGACCACTGATATAACATATTAAAATCTCTGGGATACTATGAAGGTCGTACTAAGAGGAAAGTTCATTGCATGGAGTTCATTTCTTTAAAGAAGAAAAAGTCGATAAATAAAGAATCTAAAATTACATCTCAAAGCCCCCCCAAAAATAACAATCAACACTAAAAGTAGTAGAAGACAGGAAATAATTAAAATCAGAGCTGAAATCAATGAAACTGAAACAAAAGAAACAATTGAAAAAATTGACAAAACATAAAGTTTGTTCTTTGAAAAAATAAATAAAATTCACAAACCCTTAGCCACACTAATAAAAAGAGAGAAAACTTAAATTACTAAAATCTGTGATAAAAAGGAAATATCATGATGGACACATCTGAAATATAGAAGATAATTAAAAACTATTTAAAAAATTTATACTCCAGTTAAATAGAAAATATCAAAGTCATCAACAAATTTCTAGAGTCATGATCTATCCAAACTGAATCAAAGTAATATACACAAGTTAATTAGATCAATTTCAAGCAAGGAAATAGAAGACACCATCAAAAGCCTACATACAACGAAGAGCTCTACCAGTCAGATTCTCACAAGACCTTCAAAGAAGACCAAAAACTAATACTCCTTAAATTATTCCATGAAATAGCAAAAGAGGGAACATTTCCAAACTCATTCAATCACTCTGATTCCAAAACAAGCCAAAGACACATCAACAAGAGAAAATTTCAGACCAATATCTTTAATGAACATAGATGCAAAAAGTCTCAATTAAATTTTGGCAAATCCATACTACCAAAAGTGTTATACAGATTTAATGTAATCCCCATTAAAATCCCAATGACATTCTTCATAGAAAAAAAAAGGCAATCATAAAATTTATTTGGAAAAATAAGAGACCCAGAATAGCTAGCAATCCTTAAAAAGAATGTGAAGCAGGAAGCATCACTATACCAGACCTTAAACTATACTACAGAACTATAGAAACAAAACCAGCATGGTATCTGCACCAAAATAGACTTGCTGACCAATGGTACAGAATAGAAGACACAGAGACAAACCCACATGAATATGCTTATATCATACTAGACAAAGGTGCCAAAAACATTAACTGGGGAAAAAAGCCTCTTCAACAAATGGTTCTGGGAAAACTGAAAATCCATATGTAGCAATGTGAAATTAAGTCCCTACCTCTCATAATGCACAAAACTTAACTCACAGTGAATCAAGGACCTAGTAATTAGGCCAGAGACCCTGCACCTAATAGAAGAAGAAGTAGGCCCAAACTTTTATTATGTCAGATTAGATTCTGACTTCTTTAACAAGACTCCTAAAGTGCAAGAAATAAAATCAATAAACAATAAATGGTATGGATTCAAACTGAAAAGCTTCTTATCAAAAAAAGAAACAATCAATAAGCTGAAGAGAGAGCCTAAAAACGGGAGCAAATTTTGACAACATGCACATCATATAGAGCACTAATCTCCAGGATATATAGAGAACTCAAAAAACCTAACACAAAAAAACAGCAAATAACATCTATCAAATAATGGGCTAAGAAATTGAACAGACATTTCTCAGAAGAAGAAACACAAGTGATCAACAAATGTATAAAAATAGTGTTCAATATCTCTAGTAATTAGAGAAATGCAAATCAAAACTACTCTAAGATTTTATCTCACTCCAGTCAGAATGGCAGTTATGAAGAATAGAAGCAGAAATATATGTTGGTGTGAATGTGAGGGGAAAGGCATTTACATTGCTAGTGGGACTGCAAATTGGTGCAACCACTTTGGAAAGCAGTATAGAGCTTCCTCAGAGAAGTTGGAGTGGAACCACAATTTGACCCAGCTATCCCACTTCTTGGTTTATACCCGAAGGATTAATAATCAGCATACTACAGTGATGCAGCCACATTAATGTTTATATCATCTCAATTCACAATAGCTAAACTGTAGAACCAACCTAGATGCCCATCAACAGATGAATGGATAAGGAAAGTGTGGTACATATACACAATGGAATATTATTCAGCATTAAAAGAGAATAAAATCGTGGAATTTTTACAAAAATGAATACAGTTTGAGAATATCATGCTAAGTGAAGTAAGCCAATCCCAAAACACAAAAAGTCAAATGTTTTCTCTCATAAGTGAATGCTGATCCATAATAAGTGTGGGGGGGTCATCCGAGGAATGGAGAAACTTTGGATAGGGCAAGGGAAATGGAGGGGCGATGGGTGTAGGAGTGATGGTGGAATGAGATGGACATCATTACCCTAGGAACATGTATGATGACACAAATGGTGTGAATCTACTTCATGTACAAGTACAAAAAGTGAAACGTTGTGCTCCATTTGTGTTTTATGTAGTGGAATGCATTCTACTGTCATGTATAATTCATTAGAACAAATAAATAAATAATTTTTTTAAAAAGGAAATGAAGTACTCACACATGCTTCAGGATGGAAGAATTTGAAAATACAATAATAAATAAAAGAAGTCAGACATGCAAAGCCAAATATTGTAGGATTTGTTAATAGAAAATTCACAGTATCAGCAAATCTATAGTAAGAAAATAAGTCCATGGTTGCTTAGGCTTCGGGAAGACAGAGTTTATAATGAAATGGTAGTCTGGTTCTGAGTTTAAAAATGGTCACTAGTGATGGTTGAGTATATCTTCGTACTGAAAAATTTAATTGTATAATTAAGTGGGGTAATTAAAAGATTGCTAATTATGTATCAATAATGATCTTATTTAAATAGAGAGAGGGAACGAATAACATGGTAGTCCACATGTTTATTGAGAGAAGCAAAGGGTCAAAAAAATGAAATTTTAACAGCTTCTTGACTTTCTCCACAAAGGAATCTTGTGGGTTGTTGAGAGAATCAATGTTCACTCCAAATGATGTCGCTGTGATCACATCCATACTATAGGCTCCAAAGATGCTGAATAGAGAAAGACATGGAAAGTTAAAACCAGTGCCTCTTCCCAATCTTTCCACTACACATGCAGCAAAAAGTAGGAGTAAGTTCACATACCCAGGCAACACAAGCAGTGAGCCACACACTCACAGTTATCTGCTGGACTATCAGATGACCCCATGATCCCTTCACACTTACTATGAGGCCTTTATGAGTTGCAAATGAGTACTGCCCTTGTTCCAGGAGTGATGGGGACTGTGAGGTGAGTTAGACTCACTTCTGAACTCAAGAAGCTTACCCAAACAGGGATAAGATCCATAATCAGACATACTACAGTAGCACAAATAGAATGTGAATGATGATAGTTGTGCACAAACTGAGCTTCAGCAGGACAAGGGTGGAATAACTGAGTCTTCCTAGAGGGCTCAAAAAAGGTGACCTTGACCTTGACAGTATTTTGTCTTCTAGTATATCCAAAGTCACAAATAGCAGCCAAACAAACCTTGGTGGATACAGGAGAGATCCTTTCTCCCCAGCTTCCCTGTCTCCACCTGGGAGAAGCTCCTTCTTGCATGAACAGTTGGAGTTGTGACTCCAAACTTTTTTTTGTCTCCTCATTGCACTAGCTCAACTTTTGGAATTCAGCAGGCCGTTGGATGGGGCTCCTGGTGGAGCTTGGAATGCCAGAGCTGCCCTGCTACTTACTCTTTCAAGTTGATAAACTTGCCCTTCTCTGATTCCAGTCTCATGTTTTTCACCAACACATCTCTATACTGGTTAATGATGGGGAATATCTATGCACAAAACACAAGATCACCCATAGTTAAGTGAGGAGACTCAGTCCCCAACGCTATGGCTTTCCCAGAATGAAGAAATGTGAGACATTTATAATGATTCTCATTATATCTCTTCTAAAATATAAAGACAAAAGAACATTTTTAGGAAGTTCAAATTCAGAGGACTATCCCTTTGAAAGGGACTACTATCTCTCTTACTTTATACCCATACCCAGATTAATCCTTTAAGTTTCCAATGAAAAACCTTCCTATTTTATTACCTCTTTGAGTTTTCCACTAGTGAAGGTTGGAGACAGCAGTGTGCTTATTCTCTTCCACTGTTTGTACCCAGACATGGTGATGGCTTTTTTCATAAATCCCACTGGACCAAAACTCTGGAGTCAAAGGAAAAAATATTTTGTCTACATAAATGTGGAGGTCTCCACAGTATCAAAAGTTTGTTAAACAAGCTTTATTTAAAAAATGTTTAGTGTGTGATAGTAGAAAAAGAACACCTGGACTTAAGCCTAATGATGTGCAAGATTGACATCAAACCTACTAAAACCAGCGGGGAATGTGATAGTAGGAGCAAATGTGACTCCATTTTGTTTTATGACTTCATCCTGTAAAACAACCATGCCAAGTAGAAGAGTCATGACTGGGACAAGATGTTCTTTTCCTTTTGCTATAGAAACCTTTAAGAACACAGAACTACCTAATGGGGTATTGTTTCTGTAACTAGAGTAACTGGGCTCTATTTCTGTAACAGGGGTGACTGGGCTATCTCTGATTGGTTAGGCTTAACTCTGCTTGACTGCACTGTCCCACTTCTGTTTCCTGACTTGCTTGCACTGACTAGACGCCCTAAACAGGCTTATAAGGAGTGCCCTTGCAATTGTTTGGGGCTGATCAGGGGAACAGTTTTATGTTCTTATCAGCTGCCACCAGTGTGACTGAATAAAGGCTTGATTTGATTATATATGAGTGGTCTGGAAGTCAGTTTGTGAAACCCTGAAACGAAGCTTTAACTATAACATCGACTGCCTACTATGTCAGACATTCAATAATAGCTATTCCAAATGCCTAACCACCTAAGAGTTTGGAAGAGACACCCAGGTACCTCACATCATTTTTGGACTTTATATTCCAACCCTTGTTTAGATGTAAAATTTTCATTGGTTGAAAGATTTTTCCAGAGGAATAGACAGGAAGAAGACCTAAGAAGACCTAGTACAACCCCCAGGGCTATTGCAGAGGAGAAATGGGTTGGTGACAGATACCAGATGTTCTTGGTCAACTATATGTTACCTAAGATCAGTTCAGTCTTTACATGCATTTACAACATAAGCATCTTGATAAAGGGGTGCTTAGATATGATAATTTTAAAAATAATAATATTTGAAACTTATAGGATTTTGTCTACATAAAACTCCCAGCTAATGTCAGAGAAAAGAACAACAAATAAATAAAAGACATACAGAAAAAAAACACAAGTTATTAATGGAATTTCTTCCAATGTTTTCTACAATAGCAGACGGGGAAAGAAAGATAATTCTATTTTTCACCTGGGTGCTAGCCCACCAAAGCAAAACCCCTGCAATTTAGTTCCAGCATATATAATATATTTTTGTACTAAAATGTATGCTTCCAGCCAGGCCCAGTGGTCATGCCTGTAATCCCAGCAGCTCGGGAATCTGGGACAGGATGATCACAAGTTCAAATCCAGCCTCAGCACGATGAGGTGCTAAGCAATTAAGTGAGCCACTGTCTCAAAATAAAGTGCAATATAGGACCAGGGATGTGGCTCAGTGGTTGAGTGCCCCTGAGTTCAATCTTCAGTCCCACCCCACCCAAAATAAATATATGCTTCCAACACTCACTCACTGTAAAAATTTAGAAGATTAGAAACAGAGGGAAGATTCTTCAACTTGACAAAGAGATTCTACAAAAAATCCATTTTCAGCTAACCATACACTTACTGGTGGTAAACTGAATGCTTTCTCCCAAGCATCAGGAATAATTCTACAATGTATTCTCAGTCACATACAGAAAGACAAGTAAAAATATTCATCTGAGTGTAGATTAGTGATTTGAATATGTTGGGAAGTAAATAGAGGCTAGATTTGGGCAGTGTGGAATATATGTATTATTAAACATAGCAGCAAATCATATTATCATCCACAATTATCATACACCAATCAAAGATTTTAAAAACTTTTTTGTGATGCTGAGAATTGAACTCCAGACTTTGTGTCTTTGAGGCAATCACTCTACCAACTGAGCTAAACCCAGCCCCCAAAGTTTTTAAAAAGTGAAGATAGAGATTGTATGGGAATCCACACACACACATCAGCCTCATCTAAAATTGGGGTAAACTTTGGAAGATTAAAGTCTATATTCTTCTAAAGAAATGTTCACTCTCATAGCTCTTATACAATCTCACACTGGAATTCCCAGCTAATGTCAGAGGAAAAGAAAAACAAACAAATAAAAAGCATACAGATACGATTTTCCCTATTTGTAGGTGCAAACGTTGAACAATGTGGTCAACACACAAGAAACCAGGCACATTTCTAAGGTTAATGAAGAATTGGTGAAAACACATTAAAAAACACAATCTAAAACTGTAAAAATATAGGCATGTGATACATTTGCACAGAGCTGCACACTCATACATATAGGCACAAAAAACAGGAAAAATAAAAATAAAAACCTAGATTGTATCAATTTTCTGTTACTATAGAAATAGGAACTTAATAAATTTATAGTCATGTAAAAAATTATCATTGGGTAAAACAGAATAAATTATACATGCAACTGCCTGATAATTTTTTGGCAAGGAATTACATCTGAACCTATAAATATCTCAGGATAAAAATTCAGTTAATAAATAAATAAATGTTACTTTGAATTAGTCAAAGGGGAACAAATGGAAGGGTGAGGGGATGAGAATAGGAAATACTGTAGAATGAATCACACACAACTTTCCTATCTTCGTATATGAATACACAACTAGAGAAACTCCACATTATGTCCAAACACAGGCTTGGGAAGTTGTACATCATGTATGTATAATATGTCAAAAGACATTCTAGTGTCATGTATAACTGAAAAGAATACATTAAAACTTAAATATAACTAATTAAATGTGAAAATGTTGAAAAGTAAATGCTTACCCACCGGTTCCTGAAGACAGAATAAAATTCTTTGATGAGCACTGTTTTGATAGTGCTTGGCTCCATAATAAACAAAACAGGCTGTCGACCATCATATATGCTGTGTTAGAAAAATAGGGCTTATTAAATCTAACAGGCCAGATTCTGCAGCAGAAATCCATACTTCCATCCTGATGTTACCTATTCTACCTGCCTAGTCCTACAATACATAGCAACATAAAGTTTTAGTTGGGGATTCTGACCTCAGAAGACACTGCAGTCTTCGTAGCATAAAGGTTAATGTAGATAAAGTAGGTAGAAAGAGACAAAATACACCACCTAAGAGATCATAATTAGAAATAGCATTGGAACACTTGTTAAATCTAGATAGTAAATACAATAGTATTGCCTATACTACTTTCCATAACTTATTTATTTATTATTTATTGTAATTATTGGTGGACAGAATGCCTTTATTTGTTTATTTTCATATGGTGCTAAGGATCAAACCCAGTGCCTCACACTTGCTAGGCAAGTGCTCTGCCACTGAGCTACAGCCTCAGCCCATAGTCTCCATAGCATTTTACATAGCCAAATATAGGTTTGTGAAAAAAATTGAAGGCAGACAATTCAATAACTTCTCACAATTACTAATTTTTTCAAGTGGTAGCTAAAATGGGGGATTTGGAGACCCAGTGGGGCATGTTGTATCCTTGGATCACATGTTGTGTCCTTGGGCCATGTCAACTGAGCAGAACACTCTGGCTAGGCCTGTGGCTTTCTGGGGATTGATGAGAGAAAATAAAGAAGAAGAGTCAATGTCTTCTACCACTATTTTCAGTGGAGAGCAAAATTATTATACCTCTTCTTTGGCTCCCACCAATCCTCCACCAGCTCTAAAAGAAAATAGTTGCTATACTTAGCTGAGGAACCCTCCAATATATACCCTATCAATTCACCAGGAAACTCCCTAGTGGAACTATATCCTATGTCTGGTCTCAACATCAAATGGATAAACAAGAGAAAGAAATGCTTCATTGAAAAGTCAACACTGAAAACTTAAAAATGGCATATGAGCAAAAAAAATGATGACAATAAAAAAAAGAAAGAAAGTTAAGGAAATGAAAAAATCTGAGCAGAAATGGTTTCCCATCTGCTTCCCAGTACCTCCCAGCCTTTTGTTCAAAAGCATACATTAAATCTAAAATTTAAATAAGAGAATATGTCTTTAAATTAAAAGGAAATCAATGGAGGAAATAGATTATGCCATAAATTTATAAGCCAATGATTTTAAAAAACAATTCTTAAATAATACATTTTCTGCATTAAGACATGACAAAATCATAGAATTTGGAGGGAAATGGATGGCATTAGAGCAGATTATGCTAAGCGAAGCTAGCCAAGCCCTGAAAAACAAATGCCAAATGTCTTCTTTTATATAAGGAGAGTAATTAAGAATAGACTAGGGAAGAAGAGCACGAGAAGAAGACCATCATTAAACAGGGTTGAGAGGTGGGAGGGAAAGGGAGAGAGAAGGGAAATTGCATGGAAATGGAACAAGACCCTCAGGGTTATACAAAATTACATACAAGAGGAAGTGAGGGGAAAGGGAAAAATAATACAAGGGGGAGAAATGAATTACAGTAGTGGGGGTAGAGAGAGAAGAGGGGAGGGGAGGGGAGGGGAGGGGGGATAGTAGAGGATAGGAAAGGCAGCAGAATACAACAGACACTAGGATGGCAATATGTAAATCAATGGAAGTGTAACTGATGTGATTCTGCAAGCTGTATACGGGGTAAAATGGGAGTTCATAATCCACTTGAATCAAAATGTGAAATATGATATATCAAGAACTATGTAATGGAGGGGTAAGACAAGATAATACAAATGGAAGAAATGATTTACAGTAGAAGGGGTAGAGAGAGAAAAGGGGAGGGGAGGGGAAGGGAGGGGGATAGTATAGAATAGGACTGACAGTAGAATACATCAGACACTAGAAAGGCAATATGTCAATCAATGGAAGGGTAA
The DNA here is from genome assembly GCF_052094955.1 of Ictidomys tridecemlineatus. NCBI lineage: Eukaryota > Metazoa > Chordata > Mammalia > Rodentia > Sciuridae > Ictidomys > Ictidomys tridecemlineatus. Next base: position 113,110,689 of record NC_135486.1, read on the forward strand.
CTGATGTGATACAGCAATCTGTATACGTTTAAATTCGGGAGTTCATAACCCGCTTGAATCAAACTGTGAAATATGATGTATTAAGAACTGTGTAAGGTTTTGAACGACCAACAATAAAAAAAATAAAAAATAAAGGGGACCAAAAGAAAAAAAAATGTGGAAGATAGGAATAGCCAGGCATTGGACACAAAGTAAGGCTGGAGACTCTGGGTCATCAAAAGCAGAAAAAAAGCCAAAACATGCAACATTCGCAACCTAAGTCAGACTGTAGACACGGACTCCTGGTGAGATGCAGAACCTTTGGCAGGACAAGCCTCCAAGGACTTTGCAGCACAGAGGGTTGCATCGAAAAGCTTGGGGCTGAGGTTGTCCTCATGCTTTGGGACGCCACATCATAACAAGTCTACCAAAGAGAAATTTCCAGAATACTCACCCCCATGTTTTTACATACTTTTTATAACATTCTGTGTCAAAATTAGAAAAACTCTAGGAAGAAGAACAAAATGAAATTACATTATTATTGAAAATGTACTGACATTGCATCAGATGACCCAAATCCCATAAAATCAGGCTTCTTGTTTCTAACAGGTGGTTAGAGAGAAGCTCTTATTCAGAGGCTTCTGAGGAGAAAAGAGAAAATATGCAATGTTTGAAATAAAATATGTAAAGTCACTTGAATTTTCTCTATTATACATAATCAACCAATTCCCCTATTCTATGAATACAACATGCTTCTCTTCTGCAATATTTCTTCTTCTATTATGTTGTCTCATAAATACTGGGACCTTCTGAATTATCGCCTCCATGGGCACATGAGGAAAAGCAAGGTGAGGAAAGTGAGTGTTTCCCAGGGCCAAGCATGAATTTTTATCTCCTCATTGAGGATCATTTTAATTTATCTCAGGTTTTAACTAGAATTCTAGTAGAATTAGGGACTTAAGGACACCAGCAACCTCTTCTTGCCTAAGAGATTTATGTTATCACAATCCTGTTGTTGAGTAAGTAAGTAACATAGTGAGCAAATAAAAAGCGGACTTGCCTTCCTATGTTGTAGCTCAACTTGGAAAAGGGAAGTTGCTACCTCTCTGCCCATAGGACACATATAGTTAGACACTGGCTCTGAGTTTTCATCATAGAAACTAAGCAATTAATCTTCCTCATGCTGTTTTATTTGTAATATTTTAACTGTACAAATAAAGCATCTCAGAGGTTTGAGTGTGTCTTCATATAATCTGCACTGAGAAAAATAAAAATCTTCTGATAATGCTCACAGTTTGCTGAACATAAAGTCCACAGCTTACAATGTGGATATGCCAGAGTCCTGAGCTCATCAACACAAGGGAACCTGAGGCCAGGAGGAGTTGTAAACAGAGCCCCAGGGTAAGCCTCACTGTGCTTTGGATGGGGCTCTCACACAGTTTCTGAAGCTTAGAAATTTTGAAATTTTTCTTATGGAGCTGAATTTCTACTTATGTAATTAAGCAGATGTTTGCAACCATAAGAGGCAAAACAGGGAGCTCAAATGATACTCACCTGGTGATAATTAAGAACAGTTCCCCAAAAAGTCAGAGGTGTTGGCCCAGAAATTCCCAGCTTCTTAAAATATTCATGTGAATAGGTCCCATATCTATAAAGTGGAAGAGAAATCCAGATCAAGGGATTGTGACTGTGTGTATATAGTGGCTCAAGAGTCACTGATCAAGAATGGGAGCCATGAAGCCAGGCAGGTAACATGTAGTCCATGAATAACAACAAAACTCCAATGGCCCTAATCACATCTGCTCATCATCTCCTCTCTCACATTCCCTGAGAGACTCCAAAAGTCACAATACTTAGCTCAGAGAAGCTACTTCCATCATTAGGCTCCCAATGCTACAGTGAATATCTGATATAAGTTCCCAAACATGAACTTAAAAATTCCTGAGCAATTCAGCCTAAATTTCTTCTAGGTCATTTCACTCACTGGTGTCAGTTCAGGAAGATGACTTGATACCATTACGTTGGCCTCTCTAGTGGCCTCCAGTGGGGGTTGTACCCACTCTGGGCCTTCTTCCCTCAGCAGAGAGGAATATTCTCCCACTTTTTCATAACTCCTATCTGGATGTCTTTTATTGCATCCCTCGTCCATGTTCTCTTTAACTCATCTGCTGTAAGAGATTAAGAACACTGGCATATGGGGAAACTGTTGAATAAGAATAACTATCTGGAAAGGTATATTTAAAGACATGTGCAATCTACATCATGGATGTATGTATTAGATTAATATTCCTTCAATTGTTCAAAAAAGATGGGTCATTTTTAAACAGATTGGTTTTCACAAATACAGAATCCTAGGTTCCTATTTTGACCTTTAGATGGAACGTGAGGAACATACCTCAAAAAATTGCACTATTGAACAGAATAAAATTAAAACATTTCTATTAATTTTAAAATGCCACTGGAGGGAAAATAGACACAACAAACGCCTGAATACCACCCTTTACTTCAATTGTTACAACTAGGTTTATATTTTCTATTTTCACATCATTATGAATGCCAGCTCTCATAAAAGTGGATTTAAGGTAGAAGTCAAAGGTCTCTTTGGGGCAATGTCTTCTACCCTCAGTCAGAAATAACTGCTCTTTTTACCTGATCCATGAAACCAGGAATCCCATTATTTCTAAAATATTTGTTTTAGTTGTTGGCAGACACAATACCTTTATTTTATTTATTTATTTTTATGTGGTGCTGAAGATCAAACCCAGTGCCTCACACATGCCAGATGAGCTCTCTCCCACTGAGCCACATACACAGCCCAGGAATTCCACTACTTAAAGGAATTCTTCTACTAGATTATTTTATTCATGCTCCTGTAATGGAATATCATGGGAAAATGTTTAAAATACAAAATTGGCTTGTTAACTTCTGTCTCTTGAAGCTGTCATTAGATTTCAAATCAAGAAAGAGACAAATCTCGACACTGATGATAACTTAAAGAATAAAAGCTCAAAATTTCTCCCAAGTCTTTGCTCAATAGTTTCATCATTCAGCAGTAGTTGCATATTTCAGGGCGAAGGTAATGAGTTTTTGGAGGGAGGACTGTTCCTCTGAAAGGGAAGAGAACAGATGGAAGAACTGAGTTTGAGCCTGTGGTAGCACCTGGTGTGCACTTGGTGCATTTTACAAATGGTGCTGGGACATGGGAGGAGAAGTAGGAACCACCTGTTCCACAGGATACAAGCCTTCTACACATCTCTTGTACTGCACATAGAACACAAAAGATAGACAATGACACAGAAACTTGTGAAGACTCCTCTTTACCCCCAGAATTCTGAAAGTTTGCAGAGGGTGCATGACTTTTCAGAAGGTGTCCAATTGTTTGTAATCTGCCTCTACAGAACTCCGGCTGATTAATCTAGGTACAAATTGAGACTCAATCAGAAGTTCATCCTCCAAATCAAATCCTATCACTAAAACTTCTACCCACAGAAATGGGAAGTTTCAAAAGGAGAGGAACTCGGACAGTTACTCACAGGTAGAGGAGCACCAGGCTGATTCCCAGGAGAACCCATGATTCCATGGAAAAGTTTGGGATCAGTTCCATCACTACTTTCCTTCCAAAACTTTCTCCTCTGAGTTTGACTTCCAGCTATGTGAGCTATATTTTCACTGGCGAAGGTGCCAAGCTTGTCTTCTGTGAGCAGCTGTGAGTCAATGAAGTCAGTCTGGCATATTTATATGCTTGGAAAGGAAGTGAAGCTGGGTGTACAGCCAGTAGAAAAAATCACCTGTGCCCCACCCCCTATTGCAGAAGCCAGGTGCGCCCTCCACCTTGGCAGTTGGCAGTGAGTCATGAGACATGCCCATTTTTAACTTTGAGCTCAGGTTTGTAAAAAGTATTAATAAAATTTTGATCAGAGTTATCATTATGCCCCAAGGTTATTGCTTCTTACAAGAAACTCAAGTGAAACATTGGAATTAAATGTCCTCTAATCATTTTTTGTCTCCTTGGGTTTTCTCATTACAAAATCCTTGAATTCCACCCTCAAAAAGTTATATCTAAATAACTACTCATGCACTTTCCTCTGCTTACAATGCCCTCTTTCTCAGAGAAGACTTTTTTAAAAATATTTTTTTAGTTGTTGATTGACCTTTTTTTTCTTCTTTCTTTCTTCCCTTATATATTTCTATGCAGTGCTGAGAATCAAACCCAGGGCCTTACATTCTAGGCAAGCACTCTACCAATGAGTCACAGCCATAGCCCAGAAGACTCTTAATCATCCTTCAAAACCCAACTCAGAAAAAAACTTCATCTGGTAAAGGCTTTCAACACCACCTCTTCACACGGAGCCACTTCCTCCCCTGGATAACCTCTGTTTTCCCTGGAACACATTTCTCTTTTTGTTGTCCTCTTTATCTACAACATTGTTGGATTCCACCTTTGTTTAACTTTCCAGAATGTGAACTTTTCTGGAGCAGGGTCTCTGTACTATCCACTATTATACGCCTAGTCCCTAGCAGAGTTTTTTACAAAGAGCTGGTATCTGGGACGTTTGGTCATTGAGTTAGGTGAGATTGCTGGGCCTCTGCAGGTTCTTTGCCTGTGTGTCTTTGCTGACCACTTCATCTTCTTGGTTTATTAATACAGTAAGATGATTTGTCTTGTTTGGGCCACCGCCACTTTCCCAGCACATTTAGGCTGTGTGCCAGTACCCTGATTGCCAGAAGTCCCCTAAAAAACGGGGATGAACAAGATGACACTGATGGATGCACTGAGTAATGTCAATCCAAGCTACTTCCTGTGCCACCATTAAGAGATCCCTGCAGTAGCCAGCAAGTTAGACAGATTTTTAGAGCAAAGAATAACCTCTGTCTCTGAAAATAATGCATGTCCATGACCAATGGGTGTGAAAGGACAAAAGAGGAGAACAACATCCTGCATGGCCAGGTGAACCACAAATCATTACTCACCCATCTCATTGCAGATATCACAACAGAGAGCACATCCAGCACCAGAACCCCAAAAAATGATCTCAAATTTTTCATTAGGCCAAGAGGTATCTGAGCAGGTGGCTCCCTGCTTTTTGGTAAATGTGGATGGAGAGCAGACCCTGGGAGCTGGTTTAGGAGGAGTCTTGTAAGAACAATTGTCACTTTTGAGACACTCAACAGATTCCTGATGCGAGTGATGCCATGTCTGAGTGTTTGGAAATTATACCAGTTCATCATCTCAAGTCTGAGTCAAATTCTTTGTCTGACTAGGTTGATAAAGAGGGGTTTAGGTAACAAAGCCTCCAAGTTGTCAAAACATAACAGAATGAGAAGACATTCAAGCTGTGCTTCCTTCTCTCTTTCTTCTGACTCTGTGTAAACTGATACTCACCCTTAACCAACCTTTCCTACATCTCTGGCATGCATTCAAACAAGGAGAGATTATAGTGTCATTTTATAACTACTGACAATTAATAATCTTGGAACAGACTAAATTCAGAGGCACCCCATCTGAAATTGGGCATGACTTTCTTATGTTGAGAGTAGAAGCTGGGAGCCATGGGGCTTCCACCTCCCACCCTGACAGGCACCAAAGAGGATGGAAATGGGGATTTCATTCCATCTAGGACAACACAGACTAAATCTGCATCTGTGTATTTCCTGCCTTTTTTTCCAGATTGCTCCCTCTTCAGATCAACCAAATATACACATGTATATCACCTGGCTTTTGTTTCTGTAAATTATAATTCTGTCTGTGAGATAGGTAAGGAGAAGTAATCTAACTACTTCCTCCTGGGCTGATCGAACTGCATCAAGTTCAATACTCATTTTACCATATTTTGTCTATTTATTATGTGGATAGGCAGCCAAATCCAGCCAGCCAGGATCAAGGCAGGTCCCAGGGTTAGGTTGTCAGTAACAATCTTACCATAATCCAAAATATTTTTTATACTTTCTGTATAAAAAACCTCTATAGAACTAATATAATTTCATCTTCCTTCAAATCATGGATTTGACTACTATAATGAAATAGCCAGGGCTATTATTATTTTCCCTGTCTTTCATAGCTCTGAACCTGGTTTGACTGGTTGGGATTTGTACCAACAAGGATGGGTTAGACATTCCTTGAGATGAAAAACGCATCCAGTTCTGGACCCCAATTTATGCAAAAGTTCTTTTTCTGCAAAGGGAAATCAGAGAAGCCAAGCTCTAGCCAGGCAGAGTGGCAAATATCTGTAGTCCTAGTTGTTCAAGAGGATGAGGCTAGAGAATCACTTGAGCCCAGGATTTAAAGGTCAGATAACACAGGGAGAAGTCATCACACACACACACACACACACACACACACACACACACACAGAGAGAGAGAGAGAGAGAGAGAGAGAGAGAGAGAGAGAGAGAGAGAAGAGAGAGAGAGAGAGAGAGAGAGAGAGAGAGAGAGAGAGAGAGGTATGTTCCTCATGAACTTAATTACATAGAAGGTAATATCAAACACAATGATATTTGCATCTAAATTTTTGCTGTGCATGTTCAGGAAAGCATTATGTTCCAGAAGACTGCCCTCATGACTCTGGCATCTCCTCTACATATTTAGTGAAGGGCTCACCACATACTTTAAAGATATGTTCTATATATTTAAGTATTCAGATGTTTAATTCCCAGTTATTATTCTGGTTGCAGATAGTTATAGCAAAAAATAAGGACATAGTATAAATAAAGATGGTTCAGCCACATAAAACTAATCATGCAAGTATGAGACACATACAATCCTTATCAATATGAATGGTTTATCTTCTTTCTTGTTTTCATATGCAACAGATAAAAGTCCAATCTCAGATTACATTCAGGAAAACATCAGGCTGATATAAATGTAAATGAACAGGTGATCCACAAACTTAGTGATGTAAGGGTCCCAATCATTATGATATTTCCATCCTTTCATAATGTTAGCCCAAGTTGTTATTCCAATGGAAAGCCTATCTTGACTGGAATTGTCTGACTAAATTTCTCTTGGTGTAGAGAGACACAGAAGTGCTCTGGAATGATTTGTGTATAAGGTTCAATTTCCACAATTTATAATTACAATTATGAAAAAATGCAAGCAAGATTATTTATCTAACTTAGTTAAGTGCCCATTCTTCTCAGTTGGTTAAACTTGATCTTGCTAATTTGGGGAATCAGGTGGTATCTAAGATTTGGTGGCTAAAAGAAGAAATAAGCAACTCTTCTGGGCTAATGGATGGGAAGGTTGAGGAGCATGTCAGGTAAAAAAGACAGTTCCTCTCATTATTGGACTCTTCCAATATGTGCCTAACATCAGCATCACTGTATATTGGCAGAACTGTCTGGCTAGTGTGTTCAGGACTTGTGCCAAATTCTACCTATAAGCCAGTCAGAATCCTTGCCTTTGTGAAATTTAACCTTAAGGGAGAGCAATGCTAATCAAGTAAATACACAAATAATATTAAATTACAAATTTTATTACAAAATAAAAGAAAAATTGTTGAACTTCCCAGCAGTGTTTGACATAGGTGGTTGATGTGACAAGAGATGAGAAATTAAATCAATATATGACCCAGCTATATCATCCCCATATTTATCCAACAGAATTAATCAACATACTATGCATATCCATGTTTTTGGTAGCATAGCATACTTCACAATAACTAAGTTATAAAAGCAATCTAGGTGTCCATCAACTAGATAAAGAAAATATTGTATATATACTCAATGAAGATTTACTCAGCCATAAACACAAATAGAGTTATGCCATTTGCAAGAAAATTAATACAAACAGAGAATGATTTGGTCAGCTTTTTTTCTTCTGTGACTAAAGGACACAGCTAGCACAATTGTATGGTGAGGAAAAGTTTATCTAAAGGCTCATCGTTTTAGATGTCTTATTTCATAGAAGGCCAGCTCCATTCCATGGGGGCTCAAGGTGAGGCAGAACATCATGGTGTAAAAATTATGGCAGAGGGAAGCAGCTTATATGATGATCAGAAGAGAGAGAGAGAGAGAGAGAGAGAGAGAGAGAGAGAGAGAGAGAGAGTTCGTTTTTCACTTGCCAGATACAAATATATACCCCAAAGCCACGCCTCCAATGAATCACTTCCTCCAGTCCCACTCCACCTGCCTACAGTTCCCATTCAGTTAATTCAATCAGGGACTAATTCACTGATTAGGTTAAGACTATGCTATATAACCCAATCATTTCTCCTCTATACCTTCGTCCATTGTCTTATACCTCAACCTTTGGGGAACACTACACACCCAAATCATAACAGAGAATATCATATTAAGTAATATAAGCCAGATTCAGAAAATCAAGGGTTCTTTGTTTTTTATCATATGTGGAAGCTAGAGAGATATAAATGAAAGAAAGGGAACACAGGTAAACAGAAAAGGGACCAGTAGAGAAATGGAATCAGTGGAGGGAAAACGAAAAGCAAAGGGAGGGATCTGAGAATGAAATAGTGTATGCTATGTGCATATATGAATCTATCACAATGAAAATTACTCATCTATCTAATCATAATGCACAAATAAAAATTTAAAAACCATAAGAGAAAAAATAACTGAAACATATTAAATAAAGAAGAAAAGATATATTTGGACTCAGAGTTTAAGAGATTTCAGCCCATAATCACTTTGATCCATTGATTCTGGGCTGTGGTAAGGCAGATTGCCATAACAGAAGAGCAACATGGAGCAAAGTTCCTCCCCTCATGGTGATTGGAAAGCATAAGGAGGGCAAGGTAGGGGCTAGGGATTTGATAAGTTTTTCTAGGATCTGCACCTGATGACCTAACTCCAACTAGGCCCTAGGCTCCATCCTCTCTACCACCTTCTGATAATGCCATACAAATGTGAATCCATCTATGGATCATTCACAGATGAGATTAGGGAAGCTCATGATCAAATCACCTCCCCAAAATCTCCACCTCCCCACATTGCTGCACTGGGAACCAAGGTATTAACCCTTGAGCCTTTGGGAACATTCCAGAGTCAAATCATATCATGATTTTTCCTTTACCCCTTAACTCTCAACTACTTATTAAGTTATGAAAGCAGAATCCAAAGGACTTGTAGGGTTGATTGTGTGAGAACTTGGGTATGCTTATCTCTAATTCCTCATCTGACTGTAGAAGGGGCTCAGTAAATACCCTTCAAATCACAGGATCTCAAGGATCACCTGCCTCTCTCTCTACCTCTATGATTCTCTTGTATTTAAAAACAATGCCACTTCCACATTATTCTCTTTATCTTGCATATTATGAGACTCCCAGGCCCTCCAGTTCAGCCAGAAACAAATCACTCCTGAGGACAGGACAAAGCACAAAGACAGTGGAATACACTGGACCTTGAAGAAGACATCTGCCAAGGAGGTCCTAGCTTTAAAATTCTAATGTGGCTTCTCAATTAGGAGTACAGAGTAAAGGGCATCATACACATGCACACAAACACATATTTGCCCACAAACACACACACACACACACACACACACACACACACACACACTAATTTTGGGGATTTTTAGTAGCAGTAATTGAACCTAAGGTTGCTTAAACATCCAGCCACATCCCCAGCTCACTTTATTTTTTTTTTATTTTGAGACAGGGTCTCACTGCGTTGCTCACAGCCTTGCTCAATCTATCTTCAAACCCTCAAACACATGATCCTCCTCCAGATCCCCTGGGATTACAGATGTGCATCACTGTACCCAAAACACACACACACACACACACACACACACACACACACACACACACATAATGTACCTCAAGCAACAATAGTGTTACTGAAAGCTCAATCTTGTCCGTGATGTCAATTAAATAAAAAGGAGAGTTTTGAGAAAAAGAGAAATTTTTATTGTTCTACTGAGGAAGGAGAAGCACAGGGGACTTATTTTCCAGAGGCTGTTATTCTGACCATCAGGGAGAACAGTGGGTTCCTTTTTTGTTTGTTTGATCTTTTTTTTTTTTTTTTTGGATTGGTAGATGGACAGAATGTCTTCATTTATTAACTTTTATGTGGTGCCAAGAACTGAATGCAGTGCCTCATATATGCTAGACAAGTGCTCTGACTCAACCCAAGAAATGATGGTTTTTAAAGATATAATCCATTCCAAGTGTTCCCTGTGAGAGGTTCAATTTACCTATTAATTTTGGAGATAACCATTCTTATGGCACCAGTCCTAAAGTCTGACTTATTTGTTCCTGTGGTGGGTGTATGCTCAAAGACAGATGGATAACTCAGCTTAGGATGGGAAAAGATAATCTTGCTCCCAACCCTCAGGTTATAAAAAGAGAGAAGAAGAAGAGAAAAATAAAATCCTGTCCATATTAAAATAAGCCTCAGTGGCGAAGCAGCCAAAGACTATATTCAAAGCATGAAGTGGATGACTGATAAAATAGGTGAAATTTTTGTCAAAAAACATTTAACTTTTTTTCCTATTTCCTGAAATAAATTGAAGAGTATTGGTATTAGTTCTTCTTTAAAGGTCTTGTAGAGCTTGGCTGTGTATCCATCTGGTCCTGGGCTTTTCTTGGTTGGTAAGCTTCTGATGGTGTCTTCTATTTCATCACTTGATATTGGTCTGTTTAAAATTGTGTATATCTTACTGATTCAAATGGAAAAATCGTATGACATAAGACATTTATCGGGATTGGGGTTGTAGCTCTGTGGTAGAGTGCTTGCCTAGCATGCCTGAAGCAAGGGTTGGATTCTCAGCACCACATACAAATAAATAAAATGATCCATTCACAACTAAAAAAAATTTTAAAGAAATTTATCTATGCCTTCAATGTCTTCTATTTTATTGGAGTATAAGTTTTCAAAATAATTTCTAATTATCCTCTGTATTTCTGTAGTATCTGTTGTGATATTACCTTTTTCATCATGTACGTTGGTGATTTGAGTTTTCTCTCTACTTCTCTTCATTAGCATAGCTAAGGGCCTGTCAATTTTATTTACTGTAAAACATTTATTCCACTTGTGTACTTCTTCCCTTACCCCTTACTTTCTCTTGTATGTAATTTTATATAACCCTGAGGATCACCTTTCCTTTCCCTGCACTTTCCCTTCTCTCTCCCTTTCCCTCCCTCCTCTCATCCCTATTTAATGTTAATCTTTTTCTCCTGCTATTCGTCCCTACTCTGTCCTTAGTTACTCCCCTTATATCAAAGAAGTCATTTGGCATTTAATTTTTAAGGATTGGCTAGCTTCACTTAGCATAATCTGCTCTAATGCCATCCATTTTCCTTCAAATTATATGATTTTGTCATTTCTTAATGCAGAGTAATACTCCATTGTGTAAAAATGCCACATTTTTTTTATCCATTCATCTATTGAAGGGCATCTAGGTTGGTTCCACAATCTTGCTATCATGAATTTTGCTGCTATGAACATTGATGCAGCAGTGTCCCTGTAGCATGCTCTTTTTAAGTCTTTAGGGAATAGACCGAGAAGGGGAATAGCTGGGTCAAATGGTGGTTCCATTCCCAGCTTTCCAAGAAATCTCCATACTGCTTTCCAAATTGGCTGCACCATTTTGCAGTCCCACCAACAATTAACAAGTGTACCCTTTTCCCCGCATCCTCTTCAGCACTTGTTGTTGTTGGACTTCATGATAGCTGCCAATCTTACTGGAGTGAGATGGTATCTTAGGGTAGTTTTGATTTCCATTTCTCTGACTGCTAGCGATGGTGAGCATTTTTTCATGTACTTGTTCATTGATTATATGTCCTCCTCTGAGAAGTGTCTGTTCAGGTCCTTGGCCCATTTGTTGATTGGGTTATTTGTTGTCTTATTGTCTAATTTTTTGAGTTCTTTGTATACTCTGGATATTAGGGCTCTATCTGAAGTGTGTGGAGTAAAGATTTTTTCCCAGGATGTAGGCTCCCTGTTTATCTCTCTTATTGTTTCTTTTGCTGAGAAAAAACTTTTTAGTTTGAGTAAGTCCCATTTGTTGATTCTAGCTGTTAACTCTTGCACTATGGGTGTCCTATTGAGGAATTTGGAGCCCGACCCCACAGTATGTAGATCATAGCCAACTTTTTCTTCTATCAGACGCCATGTCTCTGATTTAATATCAAGCTCCTTGATCCATTTTGAGTTAACTTTTCTGCATGGTTAGAGAAAGGGATTCAGTTTCATTTTGATGCAAATGGATTTCCAATTTTCCCAGCACCATTTGTTGAAGATGCTATCCTTCCTCCATTGCATGCTTTTAGCCCCTTTATCAAATATAAAATAGTTGTAGTTTTGTGGATTGGTTACTGTGTCCTCTATTCTGTACCATTGGTCCACCCGCCTTTTCTGGTACCAGTACCACACTGTTTTTGTTACTATTGCTCTGTAGTATAATTTGAGGTCTGGTATTGCTATACCGCCTGATTCACACTTCCTGCTTAGCATTGTTTTTGCTATTCTGGGTCTTTTATTATTCCATATGAATTTCATGATTTTTTTATCTATTTCTACAAGAAATGCTGTTGGCATTTTTATTGGCATTGCATTGAACTTATAGAGAACTTTTGGTAGTATCGCCATTTTGATGATGTTTGTTCTGCCTATCCATGAACAGGGTATATTTTTCCATCTTCTAAGGTCTTCTTCTATATCTTTCTTTAGGGTTCTGTAGTTTTCATTGTATAAATCTTTCACCTCTTTTGTTAGGTTGATTCCCATGTATTTTATTTTTGGGGGGATATTGTGAATGGAGTAGTTGTCCTCATTTCCGTATCAGAAGATTTGTCGCTGATATACAGGAATGCATTTGATTTATGCGTGTTGATTTTATACCCTGACATTTTGCTGAATTCATTTATTAGCTCTAATAGTTTCTTTGTAAACCCTTTTGGGTCTGTTAGGTATATAATCATGTCGTCAGCAAATAGTGATAATTTAAGTTCTTCTTTTCCTATTTTTATGCCTTTAATTTCTTTCGTCTGTCTAATTGCTCTGGCCAGTGTTTTGAGAACTATGTTGAACAGAAGTGGTAAGAGGGGGCATCCCAGTCTTGTTCCAGATCTTAGAGGGAATGCCTTCAATTTTTCTCCATTCAGAATGATGCTGGTCTGTGGCTTATCGTAGATTGCTTTTACAATGTTGAGGTATGATCCTGTTATCCCTAATTTTTCTAGAGTTTTGAACATAAAGGGATGCTGTACTTTGTCAAATGCTTTTTCTGCATCTATTGAGATGATCATGTGGTTCTTATTTTTAAGTCTATTGATGTGGTGAATAACATTTATTGATTTCCGTATATTGAACCAGGCTTGCATCCCAGGGATGAATCCTACTTGATCATGGTGTATAATTTTTTTGATATGTTTTTGAATCTGGTTCGCCAAAATTTTATTGAGGATTTTTGCATCTAGGTTCATTAGAGATATTGGTCTGTAGTTTTCTTTTTTTGAGGTGTCTTCGTCTGGTTTAGGGATTAGTGTGATGTTGGCCTCGTAAAATGTATTTGGAAGTTCTCCCTCTATTTCTATTTCCTGAAATAGCTTGAAAAGTATTGGTGTTAGTTCCTCTTTAAAGGTTTTGTAAAACTCTGCTGTATACCCATCCGGTCCTGGGCTTTTCTTAGTTGGTAGTCTTTTGATGGTTTTTTCTATTTCCTCTATTGTTATTGGTCTGTTTAGGTTGTCTATATCCTCCTGACTCAATCTGGGCATATCATATGCCTTAAGAAATTTATCTGTACCTTCACTATCTTCTATTTTATTGGAGTATAAGGATTCAAAATAATTTCTGATTATCTTCTGTATTTCTGAAGTGTCTGTTGTGACATTGCCTTTTTCATCCCATATGTTAGTAATTTGGGTTGTCTCTCTTCTTCTCTTCGTTAACATGGCTAATGGTCTGTCGATCTTATTTATTTTTTCAAAGAACCAACTTTTAGTTATGTCTATTTTTTCAATTGTTTCTTTTGTTTCGATTTTATTAATTTCAGCTCTGATTTTAATTATTTCTTGCCTTCTACTCCTATTGCTGTTGTTTTCCTCTTCTTTTTCTAGGATTTTGAGATGAAGTATGAGATCATTTATTTGTTGGTTTTTCCTTTTTTTAAGGAATGAACTCCAAGCAATAAATTTTCCTCTTAGAACTGCTTTCAATGTGTCCCATAGATTCTGATATGTTGTGTCTTGGTTTTCGTTTAACTCTAAGAAGTTTTTAATTTCCTCCTTAATGTCTTCTATAACCCATTGATCATTCAGTAGCCTATTGTTCATTCTCCAAGTGATTCCTGATTTTTCCTTCCTTCTTTTATCATTGATTTTCAGTTTCATTCCATTATGATCAGACAAGATGCATGGTATTATCTCTACTCCTTTATATTGTCTAAGAGTTGCCCTGTGACATAATATATGATCTATTTTTGAGAAGGATCCATGTGCTGCTGAGAAAAAAAGTGTAACTACTTGATGTTGGATGGTATATTCTATATATGTCAATTAAGTCTAGGTTGTTGATTGTGTTGTTGAGTTCTATAGTTTCCTTGTTTAACTTTTGTTTGGAAGATCTGTCCAGTGGTGAGAGAGGTGTGTTGAAGTCTCCCATGATTATTGTATGGTGGTCTATTAGACTCTTGAACTTGAGAAGTGTCTGCTTGATGAACATAGCTGCACCATTATTTGGGGCATATATATTTATGATTGTTGGTGTATGGTTCCCTTGAGCAGTATGTAGTGTCCCTCTTTATCCCTTTTGATTAACTTTGGCTTGAAATCTATTTTATTAGATATGAGTATGGACACTCCTGCTTGTTTCCATAGTCCATATGAGTGGTATGATTTTTCCCAACCTTTCACCTTCAGTCTATGTATATCTTTTTCTATCAAATGCGTCTCCTGCAGGCAGCGTATTGTTGGGTCTTGTTTTGTGATCCATTCAACTAGCCTGTGTCTCTTAATTGGTGAGTTTACGCCATTAACATTTAGGGTTATTATTGAGATATGGTTTGTTCTTCCAGCCATATTTGTTTATTGACGATACTAAACCTGGTTTGTTTTCCTCTTTGATTACTTTCCCCCATTTACTGTCCTACTTCCCAATGTTGGTTTTCAACGTTATTTTCCACTTCCTCTTCCTGTAATGTTTTGCCAAGGATTTTTTGAAGAGAAGGTTTTCTAGCTGCGAATTATTTTAACTTTTGTTTATCGTAGAAGGTTTTAATTTCATCTTCCATCCTGAAGCTTAATTTCGCCGGGTACACGATTCTTGGTTGGAACCCATTTTCTTTCAGTGTTTGAAATATGTTATTCCAGGATCTTCTAGCTTTCAGCGTCTGTGTTGAGAGATCCGCTGTTATCCTGATTTGTTTACCCCTAAATGTAATCTGCTTCCTTTCTCTTTTAGCTTTTATAATTCTTTTCTTATTCTGTATGTTGGACATCTTCATTATAATATGTCTAGGTGTGGATCTCTTATGGTTTTGCACATTCGGCATCCTGTAGGCTTCTAGGATTTGGGATTCTTTCTCATTCCTCAAGTCTGGGAAGTTTTCTCGTATTATTTCATTGAATAAATTATTTATTTCTTTGGTTTGGAGCTCTGTGCCTTCCTGTATCCCAATGAACCTTAAATTTGGTCTTTTGATATTATCCCATAATTCTTGGATGTTCTGCTCATGGTTTCTTAGCAGTCTTGCTGAGCTGTCTATGTTCTTTTCCAGTTGAAATACTTTGTCTTCATTGACTGATGTTCTATCTTCTAAGTGATGTACTCTGCTGGTAGTATTCTCAATTGAGTTTTTAAGTTGGTTTATTGCTTCCTGCATTTCTAGGATTTCTATTTGTTTGTTTTTTATTACCTCTATCTCCCTGTGAAATTGATCTTTTACTTCCTGGATTTGTTTGTCAATGTGATCTTTCATTGTCTGATTTTGCTGTCTCATGTCTTCCTTGAGACTCCAGATCATCTGAAGTATATATATCCTGAACTCTTTCTCTGATATTTTCTCTGTTGCAGCTATTGCCTCTTCTAAAGTTGAGTTGACCTGCATTGCTTGTGGTCCTTTCTTTCCTTGTCTTTTCATACTGCCACGTGGTTAAGAGCCGGGTGGGTGGGGCAGCCGTTCGCAGAGCGAGAGATGGACCTCCCGTGAGAGCCCAGATGGTGGAGGGCACCTGCCGGTTGGGTGGGGCGGGCCGCGCAGCTCCGGGTGCCAGCCGCTAGCCGAAGCGGGTGCTGGCTGCAGGACTAAACTCTTGCACCCGCCGTGGAGCCACCTGTGGAGCCGGGTAACTGCGGCCGCATGGTTAAGAGCCAGGCGTGTGGAGCAGCAGCTTGCTGAGGGAGAGATGGGCCTCCTGTGGTAGCCCAGATGGTGAAGGGCACCTGCTGGTTCGGCCGCGCAGCTCCAGGTGCCAGCCACTTGCAGAAGCGGGTGCTGGCTCCAGGACTAAACTCCTGCACCCGCTGTGGAGCTGCCTGTGGAGCCAGGAAGCTGCGGCCACGTAGTCAAGAGCCAGGCAGGTGGGTGGGGCAGCCTCTCCCTGAGCAAGAGATAAGCCTCCCGTGTGAGCCTAAATGGTGAAGAATGCCTGCCGGTTCGGGCAGGGCGGGCCAGCTGTTGGGTGCTGGCCGCTTGCAGTAGCGGGTGCTGGCTGTGGGACTAAACTCCTGCACCTGCCCTGGAGCTGCCTGTGGAGGCCGTGTGGTCTAGAGCCAGGCAGGGGTGTGGGGCAGCCGCACGCTGAGCCAGAGATAGGCTTCCCGTGAGAGCCGCTTGCAGGAGCGGCTGATGGCTGCAGTACTGTACCTCTGTGCCCGCGTGGCCAGCCAAGATCCACTTCTCTGGGACAAACTGTCACTTCCAATAAACCTACCAGTTCTCGGCTGCACTCCTCTTAAGGGAATTTTGTTAGAAGTTCCTCCGTAGGTAGGCTGCGGCTGTTGCAGTGGGTCGTTCTGGTCCCGTTAAAGTGGAAACATTGGAATCGCTGTTTCCTCGCCGGCCGCCATGTTTTGTCAATTTTTAAAATTGTTTCCTTTGTTTTGATTTCATTGGTTTGAGCTCTAATTTTCATTATTTCTTGCTTTCTATTGCTTTTGCTGCTGATTTGTTTCTCTTTTTCTAGGATTTGAGATGTAATATGAGGTCATTTATTTATTAGCTTTTTTTTTTTTAAGGAATGAACTCCATGCAATGAACCTTTCTCTTAGTACTGCTTTCATAGTGTCCCAGATTTTGATATGTTTTGTCTATGTTCTCATTTACCTGTAAGAATTTTTGATCTCCTTCTTTATGTCTTCTGCAACCCATTGTTCATTCAGTAGCATATTGTTCAGTCTCAATATGATGGAGACATTTTTATTTTTCACTTTGTTGTTGATTTCTAATTTCATTCCATTATGATCTGATAAAATGCATGATTGTATCTCTCTACTTTTTTGTATTTGCTAAGAGTTGCTTTGTGGCATATTATATGGTCTATTTTTGAGAAGGATCCATGTATTGCTGAGAAGAAAGTGTACCTGTTTGATGCAGGTTGAAATATTCTACATATGTCAGTTAAGTCTAAGTTATTAATTGTATTATTGAGTTCTTTAGTTTCCTTAATCAATTTTTGTTTGGAAGATATATTTAGTGGTGAGAGAGGTGTGTTAAAGTCACCCAAAATTATTGTGTTGTGTTCAATTTGAACTTGAGAAGAATTTGTTCGATGATCATGGCTGCACCATTGTTTGGGGCATATATATTTATGATTGTTATGTCTTAATGGTATATGCTTCCTTCAGCAGTAGATAATGTCCATCTTTATCCCTTTTGATTAACTTTGGCTTGAAGTCTACTTTATTTAATATGAGGATGGACACCCCTTTTTTCTTCTGCAGCCCATGTGAGTGGTATGATTTTTCCCAAACTTTCACCTTCAGTCTCTGTATGTCTTTTCCTATCAGATGAGTCTCTTGGAGGCAGCATATTGTTCTTTTTTTAATCCAGTGTGCTAGCCTATGTCTTTTGATTGGTGAGTTTAAGCCATTAAAATTCAGGGTTACTATTGAGACATGGTATTCCCAGCCATGTTTGTTTATTTTGGTTATTTAACTTGACTTGATTTTCTTCTTTGATTAGTTTTTCTTTTAGAGTACTACCTCCTTCTGCTGATTTTCATTGTTGTTTTTCATTTCCTCTTCATGGAATATTTATCCAAGAATGTTTTGTAAAGCCAATTTTGTGGCCATAAATTCTTTTAACTTCTGTTTATCATGGAAGGTTTTTATTTCATCTTCAAATCTAAAGTTTAAATTTGCTGGATAGAAGCTTCTTGATTTGCACCCATTTTTATTTGTAATTTTTTATTATTTGCTCAACCCAATACACTGATCTTGACATATCATACATTTGATTCAAATAGTGTATGAATTCTCATTTTTCCACGTGTACAGATTGCAGGATCACATTGGTTATACATCCATGTGTATACATACAGCAATCTTAGTGTTTCAGATGTATTCTGCTGCCCTCCCTATCCCCCCTCCCCTCCCCTCTCATTACCTCTCTCTTCTCATTCTACTTTGACACTCATCTCTCTCTTTTTTCTTCCTTTCCCCCCTCACACCATCGTATATGTATTTTGTGAAACCATGATGGTCTTTTTCCATCTTCCATGCAATTTCCCTTCTCCCTCCCATTCCCTCCCACCTCTTTTACTTGTTTTGTGGTAATCTTCTTCTCATGCTCTTCCTCTCTACTCTGTTTTGAGTCACCTCCCTTATATCAGGGAAGACATTCAGTATTTGATTTTTAGGAATTGGCTAACTTCGCTTAGCATAATCTGCTCTAGTGCCATCCATTTCTCTGCAAATGACACCCATTTTTTTTCAGAGCTTTATATATTTGGTTCCAGGATTTTCTCTCTGTGTTTGTGGCATTGGGGTCTCAGGTGGCTGAGAGGCACAGCCTAGACTTCAGAGAATATCTCTCTGGGGCTTCCAAATGTTAAGGCACTATTCAAAAATCCCAAATAAAACTCTGTGTCTTTTTGAAGTAAAGATAAAGAATTTATTCTGGCCAGGGCCAAGGGAACACAAAGCCGCCAGTTCTGCAGCCCAAGAATTGAATGCTGGTGGGGGGCATCTCAAAAACACAAAAAACCACAAAGAAGGGAGGCAGGGGAGGCAAGTACAATTATAAGACATATTTTACAAAGTGGAAAGAAAAAAATTCTCAGAATTGGCACCTTTTTGTGCATAGTCAGGAAGCAAGCTTTCATTAGTTTTACAGTTATGGACATTGTTTTCAGGGATCAAGGTGGTAAGGGTGGAAATTTTAGCTTCTAAGTGAATGGGCTCATGCAGAAATGGGGGCCAATTCTACCCAGGGTGAATTGTCTGAACAAAATTGGGTCAGACTGACTTAATTTTCAAATCATCCCATAACAAATCCATTTACAATTTTTTTTATTAATGTCCTATGGAAACACGTAATGCTGGGACCCACTGTTCCACACCCATACATGCACATTCCATGTTCAGTGAGATTCATTCCACTCTTTTTCCCTTTTTATGTTCCTTCTTCTTCCTCCTCAACCCCCTCCATCTATTCTACTGAACTTTTCTCTATTTTTTATTAGTTGTTCAAAATATTACAAAGCTCTTGACATATCATATTTCATACATTTGATTCAAGCAAATTATGAACTCCCATTTTTTGATGAAATTACCTCTCCCTTCTTTTGTTCCCTCTCTCTTTTTCTTGTATTTTTTAATCTCCACCTTACTTGCCTTACTTTGGATTAGCTTCCCCTTAGTAGAGAAAACGTTTGAAGTTTAATGTTTTGGGACTAAATTATTTCACTTAACATAACTTATCTTCATTTTAACCTTTAGATTCGATAACCAATAACAGGAGCAAAGATCTACCAACAAAAATAACTATTTTATAGATTTTTTAGTGTTGTTCATATACTTACTTTTACCAAAATCCTGGATATTTTCATATGGTTTCATGTTAATATTTAGCAAAAAAATAGTATCCGTTTCATTATAGTAGTCACAGGAGGCTATGCAGTCCTTCTCTCATTCTGGTAAAATGTCTTAAACTTTGTGACTTTCTTGTTGCTAAAATAATTTATCACCATTGGGTTTTATTGATTAAACACCCTAGAAAATTTAATGGGTGTGAACCATTTATAATTCTGCAGGGTTACAGGGCATTCTCCGTGGCAAATTAGATTTGAGTTCCAACTGTTTTTTATGACAAGTGAAATCTGTGCCCAAACTGGTGTGTTTTAAGGTGACCAGTTAATCAGTCTGCTGATTTCACAATCTCAATGGGCCTGATTAGGGTGATTAAAATATGAACTTCTTAAGTTTTATGTGTAAGCTTAAGTTGTTAGATAATAGTCAACCAGAATTATATCTACAAGGTAGAAAAACATTAGATACATGTCATGATTGGTGGCAGTCAAGGTCTGCCTTTCAGGACTCACTTTGATATATATCATCTGTGACAAATTGTTAATGAAATCTTGACTTTTAGTGACAGGCTCTAAAGCAAGGCCTAACAGCATGTTCCTGGGTGACATAAATTCTCATTCTTACCTTACCTGAACTGGTTATTTTCTACACTTTCTGAGGTTTTTGTGGTCCCCTGAGGTTTTTGTTTAATATTCAACCAGAATTTTGCTAGTGAGATAGTGTTGTAAAAAGCTATTGGATACATGTCATCCTTGCTGACATTGTTGGAATTGTGACATCTTCCAGCTTGCTGCTAGTCTCAGTCACCTCACTTTCTCTAAGTACATGTAATTGAAAGATTTAGACTTAGAAGAATATAGATTTATTTCCATGGTCAGGTGTGTGAGTGATAGATTTGTGTCTATGTTTCTGGATTCCTGAAAAGATTTCCCTTTGATACTGTTACAATTTCCTCCTCTTTTTTCTAAAACTCCATTTATGTTTTTATCTGGCTGTTTCCCAACTCTCCCAACCTATGGGCATTTTGCAATTCTAAAAATGCTTCCACTTTTTCAGTTTAGTTACAGTAATGACTATATGCCTCACTACCAATTTCTCTATAAATCGGTATTTTATTACTAAAATGAAGAATTTGAGGCAGGATATTTTGTAAAGAAATGATGCCATTCAGTCACATCCATGCTGCCCCAAATGATAGAAATTCATCATTTGTAAGGTTGAATAGTGTTATCTCTTGTATACACTCCATCTTTCCTTTTATCCATTCATTAATTCATGGAAACTAAAGTTGATTTTTATTCTTGGTTATCATGAATAATATTGCAATAAACATGGGAGTACACATGCCTCTATGACACATATTTTATCTTAATAAATATCCAGAAGTGGAATGCTGAATCATATAGCAGTTCTATTTCTAATTCAATATTTGTTGTGTGCTTATAGGATTAGCATATTTTTCCTGTTACATGTTAAACTTCATGAGAGCAATAATTCTGACGTTTATTTGCAGTGCTGTTGCATGTCCCAAACACAGCAGGCATGCAGCCGAGCCAATTCATAGTGTCACTGAGGTAAGGAACACACCTTCTCCAATGCTAAGAGAGAACGCCATGGGACCTGCCACTTTCCCTACAACATCCAATCATGAGGCCTACAAGAGTTGGTTGTTCCCCTTCTTCAGCAATCAAAGATAGATACCACCTCGTTTCCCAAATAGACCTAATCAAGTGTGCTTCTACTGAGAAGTGTAGGCTCTTGAGAACAGAATTAGAAAAAAATCTTGTTTGCATTTAAAAAATTACTCTCTATTTTTCACAGTCAAGTTTAGAAATTGTGAAAATTGAATCTAACACTCAAATCATTTCAGCACAACACTGCCTCCCTGCAATGAGAGCAAATACTTAAACAATGGAAATCAGTACAGGTTTCCCATAAGAGGAGAAACTTGGGCTAACGATGTAAGGTATAATATCAGATTCATGGAGATCCTTACAATACTCTGTATCCAGTGATAGGATCTGAGCCTAATGCCCTGTGAATATTATTTGAGACTCCACATTGATAGTATATAAATAATACTGAGACGAAACTCAAATATTCAATGTTGACAAAAACATTTATTATACTTAGATGGTTGCTGTAGTTATCTGTTTGTCATTATTTTTGGCCAGAACACCTGAATCTTAGTCATCTTTGTAATCTCAGCACTTAGAGCAGACCTCTAAAAGTCATGCAGATGCTTCAATACAACAAAGAGTAGATGGGAGACAAGGGGTGGTTTGGGTGCTTCCTGTATATGTTCAAATAAATTGTCAGTTTGCAAACTTTTTATGTTAGAAAACATTGCTTCTGGGGAATCAAATGGCACAAAGAACATGTCTCTTATTATTATCCCCTGTAGAGTAAGACCATTTGCATCAGTTGGGAAATAGTTCTGACTATATTTCATTCCCAAGTAATGATAGCTATTGCTTTTTTAAAAAAAAAAACATCAGAAATATATCTGTTGCTCAAAACATTACATTGATCTTGACATATCATATATCATATGTCTCTTATTATTATTCCCTGTAGAGTAAGACCATTTGCATCAGTTGGGAAATAGTTCTGATTACATTTCATTCCCAAGTAATGATAGCTATTGATTTTTTAAAAAAATCAGAAATTTATTGGTTGCTCAAAACATTACATAGATCTTAACATATCATATATCATACATTTGATTCAAATGGGGTATGAATTATTATTATTCCCACATTTACAGATTGCAGGATCACACTGGTTATACAGCCACATTTATACATACTGCCATAGTGTCTGTTGTTTTCTGCTGCCCTTCCTATCCCCTTTCTATCCCTTCCTCTCCTCCCCTTCCCTCACCTCACCTCTCTCTACCCCCTCTACCATAACTCATTTTTTTCTCTATCTTATTCCCCTTCCCTTCACATCCTCTTATATGTATTTTTGTATAACAATGTGGGTCTCCTTCCACCTTCCATGTAATTACCCTCTTCTCTCCCATTCCCTCCCACCTCTCATCCCTATTTGATGGTGATCTTCTTCTCACGCTCTTCCTCCATGCTCTGTTTTGAGTCACACCTCTTATATCAGAGAAAACATTTGTCATTTGTTTTAGGGATTGGCTAACTTCACTTAGCATAATCTGCTATAATGCCATCCATTTCCTTTCAAATGCCATGATTTTGTTATTTTTTAGTGCTGAGTAATATTCCATTGTATGTGAAGTCTAACCACCCTGGTTAGGGCCTAAGATGACAAGGGCAGAGGAACTGTCACGTTGGACTTGGTAATGGCACAGTATTTGTAATTATATGCTTTAGAGGAAAATGAAAACATATGAATTTCCACAGGAAATTTATTTCCAAAAAGAATAAGGAAGGCATTGGGATTAAGTTGCCAGTGGTTATAAGATGACACTCTGACCTTGTTTTAATGCATTCTGTGGACCCCACTGATGGAGTCATAGAGGATGGTCCTACTCATCAATACCTTCAGTATCTCACTGATTTTTCTCCCTCCTCTTTGTCCTTGCTGAGGGAGGGGCGGGGAAGGAAGGAGGGAAAGAGAGAAAGAGAGTGAGAGAGAGAGAGAGAGAGAGAGAGAGAGAGAAGAGAGAGAGAGAGAGAGAGAGAGAGAGAGAGAGAGAGAGAGAGAGAGAGAGAGAGAGAGAGAGAGAGAGAGAGAGAGAAGAGAGAGAGAGAGAGAGAGAGAGAGAGAGAGAGAGAGAGAGAGAGAGAAAGGGGGAGAGGTGTTCTTACTTCTAAAAATGCCACAGGGGAGCTGCTGAGGAAATAACTATGAGATAGGAACAGAATCTCAACTGATTTGCTGTTGCAGTCATGGATCTGGCTATGTCTGATGTTGACCCTGTTAGGAAATGGCAAGTACTGAGAAATGAAAAGCAGAAGACTTTTGAAACTCATTTCACGTTAGCTCTATCTATACTATTTTGTTGTGATCCACAGCTTTTGTGAAGTCATTTGCATTCACTGAGCCTCAGTTTCAACCTCTGTGAACTGGGGTTCACTCTATGAAACAGAGTCCATTAAAGTCAAAGAGAGAAGTCAGGCATATGTAAGAATTTCCTGGGTTATCAATCCCACCATTCCTGGTGATTGCCTCCCAGCTTTTCTTCCTGTCCTTTTCCTTGTCTGTAAGTATCTCTGCCACATATATCCCTTAATCACATCTCTGCAGAGTGTCATTTTTGAAACATTCCACAGGAATACCACATGCATGGCTGTATCTGAGCCCATTTATGTGTCTTCTGCTCACATAAAGCTATTTCTGGGTAAGGAGACTGTGTGCCAGGAGACTCTACCTGGTACAACACCTCCCCTTGGCCTTGAATCAATGCATGGATAAATAGATGTATTTCCTTACTGCATTTTAAATGAAGAGCTTTTGTGTCTGTCTATGGTCTCCTAAAGAAATCTTTAACTCAAAAGTAACAAACTATGATGGTCAACAATTTGTGCTGCTTGATAAGCTCCAAAGCAAAGAAAAAAGGTTGCGGATATTTAGTATTGAGATGTCCACCTACACAGGCCACTGTTCAGTAGCCCATATACTTAAATCCAGAATAATGGGGTGAAATGAAAGTGGTTATCTGTAACCACTGAACGTACCAATAACACTGATTGAGGTGCTTATTGACTTCCCACAGAATAAGCACTAAAAGGAGGTAAGACTGAATGTGTACATTTCTTTTCAATTACCAATCTGGGGAGGGAACTTGGGTTCTCGAAGTATAGGTCATGAATAACCTATAGTTATAGTTACAGAGAACTGCTTATTGTTTTTACATAGAACATGCATTCAGAGGAAGTCAGAGTAGCGGTGTTTATAACCCTTTTCCAACTGCCAGGGTGCAGAGGGCATTCAACCCCTCCAACTACAGGTGGGGCAAAGGTGGCCCTACTCCTGGCCAACATACTATCTCCATCTCCTCTTCCATAATGTAAAAATGCAGGCTGGCCTCACCAAATACATCTGGGCAAAGAAGGGAAGCTCTGCAGGGACAGCCTTGCATAGCGCAGCCCTAAAGATTTTCATCTTCAGCTGTCAGGAAAACTCAGTGTAGAGAATTGTCCATGGAAAGCTGTGATAGACCTGATCCCCAACTTCTCCATGGAGATCTGGATTCTCTTCACAATCAGCCTGGTGTTTCTCTGTCTGTGAGTAGTTGTCCAGGCCCTTCTCCTCTGTAACCCTGGAATTGAGGTGTTTTTTTAGGGCCTTATTTTTTTAAAGTGTTTGGAAAGTCAAAACAGATAATGCTAGAAATGAATAAGTTTCTATTAATCTTAACTAGATGCTTAATATCTGCTTGAGTTACTACCCCTTCCCCCAACTTCTTATTCCTGTGTCTATGGGGGTTATTGACAAAATTATTTCCTGGGATGATCTGATTAACTGAATTCTAGACCCAGACAAATGATCCAGAATACAATGGAGGCAATTTATACAAAATAAAAAATTTTAAAAAAACTGACTGCCATGTGCAGTAGGAACCTCGCCCCTTTCTCTATTTACTTTGGGAATACTGGAGGCATCTGGATTATTTGGAGATTTGTTTTATTATCTTTACCTTCTCCATTATGTCTGCTGGAGGATATGTGTTGCTGTCTTGTGGATATCAGGTATTCCTGTTCTCCTCCCTCCTACTCTCCAGCATCATTTACAAAAACCTCCACAGTGCACCCCCTCCCTAGTGGGAGGGTCACACTCCACCTTCCCTCTTTTCTGTGATCTTCCCCTGGAACCTCCATCCCCTCCTATAATTCAATTTCTACATCATGTAATGTGCAGAACCATTTACCTCTAAGTGTTGAACTTTTAGAGCAGAGACAGCTGTTGGAAATACAGAGGAGGAATCCCAGAGCCCAGCTGGCCTTGCTGAGAAATGCCTGTGGATCCTTTAAATACAAGTTTTTCCTGAAATAAATTTTATAGTATTTTACAAAAGTTACTAGATTTTTACAGAATATTTGACACACTGTCGGCTTTAAAGGCTCCTCTCTGGAGAAGAAGATATTAATTCAACCATCTGGAACACATCACAGTTTCTCTTTTGATATTGCACAGTGCATCTCTTGCTATGAACAGGAAGAAACTTGAACTTCAAAGGGCACCTCTATTGTAACTGAAAGGTCTCTTGGGGAACATTACTTTCATACACATAGAACTTTTCATACCTTCCCCACTTTTCACTATGGAACCAACCTTCTGGGAATAACAGCTACAGGATTTAATGGTTGTTGGCAGCCTCTTTTCTTTTTCTCTCTTCTTTCTTAAGTTTGCCCCATGTCAGCCACATTGGAGTAAAGAGGTTTGCAGGATCCAGAACCCACAGCTGTGGGTTTCAGGACATGACATATCAAAGATGAGTTGCAGGCAGGCCTGCCCTAGGGAGCATCAGCCCTAATGGGTTTCATACAGAGGTAGTTGATGGGACAGAGGCAACAAATGAATGGCTTTGTAACTGACCCTCTTTATAAGTGTGAGCATGGCTGGCACTGTGCTGACCCTGCAAGCATCACTGGTTTTAGATTTCATGAGGAGAGGAATGGCCTCAACATTGGTTCCTTGGTAACCCATTTTTGTGCCCAGTGCCACTCAGGTGAAATGTGGAAAATCAGCCTTCTCTACATGTCAAATCATACGGAGTGTCTGATGACAGCAATTTTGGTATCTCTGAAGGGGTTCAGATTTCTCTAATGTCATGGGAAGCCTTGAACTCAGTTGTCATTCTATATAAATAATAGCACTGTGAGCACTCCCAAATCTTTCTGGGAAGACAGATCTAACTGCCAGATCCTAAAATAGGAGCATGCTTCAGAGAAAAGAAAAAATATAAAACCCTCAGAACAAATTGTAAGAACGATATTACCACAGGTGCTTCATGAGTTTGTGATGTTGAGAAGATGCACTTAAGCAAAATCTTATCATTCGAGGAAAAGAAAAAAATCTTTCTATTTCTAGCGCATTTATTATTCTATGAATGAGAATCGTAATTTCATGGAATAATCAATTTCACCAATTGACATAGGGAAATCAAATGCCCTGGCAAAATTTTAGTCTTAACCTTTCAGGAACACTGTAGTTTGGGGATGTTTATCAACTATTCATTTTAGGATGGGATCATAAAGAATTCAGTTTCTTTTAGTTAATCATGAGTTTTAGGAGGTCCCTCACTAGAGGTGGAGGGGGAGAAGGTGGGTTAATGCAATTATTGCTTTGCGGATTTTGCTGTCATTATATCACCTACATGTCACCTCCCTGACTTGACTGCTCTAGTTTCTGAGTCTGTGACAGGCAAGCCCCACAGACTTTCACTATTTCTGTGACCTGGCTTTCTCTTTTACAGTATAGCTAGAGGACCTCCTCATGTGGACTTTTAAAGGAGCTGGAGATTCTGAGAGCAAAACCTCTGTTGTTTGGGGGAACTATTCTGGCTTGCTGCAAGGTAAGTGTTGCTTAAGTTCCCATTTTGCTTCTCCTGGTTGCAAAGATCAACTTAGTTCCATTTAGATGCTGCTCCTTGGGAAGAAGTGCTGAGGTTTCAGAAACTGTGTGTTGGCTCCACAGAGTACCCCCAGGATTTTCCTGGGGCTCTAACCTCATTTCTTTGAAGCCTAGTGTTTGCCTCAGGTTCACAGCCAAAATCTCTGGCACATTCACAGGATTTTATTTGTTCCAGTGAAAGACTCCATGCATTTTCTCTCTGAAAAAGCAATAATTTCTTCTCCATTTATCCCAAATGAACTTTTCAGTAGATGTGTCCCAAAATCCACATTTCTGTGACCTACTTTTGCATTTTAACAATGGAAAGATTTATTCTTAACTTTCAGAAGTGAAAACTCAGGGCAAGTGTTGAACTTGCCTTGTCCTTGTGTAGAGGTGGCAGTTCTCTATCTCTCCATGGTGAGTGGGAACTCACAAGGCAAATTTTCTGATATTTGCTCACTTACTCACTTTCTACTCCACACTATGCCTGGGATATACATAAGTCTGTTGGTCTAAGCAGACCACTGGTTTCTTCAGATTCCTAACTCTATGAGAACTTGAGGAGAGAGCTCATGAGGTAAGAGGAAAGCATGCCCCTGGAGGAGGTGAGCATTTTGCCGGGTCTTGCTTTTTAATTCAATCTGCCAGTCTGGGTCTTTTGATTGATAAGTTTAGGCCATTAACAGTTAAGGTTATTATTGAGATATAATTTGTATTCCTTGTCATTTTGCTTCTGGTTTTTAATTTGATTTAGTTTCTCCTTTGGTTGAATATTACTTTAGTGTAGTTTCTCCCTTTGCTGGTTTCCACTTTTTTAACTTCATCCTCATGAAATATTTTGTTGAGAATGCTCTGTAGCTCAGGCTTTCTAGTTGTGAATCCTTTCATTGTTTGTGATCATGGAAAGTTTTAATTTCATCTTTAAACCTGAAACTTAATTCTGCTGGATGTGAAATTCTTGGTTGGCTTCCATTTTCTTTTACATCTTGAAATATTTTATTCCAGGAACTCCTACCTTTGAGGGTCTGGGTTGAGAAAACAGTTGAGATCCAAATTGGTTTCCCCCATGTGTAATTTGATTTCTTTTCTCACAGCCTTTAAGATTTTATCTTTATTCTCTGTTAGTCATTCTGATTCTAATGTATCTTGGTGTAATTTTGTACATCAGGGGTCCTGTAAGCATCTCATATTTAATCTTCCATTCCATTTTTTAGGTTTGGTAAATTTTCTGATATTATATCATTAAATTATTGCTGCATTCTTTTGGTTTGTATCTCTGCTTCTTCATCTATTCTTATAATTCTTAAATTTTTTTCTTTTCATGTTATCTCATAAATCTTGGATGTTCTATTATGGTTTCTGACTATCTTCTCTGCAGAGTCAACTCTATCTTCAAGATTATATATTTTGTCTTCATCACCTTAGGTTCTGTTTTCCAAGTGGTACAGTCTGTTGGTGATGCTTTGTAGTGAATTTACAATTTGGTTTATTTATTCCTTCATTTTTGAGGATTGTGGGTTTTTTCCCCAGAATCTCTATGTGTTTCTTGAAGTAATCTTCTGCTACCTCTATTTTATCTCTTATCTCATTATTGGAGTGATGTATTGTCTCCTGTATTTTCTGTCTTACATTATTCTGTGCCTTGAAAATCACTTTAATTGTGTATGTTTTGATGTCCTTCTCTGACATTTCTTCTACTTAGCTGTCAATGTATTCTATTATTGTACCATCTTGGTTTGTTTAGGGTCACTTTTTTCTCTTGTTTTTTTTTTAATGTTGTTCATGGGTCTACCTCTATAGCAGTATAGATCTGAGGTATTACAGTTTCTACTGTATAATCTTGTAATGTCCCTGCAGGTTACCAATACCTCAACGTTAAGGGGTATATTAATATTTACAGCATCAAAAGCAAACAATATGCAGCCTTAAACTACGTAATTCCTACTTGGACAATTATAGTCTTGTCACAGTAAACAGAAATAATTTATTCAATTAGTGTCCACATTAAAAATAGTAGGGTTGCATAAGGGTATACAGTTTTGAATGATGAACAAAACGGAGGCTATAGGATGTGGGATTTGTGATGTAGAATGTGAGAATATAGAGATATTAAGTCCTAGGGAGAGTGAAAGGGGTATGAAGCAAAGTAGGCTAGCAAGGATACCTCTGGTGTAACCAGGATAGAACCTTGGTGATGGTCTTTCAAGTCCTGGATGTTGTCTCTAGATGGAATTGAGCCAGAAGAGCCATGCATTGGTAGATGTGGTTTGGACTTTTCCTTCACATGTGCATAGTTTATCTCCTCTTCCGCACACGCAGCTGTGGTCAATCTCATTTTTCTCCTCCATGTGTCTGGATGAGGTCAGTCTCCTTCTCCTACCCACATTGGGATGAGGTCAGGTTCCTCCTCCTCTGTGTGTCTGGCTGTGGTCAGTCTGCTCTTCCTCTGCTCTGGGGCTTAGATCTCTCCGGTCCACCTCCTTCATGTGTGGGGCCAGGTTGGTCTGTTCTACTTCTTCCACATGTTGTCCCAGGAGATCTCTCCTATATCTCTTTACTTTCACCAAGGCAGTTTGTGATTGTTAACACTGTTTTCTAAATGTATAAGAAATTTAAGGATATCCTTTGATTTTTGTAAACCCATGCAGACGTATGATTTTTGTACTATACTCTGGATACTAAACTGTACTGTAAAAGTTAAAAACAGTAAAATAAAAAGCTTAATAGAGCACTTTGCCATGTTGATGTTCTCCAAACTAAAATTATCTGTAACAAAAGTCTCAGATATGTATAGGAATAACAAATTGGGTTGCTATTTATTAATGTCATTTAATGTTTTACAACCAGATAAAGTAATCTGTTGTCAATAAGTTATATATAAAATTTTGTGTTACTCTTCACATTACAATTGAAATATCAATGCACTTTTAAAAATAATGAGAGCCTTATCTGTTTAAGGTAAACGTGTAAAACATGAAAACATTTTGCCACCTACCCACACAAAAGGAAAGTTAACAGCCCCCTTAGCCTTTCTCTGATCCAGGTTTTAAATGTAATGTTATTTTGTGTTAACTAATATTCATATAGACTCAGGAAATAATATATGCCAACTTTATAAAATGACATTTAAAAGGCAAAATTAATCTCAAACCTAAAATACATTACCTAAACTTTGTCAAGTCCCACCTTACCTGAGACAAAACTCTGCCTTCCACCTACTACATGTTAAAATGGCTCCAAAATGAGCTGGATTTCAGGTCAAATAAAGTTATGTTTAGAAGAGTGATGAAGTTTTTAAAGATTACTTTGATCTCAAAGAGGAATATAATGTATAAGATAGCCAAACTTCAAGATAGCTATTACACAAACTAAGCATATTTTTAGTCTTGTTAATTTCATTATTAAGTAAAACAAAGACTATGACTTTGTCTATGTCAAGTAGTTTTACAAAGTATTAATATCTAGTTGGATGGGAACTTATTCACTCATCCTGATTACCCAAATGGCCATGAAGGTAAATGAACTCACAGCGTGGATTTATCTCACCTGAGACAAGACAAAAAAAATATCTCCTGCAAAAGATTGGACAGACTAAGAGACCTCAACCACCCTCTAAAGATAAAACTAAAAAAAAAAAAGAAAAGTTAATTATATTTTTTCTCTTACTCAGAGTGTGTTTAAATCCAGAATTAATAAAAAAAACATATTTTGTGAATCAATTATATATATATATGACTCACAATATATATATTCATTTATATATAAAATATTATATATTCATTGTTATATATATATGATTCACAATATATATTCATTGATATATATATATATATATATATATATATATATATATATATATATATATATATACATATATATATATATGCCATTACAACCTTCTACCTCATTCAAAAGGGAGAAAAGTTATGGGCCAGGATATAGGTCCCTTAACCAGACAAACCATTTTACTCTGAGACTCCATTTCATATAAGAAATTCTTTTGTCAGAAGAAAACCCTGCAACTGCCATCCTGATCTTTCTTAGCAAACCCTGCTTAGAAATGCAAATGTTTCTCTTCTTATTATACAATGTAAAATTATTCTCTTTTTGGTTTCCTTTTTTTTTCACAATGTACCCTAACTACATAGAATGATTGTCTAGATATTAGTAGCTATTCTTTCAGTTATACTCATTTAGGTTTTTTTTGATTCATTTTCCCCTCTGCTTATGATTTTAGAGCTCATGATTTTTGTGTACGGTTTTGAATCATAGTAACAGCCATTTATGTTTAATGTAGGACATGCTTTACGTGTGGTTTTTAACTATAAATGATGTGTTCCAACCCTTGGAGTGGGTCAAGTAGTGCAGACAGTGGTGAATAAAAGTTCCAATTCCTATATTGAGTTTGACTCAGTGATTTATTGTAATCTCATTATAAAAATAAAGCGCTAATTTTCAAAAAGTAGAAATAAGACTAGTAAAATAGAGAAAGGGTAACAAAGGGAATGAGAATAGGAGGGACAGATAAATTACTATGATCTGGAGTGGAGCAAATTATATTCCATGTTGTATGATTATGCACATCCATTTTAATGGGAATCCTGTGTTTACAGACACTGAGTGATTCTTTATAAGAATTATGAGAGAGCAGAAGTGGAGCTCTTCACCACCTCTCTGGTGAGTCAGGGGAAGGGGTTAGTGGGGGTACATGATGCCCTCTGTGACTCCTGAAAATTGGTTAGAAATTCACTTAATGAAAAACAGGTTGGGTCACTCCAGGAGAAGACTATCTTGTATAGAGAAAAGAAAACATATTTTCTTTTATCCTGTATAGAGAAAAGAAAACATGTCACATTTAGGGAGATTGGGATGTGATTAATGATAACAATCCCTTAAAACATCTTATGGAGTTATAGAGTGAGACAAGACTGAAGAGGCCAGCATCTCTTAGTAAAGAAAAATCAGGTGTTGCTGAAGGCAATTTGGTTTTATCCTGTGGGTGTTAGTAGCATTTGGAGAGATTTTAGTACAAGAGAAATGTCAGCTGGGCATCGTGATACACTCCTGTAATCCAAGTAACTCGGGAGGCTGAGGCAGGAGGATCACAAGTCTAAAGGCAGTCTTAGAAACTTAGTGAGGTCATAACCTACTTAGAAAGACCCGGATTCAAAGAAAAAAGTAAAAAGTCTGAGTACCAAAATCAATAAATAAATATTAAAAGGCCCATTTTACAAGGCTCTGCCTGGTGCCTAGCAGGGCATTCCATGGATAAGACTAGCCTGCAGTTCCATCAAGCAAGTTATAAATTCACTGTCCCATGTGGAGGGGAGTGTGCAGGTTTGCAGTGCCTTTCAACATGACCCTATGATGCTTATCTTCTCCTTACGCATTTTCTTTTTCATGAATTCTGATTTCTCTTTGATTTATTGGCTTTGTCCTCATTTACTTCCTGCTTTTCTGACTATCAAAATGATTCAGATTATAAAATGACTGAACTCTTTCTACCTCTGACTGTCTGCTGACTCTAGACATTCAGTAAATTCACATTTAGTAATAAACTAAAGGTTGTCTGTGGATTTGTGTTCACAAGCAGTTCTGCACCATTTCATAACTATGTTGGGAGAATTCTGGGAGGTGTGGAAAGAAATATATAACCCATGTGAGGCTGACACATTAACCAGGTTTTTGAGAGAATCCCTTGCACCTTCAGCAGAATTTGGAATCACAAGTTCTGGCTCCAGGGCCCCACTTCAGGATTAAATTGCCTCCGCAATTTTCTTAATCAGTGTTGGTTTAATGGCTATAACAGGGGAATTAAAACAACCTAACACTAGTTGTTTCACAGAGTAAAATAGGATCTATCATTAAGAGAGATGTAAATGAGCTTTCTAAACTATGAGGTACTCTGTTCCCTTATTGGTTATTTTCAAAAAAAGAAAGGCTCAGGGATGGAGCAGGATGTGAGCAGCCATGATGAAATCTTCTTACTCTTAACCTCAAAATCTTCAGAAGGTTTCTTCTTCCAGAGTGAGGAGGGGAGATAGGATATCCCCCATAGAGTTAAAATGGTATCTTCAACTTGTGCCTTTGTAGGAGACAGAGCTCTGGGCACAACACTTTCAGAAGATTTTGGCCACATTCCAGTCCCTTATCTCAACATA
Organism: Ictidomys tridecemlineatus; assembly: GCF_052094955.1. Taxonomy (NCBI): domain Eukaryota; kingdom Metazoa; phylum Chordata; class Mammalia; order Rodentia; family Sciuridae; genus Ictidomys; species Ictidomys tridecemlineatus. The sequence continues at coordinate 113,144,291 of NC_135486.1, forward strand.
CGTTGCAGTAGGTGAGGCTGATCCTATGTTGCAAGGTTAAGACCCTGGGCTCTAGAGTTAGATGATTTAAATTAGAACAATGGCTCTGGTAGTAATATCTAGGTAACCATGGGTGGGTGAGTTAAACTTTGTGAGACTTAGTTTACTCATTCATAAAATAATGACTATAACCATACAAATCTCATAAAGTTTTTGGATGGATTGTGCCAGATAATGAAGAAGAAGTTTTTAAAACAAAAAAAATACACTAGGAAAGACAATGGAATTAATTGAATGTCACCTTCCTATGTTCATATATGAATACAAGACCACTAAAACTCCACGTCATGTACAACCACAAGAATGTTATTCTTATTAAAATAAGTCATACTCCATGTATGTGTAATTTCAAAACACACTCTACTGTCATGTATATCTAAAAAGACCAAATAAAAAATATAGATAAGTACATTAATTCTAGCTATTGTTTCCTGAGTTATTGATTTCTGTGTGTGGTGCTTTTTTTTTTTTGCACTCCCAATTTACAGACCTCTGTAGATTTTACAGCTCAGGACATCTGTGGCAGGTGTGTCATCTTTTAGTTCCAGTTAATTCCACCTTTTATGCATCCTGTTTATAGGATCTCTTGGTTTCTGCATAAATTAGAGAAATTTGGGGACTATAATATACAAGATAATTAGAGTAATGAGAAAGGGGTGTGTTTCATGCCAAACCTGAGATAGGCAGGCAGTGCTGAGTGGGTCTTCTGATTGGGATAACAAGGCTTTTGGACTTTCTTGGTCAACTTCTCCCACATAAGGAAAGAGGTCCAGGCACACCCAATGCCTCACACTTTTTACACAAATCTCATAAAGTTGTTGGATGGATTGTGCCATATAGTGAAGAAGAAGTTCTTAAAACAAACAGAAAAAAAAACATACACTAGAAAAGACAGTGGAATTAATTGAATGTCACCTTCCTATGTTCATATATGAATACAAGACCAATGAAACTCCACATCATGTACAACCACAAGAATGTTATTCTAATTAAAAAGTTACACTCCATGTATGTGTAATGTCAAAACACACTCTACTGTCATGTATATCTAAAAAGACCAAATAAAAAATATAGATAAGTAAATAAATGGTAGCTATCCTTTCCTGAGTTATTGATTCCTGTATGTGGTGCCTTTTTTATTGCACTCCCAATTGAGAGACCCTCTCTAGATTTTATAGCTCAGGACATCTGTGGCAGATGTGTCATCTTTCAGTTCCAGATTATTTCACCTTTTATGCATCCTGATCAGAGGATCTCTTGGTATCTGCATGAACTGGGGAAATTTGGGGACTATAACATAGAAGATAATTAGAATAATGAGGAAGGTGTGTGTTTCATGCCAAGCATGAGATAGGCAGGCAGCGCTGAGTGGGTCTTGTGATTGAGATAACAAGGCTTTTGGACCTCTTAGGTCAATTTCTCCCCTGTGAGGAAAGAGATCCAGGCACAACCAATGCCTCACACTTTCCACGCCTCCAGTCCCATTGATACTGTTGTTTTTAAATTTTTCAAAGAACGAGTGATTTGAAAAAAAGAAAGGATGAATGTGTTAAATTCTGCTGAAAAGATTCAGTAAAGGATTCTTTTACTTTACAGAATCTATCCCAATCTGTAATTCAAAATCTGTATTAGTGGAATTTTTGTTGTTGCTGTTTAGTGTCTCTTTCCCACAGGAAAGGTTAAACTTCTTGAAGGCCAAGGTTCTACCTGGCTTATGTGTAATGCATTGCTCAGATCCTAAACACAGCAGGCATGCCAGACCAGTCACCCTTCAGTGATACTGGGGTGAGGTATATACTTCCTCCAGTGCAAAGAGGGAATGTCCCTAGATCTGAACCTCTCCTCACCAACACAAACAAAAATGCCAGAAGATTTGGCCATTCCCTCTCCCAGCCACAAAGCTTAGATACCTGCCCCTCAAAATTGGCAAGATGAAGATAGTCCCTACTTTTAAAAAAGGGCATTTGAGAACTGAGGTACACAGATAATATTTCTCTTTTCTTTTATTCATTTTTTTCTTTTTTGTTTTGCATATTTAAGATTACGATCTTTGTGTTTTGAATGTAAAGCATAAACCAGTTTATTACACCTTTTATGCATCCTGATCATAGGATCTCTTGGTTTCTGCATGAAATGGAGAAATGTGGGGACTATTACACCATGAGCAATTTACTTGCCCCTGGACGTCAGAACAGGCTTCTCAAAGAGATGTCACATGTGCTGATGAAGAAAAAAGGGACGGACCATCCCTTGGCAAGAAAGAAGATCCACCATTCAAGATTGATAGGATGCTGTTTCTAATTTCACTATGATTACTTTATTTTGAATCCTGCAATTGCCTGTTTATGTGTGCCTCTCTCAAATCATCAAAATATCTGGGGCTGAGTTTCTATGTAACCAAGTACTTAGAGCAGACATTTATAGATGAACAGTGAACCAAACTTTGTGCCCTTCAACAGGGGAATGGATAAAAAAAAATGTGTTCTATATGCACAACAGAATATTACTCAGTGTAAAGAAATGAATTTATGAAATTTTTTAGTATATAAAGGAAGCTGGAAAATATTGTGCTAAGCCAATCCCAGAAAAACAAAAGGCCGAATATTTTCTCTGATATGCAGATGCTAATTCACAATAAATGTTAGGGGTTAGGGAAGAATAGAATTACTTTGGATTACACAGAAGGGAGTGAGGGAGGAGAGGGTATAGGAGATAAGAAGGATATTAGAATGAATCTATTGTTTGTACACTATGTAGAGATACGAGTGTTGTGTAATCATTTGCATACAGTAATAATGTGTGATTCATTCTATTATTCTTCCCTTTTTATGCTTTATTTTGAGAAAAGGTCTATCTAAGTTTCTTAGGACCTCACTGAGTTTCTGAGGCTGGTTTTTAACTTGCAATCCTCCTGCCTCAGCCTCCAGAGTCTTGGGTATTACAGGCAAAATATAAATTGTCCTACTGTTTGAGATAAATAAGGAAGGAGTCTACAAAATAAGCGCTGTAGGAGATGTGTTTTGGAGGCTGAACAGGAATGTTTTATGAGGCACAAAATCATACTAGGCAGACAAAACTGTGTGGGCAAAGATTTAAGAATGTTTTGATGAAAGTCTGTTTTTAACAGCAGCTATGTTGCAGAGACACATAAGGAGATTTAATGCTAGTGGCTTTGCTTTGGCTTCTCATGATATCAAATAATCTATGTCGTTACAATTTACACAATGATTTATTGATTCCCCACAATATATGAACTAAAAGTATTACAGGAGTTCCAGGCCAGGTACAAAAGCCAGGTCTGGCCACTCACCCCAGAAAACAAACCCAAATGCTAATTGTGAAAAGCAAGAAGAGAACTTTAATACCAGCCACAATGGGATAGATGTTTTAGGCATATATTCAGCATGCTGACATGACCTGAAGGTTTAAATAGAAGAAGAATTGGGGAAGTGGGGAAGAGGTATGCATTTTTAAGTAGTCTTGGCCAAACTGTAGTCTGATGGATCATTATCTCAGTTCTAGCACTCTGAGAAGTCCTTATCACTTGAAGTGGGTAAATTTAACTTACTGCATAGTATGTTCATCTACCAGACCTGGAATGCTAGAAGGGGCAGTGTAGGTCCCATTAAATTATTGCTCCTGTTGAGGGAACAATCTTCTCATGGTGATCTGTCTATAATGCTGTGTCTTTCTGGAAGGGATTGAGCAATGACTGAAAACTTCTAGGCACCACACCAGGTCTCTGAAACAAGGTTCTGTAAAAGCTGATGATTAAATGTTCCCTTTATCTTGCCTCAGTTTTCAAGGGGATATCAAATATATTAAGTAAATTTGGGTTAATAAATGTGGTATTTCCAATTTTTAGATGAGCATTCCTTAAATGATTAACATGTCTATGTGCACAGCTGAGCAGTCAAAAATATTAAGTTAGTAAATGATACCAAATACAGGCAGAACACCAAGCTTTATCCTGCTTTTAGTTATCCACTGAACAGTGGACCTCAGAGTCACTGCATTTACCAAAGGTAGCTTTTTGAAGTTCCTAATATAAAAGGACAATGTAAGACAGTGCATGATTCTTTACCAACTGCAAATAGGACACCTCACCCTCCAATTTCAGGAAATGGAGAGAGTGACCTTTCTTCTGGCTGTAGCTCTTGTCTCACCTCATTTCCCAGCACATAAACTGGCCTTGCACCACTTGGCACAGAAGGGATTCTCTGCAGGCACATTTCTCCAAACAGCATCCCCCAGAGCTGAAAGGAAAATTCAGAATACAGAAGTGTTGAAGGAAAGTAGTGATAGATCTGATTCCAAATTCTTCCATAGAGACCTGAGTCCTCCTATCTATCAGCCTGGTGCTCCTCTATCTATAAGGAGCACCATTAGGAGCACCAACCTGATTAGGCCCCAAATTCCAGAGAAGAGGAGGCTAGCAGCACTTAAGAGTGAAATTCAGACAGAAGTCCACACAGGTTATATCGGACTTCTGTCTGAATTTCACTTTTAATTGCTGTCTAGCCTTTTCTCCTCTGGAACCCTGAATTTGGAGGCCTAATCAGGTTTCTGTTTCCCTTATATTTGGAAGATCAAAGAAATAATGCAATTAAAATTGCTATGAACACTTAAGAAGTTCCTCTTCATCTTGGGCAGACTTCTTGAGCTCCTCCCCACCTCTAAATCCATATTCCTGTGGGTAGAGAAATTGGTGGTGAGGTTTGTTCCTGGGGATGAACTGATTAGCTCTGAGTTTGCACCTAGTGTAATGAACCAGAAATAAACATATACAGCTAATGAATAAGTTATTACATGTACAGTGTAAACTTCAACCTTTTGAGCTTTGGGAATTTCGGGGACAACAAGTTTGCTTGGGTTTTGCCTTTATCTTCTGGGTTTTCTGTCTTCTGCAAAACAAATGTAAAAGTAATATCTCTCATGCATGTAAAAATTCCTGACTCTTCCTGCCCCCAGCACTATTTATACAATGAACCAATTACACCTGAGACTCTCCCGGGAGGCTAACTGCACAAGTTCCTGTTTTCTTTGAACCACTTCTCGCACTCCCCTCCCTCCTAAAACTCAATTCTTCCACCCTGTAATATACAATACTGTTTCTTTCTATATGATGAGTATTTAGAGCAGAGGATACCTGACAGAAATTTTAAGAAGTCTTATTCTTGCTTTATATTGATTAGCATCAGTAAAGAGATGCATTTTCCCCAATATGAAATCTGCAAGCAACCTGAATAACCCCCCAAAGCCAATTTGATTTTACAGTTTTTTCTCTATACTCCAGCAAGAAAACATAAATAAATATCATCTAGTAGAAAATTGTGCTTAATAATGAGATCATGATATCTTGAAGTTGAGGGAGAGAGATTACTTTGATGTGTGTGTAGGAGAGATTCCATGCAGGTTATATTCATTCTTAAAAGTAGGGAATCACAATAGCATGAATAAGGAAAATGTAGATCTAGTTTCAATTCTCTGAAAGTAAAGGTATTAATTTGGGGTCTTATAGTGACATAATCCTCTTTCTAATGACATTTTCTAATAAATTGATGTAGCTTAATTTTCTTGTATTTAGTTACATGATTTGTACAAAAGTGTATGAAACCTACATTACCTTCAACATTCTCCTCTAAATAAGTAGCATCAAGTGCTTATTGCACCTGTATGGAACTCACCATGGATTCTTATTTTATGTTGCATATTTTCTGCTGTGTCAACAGGACTGTACCTGGACTTTGGAAGGTTCTTCCATGTATCTGAATGGAATTGCAGGGCTATTGAGCCATTTATACTTGCCACAATTTCCTTCTCTGCCACTATGGGGCCACCTATACAGAATTAGATGTTTCATGATTAAAACATCTGGCAGAAATCTCTTCTTCACCTTTTCTTCTTCCCCTTGTCTCTCATCTTTGAGTAATGCTGGGGTAGGGCAGGAGTTTTAGGATTCAGAATACTCAGGAATGGGGACTGGTCAACATGACACATCTGAGTTGCTGACTATTCAGCCCAAGGGGGCACCAGCCTTTGTAGATTTTCTTACAAAAAGAGTTTATGTATCGAGACAATAAACAAATTTCTTTTTGATGGACCACTTTGGTGAACATGAGCATGTCTGGCTCTGTGCTGCCATTTGACCATCACCAGTTGGAGGAACACACTCAACAAATAGAGGAATAGTCTGGAGATGATTTTTTAGTCATTCATTCCTCAAAGTGGCACTTAAAGGATGTAAGAGAAATCAGCCTTCTTTATGGCTCAAGTCAATCTCATTTTCTGACAACAGACATGGATGTCACTCAATAGATCTCATATTTTTGTGAGGCCAATGGAAGTCTCATTTTTTTTAAATGACACATTTTTCATTAAATAGAAATAAGAATACTATGAGTGCTTCCAAGTGCCCATGTAAAATCAGATTTAAAGTAGTGCTGGAAGCTGAACCAGGGACATGGCAGAGAGAAGAAAAAGCATAAAAGTTTTGTGAACAAATTGCAAGGAAAAATGTCACCATATTCTCTCAGTAAATTTCCTAAAATTGAATGGACTTCGTTACCCAAAATCTCACCATCAAAATAATGTCAAAACATCAGACCCCCCACCTTTTTTTTACATAGTCTAGAAATCTCTCCATTAAGGAAGGATCAACATACCAAAAAAGACATAGCAAATAAAATGCCCTGGCAGAACACCAGCCTGGACCTCTCAGGAGCACTTATTTATGGGAATGTTTATCAAGTTCAAACCCAAGAATTTGGGCCATGAAGACTAAATATTTTTAGCTAATTATTGTGCTTTTAGTGTTGGGAGGGTGTGTTCTCTAACTGGAATTGGAAAGAAGAGAATGTGCTGATGGGGTTTTCATTATTATGTCATCTACATGTTACCTCCCTCTCTGCCTGGTTCAGTTTCTGAGTCAGAGACTGGCCAGTCCCTTATCTATAGAATGACAGTCATGGTTATCTGGGTTTCTCTTTCACTTTATAGATACAGAATATCTTCACATGGGCTATTTAAGAAGATGAGAATTTCTGGGCCAGCACCTCTACCTTCCTTTGGAACTTTCTGCACTACTACAAGGTGATTGTTGTATCTAGAGTATCTAGGATATTGATGTCCATCTCTTTCCACCATCTGTCCTGCCCTCCAACACCCTGCCAACCCTGCCTATCCTTTACCCAATCAAATTTTTCCAATTTTTCCCATGTCTCCCCACGACATTTTTTGGATCAGCAACTACTTTACTTATCAGAGAGAACATTCAACCTTTGGATTTGGGGCATTGGCTTACTTTACTTAGCATGATATTCTCTAACTCCATCCAATTGCCTACAAATGCCATGATTTTATTTTTTTAAGGCTAAGTAATATTTTATTTGTATATATACCACAGTTTCTGTATCCATTCATCTATTTAAAGGCATCTAGGTTGCTTCCAAAATTTAGCTATTGTGAATTGAGCTACTATGAACACTGATGTGGCTGCATTACTATAGTATGTGGATTTTAAGTCCTTTGGATAGAGGTTGAGGAGTAAGATATCTGAGTCAAGTGGTGGTTCCATTTCAAGTTTTCTAAGGAATCTCTATACTGACTTCTTGATTGGTTGCACCAATTTGCAGTCCCACCAGAAATGTATGACTGTGTATTTTCCCCTACATCCTTGCCAACATTTATTATTGTCTGTATTCTTGATGACTGCCATATAGACTGTCATGTGATAAAATCTTGAGTAGTTTTGATTTGCATTTCTCTGATTATGAAAGATGTTGAACATTTTTTCATATATTTGTTGATCTACTATATATTTCAGAAGATCAGAAGAAAAGTTTCTCTATGCTCACATTTCCTCTCCCAAAAATCTGAGACTTTTTAAAATCACATTCTAATTCTATAATTCTAGACCTAACGTCCACCTGAGAATTCTATACTGCTGTTTTCTCTGTAAAAGCAATCATTTCCTTTTCATACTTCCCCAGTCAACTACTTACTAGACAGGAGCTAAGATCCACATTATTGGAGACTCCCTTTGCAGCATGAAAATATCACCTCTGAAACTTAGCAATAGGAAGATTTATTTTTAAATGTGAAAGCAAAAACTTAGAGCAAGTATTTAATTTGCTGACTCCTGTGTGTATTGGTGCCATTTCCCCTTCTTTTCTAAACTGAGCTAGGAAATTTGAAGGTGACTCCATTTTGTCATTCATCAGTCATTTTTCTCACTCGACAACATGTTTGAGGACAACTGCTTTGTTTTAAATATGAGGTGTCCCCAAAAGCTGATGTATGAGAAAATGCAAAAAAACTCAGAAATGAAGTGATTGGCTTATGAGAGCCTTAATGTGATCATTGCATTAACTGTTATAACTGTAAGCAGGTAGGGTGTGGCTGAAGGAGGTGGGTCACTAGGCCCTGCCTTTGGAGCTTATATTTTGTCCTTGGTGAGTGGGGTTCTCAGTCTGCTTCTTGGTGCTGTGCCCTGAGCTGCTTTCTTCCATCATACTCTTCTGCCATGTTTATCTGCCACAGGTTAGACCAGAACAAAAGAATCAAACATCTTCAAAATGAGACCTCTGAAACAGTGAGCAAAATAAATTTTACATTCTCTACATTGTTCTTTTCAGGAGTTTTGGTCATAGCATGAAAAGATGAACTAAAACAATCACATAAACTTTGTAAAATTAAATTCACTGGTGCTTTAACTTCCTAAGTTTACCAGTATTCTATGGGATTCATAAAATAAATGAAATAAAATCTGGAAAAGAAAACAAGTGAAGTGTCATTGTGAATATCTCTGAGAAACTCACTCACTTTCCCTCAGTTTTAGTTTTCTCACATGCATGTGGAGGAAAAATTCAAGTGTAGCCAGGATTCCAGAAGCAATAATCTCACACAATAATGCTACAGAAACCAAGAGTTGCTTCATATTCATACTCAAAGACAACTATCCAAACAGTGGCAAACACCTGCAGTCTCAACTACTGTTAAGGATGAGGCAGGAGAATAACAAATTCAAGGACAGCCTGAGCGACATAGGAAATATGACAAGACCTTCTCTCTCTCTCTCTCTCTCTCTCTCTCTCTATATATATATATATATATATATATATATATATATATATATATATTCCTTCAATATGTGCAATACTTCAGGAAAATTCAAGATATACTCTAAACTCCCTTTTCAAATAGCTCCTCTATTTTCTCTCCTTGGCTTTCAGATGTTTTAGAATAAGAGCTTCTCTCCAGCTGCTAGCATTGGACAGACAATAAGTCTGATGTCAAGGGATTGGAACTAACTAGAATGAGAATTCAATATGTTAAAAATAACAATATAATTCCGTTTTTCTCTCTTCCCAGGATTTTTGGAAATAAGAACCCAATGTCATGAAAATACGGGAAAATGTGGGAGTGAGTATTCTGACAAGTTTCCTTACATAGACTTCTTGGCATGAGGCACACCACTGCATGAGGACAATTCAAGTTCAGATGTATTACTGGTGAGTAATTATCATAAAGTTTTGGAGGCGCCTATTCCTGCCAAGGGTCCCATATGTCACCTGGTGTCAGGACTCAAAGCCAAGAACGCCACACTCCTGACTTTTCTCAGTCTATGAAGACCCAGAAACTCCTGGTCACACCTTTTATATAGTGCCCAGTCAATCCTCCCTTTTCCAAGTTTTCTTCCTTACAAAACATTTAATAATGCATAGGAGACCTTACTTCAAACCCTTATAATATATGCACTATGCATGGCTTTATCTCCTTTCAAAATAGTCACTTTGATTGAAAGTCAAACACCTTTATATCAATTTTGGGTTTTTCATATGCATTTGAAAGAAAAGATGAGAGGCAGAGATAAACAGATAGGGAAACGATTTGTCCTTTATTTTATTTTAACTTTATCTACAAGTGTAAAATCTTTGGATGGTTAATTTGTTTTTAATTGTCAAGTATTTTCAGCAGAAGTATATACAGCGATTTGTTTGCCAACATCATTCTATTGACTATGAAGAATGGATGTTCAGTACATTTAAGTCACTGTGTTCCCCATGAGCTTATGTACTTCAGGATCTGGTAGAGTGAATACAGCTAATTTTAGCAGCTGTTTCCTTAATGCTGTTTGGTGAAAGCAACTCCAGAGGTATAATTGTAGTTCTTGTGTGCTATAAGCAACTGGGAGAAGGCTTTGCCTCTTCCTACCTCTTCATCTTCTCTCATTAAGTCCTCAGGAACTGCAGGGCGGGCCACAGCATCCTGCCTAACTTGCATGGACCATAAAGGGCATGTGGTCAAAGGGAAAGAGCACACAGGGCTGAATCTCCACTGATACAACCCCAGTATCTGAATCCCTTGTGAAGACTTAATAATTACTTGCCTTCAAATTTTCACTAATCCACTACTCTTTCACAGCAAAAGGTCAATCAAGTACATGAACAAAAATGTACAGAAGAGGAGAAAATCTTTGCCACCTGTATCTCACTCATGGTGTTAATTTCCAAGATATACAAAGAACTCAATAACTTTAACACCAAAAAAAAAAAAAAGAAACAAATAACTCAATACTAACTTGGCAAAGGAACTCAACAAATTTTCTCAAAAGAAGAAATACAAATGATTGATGAATGTATGAGAAAATGTTCAACATCTCTAGCAATTAGAGAAATGCAAGCTTAAAACTCCACTGATAATGAAATATTTTAAAGTACAAAAATTTTTATGAATGAAAGAGAGAATACATATGCACCGTTTAGACTTATCTGACCAGCCTCTTTTTATGAAGAATTTTTTTGCCTTTAAATATCTCTTTCCTACTTCAGCTATAGGACCTTCATTTTATGAAAATCAGAGTGGTTTCTATTGCCAGAATCTCGCTGTGTATCATACCCTAATTTGACTTTGTATCTAGTGTCACTGTGCATTATACAGTTAGGGATATGGGTTATGGAACATCAGTCTTGATTCCTGGGGGGTCGCTCTAACTGCAGAATCTGGCTTTTTAGATTTAATCAGCTCTTCTTTCCCATTACAGGTTGTGTGATGATCCACAGTCTGTGTTGGTTATTGCAGATCCAGAGATGGTCAAAACAGTGATGGTTTGTTTTCATAAATCAGCTGTAAGCATTCATTTTTTAAAATGAGATTTTTTTATTAAATTTCTGTCTTAAAATTATTATACTTTCATAGAGAATTGCTAAAAAAATATACAGGGAGGTTTTATATACTATTCTCCTGCATTGTAACAGTTATATTTTATGAGCACATTGCTTATCTATGAATATAGTCTAGTCCTCTTATTATAGTAATGAGAAATTGTCATTGATACAATCCAGAGAACGTATTTAGATTTCACCAGATTTTTATTTTTATTTTTTTTGCGTGCCTCATGCATGTGTGCCTATATATGTCTGCAAATTTGCTACTGTGGATAGATTCATGTAACTATCATCTTAGTCAAGACAAAGTGTTTCCCAAGGCTCTGTCTTACTAGTCTTTTAGAGTCCTTATGTGTATCTTGTCTTTTCCTCTTAACAGGGTCTTCATAAAAGCAAATATGGTTTTATTTGGAGGAGACTAATATATTAATATTTCTTTGTCATTTAGGCATAATATCTGAAAATTCTTTACTTCTGACTTCTGTTTTTCTTGTTTTTCTTCTAAAAGTTGTACTTTTATGTTTTGCATTTGAATCTATTATCTATGTCACATTCATTGTTAAACAAGATGATGTTTGGTTTTGTTGTCTCATTTTGTTGACCTGTGTCTGTCAAGTTTCTCCAGTGCCATCTTTAGAAAAACTGTTCTTGCAGCACTTCCAAGCTCATTCTCTGAAGCCAATATCACCCTTATTCCAAAACCAGGCAAAGACACCAATATCTCTAATGAACATAGATGCAAAAGTTCTCAATAAAATACTGGCAAATTGAATACAAAAACATGTCAAAAAAATCGTGCACCATGATCAAGTGAGATTCATCTCAGGGATGCAAGGTTCATTCAACATATAAAAATAAATAAATGTAATCATCACATCAATAGACTCAAGGATTAAAATCATATGATAATCTCAATATGTGCAGAACAAGCATTTGAGAAAATACAGCATCACTTCATGTTCAAAACACTAGAAAAACTAGGGGTAACAAGAATATATTTCAATATCATAAAGACTATCTATGTTAAGCCTCAGGCCAACATCATCCCAAATGGAGAAAAATTAAATGCATTCCCTCTAAAAACTAGAACAAGACAGGGATGTCCTCTTTTACCACTTCTATTCAACATAGTTCTTGAAACACTGGGCATCTCTGGAATTCTTGTGGGTTGCAGTCTGGGGCCTGTGCATCTGTCATGGAGATCTGTTTTATATTGGGCAGATCAGGACCAGGCTTTGTGAGCTACTGACTGGTCATGTAGCTACATGTGCCAGATTAGTGGCTGTGGGGGTGAAGGGGGAGTTGTGGAACTAAAGGTACTTTGATATTGCTTCTAGGCCTCAGCCAGTGTACCAATCTGGGAATTGCCCCAACTAAAGATGACAACAAAAGTGTTTCAAGATAGAGGCAGCTGCTTTCAGAGATGGGGTGTCAGGTAGGGCCAGGCGGTGGCCTGGGGCAGCATGCTCAGAAATGCTGCTCTGTAGCATGCAGTGTTTTTGCTGATAGCTATCTTTATTCCCTGTCAGTTGTCCCCAGGTGCAAGAGGCTATGGCAACAGTTGCAGTGTCTCAAGGTGGAGGTGACAGGGGATCCCCATGCTGGAAGATTGGGGCCCACATGGAAGTGGCAGCTGGGCATCCTGCACAGGCACTGATGCTGAGTGTCCTGCACAGACATTGAAGTATCAGGACCTGTGTGGACATGGCAGCCAGGATTCCTACATGGGAGAGCTGTCAGGGGTCCTTTAATAACTTACAGAGAAACAGTATTCCCACTGCTTGAATCCTAGGTCATGGAGTGACAAGGAATTCAGCCTCCCTCCATCTTGGATCTCTTCCTCACAATTTCTTTATCCATTCATCTGTTGAAGGACACCTAGATTAGTTCCATAGTTTGGCAACTAAAAATTCAGATACTACAAACATTGATGTGGCTGTGTCACTGTAGTATGCTGATTTAAAGTCCTTTGAGTATAAACTGAGGAGTGGGATAGCTAGGTCAAATGGTGGTTCCATTCCAAGCTTTCAGAGGAATCTCCATACTGCTTTCCATAGTGGTTGCACCAATGTGCTTTTCCACCAGGAATGTATGAGTGTACATTTCTCCCCCACATCCTCAGCAACATTTATTTTAGCTTGTATTCTTGATAATTGTCATTCTGACTGAAAATGAGATGAAATCTTAAAATAATTTTGATAAGAAAAAGTATTCAAATTAGCTCAGTTTTGATGGCTAAAAGTTCCAGCAGCATGGCTTTGGCTCTTGAGAGAGTTCTTCTGACTTCCATCCATCAGGTCTCATCATGGTAAAAGAATTTGAAAGAAGGAGAAATGAAAATCATTGGGTACCAGTGACAAGTCTTGCTTCCCCACATGTTGAAGTATAACATTAGAAAAGCATGTCCAGGCAAGCATATAAAGCAGGGTTTACTTAAAAATGTATAACATAGATTTCTCCAAGGAAATGATAGCTGGTATCTTGGTATCCCAAGGAGTGAGATGTTCTGACTTTAATAAAATATGTCATAGACTTCCTTTGTTCTTCTGCTTTCTTCCCCTTATCTCTTTCTCTTTCCTCTGTATGTGACCAGGCCCAAGAGATGCTTGGTAGAATGGCCAAAAGGTGAGAAGCTACCTTGATAGTGTGGAGAAAGCATTCTGAAGGAATTAACATTTCATTTCCTCCATTCTTTGGATCTGACCCTTGCCTATCTGCCTGTCTAATTCTGGCTTCAAAATGACAGGAAGAGATAGGATGCCAGACCATGGGGACAGGCCAGGAATGATTTCCTGCTATGCCAAACTAGTGGTAAGTTTCACCTGCTGATAACATCACCACACTAGGGACAAAGTTTCTGACATAATCTCTTGGGGTAAAAACCAAATCCAAACTTTAGCACTATAATTTTCAATATATGGTAACTATAAAAATTTTTAATACATTATTTCTATTTTTTCACAGAGAGTCTCTCACTCTAGTAAAGTCACATGACATTGGATAGCAGCTATCAATGGGGAGCAACCACATTTCAAGAGCTCAATCACGAGGTCCTACTGCATCAGACAGTGCAGGATTAATTTTAACTTGGAAATGAGAGAAATCATAAGGAGAGTTGATAATTGACCAGGGACTGGACAAGCAGTGATAGGGTAAAAAAAATCTTGGAGGTTAATTTCAAGTGACTATAGCCACAGATTGAAAGTGAGTGGAATAAGAGACTGTGTGCAGATTTCTACTACTGCAAATATTGTCACAAGAGATATCTTTACATAGATGATAGATATCTTTACATATCCTTGCTCTGGCATTGGATACCATGAATTTGAATCAGGTTCCAACATGAACCAGCTGTGTGACATGGGAGCAGTTTCTTTACTCCTCTGGGCCTTGGTTTCCTCATCTGGAACATGAGGGTGGTAATAGTATGTACCTCATTAAATTATTTGGAGACTCAGTGAATTAAACACAAAAAGCATATAAAACGCTCCCTGTTGTGTAGTCGATGTTGGCCATTGTGTGTTTTTCTTTGCTGAATTATTCCTGAAAATGCATTACCTGGAGAGAGGTACTAGACTGATGTTCTGTAAGAGTGTGGTATGGACTGTGGGCACAGGGGTTCTGTCCTTGAACACTGCTAATATTTCACTTCTGTTAGGTTGTCCTCCTAAAGAAGGAAATGGTACTGAATCAAAAGAAAACTATTTTAAATTTTGCAGAGAGAACTTGCAGACACCTGAGAAGTCCCCCCATATGGAGTAAAAGTAGGCATTGTTCTTGAAAGAAATCTGCCTGTGCCGGATATGCATTCCTCTTGGAAGTAATAGATTTTGTGAAAACAAACTGGTACCATCTGGAGTATCTTGTATATGATCCTTAGAATTACAATCAACCCATATCTGTAAAGTTCTACTGTGTGCCAGGTGCTTTGTCCATGTTGAAGATACAAAGGTAAAATAGATAAAAGATCCCTGCCTCAAGAGGGTCACATGCTATGGTTGAGAGACAGCCAACAGGCAGGAACAAAAACTCAGGAAATACCGATTGCTTAATTGCCAGGAAGGAAATGAATAGGATGTTGAGAGAGCAAGTAATAGGGCATCTAGTTGCCTGGAAGAGTCAGTGAAGTCTTTCTGAGTAAAAGGGATTTTAAGCTGAGACATTAAATATTAAGCATCTGTCTCATGAGCAGCCAGGGAAAGAGCATTTCAGAAAGCAGAATCAGCAATGCAAAGGGCTGTTTTTTTTTCCTCTGTGTTTCTTTCTCTGGAACACCACCTGTTGTTCCAGGGTTAAATCCAGTTCATCATGGTATATTATCTTTTGATCACTTTTACTGGGTTTGGTTTGTTACTTTGTTTAAAAATTTTGCACTGAGCCTCATGACAGAGACAGGCAATTATCCTGAATTTGTTGTTCTGCTTTTTGTTTTGTTTTGTTTGTAATTTGGATCTAGTTGCTGTTTCCCTTAAAATGAGTTGGTCACAGTGCCCTCTTTTTCAAGTCTCTGGATTGATTGACACTGTGGTGTCTCTTGGCTTCACCTGTGTATTCACAGCCTCTAGATGGTTGCACATGGCGCTGTGTCCTAGGACTTATGTTTGTATGCAATTGCTTCTCCTTTGCTATAACCTGGTGGTCCCTAAATTCTGTATTTTTTTAAATACAGAAATCCACATCCATTGACATTAATATGTATCCTGGGTTGACTGTCACTAAGTGGTGCTTCATATGACCTGTGTGTGAGCAGAAGTGGGACCCTCCTTACCAGCTGCCTCCTGAGGCAGTGGAAGTGGGTGGTTGGAGGATATGATGTCCTGCCAACTGTGCAAACTAAAGAAACAAGGCAATGCCACTTTGGGGGACTGTGGCAATTGGCAAAATGTTCCAGTTTTTTAAAACATCACGTATCTCTGAATAAAACAGCTGTTGCCAGATGGATAGGGGTCTGGTGCTATGATTCTGAGGCATTTAAACTTTATCTCATGGTTTGTGGAGCAGTTGGAAGGATTTGAGCAAATAAGGAACATTATAAGATCTATATTTCAGGAGACTCAACCTGCAGACAGAGCAGAGAATTCTCTGGATTCAGAAAAAACTGATTAGGAGGTTACTGTCAGAATGATTGCAACCAGAGTTTTGAGATGAGATTTGATTCCCCACTTCACCAATTTTCTTCTGGGTTCTTTTCTCACAAATTTAAAGAATAAAATACATGGACAATGATGGAAGGAAAGAGTAAATGGTGTAAGATTTATTTAAATGAGAAGAGATAGAACTCCTGATGTGGGAGGGGGCAAAAGAGCAGGAAAACCCATTTCAGTGTAATAGCTTAGAAGTTACAAGCATCAATCAAAATCTATGTTAAAAAGGCATTGAAAAAATATCAAGGCTATTGGTTGTGATCTTTACCTTGAGTTTTAATCCTTCCTGTAATTCCCATCAGGGTTCACTCCCACCGTCCATTTCCACTCACCACCTCTCTGGGAAAAAAGAGTTGACTGGAGTGTTCTCACATGTGAGCTTCATGGTCTTTTCCATTTGAAATAGGCCCTGATGGTGCTTAGTAATATTTTTACTGGTTAGCCTCCTGGTAGAGACTCTGCCTTTGAATAAGACCTTAATGTGAGCCATTGTCTGACCGGTATCTATCCTTATTCATTATATGAGGACCCAGGGCACATACCTTAATGCTCATCTATTCCTTTAAATATTGCCTATTTATTTCCGTATGGTTTTTCTGAAATTGGTCAACACTCTGGTTTTTCTTTGACTTGTTGATTTCATCACCTTTTATTTTATGCTCTCCTGGCACCCTAAATGATTCTGGTTGGGAAATATAACTGTTTGCAATGTCTGTTTTTCTCCTGATACCAGGAGTTCAGGGAATATGCAAGTTCATAGTGGGTTTATATTTATGGATGTTTCTTTGTAACATCTCGATAACATTTTGTAACTACATTGGGTGCATTCTGTGAGGTACATAAGGAAATATTTATCCAGTGTGGGAGAGAGGTGACCTGACAGGTTATTCAGAAGACTGTTTCATATGCAAACAAGCATAATAGCAGCACAATTTGGAATCACAAGGTCTGGTTCCAGGGCCTGGATTCCTGCTTTAGTTCATTGGCAGGTCTATCCCCATTTCTCTGTCTCCACATCTGTAAGTGCTCATTAAAATAATCCCAGTTCTACTCCTGATGTAGGAAAAAAGAGGCTGAACACCCAAGGAATTTCAGTCAGTAGGTTTATTGGCTAGAGGGTCCAGAGGGGCTATCACCTGAAACATTCTCTGGACCTTGAGTCTGGAAATTCTTGGAATTTTTATGGGGGAGAGGTTGGCGGTGTACATAAAAAGTGCTTTTTGTCCCATATTTTTAGATTAATCAGAGATTTTCCAAGTTTTATCACAAAAGCAGAAGTAGCACCATCAAGTTTTGGCCAATCTTAACTTTTGCAAGAAAGAGCAATTTAGTCTTCACAAAAAAATAGGAAGTTCTTCCCCAAATTCAGTTATTTCAGAGGGTAATTAAAGAAGTGATCCATCCCAGATTTTCCCTGTGAGAGGTTCAATTCACCTGTTAATGGGAGACAGTCATTCTTCTGGTACCATTTTTGAAGTCTGAATTACTTGTTTCCTATGGTGGGTATGTGCTTAAAGACAGATCACTCCACCTAGGATGTGTAAAAGATAGTTTCCCACCCCCAAATTATAGAGGGAGAGAGAGAGGAGAGGAAAATAAAATCACGTCCATTTTAAAGTAATCCTTAGTGGCAGAGAATCCAAAAGCTGTATTCAAAGCATGAGGTGGATTGCTGTTACAATAGGTGAAATTTGGTTTTTTTTTTTCCTGATGTTTTGTTAATAAGAACATTTATGGTAAGGGTCACTGGAGAAGCTTATGATTCTTTGATGAAAGAGGGGGCAACACCATGTTCAGCTCATAAAAACACCATAAGGATCCATGAAGGGAGATGTGAAAGCACTTTGTAAACTGTGAAGTGCTGTGGAGATGTTATCAGATAGCTTATCAGGATAGACACTGGATGGAGTATAAGGTGAGCAGCCATGAACTTCTCCCCTTTTTTTCTGTTGGCTGCTTGGTAGCTACTTTTAGAGGGAATTACCTATGCTTGTGGGGACAGGAGAAGCTACTGCTCTTTAAGTAATTGTTAATAAGCTTTCTACATTGTTCTGCATGAGGCTCTAAAGTAGAAAACCACAAAAAATCTGCCAAACCAGCCAAAGCAGTTCAGCTTCTCTTTCATGTGAGTGAAAAGGAAGCTTTATAAACTCCTTATAAAGCTTCCTTCCACAACATCTTGAAATGTGATGCATGAATAGGCAGGTATGTCACTAAGCCTGTGCAGGACTGTGCCTGGCTCTGTGATGAGGAGTCTTCCAATATGAACAGATATTCACTTCCTCAATAAAAGACACTTTCTTTTTGTTAGGGGGGACATAGCCTTGGGATTTGTCCATATCCAGGATGCTCTCCATACTTGCTGCAAGTAATAAACTTTTCTTCACCATTTCATCTCTGCATTGTGCTTATCAGTTTTACAACACCAAAGTCCAAAGCCATTGGGTTTGGTTCCATTTTTTTGACAGAAAATCAATAGAAGTGCTTACCCTCTGGGGCAAGGGAGTCAGAAAGGACACCCCTCTATCTCACTCCATCCCTCATCAGTGAACTTACTGTAGTTCTTCATGCTGACCCTGTGTATGGGAAGAGTCAGTTCATAACCCATTCAGAAGGCATTTGCTGAAGTGCCAATAATCCACTAATTCTGAGTGGCTTTGGGAAAGTCTGAGCTGGTGTTAAAAGATTAAGGCCAGGGGTTCCAACATGGCGGCCGGCAAGCAGGCAGCATTTTCTGTACCTCCACAGTAACGGGATCAGAGAGACACATAAATACACTTGCATGCGATCTGCTGAGGAACTTCTAGCAAACTTTCGCTGAAAGGAGACCTGCCAAGAACTAGTAAGTCTGTTTGAGGGGTCAGTTTGTCTCAGGCGAGTGAATCTCGGCAACGAGGATCAGGGACACAATCCCGCCGGCCGCCACCGAACTGCAGCAGACATACGAATGGCCGTGGCCGGACCCCCACCCCCGCTCCTGTGAACAACTCCCGCCCACCAGGCTCTGCAAAGGGCCCTGCCCACATGGCAAATGGACAAACGTGCCCCGCTTGCCCGGCACTTCGAACAGCCCTGCCCGCACGAGGGAATCAGGAGTGGTGCGGGACCCACCGCACGGAACTCCTGGCTAGGGCTCCCACCAGAGATAACAACTGAGGTCTCTTGCACCAGTTTCCAGGGGCATGACTACCAGAGGGCAAGCAAATTCACTGGGAGTCCTCAGCCCCAAGCCCTACAAACTTAGGATCTGAGGGAATGGCAAACAGGGAGAGCGTGCCCAGGTGGCCATGAAAACAGGGCACACAGGAGCAGCAGACCTGGCGTGTAGCCAGTATTGTGGTGAGCGTTACCATTGAGCAGATCCGCCCAGTCCAGAAGGAAAAGCTGCTGCACACTGACAGGCTCCCGCCTACTGAGAGGAGAAGCTTAGCCCGGTGAACAGAGCTCCACCTAATGGAAGAATAGTGAATCGGACTCTAAGACTGCATTTATTAAATTGTTTTCTGTTTTGTTTTGTTTTTTTTTTTGTTGTTGTTGTTGTTGGGTTTTTTTGTTGTTGTTTTTTTAAAAAAGTGTTTTTAAAATTCATTTTATTTTATTTTATTTTATTTTTTAATTTTAATCCTCATCTCTATTATTACTATTGTTATTTTTTAAAATTCTTTTCAATTTTCTATTTTTTCTTTCTCTTTCTTCTCTTCCTCTGTCTTTTCATTTCTTTTCAATTCTCTTATTCCCCCTTCCTTAAATTCACCTGGTTACTCTCATTCTCTTTGGTGATTTCTTCCCTTCCCTGCTAATACCTTTCCTCCCAAACATCAAATAAATTTATCGCAGTAGACAGTAACTCAACACTCAAACAGAACAAGTAGCAAAATGAGCAGTATGAAAAAGCAAGGAAGAAAAGGAGTACAAATAACGCAGGACAGCCTAAATACTCAGGACGACATAGAGTCATCAGGAAAATGGTCATATAAAGAACTAAGGGAACACCTTAGACAGATGGAATGGAACCTTAAAGAGGACACAAGACAGCAAATTCAAGCAGCGAAAGAACACATTGAGAATGAATTACATAAACAGATAAAAGAAGAAGTTAAGACTCTTTATCAGGAGATAGAGATTATAAAAAAGAATCAAACAATAATCTTATAAATGAAGGAAATTATAAACCAAATTAAAATCTCAAATGAGAGTATCACTAACAGAGTGGAGCAAGTAGAAGCCAGAGTGTCCGAAAATGAAGACAAAATATATCAACTTGAAAAGAGTCTAGCCTACTCAGATAGGCTGGTTAAAAATCACAAGAGAAACATACAAGAGATATGCGATAATATAAAAAAAACAAATTTAAGAGTCATTGGGATAGAGGAAAAGATAGAAATTGAAACCAGGGGAATGAGTAATTTACTAAATGAAATAATTACAGAGAACTTTCCAGAAATAAAAAATAAAACAGATATACAAATTGTAGATGCATACAGGACACCGAGCATACAAAATCACAGTAGGCCAATGTCAAGACACATTGTTATGAAGATATCCAATATACAGAACAAAGAGAAAATATTAAAAGCTACAAAAGAAAGGAGAAAGATTACATTCAGTGGTAAACCAATAAGGTTAACAACGGATTTTTCAACACAGACGCTGAAAGCCAGAAGATCCTGGAACAACGTATTTCAAACACTGAAAGACAATGGATGCCAACCAAGAATCCAGTATCCAGCAAAATTAAGCTTCAGGTACGACAACAAAATAAAAATCTTTCATGATAAACAAAAACTAAAAGAATTTGAAGCCAGAAAACCAGCATTGCAAAGCATCTTGAGCAAAACACTCCACAAGGAAGAAATGAAAAACAATAACCAAAGCCAACAGTGGGAAATACATCAGTAAAGACAGATGGAGGGGGGAAAGCACATCATGGAGAAACAAACTAAATTGAAAAAAAAGAGATAAATAATCAAACATGGCTGGAAGTACAAACCATATATCAATAGTAACTCTAAACATTAATGGTTTAAACACTCCAATAAAGCGACATAGGCTGGTAACATGGATTAAAAAAACAAATCCAACAATATGCTGCACCCAGGAGACACACCTGAATGAAAAAGACATACACAGGCTGAAGGTGAAAGATTGGGAAAAAATATACCACGCACACGGTCCTCGAAAGCAAGCAGGAGTGGCCATCCTCATATTGAATAAAATCGACTTCAAGACTAAGTTAATCAAAAGAAATAAAGAAGGACATTATATACTGTTAAAAGGAACCATTAAACAACAAGACGTAACAATTATCAATATTTATGCACCAAATAATGGGGCTGTGAATTTCATAAAACAAATTCTCCTCAAGTTCAAGAATTAAATAGACCACAACACAATAATTATGGGTGACTTCAACACACCTCTCTCACCATTGGACAGATCCTCAAAACAAAAGTTGAATAAAGAAACTATAAAACTCAATACCACAGTCAATAACCTAGACTTAACTGACATATATAGAATATATCAACCATCATCAAGTGAATATACTTTTTCTCAGCAGCACACAGATCCTTCTCAAAAATAGACCATATATTATGCCATAGGGCAACCCTCAGTAAATATAAAGGGGTGGAGATAATACCATGCATTTTATCTGATCATAATGGAATAAAACTGGAAATCAATGATAAAAGAAGAAAGGGAAAATCCAATATCACATGGAAAATGAACAATATGTTACTGAATAATCAAGGGGTTAGAGAAGACATAAAGGAGGAAATTAAAAACTTCTTAGAGATAAATGAAAATACAGACACAACCTATCAGAATCCATGGGACACAATGAAAGCAGTTTTAAGAGGGAAATTCATTTCCTGGAGGTCATTCCTCAAATAAAGGAAAAACCAACAAATAAATGAGCTCACACTTCATCTCAAAGCCCTAGAAAAGGAAGAGCAAAACAACAGCAAATGCAGCAGAAAGCAAGAAATAATTAAAATCAGAGTGGAAATCAACGAAATTGAAACAAAAGAAACTATTGAAAAAATTAACAAAACTAAAAGTTGGTTATTTGAAAAAATAAACAAGATTGACAGACCCTTAGCCATGCTAATGAAGAGAAGAAGAGAGAGAACTCAAACTACTAACATATGGGATGAAAAAGGCAATATCACAACGAATGTACAGAAATACAGAAGACAATTAGAAATTATTTTGAAAACCTATATTCCAATACAATAGAAGATAGTGAAGACATTGATAAATTCCTTAAGACTTATGATTTTCCCAGACTGAGTTTGGAGGACACACACAATTTGAACAGACCAATATCAATGGATAAAATTGAAGAAGCAATCAAAAGACTACCATCCAAGAATAGCCCAGGACCAGATGCGTATACAGTGAAGTTTTACAAAACCTTTAAAGAAGAATTAATACCAATACTTTTCAAGTTATTCCAGGAAATAGAAAAAGAGGGAGCTCTTCCAAATTCATTCTATGAGGCCAACATCACATTGATTCCAAAGCTAGCCAAAGACACCTCAAAGAAAGAAAACTACAGACCAATATCTCTGATGAACCTAGATGCAAAAATCTTCAATAAAATTCTGGCGAATCAAATACAAAGGCACATCAAAAAAATTGTGCACCATGATCAAGTAGGATTTATCCCTGGGATGCAAGGATGGTTCAATATACGGAAATCAATAAATGTTATTCACCATATCAATAGACTTAAAGATAAGAACAATATGATCATCTCGATAGATGCAGAAAAAGCATTCGACAAAGTACAGCATCACTTTATGTTCAAAACATTAGAAAAACTAGGGATAACAGGAACTTACCTTGACATTGTAAAAGCTATCTATGCTAAGCCCCAGGCTAGCATCATTCTGAATGGAGAAAAATTGAAGGCATTCTCTCTAAAATCTGGAACAAAACACGGAGGCCCTCTATCACCACTTCTATTCAATATAGTTCTCGAAACACTGGCCAGAGCAATTAGACAAACAAAAGAAATTAAAGGCATAAAAATTGGAAAAGAAGAGCTTAAATTATCACTATTTGCCGAAGACATGATTCTATACCTAGAAGACACAAAAGGGTCTACAAAAAGTCTACTAGAACTCATAAATGAATTCAGCAAAGTGGCAGGATATAAAATCAACACGCACAAATCAAAGGCATTTTTGTATATCAGCGACAAAACTTCTGAAATGGAAATAAGGAAAAACAATCCATTCACAATATCCTCAAAAAAAATAAAATACTTAGGAATCAACCTAACAAAAGAGGTGAAAGATTTATACAATGAAAACTACAGAACTCTAAAAAGAGAAGTAGAAGAAGATCTTAGAAGATAAAAAAAAAATATACCCTGTTCATGGATAGGCAGAACTAACATCATCAAAATGGCGATATTACCAAAAGTTCTCTATAGGGTTAATGCAATGCCAATCAAAATCCCAATGGCATTGCTTGTAGAAATAGATAAAGCAATCATGAAATTTATATGGAAAAATAGAAGACCCAGAATAGCAAAAACAATTCTAAGCAGGAAGTGTGAATCAGGTGGTATAGCAATACCAGATTTCAAACTATATTACAGAGCAATAGTAGCAAAAACAGCATGGTACTGGTACCAAAACAGGCGGGTGGACCAATGGTACAGAATAGAGGATATAGAGACTAATCCAAAAAGTTACAACTATCTTATATTTGATAAAGGGGCTAAAAGCATGCAATGGAGGAAGGATAGTATCTTCAAAAAATGTTGTTGGGAAAACTCGAAATCCATATGCAACAAAATGAAACTGAATCCCCTCCTCTCACCATGCACAAAAGTTAACTCAAAATGGATCAAGGAGCTTGATATCAAATCAGAGATTCTGCATATGATAGAAGAAAAAGTTAGCTCCGATCTACATATTGTGGGGTGGGGCTCCAAATTCCTTAACAGGACACCCATAGCACAAGAGTTAATAGCAAGAATCAACAAATGGTTTTTACTTAAACTAAAAAGTTTTTTCACAGCAAGAGAAACAATAAGAGAAGTAAATAGGGAGCCTACATCATGGGAAAAAATTTTTACCCCTCACACTTCAGATAGAGCCCTAATATCCAGAGTATACAAAGAACTCAAAAATTAAACAATAAGACAACAAATAACCCAATCAACAAATGGGCCAAGGACCTGAACAGACCTCAGAGGAGGACATACAATCAATCAACAAGTACATGAAAAAATGCTCACCATCTCTAGCAGTCAGAGAAATGCATACCAAAATCACCCTAAGATACCATCTCACTCCAGTAAGATTGGCAGCCATTATGAAGTCAAACAACAACAAGTGCTAGAGAGGATGTGGGGAAAAGGGTACTCTTGTACATTTCTGGTGGGACTGCAAATTGGTTCGGCCAATTTGGAAAGCAGTATGGAGATTCCTGGGAAAGCTTGAAATGGAACCACCATTTGACCCTGCTATTGCCCTTCTCGGACTATTCCCTGAAGACCTTAAAAGAGCGTGTTACAGGGATACTGCCACATCGATGTTCACAGCAGCACAATTCACAATAGGTAGACTGTGGAACCAACCCAGATGCCCTTCAATGGACGAATGGATTAAAAAAATGTGGCATTTATACATCATGGAGTATTACGCAGCATTAAAAAATGACAAAATCATGGAATTTGCAGGGAAATGGATGGCACTAAAACAGATTATGCTTAGTGAAGCTAGCCAATCCCAGAAAAACAAATACCAAATGTCTTTTTTGATATAATGAGAGCAACTAAGAATAGAGCAGGGAGGAAGAGCAGGAAGAAAATATTAACATTAAACAGAAACAGGAGGTGGGAGTGAAAGGGAGAGAAAAGGGGAATTGCATGGAAATGGAAAGAGACCCTCATTGTTATAAAAAAATACATGTAAGAGGTTGTGAGGGGAATTGGAAAAAAACAAGGAGAGAAACAAATTACTGTAGATGGAATAGAAAAAGAAGATGGGGGGGAGGGAGGATAGTAGGGGATAGGAAACAGCAGAATACAACAGTTACTAGTATGGCATTATGAAAAAATGTGTATGTGTAACCGATGTGATTTTGCAATCTGTATTTGGTGTAAAAATGGGAGTTCATAACTCACTTGAAACTAATGTTTGAAATATGATATGTTAAGAGCTTTGTAATGTTTTGAACAACCAATAAAAAAAATAAATAAATAAAAGATTAAGGCCAGAAATTCTAAAACTAGACTATCTAAATTTGAATTGTGACTCTGTATGGAATTACCTATATGTTATTGCAAAAATCAGTTGATATTAATGGAACTTCATTTGCTTTCTGTGCAATCTTAATGGTGCCTGTCTTTTATGGTTGTCAGAGGTAAATTTTTTAAACAAAAATTTCACCTATTGCAAGAGTGATCCACCTCATGCTTTGAATACAGCTTTTGGATTCTCTGCCACTAAGGATTACTTTTAAATGGACGTGATTTTATTATTTTCTCCTCCCTCTCTCCCTCTATAACCTGCTGGTGGGAAACTATCTTTTACCCATCCTAGGTAGAGTGATCAGTCTTTAAGCAAGCACATACCCACCACAGTAAACAAGTAATTCCAACTTCAAAAATGGTACCAGAAGAATGACTGTCTCCCATTAACAGGTGAATTGAACCGCTCACAGGGAAAATCTGGGAAGGATCACTTCTTTAATTACCCTCTGTTCTTGGACTGGGGCTATAACTCAGTGATAGAGCACTTGTCTAGCATGTATGAGGCACTGAGTTCAATCTTTACCACCACATAAAAATAAACAAACAAAATAACGTCATTATGTTCATGTATAACCACAAAAAAATAAATAAAATACTTCTGTTTTCTCTGATGGGCAGAATCATAGCCTCTGGGATAGGAGTCCCCTGTGCTTCTTTCCTAGTAGAGCAATAAAGCTTCCTCCTTATTATCCAAACAATCCTTGTTATTGAATTGGCATCAGGAACAAGACTGAACTTTTGGTAACACTATTGTTATTTGAGATAAATTCTGTGAGTGTACTGGGCACAGTGGTGCACATCTGTAATCCCAGGGGCTCTGGAGGCTGAGGTAGGAGGATTGCATATTTAAAGGTTTAAGCAACTTAGCAAGGCTGTAAGCAACCTAGTAGGACCCTGTCTCAAAATAAAAAATAAAAAGTGCTGGGGATGTGGCTCCATGTTTAAGCACCCTTAGGTTCAATAATTGATACTAAAAAAAGTTATCTGTGTGTTTATGGGCAAGTGTGTGTGTGTGTGTGTGTGTGTGTGTGTGTGTGTGTGTGTGAGTGTGTGTGTGTGTGTGTGTGTGTGTGTGTGTGTGTTGCCCTTTCCTCTGTAGTCCTAGTTGAGAAACCAGTCTAGAATTTTAAAATTAGGACCTCCTTAGCAGATGTATTCTCCGAGGTTCTGTGTATTCCACCTTTGTGCTTTATCTTGCCCCCAGGAGCTCTTGGTTCCTGGCTGGACAGGAGGGCCTGAGGGACTCTCAGTGATATGCAAGATAAAGAGAAAATGAAGAGATGATATGTTTTTGAAAGTTCAAGATAATTATAGAGTAGAGAGAGGCTGGCAGTCCTTTGGGGTCCTGTGACTTGAAGGACCTTGACTGAGCCTCTTCCAAAGATGAGGAAACAGAGCTAGGCACACCCAAGTTCTTACAACCTCATCCCTCAAGTCCTGTGGATTCTGCTTTCATAACTTTCAAAGTAGGAGAGAGTTAAGGGGTAAAGTAAAAGTCATGGCATGATTTTGATCTGGAATATTCCTACAGGCTCAAGTGTTAAAGGCTCAGTTTGTAATGCAGCCTTTTTGGGGAGGTTATTTGATCATGACCTTCCTTTACCTCATCTGTGAATGATCTATAGATGGATTCATAATTTTATGGCATTATCAGAAGGTGGTAGAGAGGACAGGGCCTAGGGCCTAGTTGGAGTTAGGTCACTGGGTGTATATTCTGAAAGAGTTTATCAAATACCTGGTCCCTACCTTGCCCTCCCTATGCTTTCCATTCACCATGAGGGGAGTGACTTTGCACCATGGTGCACTTCTGTTATGGCAATCTGCCTCACCACAGCTCGGAACCAATGGATTCAAGTGATTATGGACTGAAATATTTTAAACTGTGAGTCAAAATATATCTTTTCTTCTTTAGTTAATATTTCTCAGTTATTTTTTTTCTTGTGGTTTTTAAATTTTATATTGTGCACTATAATTATACATAATAGTGGCTTTCATTGTGATATATCCATACATACAATGTATACACATAGCATACATTAGTTTATTTCATTCTCATGTACCCCCTTCTTTTTGCACAACCTTCTCTCTCCCCTGATTCCAATTCTCTACTCTATTGTTCTCCCAGGTTTTCTTTTTCGTTCTCTATCTTCCACATATAATAAAAATATATAACCCATAATTTTATGAATCTTGCTTATTTCACTTAGTATGATGCTCTCTGTTATGGTTTTGATTTGTGGTGTCCCCCAAAAGTTCAGGTGTGAGGCAATGCAAGAAGGTTTGGAGGAAAAATGATTGTGTGATATAGCATAGCCTTAACCCAATCAGAGAATTAGTTTCTGATGGGTTTAGCTGAGTGGTAACAGGAGCCAGGTGGTGTGTGGCCTGTGGAAGTGGTACATTGGGAGCATGGATTTGGCATATATATTTGTATGTGGCAAGTGAACACCTCTCTCTGGTCTGATCATCATATTAGCTTGCTCCCTCTGCCACAGTCTTCTGCCATGATATTCTGCTTCATCCTGTACCCTGAGGAATGGAGCTGGCCTTCTATGGACTAAGCCCTCTGAAACCATGAGCCCTTAAATAAATTTTTTCTCCCCTTACAATTGTGCTTATTGGGTCCTTTAGTCATAGAAGCAAAAAAGCAACAAAAACATTCTCCATTTCTATTATTTTCCTGCAAATGACATAATTCCATTTGTGTTTATGGCTGAGTAAAACTCCATTGGAGATATATATATATATATATATATATATATATATATATATATATATATATATATATACCACATTTTCTTTATTCAGTAATCTGTTGATGGACACCTAGGTTGGTTCTTTAAACTTCGTTATTGTGAAGTATGTTTCCATAAGCACAGATATGTGTGTGCTGCTATAGTGTGCTAATTCTATTGGACAAATATGGAGGAAGGTATAGCTGGGTCATATATTGGTTTCATTCTTAAACTCTTATCACAGCAACAGAAACCTGACAATAGAGGTCACCTGTGTCAAAACTGATGGGAACTTCAGCAAAGGTTTATTTTATTTCATAATAATTATCTCAATTTGTAATTTAATATTTTTTTGTGTGTTTACTTGGTTTGCATCCCTCACCATTAATCAAGGTTGAGACTCATAAGGGCGAAGATTCTAACTGGCTTGTTTTTGGTATTTGGCACATGTCCTAAACAGAGCAGACAGGCAGCCCTGCCAATCCACAGTGACACTGAGGTGCAGCACACACCTCCTCCAATGCCATGAGGAACTGTCTCTGTACTCGACATGTTCCTTGCTACCCTGCCTGGTAGAGCATGACTTCTTTGATTGTCCTTTGCAGAACAAGAACCTTTGCATAGGTTGGGCCCCAGCACTGGATACGTTTTTCATCTCAAGGAATGACTAACCTGTCCTTGGTGGTACAAATGCCAAACAATCCAACCAGGACCAGAGCTAAGCAGGACAGGGCAAAAATCATATTAGCCTTGGTTATTTCATCATCTTAGCCAAATATGTGTCTTGAAAAAAGATGAAATTATATAGTTCCATAGAGGTTTTACATACAAAAAGTATATAAAAGATTTTGGGTTATGGTGAGATTGTTACTGACAGTCTAAACCTGGTACATGCCTTGATTCCAGCTAGCTGGATTTGGCTGTATGCCCACATGATAAATAGACAAAAGATGGTAAAATGAGTATTGAACTTGATCAACCTGGGAGGAAGTAGTTAGATTTCTTCTCTTTACCTGTCCCACAGACACAATTATAATTTACAGAAACAAAAGCCAGGTGATATACATGTGTATATTTGGTTAATCTGAAGATGAAGAAAGCTGAGGAAAAAAAGGCAGAAAATACACACATGCAGATTTAGTTAGTCTGAGTTGTCCCAGAAGGAAGGAGATCCCCACTTTCATCTTCGTTGGTGCCCATCAGGATGAGAGGTGGAAGCCCCATGGCCCCCAGCTTCTACTCTCAGCATGAGGAAGTCATTCCCAATTTCAGATGAGGTGCCTCTGAATTCAGTCTGCTTCAAGATTATTAATTGTCAACAGTTCTCAAATGATACTGTAATCTCTCCTTGTTTAAATGCATGCCAGAGATGTGGGAAGGATTGGTGAAGGGTGAGTATCAGTTGGTGCAGAGTCAGAAGAAAGGGAGAAGGAAGCACACAAGCACAGCTTGAATGTCTTCTCATTCTGTTATGTTTTGAGAACTTAGAGACTTTGTTACCTAATCCTCAGTTTCTCAGGCAAATCAGACAAAGAATTTGACTCAGAGTTAAGTTAATGAGCTTATATGATTTACAAACACTCAGACCTGGCATCACTCACATCAGGAATCTGCTGAGAGTCTCATAATGACAATTATTCTTACAAGCCTTCTCTTCCCACCTCCCAGAGTCTGCTCTCCATCCACAACCACCCATTTACCAAAAAGCAGGGAGCCACTGCTCAGACACTTCTTGGCCTAATGAAAAATCTGGGATCATCTTTTTGGAGTTCTGGTGCTGGATGTGCTCTCTGTGGTGATATCTGGCATGAGATGGGTGGGTAGAGATTTGCAGTTCACCTGGCCATGCAGGATGCAGTTCTCCTCTTCTGTCATTTCACACCCATTGATCATGAACATTCATTATTTTCAGAGACAGAGGCTATTCTCTGCTCTAAAATCTATGTGCTGGCTACTACCGGGATCTCTTAATAGCTTCACAGGATGTATTCTGGATTGACATTACTCAGTGCATCCATCAGCTTCATTGTGGCCATGCCCACTATTTTTTTCCTAGGAAACTTCTGGCCATCAGGGTACTGGCAAAACATCTTGAATGTTCTGGGAAGGCGGCTGTGGCCCATAAAAGCCAAATCATCTTCCTGTATAATCCAGAGAGATGAAGTGGTCACCAAAGACTCACAGGGAAAGAAACTGCAGAGGCTCAGCAATCTCATTTGACTCAATGACCAAATTTCCTGGATATCAGCTCTTTGCAAAGAACTCTGCTAGAAACTAGGGGCTTAATAGTGGATAGTACACAGACCCTGCTCCAGGGAAGTTCACATTTTGGAAAGCGAAACAAAGGTGTAATCCAACAATGTTGTAGGACAGTAAAGAGAACAACAAAAAGAGAAATATGTTCTGGGGATACTAGAAATTGTACAGGGGAGGAAGTGGCTCCATGTGAGGAGGTGGTGTTGAAAGCCTTTACCAGATGAAGTTTTGATTGAGCTGGGTTTTGAAGGATGATCAAGAATCTTCTGGGCTGGGGCTGGAGCTGAGTGGTAGAGTGCTTGCCTAGCATGTGTGAGACCCTGGATTTTATTCTCAGCACTGCATAGAAATAAATAAGGAAAGAAAGAAAGAAGGGAAAAAAGGTCTATTAAATACTAAAAAATATTTTTTAAAAAAGTCTTCTATGAGCATGAGAGCATTCTAAGCAGTGGAAAGTGCATGAGTAGTTATTTAGATATAACCTTTTTGGGTGGAATTCAAGGATTTTGTAAAGAGAACACCCAAGGAGACAAAAACTGATTAGAGGATATTTAATTCCAATGTTTCACTTGAGTTTCTGATAAGAAGCAATAACCTTTGGGCATAATAATAACTCTGATTAAACTTTTTATTAATAATTTTTACAAACCTGAGCTTAAAGATAAAAATGGGCATGTCTCAGGACTCACTGCCAACTTCCAAGGTGGAGGGGGCAACTGGCTTCTGCAATAGGGGGTGGGGCACAGGTGTATTTTCCTACTGGCTGTACATTTAGCTCCACCTTCTTTCCCAGCATATAAATATGCCAGACTGACTTCATTGACTCACAGCGGTTCACAGAAGGCAAGCTTGGAACCTTCTGCCCTGTCAAAAAATAGCTCCTATAGCTGGAAGTCAAACTCAGAAAAGAAAATTTTGGAAGGAAAGTAGTGATGGAACTGATCCCAAACTTTTCCATGGAAACCTGGGTTCTCCTGGAAATCAGCCTGGTTCTCCTTTATCTGTGAGTAACTATCACAGTTTCTATCCTCTTCAAACCTCCCATTTCTGTGACTAGAGGGTTTACTGATATGATTTGATTTAGAGGATGAACTTTGGAGTGAGTCTCAGTTTGAACCTAGATTAATCAACCAGAAGAGTTCAGTAGATGCAGATTACAAACAACTGGACACCTTCTGAAAAGTGATGCATGCTCTGCAAACTTTCAGAATTCTGGAGGTAAAGAGGAGTCTTCACAAGTTTCTGTGTCATTGTTTATCTTTTGTGTTTTATGTGAACTACAAGAGATGTGTAGGAGGCTTGTCTCCTGTGGAACAGGTGGTTCCTGCTCCTCCTCCCCATGTCCCTGCACCATTTGTAAAATGCACCAAGTTTACCCCAGGTGCTACCATAGGCTCAGACTCAGTTCTTCCCTCTGTTCTCTTCCTTTTCCCTGAAATAGCCCTCCTTCCAAAAACTCAATTACTCCACCTTGCAGTATGCAACTACTGCTGAATTATGAAAGTATTGAGCAAAGACCTGGGAGAAATTTTGAACTTTTATTCCTTTAGTTAGCTTCAGTGTAAAGATTTTTTTCCTCCTTGATATGAAACCTAATGGCAGCTTCAGGAGACAGAAGTTAAAAAGCCAATTTTGTATTTTAAACATTTTCCCATGATATTCCAGTGCAGGAGCATGAATAAAACCATCTAGTAGAAGAATTTCTTTAAATAGTGGGATTTCTGGTCTAAGATTGTGGCTCAGTGGTAGAGAGCTCCTCTGGCATGTGGGAGGCACTGGGTTTGCTCCTCAGCATCACATAAAAATAAATAAGTAAAATAAAGGTATTGTGTCTGCCTACAACTAAAAAAAATATTTAAAATAGTGGGAATCCTGGTTTCATGAAGCAAGTGAAGAGAGCAGATATTTCTGATGAAGGGTAGAAGACATTGCCCCAAGGAGAGCTTTGACTTCTATCTTAAATCCACTTTTACAAGATTAGGCATTCATAATGATGTGAAAATAGAAAATATAAACCTGGTTGTGTAACAATTGAAGTAAAGGATAATATTCAGGCTTTTGTTGCATCTATTTTCCCTTCAGTGGCATTTTAAAATTAATGTAAATGTTTTAATTTCTTTCTTTCAATAGTACAATTTTTTTGAGGTAAGTTCCTCATGTTCCTTTTGAAGGTCAAAATAGGACTCTTGGATTCTGTATTTGTGAAAACCAACCTGATTAAAAAGGACCTCACCTCTTTTGAACAATTGAATAAATATTAATCTAATATATACATCCATGACATAGATTGCACATGTCTTTAAATATACCTGCCCAGGTATATTTAAATATACTAACTCAACAGTTTCCCATACACCAGTGTTCTTAATCTCTTACAGCAGATGAGTAAGACAGAATGTGAACCAGGGATGCAATAAAAGGCATCCACATATGAGTTTTGAAAAAGTGGGAGAATATTCCTCTCTGTTCAGAGAAGAAGGCCCAGAGTAGAGACGGCCCCCACTGGAGGCCACTAGAGGGGCCAACGTAATGGTATCAAGTCATCTTCATGAACTGACACCAGGGAGTAAAGTGACCTGGAAGAAATCTAGGCTGAATTACTCTTTTCAAGCTCATGGTTGGGGACTTATATCAGATATTCACTGTAGCATTGGGAGCCTAATGATGGAATTAGCTACTTTGAGCTAATTATTATGACTTTTGGAGTTTCTCAGGGAATGTGAGAGAGATGATGAGCAGATGTAATCAGGAGCATTGGAGTTTTTGTTGTTATTTAGGGCCTACATGTTATCTGCCTGGCTTCACTGTTCCCATTTTTGATCAGTGACTCATGAGCCACTATATACACACAGTCACAATCCCTTGACCTGGATTTCTCTTCCACTTTTAGATATGGGACCTATTCACATGGATATTTTAAGAAGCTGGGAATTCCAGGGCCAACACCTCTTCTTTTTTGGGGAACTATTCTTAATTATCACCAGGTGAGTGCCATTTGAGCTCCCTGTTTTGCCTCTTATGGTTGCAAACATCTGCTTAGTAACATCAGTAGAAATTCAGCTCTGTGAGGGAAGTTTTAAAAGTTCTAAGCTTCAGAAACTGTGTGAGGGCCCCATCCAAAGCACAGTCAGTTTTACCCTGGGGCTCTGTTTACAACTCCTCCTGGCCTCAGGTTCACTTCTGTTGATAAGCTCAGGACTCTGGCACATCCACACTGTAAGCTGTGGACTTTATGTTCAGCAGACTGTGAGCATTCTCAAAGAGTTTTCATTTTTCTCAGTGCAGATTCTAGGAAGACACACTCAAACCTCTGGGATGCTTTATTTTCACAGTTAAAATATTACAAATGAAACTTAGCATGAGGAAGATTGATTGCTTAGTTTCAATGATGAAAACTCAGAGCCAATGTCTACCTATCTGTGTCCTATGTGCAGAGAGATAGCATCTTCCCTTTTCCAAGTTGAGCTCCAATTCAGATAGGCAAGTCCATAGTGACTCTCTATGTTACTTACTTACTCAAAAAGATGATTGTGATAACATAAATCTCCTAGGCTAGAAGAGGTTCCTGGTGCCTTTACTCTCTAATTCTACCAGAATTCTAGTGAAAACATGCGATAAATTAAAATGATACTCAACGAGAAGATAAAAGATCATTCAAAGCCCTGGGAAACACTCATTTTCCCTCAGCATGGGTTTCCTCATTTGCCCATGGAGGTGATCATTCAGAAGGTCCCAGTATTTCTGAGACAACACAAGAAGAAGAAGTACTGCAGAAGAGAAGGATGTCATATTCATAGACAAGGGTAATTGGTTGAGTATAAATAATACTTAGAGAAAATTCAAGTGACTTTACATATTTCATTTCAAACATTGCATATTTTCTCTTTTCTCCTCAGAAGCCTCTGAGTAAGAGCTTCTCTGTAACCAACTGTTAGGAACCACAAGCCTGATTTCATGGGATTTGGGTCATTTGATGCAATGTCAGTACATTTATAATAATAATGGAATTTCATATTGTTCTTCTTCCCAGGGTTTGATTAATTTTGACACAAAATGTTATAAAAAGTATGGAAAAACATGGGGGTAAGTATTCTGAAAATTTCTCTTTGGAAGACTTGTTATGATGTGGTGCCCCAATGCGTGAGGACAACTTCAGCCCAGAGCTTTTGGGATGCAACCCTCTATGCTGCACAATCCTTGGAGGCTTGTCCTGCCAAGGGTCATGAATGTCACCAGGAGTCTGGGTCTACACTCTGACTTAGGTTGAGCATGTTGCATGTTTTCGCTTTTCTCCTGCTTTTGATGACCCAGAGACTCCATCCTTACTTTGTATCCAATGTCCTATATTCCCCATTTTTATTTCTTTTTGACCCTTTTAGCTGAATCAAATGTATTATTTAAGAACTTTTTTTTTAAATCATGGGCTTAAAAATCTATGGCATCATCTCTTTCCTCCATTGATTTCCTTTTAATTTAAAGACAAAATTCCCTTATTTAAATTTCAGATTTAATGGATGCTTTTGAGCAAAAGACTGGGAGATACTGGAAAGCAGATGGGAAACCATTTCTGCTCATCTTTTTTTTAATTTCCTTTACTTTCTTTCTTCTTTTTATTTGTCATCATTATTGTTGCTCATATGCTATTTTTAAGTTTTCAGCATTGACTTTTCAATGAAGTAGACCCAAGCATTTCTTTCTCTCCCTCATCCATTATGTTAAGACCAGACATAGGATGTAGTTACACCACTTAGTTCTGTGGTGGATTCATGGGGTTTACATTAGAGGGTGGCCTTAGCTACTTGTAAAAACTATTCCCTTCAGAGCTGGTGGGAGTTTGGTGAGAGCCATAGAAGAGGTGTAATCATTTTGCTCTACACTAAAAATAGTGGTAGAAGACATTGACTCTTCTCCATCTTCTCTCTTCAATCTCCCAAAAGCCACAGGGTTAGCTAGAGTGTTCTGCTCAGTTGACATGCTCATAGATACAATGTGATCCAAGGACACAACGTGCCCCACTGGATCTCCAAAGCCCCCATTTCAGCTACCACTTGAAAAACTTAGTAATTATAAAAGTCAATTATCTGCCTTAATTTTTTTCTTCACTAACCTAATAGCCTTTTGAATAATCCAATATTTTGTGATGTAAAATGTTATATAGACTATGGGCTGAGGCTGGCTCTCAGTGGCAGGGCCCTTGCCTATATCATGTGTGAGACACTGGGTTTGATCCTCAGCACCACATAAAAATAAACAAATATGAGCATTCTGTCCACCTACAATTACAATAAATAAATAAATAAGTTATGGAAATTAATGTAGGCAATTCTTTTGTATTCACCATCTAGATTTAAGAAGTGTTCCAATGCTATTTCTAATTATGATCTCTTAGAAGATGTATTTTTTTCTATGTACTGTAGACAAGGCAAGTAGAATAGGTAACATCAGGATCAAAGTCTGAATTTCTGCTGCAGAATCTGGCCTGTTAGATTTAACCAGCCCTATTTTTCTAACACAGCCTATATGATGGTCGACAGCCTTTTTTGGTTATTACGGACCCAAGCATTATCAAAACAGTGCTCATCAAGGAATGTTATTCTGCCTTCACTAACAGGCGGGTAAGCATTCACTTTTCAACATTAATAACATCTATTTAGTTATTTTTAAGTTTTTAATTTATTCTTTTCAGTTATACATTACACTGGAATGTATTTTGACATATTATACATACATAAAGTACAACTTCCAAAGCCTGTGTTTGTACATAATGTGGAGTTTCTCTGATTGTGTATTCATATATGAACATACGAAAGTTATGTCTGATTCATTCTACAGTCTTTCCTATTCCCATCCTCTCACCCTTTTTTTTTTGTTCCTCTTTGTCTAATCCAAAGTAATATTTATTTATTAACTCAATTTTTATTCTGAGATATTTATAATTTCAGAGGGCATTCTTAGCCAAAAAAAAAAATTACCAGGTAGTTCCATGTATAATCTGTTTTACCCAATGATAATTTCTTACATGACTATAAATTTATTAAGTTCCTTTTTCTATACTAACAGGAAATTGATACAATGTAGACTTTTTAATTTAATTTTTCCTGTTTTGTGTACCTATATATATGAGTGTGCAGCTCTGTGCAAATGTATCACATGCCTACAATTTGTGTAGATAAATTTAGATTGTGTTTTTAATGTGTTTTCACAAATTCTTTATTAACCTCAGAAATATGCCTGGTTTCTTGAGTGCTAACTACATTGGACAAAGATTGCACCTATAAATAGGGAAAATCCAATCTGTATTTCTTTCATTTATTTGTTTTTATTTTCCTCTGATATTAGCTGGGAGTTCCAGTGTGAGGTTGAATAAGAGCCAGAGGAGTGAATATTTTTTTGAAGGATATAGACTTTAATCTTCCAAAGTTTACCCTAATTTTAGATGAGGCTGATGTGTATGTGTGTGGATTCCCATACAATCTCTATCTTCACTTTTTAAAAACTTTAGGTGCTGGGTTTAGCTTAGTTGGTAGAGTGCTTGCCTTGCAGGCACAAAGTCTGGGGTTCAATCCCCAGCATCACAAAAATATTTTTAAAAACTTTGATTAATGTATGACATTTGTGCATGATAATAGGATTTGTTGCTATGTTCAATACACACATATATTCCACTCTGCCCAAATCCAGCCTCTATTTACATCCCAACATGTCCAAATCACTAATATACACTCAGATGAACGTTTTTACTTGTCTTTCTATATGTGGCTGAGCAGACATTGTTGAATTATTCCTGATGCTTGGGAGAAAGCATTCAGTTTGCAACCAGGAAGTGTATTGTTAGCTGAAAGTGGATTTTTTAAGAATCTCCTTATCAAGTTGAAGAAGCTTCTTTCTGTTCCTAATCTCCTAAATTTTTATAGTGAATGAGTTCTGGAAACATACATTTTGGGGGTGGGGTACTGGGGATTGGACTTAGAGGCATTCTACCATTGAGCCACATCCCTGCTCCTATGTTGTATTTTATTTAGAGACAGAGTCTCACTGAATTGCTTAGCACCTCACTGTTGCTGAGGCTGGCTTTTACTTTGTGATTATCCTGTCTTATACTCCTGAGCTGCTGGGATTACAGATATGCACCACTGTGCCCAGCTGGAAGCATACATTTTAATTAAAAATATATTTTAGATCATAGAAGTAAATTTCAAGGGTTTTGCTTTGGTGGGCAAGCACCTAGGTGAAAATCAGAATTATCTTCCTTTCTCCTTCTGCCCTTGTAAAAAATATTGGAAGAACTTCCATTAATAACTTGTTTTTTTCTGTATTACACTTATATTTCAATCCTTTAAATTTCAAATATTTGTATTTTTAAAATTATCATATCTAACCACCCCCTTTTCAAGATGCTTATGCTGTAAATGCATGTAAAGACAGAACTGTTCTTAGGTAACCTACAGTTGACCAAGGACACCTGGTATCTGTCACCAACTGATTTCTGCTCTGCACAGCCCTGGGGGTTGTACTAGGTTTTCTTAGGTATTCTTTATGTCTATTCCCCTAGAAAAAGCTTTCAACAGAGTGAAAATTTCTCATCTAAACAAAGGTTGGAATATAAAGTCCAAAAACAGTGTGATGTCCCTGGGTGTCTCTTCCAAACTCACAGGAGGTTAGGCACTTGGAATAAATACTATTGAGTGTCTGGCATAGGGCTAGCTACCTAGTAGGCAGTCACTAAACATTTTTTTTTACATAAATGATGCTTGTTTAACAAACTTTTGCATCTGTGGAGAACTCCACATTTATATAGGACAAAATCTTCTTTCCTTTGGACTTTAGAATTTTGGTCCAGTGGTATTTATGAAAAAAGCCATCTCTTTGTCTGAGGATGAAGAGTGGAAGAGAATAAGAACACTTCTGTCTCCAACCTTCACCAGTGGAAAACTCAAGGAGGTAATAAAATAGGAGGGCTTTTCATTGGAAACTTAAAGAATAAATTTGGGGATGGGTAGAAAGTGAGATAGATAGTAGTTTCTTTCCAAGGGATAGTCCTCTGAATTTGAACTTTCTAAAAATGTTCTTTTGCCTTTATGTTTTAGAAGATAAGTAGAAAAATTCATTATAAATGTCTCATACTTCTTCATCCTTGGAAAAGCATAGCCTTGGGCACTGAATCTCCTCACTTAACTATGGAAAATCTTGTGTTTTGTGCATAGATGTTCCCCATCATTAACCAGTATGGAGATGTGTTGGTGAAAAATATGAGACTGGAATCAGAGAAGGGCAAGTTTATCAACTTGAAAGAGTAAGTAGCAGGGCATCTCTGGAATTTCAAGCTCCAACAGGAGCCCCTCCAACTGCCTGACACAGAACTGAATTCCAACTGTTGAGCTAGTGCAATGAGCAGACAAAGCAAGAGTTTGGAGTCACAACTCCGACTATTCATCCAAGAAGGAACTGCTCCCAGGAGGAGAGAGGGCAGCTGGGGGAGAAAAGATCTCTTCCTATCTGCCAAGGTTTATTTCGCTGCTATTTATGACTTTGAATATACTAGAAGAAAAAATACTGTCAAGGTCAAGGTCACCTTTTTTGAGTCAGTACCTCCACTCTTGTCCTGCTGAAGCTCAGTTTGTATACAACTATCTATCATCCTCATTCTACTTTTGCTACTGTAGTGTGTCTGATTATGGAACTTTTCCCTGTGTGGGTGAACTTCTTGAGTTCAGAGGTGAGTCTAACTCAACTCACTGCCCCCATCACTCTTGACACAAAGGAAATATTTTATTTGCAACACATAAAGCCCTCATAGTCAGTTTGAAGGGATCATGGACTCATCTGATAGTCCATCAGATAACTGAGTGTGTGTGGCTCTCTGCTTGTCTTGTCTGAGTACGTGGACTTACTCCTACTTCTTGCTGCATGTGTAGTGGAAGGATTGGAAAGAGGCACTGATTTTACTTTTCCATGTCTTTCTCTATTCAGCATCTTTGGGGCCTACAGCATGGATGTGATCACTGCAACATCATTTGGAGTGAACATCGATTCCCTGAACAACCCACAAGATCCCTTTGTGAAGAAAGTCAAGAAGCTCTTAAAATTTGATTTTTTTAACCCTTTGCTCCTCTCAATAAGTATGTGGACTACCATGCTATTCATTCCTTCTCTCCATTTAAATAAGATCATTATTGTTATGTAATTAACATGTCTTTTAATTTATACACTTAATTTATACAATTAAATGGTCTTCAGTACAAAGATATATGCAGCCATCACTAGTGACCATTTATCAACTCAGAAGCAGGCTACCATTTCATTATCAAACTCTCTATTTTCCAAGTCTAAGCAACCATGAATCTATTTTCTGACTATAGATTTGATGATACTGTGAATTTTCTATTAATGAATTCTACAATATGTGGCTTTGCATGTCTGACTTCTTTCATTTATCATTGTATTTTCAAATTATTCCCTTCTAAGCATGTGTGAGTACTTCATTTCTCTTTTTAAAGAGAGAGAAAAAGAGAGAGAGAATTTTTTAATATGTATTTTTTAATTTTTGATGGACATAACATCTTTATTTTATGTGGTGCTGAGGATCAAACCCAGCGCCCTACGCATGCCAGGCGAGTGCACTACTGCTTGAGCTACAGTCCCAGCCCTTCATTTCTTTTTTAAAAGAAATTGTTTATTTATTTGTTCTAATGAATTATATATGACATCAGAATGCATTTCACTATATAATACACAAATGGAGCACAACTTTTCACTTCTGAACTTGTACATGAAGTAGATTCACAACATTTGTGTCATCATACATTTTCCTAGGGTAATGATGTTCATCTCATTCCACCATCACTCCTACACCCATCCCTTCTCCATTTCCCTTGCCCTATCCAAAGTTCTTTCATTCCTCTGATTACTGTCTCACCTATTATGAATAAGCATCCACTTATGAGTGAAAACCTTTGGCTTTTTGTATTTGGAGATTGGCTTACTTCACTTAGCATGATATTCTCAACTTCATCCATTTATCTGAAAATTCCATGATTTTATTCTCTTTTAATGCTTAATTATATTCCATTGTGTATATGTACCACACTTTCCTTATCCATTCATCTGTTGATGGGCATCTAGGTTGATTCTACAGTTTAGCTATTGTGAATTGAGCTGCTATAAACATTGATGTGGCTGCATCAATGTAGTGTGCTGATTTTAAGTCCTTTGGGTATAAACCAAGAAGAGTGATAGCTGGGTCAAATGGAGGTTCCATTCCAACTTGTCTGAGGAATCTCCATATTGCTTTCCAAAGTTGTTGCACCAAGTTGCAGTACCACCAGCAATATAAGTGTCTTTTCCCCCACATTCTCACCAACATATATTTTTACTTGTTTTCTTCATAACTGCCATTCTTATTGAAGTGGAATGAAATCCTAAAATAGTTTTGATTTCAATTTCTGTAATTACTAGAGATGTTGAATATTTTTTCATATATTTGTTGATCAATTGTAAATCTTCTTCTAAGAAATGTCTGTTCAATTTCTTAGCCTATTTCTAAATAGGGTTATTTGTTGTTATTGTGGGTTTTTTTGGTGTTATGTTTTTTTGAGTTCTTTATATATCCTGGAGATTAATGCTCTATATGATGTGAGTGTTGTAAAAATTTGCTCCCATTCGTTAGGCTCTATCTTCACCTTATTGATTGTTTCTTTTGTTGATAAGAAGCTTTTTAGTTTGAATCCATTCCATTTATTGTTTCTTGTTTTTATTTCTTACACTTTAGGAGTCGTAAGGAAAGTTTGAGCCTACTTTTTCTTCTATTAGGTTCAGGATCCCTAGCCTAATTTCTAGGTCCTTGATTCACTCTGAGTTAAATTTTGTGCACGGTGAGAGATACTTAATTTCGTTTTGCTACATATGGATTTCTAGTTTTTGCATAATAATTTGTTGAAGAGGCTTTTTTTCCAGTGAATGTTTTTGGCACGTTCGCCTAGTATGAGATAACTGTATTTGTGTAGGTTTGTCTCTGTATCTTCTGTTCCATACCATTGGTCTACATGTCTCTTTTGGTGCCAATATGGATTTCCAGTTTTGCCAGCACCATTTGTTGAATAGGCTATTTTCTCTACTGAATGTTTTTGGCACCTTTGTATAGTATAATATAACCATATTAATGTGGGTTTGTCTCTGTGTCCTCTATTCTGTACCATTAGTCTACAAGTCTATTTTGATGCAGATATTATACTGTTCTTGTTACTATAGCTCTGTAGTATAGTGTAAAGTCTGGTATAGTGATGCTTCCTGCTTCACTTTCTTGCTAAGGATTGCTAGCTATTCTGGGTCTCTTATTTTTCCAAATAAATTTTATGATTGCCTTTTCTATTTCTATCAAAAATGCCATTGGGATATTAATAGGGTCGCATTAAATCTGTAAAACACTTTTGGTAGTATGGATTTGCCAGAACTTAATTGAGACTTTTTGCATGTATGTTCATTAAAGATATTGGTCTGGAATTTTCTTTTGTTGATGTGTCTTTGGCTGGTTTTGAAATCAGGGTCTACTGGCCTCATAGAATGAGTTTGGAAGTGTTCCCTTCTTTGCTATTTCATGAAATAATTTGAAGAGTATTAGTAGTAGGTCTTCTTTGAAGGTCTTGTTAGAATCTGTCTGGCTGGGTCTCTTCTTTGTATGTAGGCTTTAGATGGTGTCTTCTATTTCGTAGCTGGAAATTGATCTGTTTATCATGTGTATATTACCTCGATTCAGTTACGTAGGTCATGACTCCAGAAATTTGTTGATGTCTTTGATATTTTCTATTTAATTGGAGTACAAATTTTCAAAATAGTTTCTAATTATCTTATGTATTTTAGATGTGTCCATTATAATATTCCTTTTATTATCACAGATGTTAGTAATTTAAGTTTTTTCTCT
The DNA here is from genome assembly GCF_052094955.1 of Ictidomys tridecemlineatus. NCBI lineage: Eukaryota > Metazoa > Chordata > Mammalia > Rodentia > Sciuridae > Ictidomys > Ictidomys tridecemlineatus. The sequence continues at coordinate 113,186,827 of NC_135486.1, forward strand.
ATTTATGTGACTAAGGTTTATGAATTTTATTTATTTTTTCAAAGAACCAACTTTTTGATTTGTCAATTTTTTCAATTGTTTCTTTTTTTTCAGTTTTATTGATTTCAGCTCTGATTTTAATTATTTCCTGTCTTGTACTACTTTTGATGTTGATTGTTCTTTTTGGGGGGGTTTTGCAATGTAATGTTAGGTCCTTTATTTATTGACTTTTTCTTCTTTTAACGAATGAACTCCATGCAATGAATCCAAGAGATTTCAATATGTTATAACAGTATTCTCATTTTCCTCTAAGAATTTTTAAATCTCCTCTCTGATGTTTTCTGGTATCTCTTGCTCATTCAGTAGCATATTATTTAGTATCCAGGTAGTTGGAGTAGCTTCTTTTTTCATAATTAATTTCTAATTTCTTTCCATTATTATCTGATGGTATTCAGGGTAGTATCTTTGCTTGTATTTGCCAAGAGTTTTTTTGTGGCATAATATATGGTCTATTTTAGAGAAGGATCCATGTACTGTCAAAGAAGAAAGTGTATTCACTCATTGAAGGATGAAATATTCTCTATATCTCTTAAGTCTAAGCTATTGATTGTATTATTGAGTACTATATTTTCTTGGTTTAGCTTTTGTTTGGGAGATATATCCAGTGGTGAATAAGATGTGTTAAAATCATCCCGTATTATTGTGTTGTTGTCTATTTGACTCTTGAAATTGAGAAGAGTTTGATGAATGTAGATGGCCTTTACATTTGGCCTTTTCATATTATCCCATAATTAATTGTTTGGGGCATAAATATTTATAATTGTTATTTCTTGTTGATGAAGGTCTGGGTTTAGAAATCTAAGAGATCCTAATTGATTTCCTCCTATATGTAATCTGATTCCTTTGTCTTGTGGCTTTTAAATTTCTTTCTTTATTCTGTATGTTAGGCATTTTTATTGTTATTGCCTTAGTGTAGATCTGTCCTGATTTTGTACACTTGGTATCCTATAAGCCTTTTGTATTTGATTTTTCAATTCATTATTCAGGTTTGGAAAAGTTACTGATATTATTTCATAGATAAATTGTTCATTCCTATGTTTTGGAACTCTATGCCTTCTTCTCTCCCAATAATTCTTACATTTGGCCTTTTTGTGTTATCCCATAATTCATGAATGTTCTGCTCATGGTTTCTTACCATCTTCACTGTGTAGTCAACTTTACTTTCAATTTTATATATTTTGTTTTCATTGTCTGAGGTTCTATCTTTCAAGTGATCCAGTCTGTTGGTGATAATTTCTATTGAGTATTTTAATTTGGTTTATTGTTTTCTTCATTTCAAGGATTCTGTTTCCTTTTTTTGGTAGAATCTCTATCTCCTTATTGAAGTAATCTTTTGCTTCCTGTATTTGACTGTGTAGCTCTTTATTTAATTGACATTTTGTTGCCCATGTTTGCTTTCTTTAGTTCACAGAACATTTTAATTACATACATCCTGAATTCCTCTTGGACATCTCTTCTGCTGTGCTGGCCTTTGGTTCTAGTAATGTATCTTGGTTTGTTTGGGGCACTTTCTTCCCTTGTTTTTTTTCATATTGTTTGTCTTTCCCTTTAGCAGTGTAGATCCAAGGTATTACAGTTTTTACCAATAGATTTATAGTGTCCCTGCAGAATTCCATGACCTCTCTTTTCAGGAGGAGATCAATATTAATATATACCAATGAAAACAATATGCAGGCTTAATTAAACCAAATATATTTCATTGAGATGTTTACAGTTTTGTCACAATAGACAGAAATGGTGAGTTTGATTATTATTAACAATATAAACAGTAGGTTACAAAGGGACCTACAGTTTATAATGATGAACAAAGAGAGAAGTGGAGGCGGGTTTAAGATGAGATATTAAGGAGGTAAGAGATGAGGATATAGAGTATTAGATCTTAGGAAACATAAAGGAGGAATCAAAAGATGTTGAATAGTAGCAAGAGAAAAGAGACTTTGAAGAGATAGATAAGTGAGAAGGGGATAGAGAGGGAGAGAGGGAGGAAGAGGCTAGAACAACAAATTATTTTGTCAATATTCTGTTGAGATTTTGCATCCATAATTATAAGACATATCAGTTTGGAGTTCTCCTGTGTTATCTTTGTGTTAATTCTTAAGATTAGGTTAACACGGGCATTTTAGGATCTAATACAGTGTTCACTGTATTCTATATTTAGAAAACAATAGATATTTCTATGAATGTTTTTAAAGAGGTAAAGAATTGGTATTAGTTCTTTCAGTCGTTGGTAGAATTGTCCACGAAACATCTGGACCTGAGCTTAACTTTGTAGAAAAGTTCTTAATTTCTAACTTAGTCTCATCACATGATGTACGTCAATATATATTTTATATTACTTTTTGTGTCAGTTTCTGTTGTTTGTGTCTCTTTAGGAATTCATCAATTTCATGTATGTAATTTATATAATTATTTTGATAATCTTATTGTTACAATATCTTTATATTTCTTTCTATATTTATAATTTCAGTATTTCCCCAGTTTTTATTTTGAATGCTACTAATTGTAGCCTTTCTATTTCTGGGTCAGTGTAGCTATTATTTTGCCAAATTTGTTGGTTTTATTCAAAGAATTACATATGTTTTCATTAATTTCTTCTATTGATTTTATTTTTTATTTGATTAGTTTCCACTTTGATCCTTAATATTTTTTTCTTCTGTTTCCTTTAAGTTTAATTTGTTCTTCTTTTTTATGATTTATTGTGTAAAGTTTGATCATTCATTTGTGATCTTTGTTTTATGTAATAGGTAAGAATTTCCCTCTATACAGTGATGGCTTTTTCTACATTACACAAATTTTACATATTATGCCTCATTTTTTCTTTTCAATACTTTATCTATTTCACTTTATATTTATTCTTTCATCCAGTGTTTATTTAGGTGAATATTGATCAATTTGCCCATACTTTGAGTTTTCTAATTTTCTTTTTAATAATGCCTTCTGGATTCCTCCCAAGGTGTTTGAGAAACACATGCTCTGTTGGTCCCATCCTGACTGCTCTCTCTTGAAGAGCATGATTAACTGCAGCATCAGTCTAAAGCCTAGTTTTATCCAAAGACACGCTATTCCAGTACACGAAGGGAAAAGGGGTCAGAGTTTTCATCTTGCTCCTTTGGTCACTCCACAGAGACAGAAGGGGCCATTGATTATAGTGGTATGGTGCTGGCCCTATATATGACATCCTCTTGATCAGCCAGTGGTCTGGAGCCCAATCAGTGGTCCCAGCAGAAACAGTTCTTCTTTTGAAACCCTTGTGACTTCCACTTTTCTGATTTATAGAAAAGATGTAATTGCTTCAGGTAAATTTTACATTTTTCACTGAAGTGTCCTTAGTTTTTTCTTTTCCCTGCAGAAATCTTTTCATTCCTTACTCAAATTTATGAGGCAATGAATATCTCTAAGTTTCCAAAGGATGTCACAATTTTTTTTTTACTTTTTTTCTTATTGATTGTTCAAAACATTACAGAGCTCAAGACATATCATCTTTCATACATTCGACTCAATTGGGTTTTGAACTCCCCAAATACATAATACAGACTCACTTCTGTTACATACTCACATTTTTACATAATGGCATATTAGTGACTGTTGTATTCTGCTACCTTTCCTATCCCCTACTATCCCCCCTCCCCTCCCCTCCCCTCCTCTCTTCCCTCTCTACCTCCTCTGCTGTTGTTCAATTCTCTCCCCTTTTCCCCCCACTTCCTTGCCCCTCATAACCTCTTATAATTTTGTATATCACTGAAGGTCTCCTACCATTTCCATATGTTTTCCCTTCTCTCTTCCTTTCTCTCCCCCCATTCGTCTTAGTTTACTGTTAGTCTTTTCCTCATGCTCTTCCTTCCTGTTCTATTCTTAGTGGCTCTCTTTATATCAAAGAAGACATTTGACATTTGTTTTTTAGGGCTTGGCTAGCTTCACTTAGCATAATCTGCTCTAATGCCATCCATTTCCCTGCAAATTCTATGATTTTGTCATTTCTTAGTGCTGCATAATACTCCATTGTGTATAGCTGCCACAATTTTTTTATCCACTCATCTATTGAAGGGCATCTGGGTTGGTTCCACAGTCTAGCTATTGTGAATTGTGCTGCTATAATCATTGATGTGGCCGTATCCGTATAGTGTGCTCTTTTAAGGTCCTCAGGGAATAGTCCAAGAAGGGCAATAGCTGGGTCAAATGGTGGATCCATTCCCAGCTTTCCCAGGAATCTCCAAACTGCTTTCCCAATTGGCCTCACCATTTTGCAGTCCCACCAGCAGTGAACAAGTGTGCCCTTTTCCCCACATCCTCGCCAACACTTATTGTTGTTTGACTTCATAATGGCTGCCAATCTTACAGGAGTGAAATGGTATCTTAGGGTGGTTTTGATTTGCATTTCTCTGATTGCTAGAGATGGTGAGCATTTTCTCATGTGCTTGTGGATTGATTGTATGTCCTCCTCTGAGAAGTGTCTGTTCAAGTCCTTGGCCCATTTGTTGATTGGATTATTTGTTATCTTATTGTTTAATTTTTTGAGTTCTTTGTACATTCTGGATATTAGGGCTCTATCTGAGGTGTGAAAGGTAAAAATTTGTTCCCAGGATGTAGGCTCTCTATTTACCTCTTTTACTGTTTCTCTTGCTGAGAAAAAACTTTTTAGTTTAAGTAGGTCCCATTTATTTATTCTTGTTATTAACTCTTGGGCTATGGGCGTTCTATTAAGGAATTTGGAGCCCAACCCCACAATATGCAGATCGTAGCTAACTTTTCCTTCTATCAGACGCAGTGTCTCTGTTTTTATATCTAGCTCCTTGATCCATTTTGAGTTAACTTTTGTGGCTGGTGAGAGAAAGGGATTCAATTTCATTTTGTTGCATATGGATTTCCAATTTTCCCAACACCATTTGTTGAAGATGCTATCCTTCCTCCATTGCATGTTGTTAGCCCCTTTATCAAATATAAGATAGTTGTAACTTTGTGGATTAGTCTCTGTGTCCTCTATTCTGTACCATTGGTCCACCTGCCTGTTTTGGTACCAGTACCATCCTGTTTTTGTTACTATTGCTTTGTAGTACAGTTTGAGCTCTGGTATCGCTATACCTCCAGATTCACACTTCCTGCTTAGAATTGCTTATGCTATTCTGGGTCTTTTGTTTTTCCATATGAATTTCATGATTGCTTTATCTATTTCTACAAGAAATGTCTTTGGGATTCTGATTGGCATCGCATTAAACCTGTAGAGAACTTTGGGTAATATCGCCATTTTGATGATGTTAGTTCTGCCTATCCATGAACAGGGTACATTTTTCCATCTTCTGAGATCTTCTTCTATCTCTCTCTTTAGGGTTCTGTAGTTTTCATTGTATAAATCTTTCACCTCTTTTGTTAGGTTGATTCCCAAGTATCTTATTTTCTTTGAGGATATTGTGAATGGAGTGGTTTTTCTTATTTCCATTTCAGAGGTTTTGTTGCTGATATACAGGAATGCCTTTGATTTGTGCGTGTTGATTTTATATCCTGCCACTTTGCTGAATTCATTTATTAACTCTAGCAGCTTCTTTGTAGATCCTTTTGGGTCTGTTAAGTAAATTATCATGTCATCTGCAAATAGCGATAATTTAATTTCTTCTTTTCCTATTTCTATGCCTTTAATTTCTTTTGTCTGTCTAATTGCTCTGGCTAGTACTTCGAGAACAAAATTGAATAGAAGTGGTGATAGAGGACATCCCTGTCTTGTTGCAGATTTTACAGGGAATGCCTTCAGTTTTTCTCCGTTTAGGATGATGCTAGCCTGAGGTTTAGCATATATAGCTTTTACAATGTTGAGGTAAGTTTCTGATATCCCTAGTTTTTCTAATGTTTTGAACATAAAGTGATGTTGTATTTTGTCAAATGCTTTTTCTGCATCTATCGAGATGATCATATGGTTCTTGTCTTTAAACCTATTGATGTGGTGAATAGCATGTATTGATTTCCGTATATTGAACAAGCCTTGCATCCCAGGGATGAATCCTACTTGATCATGGTGCACAAGTTTTCTGATATGTTTTTGTATTTGATTCGCCAGAATTTTATTGAGAATTTTTGCATCCAAGTTCATTAGAGATATTGGTCTGTAGTTTTCTTTCTTTGAAGTGTCTTTGTCTGGTTTTGGGATCAGGGTGATGTTGGCCTCATGGAATGAATTTGAAAGAGCTCCTTCTTTTTCTATTTCTTGAAATAGTTTGAAAAGTATTGGTATTAGTTCTTCTTTGAAGGTTTTGTAGAACTCCGCTGTATACCCATCAGGTCCAGGGCTTTTCTTGGTTGGTAGTCTTTTGATGGCTTCTTCTATTTCTTCCTTTGGTATTGGTCTATTTAAATTGTGTGTGTCTTCCTGTCTCAATCTGGGCAAATCATATGCCTTAAAAAATTTATCGATATCTTCGCTATCTTCTATTTTATTAAAATATAGGGTTTCAAAATACTTTCTAATTAACTTCTGTATTTCTGTAGTGTCTGTTGTGATATTGCCTTTTTCATCCCGTATATTAGTAATTTGAGTTCTCTCTCTTCTTCTTTTTGTTAGCATAGCTAAGGGCTTGTCTATCTTATTTATTTTTTCAAAGAACCAACTTTTAGTTTTATCAATTTTTTTAATGGTTTTTTTTGTTTCAATTTCGTTTATTTCTGCTCTAATTTTAATTATTTCTTGTCTTCTACTACGATTGCTGTTGTTTTGTTCTTCCTTTTCTAGGTTTTTGAGGTGTAGTGTGAGTTCATTTATTTGTTGGTTATTTCTTTTTTTGATGAAAGAACTCCAGGATATGAATTTCCCTCTTAAAACTGCTTTCATTGTGTCCCATAGATTCTGGTACGTTGTGTCTGTATTATCATTTGACTCTAAGAATTTTTTTATCTCTTCCTTTATGTCTTCTGTAACCCATTGATCCTTCAATAACATATTGTTCATTTTCCATGTGGTGTAGGATTTTTCCTTCCTTTTTTTATCATTGATTTCCAATTTCATTCCATTATGGTCAGATATGGTGCATGGTATTATCTCCACACTTTTATATATACTAAGATTTGCCTTATGGCATAATATATGGTCTATTTTTGAGTAGGATCCATGTGCTGCTGAGAAGAACGTGTATCCACTTGATGATGGTTGGTATATTCTATATATGTCAGTTAGGTCTAGGTTATTGATTGTGCTGTTGAGTTCTATAGTTTCTTTATTCAGTTTTTGTCTAGAGGATCTGTCTAATGGCGAGAGCGGTGTGTTGAAGTCACCCGTAATTATTGTGTTATGGTCTATTTGACTCTTGAACTTGAGGAGCGTTTGTTTTATGTAGATTGTAGCTCCATTGTTTGGTGCATACAAATTGATAATTGTTATGTCTTGTTGGTGGATGGTCCCTTTTAACAGTATATAGTGTCCTTCTTTATCCTTCTTAATTAACTTAGGTTTGAAGTTGATTTTATTTGATATGAGTATGGCCACTCCTGCTTGCTTCCGAGGGCCATGTGAGTGGTATGATTTTTCCCAACCTTTTACCTTCAGCCTGTGTATGTCTTTTCCTATCATATGAGTCTCCTGAAGGCAGCATATTGTTGGATTTGTTTTTTTGATCCAGGTTGCTAGCCTATGTCTCTTGATTGGTGAGTTTAGGCCATTAACATTTAAAGTTACAATTGAGATATGATTTGTACTTCCAGTCATGCTTCTTTATTTATTTATTTTAGTTTGGCTAGTTTTACTTTTTTGGTTTTTTTCCTCCTCCTTTACTGAGATACCTCTTGTTGTTAGTTTTGGGCACTATTTTTCAATTCCTCTTCTTGTAGTATATTGCTCAGAATGCTTTGCAGTGCTGGTTTTCTTGCTGCAAATTCTTTTAGCTTTTGTTTATCGTGAAAGATTTTAATTTCGTTGTCAAATCTGAAGCTCAGTTTTGCTGGATACAGTATTCTTGGTTGAAATCCATTATTTTTCAGTGTTTGAAATACATTGTTCCAGGATCTTCTCGCTTTCAAAGTCTGTGCTTAGAAATCAGTCATTAACCTAATTGGTTTACCCCTGAATGTAATCTGTCTCTTTTCTCTGGTAGCTTTTAATATTCTCTCCTTGTCCTGTATGTTGGCTATCTTCATAATTATGTGTCTTGGAGTTGGTCTATTATAGTTTTGAATGTTTGGGGTCCTGTAGGCTTCCAGAATTTGGCAATCCATTCCATCTTTCATCTCTGGGAAGTTTTCTAAAATTATTTCATTTAATATGCTGTCCATTCCTTTGGTTTGAATCTCTGTGCCTTCTTCTATTCCAATGACTCTCAAATTTGGTTTTTTAATGATATCCCATATCTCTTGAATAGATTGCTCATGGGATTTAAGCATCTTTTCTGTGTTGACTATACTCTTTTCAAGTTGATAAACCTTGTCTTCATTATCTGATGTTCTGACTTCTACTTGATCAAGTCTATTTGTAATATTCTCGTTTGAGTTTTTAATTTGGTTTATAGTTTCCTGCAATTCTAGGATTATAGTTTGTTTCTTTTTTAAGATCTCTATCTCCTGGTAGAGCTCGTTCTTTGCCATTTGAATTTGTTTGTTTAATTCATTTTCAAAATGTATTTTTGTTGCTTGGACTTGCTGTCTCATGTCTTCTCTAATATTCCTTTCCATTTGAGTTAGGTATGCCTTGAGTTCTTTCCCTATCCCTGCTTCTGATGTTTCTATGTCCTCTTGTAGAATTAAGTTGTTTTGCATTGTTTGTACTCCTTTTTTCCCTTGTTTTCTCATGTTGTCAACGTTGCTTTTCATCTCTATTTGATTGTCGTGTTTCTGCTCTCTTCTATAGATTTGTTTTGGTTCTGTATTACTCTGATGCCTCTCCTTAGTGTTTTTAAACTATGCCTGCTGACATGGATTCCACTGTGAAGGAAGATCCGACGTCCGAGCTCCAGTGACGACACTACTTTGCTATGACCGGCCCCAGTTCCTTGCCGGGGTGTCCTGATGAGGTGGTGTGACTGGACTGTCTCTGTTTGATTTCAGCTCCCAGTCGCGGCAGGCAGGCGGTCTCCAGCCGCCCAGTATCACAGGCCGCGGGCGGGTGATCGATCACCTGCGGCCGGGTGTTCTCCTACCGCCCAGCTATGCGGGCAGCGGGTGAACTGTCGCCGGCGTGCCTGCAATTTCCAGCTGCCCAGTCTCGAGGGCCTTGCCTCTAGCCTCCTGGTTTCTCCTGCTAGCCTTCTGTAGCTGCAGGGCAGGCCACACGAATCAGTGGGCCTGGATCTCCAGGGTCCCACAGTTGGCAATTGGGATCCCAGGCACTCTGTCCTTTGGATTTTTCCTGCTTGCCCCTCTCAGAGCTCTAGCTAGACAGGTTTCCTTTTGGCTGCAGATGGGTAGGGGGGGTTGCAGGTCAGGTGCCTCTAGTTCCCCCCTAGTCTTTATGCATGCTCACTCTGATTCTCCCTCCCCCGGCAAGCCTAGGAGAGAATTTATGAGAGTTCCCGATGTATGGGGGATGGGCTGAGTTCCACACACTTGTTTTGTTGTTGAGATCTGTCGGAGAATGGCGGTGGATATTTCAGCTGTTCAAGATGCTGACTGCTGATTGCCTTGGTGGAGTGTCCGCTGTAGGGGATGGGACTGTACCGCTTCCTTCCCCGTCTAAACTCCCGTACTTAGCCCGGGGGTCAGTGTGGGCTTGGCTGGCGGGATTCCACCTGATCGCAGCCGAGCCTCTCCCTGCTTGCTTATTAATGGCTTCCCTGGGGCGCCACGCCTTCTGTAGCCGCAGGGCAGGCCACACGAATCAGTGGGCCTGGATCTCCGGGGTCCCACAGTTGGCGATTGGGATCCCAGGCCCTCTGTCCTTTGGATTTTTCCTGCTTGCCCCTCCCCAGAGCTAGCTAGACAGGTTTCGTTTTGGCTGCAGATGGGTAGGGGGGGTTGCAGGTCCGGTGCCTCTAGTTCCCCCCAGTCTTTATGCAGGCTCACTCTGATTCTCCCTCCCCCAGCAAGCCTAGGAGAGATTTTATGCGAGTTCCTGATGTATGGGGGATGGGCTGAGTGCCACACACCTGTTTTGTTGTTGAGATCTGTTGGAGAATGGCGGTGGATATTTCAGCTGTTCAAGATGCTGACTGCTGATTGCCTTGGTTGAGTGTCCGCTGTGGGGGATGGGACTGTACCGCTTCCTTCCCCGTCTAAAGAAAGCTATAAACAGAATGAAAAAAAGTCGCCTTCAAGAGAAACAACAGGTAAAATCTGGTGGTGGATAGAGGGGAGGTTCATTTTTGATAATTTATTTGCCTATGGGTGTATAACTTCCATACTTCTTTGTATATTTTTAAAAGGTAGATAAAGAAGAACTCTTGGTTGAGAGTAGTAGAAGGTTTCCACTTGGGGAGAATAAAGAATTTAGTATCTGGTAATTGAGAAACAAGAATGAATCAGAGAGGGAACTGAATTAGAGTAACATATATTCCATGCTTTTAAAATTATGTCAAAATGGACTCTACTCTCATATAACTAAAAAGAACTAATAAAAAAGACTTAAATAAATACAATTATATATTCCAAATACTGAAAAAATAATGAACCAGAGAGAAATAATTTACAATTAAATAATGGGCATGGTAATTAGTTTGTCAAGGCATAAATATTGCTGATAGAAAAAGTCCCAACTGCTCTAAAAAGGAGTTCTTGTACATTGTTGAATATATTTGTAAATTAGGATAGCCTTTATGGAAAACTGTCTGGAGGGCCTTCAGAAATCAAATACAGACCCACTGTATAATCCAGCAATCTCACTACTAAGTGTATAACCACAGGAAATGAAATCTGCTCTCCCATGTTTATTGCAACACTATGTTAAAATTGTTTTATCATATTCATTTTCCTCAATAGATACAATTTCAACATAATTATTTTTCCTGGTGCTTTAATTTTATCAGATTTTATATGGTCAAGAATCATTGCATTTTCAAACCTCTCACTTTACAAACTCTCCACAGAATGCATCCTCAGGATAGCTGGCACTGTTTGGCCCCTCCAAAGTTTGTAGATGGATGCTTTTCTTTCCTAATGACTTAGGAAACTCCAGCTGGACTTTTGTACTTGAAGAAGTCATAGCCTCAGAAGGGAAGATAAGTTCTGCACTCTTAATTTTTTTCTGACTTTATAACTGATCTTGTATCTTTGAAATCTCTATTTTTCTATCATCAGGTGGATTTTCTTCAGCTTATGATAAATTCTCAGAATTCCAAAGATGTGGAGTCTAATAAAGGTAAACAAGGTTGCTATCTCATCTACTGATGGAGAAACTCAGAGTGAAGGATTGTTCTGGAAATGTGCAGGAGATTTTCCAGGAAGAAGAGTATTTCTACCAAGTTGCAGAAAGTGCATGATTGGATATCATATACAGTAGCCTGAGGAACTTTCTAGAGAAGCAAACCCAGAGCCATGTTCAATGTTGAAGCTGATTTAAACAAGTATTTCTTTTACCAGCATAGTATTTTTATTCAACTTATTTTCTTATTGTTTTTATTTTGATGCTAAATTCTCCCATATTTGCCACTGGAATCCCTTTCATGTAGGCTTCTGAGTCTTCTATTATTATTGTCACCTTTTAAGTGATTGTTTTAAAAGTAGCTTCTGTTTATTCTGGCCACAGGAATATTGAGCTGAAAACACAAAGGTTCTTCATGTAGTCTTGAATACCCTGCTTCACTCCTAATATACACCACCAGAGAGTTATATTTATCAAAGTTAAGGAACCTGTGTTGACACACTAATATCATTCACAGTCCACAGATTTTCTTAGGGTTTGCTCTTTGTCTTGTACATTATATGACATGTATCCATATTATACTAGCAGACAGTGTATTCTGTGCCCTTTTCATTTATTTTCTAAGTATTTTCTTGCTTTCTAATTTAAGATATTCTAGGTTTCTGCTCTATTTCTTCTGACAGGTTTGTTTTTTTTTCCAATTAATTGAATTTAGAAATCATAATCTGTGATAATCTTGTGAATTTTTGCTTTTAGATACTCTCAGTAGACAAGATTATTAACATGAAATACTTCTACATAGAACAGTGGAAATAAATATTTCTGTATCTACTCACATCCAGTAATATAAACTATTTTTCTCTCTCCTTCAAAATTTTTTTCTTAATTTATTGCTTATTTCTGTAATACACAAATACTCCCTTTGCAATTCTAATTGGAGGTACCTAGTGCCTTGACAACCATCTGAAAACAGTCTTGAATGTTGAGTAATTAATTCTAAAGATGAACACTTGTATTACTACAGCCTGACAGTATACATATTTTTTAAAAAGATATTTTTAATTTTTAGTTGTAGGTTCACACAATGCTTTTATTTTATTTTTATGTGGTGCTGAGAACAAAACCCAGTGCCTCATGTGTGCTAAGTGAGTGTTCTACCACTGAGCTACACCCCCAGACCCAGTGTACATATTTTATGTTCACATTTACATATCATCTATCTAACTATCATATATATATATATATATATATATATATATATATATATATATATATATATCCATCCATCCATTTATCCTGAATGTATCTACCAAGTTCTATTCAGGTTTCTAATGTAAAGAAAGCAGTCTATAGTTTAACTCTGTAATGAAATAGCCACCAAACACATGTGCCTACTTAGCACTTGACATGTGGCTAGTGCCACTGAAGTATGTTGATTTTTAATTAATTAAAATCTAAACTCCCACAGGTGGCTGGGAGCTATGAATGCCAACATTCGAGCTCCAAATCTTGACTTTTATTTGGTGCAGTAGAGAGGGTTACCAGGAATTGAACTCAGGGAAACTCAACCACTGAGCCACATCCCCAGCCCTACTTTTTTTTTATATAGTGACAGGGTTTCACTGAGTTGCATAGTGCCCTGCTGTTGCTGAGGTTGGTTTTAACTCATGATTCTCTTGCCTCAGCCTCCTGCAGAGATTACTGGTGTGTGCCGCTGCACCTGGCCTGAACCTTGACTTTATAGTCCTGTTTCATAAGGTTCATACTCACTGGAATAAAAGATTTGATAATTAAATGTTCTCATGACATCATCATAGAAAATCATAATCAGTAAATCTGAACTCTGTAGACCATTCAAACACTCGTTTTATGTATTCTTTTTATCTTGAATTGCATGTTTGGCAAAGAGACCATGTTTATTTCAGGGCCCAGGTGTCTAAAAGTCCATGTTGATCATACTGTGTATCTTAGACAGAAATGGTATCTCTTGAAATTACCTATCTTTGGTGGTGCTGAGAATGGCACAGTTAGTAGCCAAGTTCAAGAGTGGTGTAGACCTCAGGAAAACTGGATTTAAAAAAGTTTTCCTTTGTTTCCCCTATTGGATAGACATGAGAGTGAAAACCACTCTGCGAATGACCCTGAATTGCTTTTCCATGGTCCTGCCTAGTGATCTCTGGGTTTTTATGGGATTTCTCTTCATCTGAACCATGATGTTGTGATTTTCTAGATTTACCTAAATTGTGGATTTACCTAAATTGTGTTTTCTCTTCCGTTAGTCCTGTCTGATCTGGAGCTTGTGGCTCAATCAATTATTTTCATTTTTGCTGGCTATGAGAGCACTAGCAGTTTTTTCCCCTTCATTTTGTATGAACTGGCCACCCATCCTGATGCCCAGACAAAACTGCAGCAGGAGATTGATGCGGCTTTCCCCAATAAGGTGAGAAGATTGTACCTGGAGAGAGAGGAGAGAGGTGGAGCCTCAACAAGACTCCCTCCTTTTCACTTCCTAGGAGGCTTCATCCAAAATATAGTCACTGATTCTTTTCACCAGCTTTATTGGAAAGGTTCTGAAGAGAAAAATGAAAAGGAAAACAGAGTATTGAGGGGAAAATGCTATTCTCAAAACTACAAGGAATTTTGAAAAGAGTGTAATTTCAGTAGTACCCATTACCAGTTACAATGATGATACCTAGGAAGTGTAAGCATGTGTCACTCAAGTGTCCAGATCATTGGATCTGATGAACTGTGGCAAGAGCTCCTGCCTGGCTGTCTGCTAAGTGAGCCTGGGCTTGCTCAGCAGGCCAACTATGCTGTGCTCCACACATCTTCACACTCTAGTCATATATTAGAGAGAAGCAGCCAAGGGATGAGTCAGGTTTTCTGGCTCCTGAGACAAACACTTTACTTCTACCTTGTGTCCTCTCCAATGTCACATCAGGCATTAGCTACGTGTTGTGCCTGCTGTCCTCACACCTCTTCCTAAACAAGGAGTCTATCATATATGAAGACACATAGTTTCTGGGGCTGGCATAGCTGGTTTGGCAGTGAAGTAGGCACAAAGCCTCTTCTTCAGAGCTCACAATGAAGCCCTGAAGAACAACCAGGAGACTGGTCCAGAAACAGAGGTTGGGGCTGAGAGTGGTTTTCTGTCCTCCTTAGAATGTTCTCTGAAACTGAAATTGTGTGACATCGTGCCATCGAATCTTAGCCTTCTTTTGGTGGTATTAGGGTGGAAGTTACCAGTTTCTCCCAACATTTTTTACATAATGTAGTGTTATCTCTAAGTGTATATATATATATATATATATATATATATATATATATATATATATTCAAAGCAGGATTATTAGAAAAAACAGGTGCATAATGGGTTATTTTCTCTTTTCTATGTTCTTTTTTCCTGAAATAGGCATGTGACTTTTCTAGAGAAAGGTAACAGAGACTTTCACATTATTTTGCCTAAGTGTAACTGTCATATTCTATTAGTTAATTTTTCTTTCATAAGAAAAAGTAGTACATGATGATTCTGAGGATATTATACACTGAATTTGGGATTGTCCCAAAGGTCCCTTATGTATATGGTTGTCAAATGGACATGATTGTTATTATAATGCTTAGTCAATTGTAAGCACTACTCTCCTTCACCATTCTGTTATTCCAGGGACCTTGTAATACTTTAATAAAACTATGTAGATTGAGTTTAAATTTAGTTTTAAACATGCATTTTCAAAATATCTTTTTTTCTCTCTTCAGGCACCTGCTACCTATGATACCGTGGTACAGATGGAGTACCTGGACCTTGTGGTTAATGAAACTCTCAGGTTGTACCCAATTGCTGGCAGACTTGAGAGGGTCTATAAGAAAGATATTGAAATCAATGGAGTGCTCATTAGGAAGGGGACAGTGGTGATGATACCAAGCTTTGTTCTTAATCGAGACCCACAGCACTGGCCAGAGCCTGAGGAGTTCTGCCCTGAAAGGTACAGGGCCTCTGGGAAAGGGAACTGCCCTGTGCTAGGGTTGTCCAAGAATGTCTTTGTATTTCTTATCACAGATGACATACAGGTAGCTATGTAATCATTTTTTTATTGGTTGTTCACAACATTACACAGCTTTTGACATCATATTTCATACATTAGATTGAAGTGGGTTATGAACTCCAAATTTTTACACCAAATGCAAATTGCAGAATCACATCGGTTACACATCCACAATTTTACGTAATGCCCTATTAGTAACTGTTGTATTCTGCTATCTTTCTTATCCCCTACTATCCCCCCGTCCCCTTCCCTCACATCTTCTCTCTCTACCCCATCTACTGTAATGCATCTCGCTCCTTGTTTATTTTCCCATTCCTCTCACAACCTCTTATATGTAATTTTGTATAGCAACGCGGGTCTTCCTTCATTTCCATGCAATTTTACTTTTCTCTTTCTTTTCCTCCCATCTCGTGTCTCTGTATAATGTTAATCTTTTCTTCCTGCTCTTCCTTTCTGCTCTGTTCATAGTTTCTCTCTTAATATCAAAGAAGAGATTTGGTATTTTATTTAGGGATGGGCTAGCTTCACTAAGCATAATCTTCTCTAGTGCCATCAATTTCCCTGGAAATTCCATGATTTTGTCATTTCTTAGTGCTGCATAATACTCCATGGTGTATAAATGCCACATTTTTTTAATCCATTCATCGATTGAAGGGCATCTGGGTTGGTTCCACTGCCTAGCTATTGTGAATTGTTCTGCTATGAACATCGATGTGACAGTATCCCTGTAGTACGCTCTTTTAAGGTCTTCAGAGAATAGTCTCGAGAAGGGCGATAGCTGAGTCAAATGGTGGTTCCATCCCCAGCTTTTCCAGGAATCTCCATACTGCTTTCCAAATTGGCCACATAATTTGCAGTCCCACCAGCAATGTACAAGTGTACCCTTTTCTCCACATCCTCTCCAGCACATATTGTTTTTTGACTTCATAGTGGTTGCCAATCTTACTGGAGTGAGATGGTATCTTAGGGTGGTTTTGATATGCATTTCTCTGACTGCAAGATTTGGTGAGCATTTTTTCATGTACTTGTTGATTGATTGTATATCCTCCTCTGAGAAGTGTCTGTTCAGGTCCTTGGCCCATTGGTTGATTGGGTTATTTATTATCTTATTGTCTAATTTATTGAATTCTTTGTATACTCTGGATATTAGGGTTTTATCTGAAGTGTTAGGAGTATAATTTTACCCCATGATGTAGACTTCTTATTTACCTCTCTTATTGTTTCTCATGCTGAGAAAAAACTATTTAGTTTAAGAAAGTCCCATTTGTTGATTCTTGTTATTAACTCTTTTGCTATGGGTGTCCTATTAAGGAATTTGGTGCCCGACCCCACAATATGTAGATCGGAGCCAACTTTTTCTTCTTTCAGATGCAGAGCCTCTGATTTGATATCAAGCTCCTTGATCCATTTTGAGTTAGCTTTTTTGCATGGCGAGAGGAAGGGATTCAGGTTCATTTTGTTGCATATGGATTTCCAGTTTTCCCAGCACCATTTGTTGAAGATGCTATCCTTCTTCCATTGCATGCTTTTAGCCCCTTTATCAAATATAAGATAGTTGTAACTTTGTGGATTAGCCTCCATGTCCTCTATTCTGTACCATTGGTCCACCCGCCTGTTTTGGTACCAGTACCATGCTGTTTTTGTCTCTATTGCTCTGTAATATAGTTTGAAATGTGGTATTGCTATACCACCTGATTCACACTTGCTCCTTAGAATTGCTTTTGCTATTTTGGGTCTTTTATTTTTCTGTATGAATTTCATGATTGCTTTATCTATTTATACAAAAAATGTTGTTGGGATTTTGATTGGCATTGCATTTAACCTATAGAGAACTTTTGGTAATATCGCCATTTTGATGATGTTAGTTCTTTATATCCATGAGCAGGGTATATTTTTCCATCTTCTAAGATCTTCTTCTACTTCTCTTTTTAGGGTTCTGTAGTTTTCATTGTGAAAATCTTTCACCTCTTTTGTTAGGTTAATTCCCAAGTATTTTATTTTATTTTTTTGAGGATATTGTGAATAAAGTGTTTTTCCTCATTTCCCTTTCAGAAGTTTTGTCGCTGATATACATAAATGCCTTTGATTTATGTGTGTTGATTTTATATCATGCCACTTTGCTGAATTCTTTTATTAGTTCTAGTATATTCTTTGTAGACCCTTTTGGGTCTTCTAGGTATAGAATCATGTCATCCACAAATAGTGATAATTTAAGTTCTACTTTTCCTATTTTTATTAATTTAATATCTTTCGTCTGTCTAATTGCTCTGGCCAGTGTTTCAAGAACTGTATTGAATTGAAGTGGTGAGAGAGGGCCTCCCTGTCTTGTTCCGGATTTTAGAGGAAATGCCTTCAATTTTTCTCCATTCAGAAAGATGCTAGCCTGAGGCTTACCATAGACAGCTTTTACAATGTCAAGGTAAGTTTCTGTTATTTCTAGTTTTTCTAATGTTTTGAACATAAAGGGATGCTGTACTTTGTCGAATGCTTTTTCTGCATCTATTGAGATGATCATATAGTTCTTATCTTTAAGTCTATTGGTGTGGTAAATAACATTTATTGATTTCCGTATATTGAACCATCCTTGCATCCTAGGGATGAATCCTACTTGATCATGGTGCACAATTTTTTTTGATGTGTTTTTGTATTTGATTCGTCAGAATTTTATTGAGGATTTTTGCATCTAGTTTTATTAGAGATATTGGTCTGTAGTTTTCTTTCTTTGAGATATTTTTGTCTGGTTTCAGAATCAGGGTGATTTTGGCCACATAGAATGAATTTGGAAGAGCTTTCTCTTTTTCTATTTCCTGAAATAACTTGAAAAAATTGTTACTAATTCTTCTTTAAAGGTTTTGTAAAACTCCACGGTATACCCATCCAGTTCTGGGCTTTTCTTGGTTGGTAGTCTTTTGATTGCTTCTTCGATTTCATCCATTGATATTGGTCTGTTCAAATTGTGTGTATTCTCCTGACTCAGTCTGGGCAAATCATATGACTTAAAAAATTTATTGATGTCTTCACTATCTTCTATTTTATCAGAATATAAGTTTTCAGAATAATTTTTAATTGTCTTATGTATTTCTGTAGCATCTGTTGTGATATTGCGTTTTTCATCCATATGTTAGTAATTTGAGTTCTCATTCTTCTTCTCTTATTTAGCATGGCTAAAGGTCTGTCAATCTTATTTATTTTTCGAAGAACTAACTTTTAGTTTTGTTAATTTTTTCAATAGTCTCTTTTGTTTCAATTTCATTGATTTCTGCTCTGATTTTAATTATTTCTTGCCTTCTGCTACATTTGCTGTTGTTTGCTCTTCCTTTTCCAGGGCTTTGAGATGAAGTGTGAGCGCATTTATTTGTTGTTTTTTTTTTTTCGTTTTTTGAGGAATGACCTCCAGGTGATGAATTTTCCTCTTAAAACTGCTTTCATTGTGTCCCATAGATTCCGATATGTTTTGTCTGTATTTTCATTTATCTCTAAGAATTTTTTGATTTCCTCCTTTATATTTTCTGTAACCTATTGATCATTCAGTAGCATATTGTTCATTTTCCATGTGATGTAGGATTTTTACTTCCTTCTTTTTTCATTGATTTCCAGTTTCATTACATTATGATCAGATAAAATCCATGGTATTATATCCACCCCTTTATATTTACTGAGGGTTGCCCTATGGCATAATATATGGTCTATTTTTGAGAAGGATCCATGTGTTGCTGAGAAAAAATTATATCCATTCGATCATGGTTGATATATTCTATATACGTCAGTTAAGTCTAGGTTATTAATTGTGGTATTGAGTTCTATAGTTTCTTTATTCACCTTTTGTTTGGAAGATCTGTCCAATGGTGAGAGAAGTGTGTTGAAGTCACCCATAATTATTGTGTTGTGGTCTATTTTATTTTTGAACTTGAGGAGAATTTGTTATATGAATGTCACAGAACCATTATTTGGAGCATAAATATTAATAATTGTTATGTCTTTTGGTGAATTGTTCCTTTTAACAATATATAATGTTCTTCCTTATTCCTTTTGATTAACTTAGTGTTGAAGTCGATTTTATTTGATATGAGGATGGCCACCCCTGCTTGCTTACGAGGACCGTGTGCATGGTATATTTTTTTCCCATCCTTTCACCTTCAGCTTGTGTATTTCTTTTCCAATCAGATTTGTCTCTTGGAGGCAATATATTGTTGGATTTGTTTTTTTAATCCATGATACCAGCCTATGTCGCTTTATTGGAAAGTTTAAGCCATTAAAATTTAGAGTTACTATTGATATATAATTTGTATTTCCAGGCATGTTTTATTATTTATCTTTTTTTAAATTTAGTTTGTTTCTCCATGATTATCTTTTCCCCCACCCTCTGTCTTTACCGAGGAACTTCCCACTAATGGTTTTGGTTATTGTTTTTTTATTTCCTCTTTGTGTAGTGTTTTGCTCAAGATGCTTTGCAATGCTGGTTTTCTGGCTGCAAATTTTTTTAACTTTTGTTTATCATAAAAGATTTTTATTTCGTTGTCATACCTGAAGCTTAATTTTGCTAGATACAGAATTCTTGGTTGGCATACATTGTCTTTCAGTGTTTGAAATACATTGTTCCATGACCTTCTTGCTTTCAGCGTCTGTGATGAAAAATCTGTTGTTAACCTTATTGTTTTACCCCTTAATGTAATCTGCCTCCTTTCTCTTGTAGCTTTTAATATTTTCTCTTTGTTCTGTATATTGGATATCTTCATAACAATGTGTTTTGGCTTTGGTCTACTGTCATTTCGTGTACTCGGTGTCCTGTATGCATCTACAGTTTGTATATTCCTTTCCTTTTTTATTTCTGGAAAGTTTTCTTTAATTATTTCATTCAGCAGGTTACTCATTCCCTTGGTTTGAATCTCTATACCTTCCTCTATCCTGATGACTCTTAAGTTTGGTTTTTTATGTTATCCCATATCTCTTGGATGTTTTTCCTCGTGATTTTTTACCTGCCTTTCTGAGTTGGCTAGACTCTTTTCAAGAGGATATGTTTGTCTTCATTATCTGACGTTCTGGCTTCTACTTGCTCCACTCTGTTAGTGATACTCTCATTTAAGATTTTAATTTGGTTTATAATTTCCTTCATTTCTAAGATTATTGTTTGATTCTTTTTTATAATCTCTATCTCCTGATAAAGGTGCTTAACTTATTTTTTTATCTGTTTATGTAATTCGTTTTCAATGTGTTCTTTCACTGTTTGAATTTTCTGTCTCATATCTTCTTTAAGGTTTCATTCCATCTGTCTAAGGTGTTCCTTGAATTCTTTATATGACCATTTTTCTGATGACTCTAGGTCCTCCTAAATATTTAGGCTGTCCTGCATTTTTTTTTACTCCTTTTTTTGCTTGCTTTTTCATGCTGCTCATGTTTCTTCTTGTTCTGTTTGACTGCTGAGTTACTGTTTACTCCTATAAATTTAATTTGATGCTTGGGCGGAAAGATATTAGAAGGGAAAAGAATAAGTCACTAAAGAGAATGAGAGTAAGCAGGTAGAATTTAAGGAAAGGGGAATAAGAAAATTTAAAAATAATAAAAAGACAAAACAAGAAAAAATAGGAAATAAAAAAAGAAAAATAATTTTAAAAAATAATGATAAAAAATTAAAATTAAAATTAGAAGAAAAAAAACTTTTTAAAATTTAAAAATCAACAAGAAAGAAAAATGAAAATGAAAAAAAAACAAATAAAAAAAAGAGAAAAAAAAACTAATAAATGCAGTCTTAGAGTTTGATTAACTTCTCTTTCAGTAGGTGATGCTGTGTCCATGAGGCCAAGCGTCTCCTGTCAATACTCGGGAACCAATCACTGTGCAACAGCTCCTTCTTTCAGACTGGGCAAGTTTCCATTCCTGAGTGCCTAGGGCCTCCTCTTGTGCCTAGTCACTTCCCCACTTTTCCTCTAGCCAGGCTCCTCTCACCGGTGACGCTCACGACGATACTGGCTACATGCGAGGTCTGCTGCTCCCGGGAGCCCTGTTTTCATGAACGACTGGGCACACTCTCCCTGTTTGCCATTCTATCAGACCCTAAGTTTGTAGAGCTTGGGGCTTAGAATCCTCAGCAAATTTTACTTGCCCTCCTATAGCCACGCCCCTGGTAGCTGGAGCAAGAGACCTCAGTTGTCAGCACTGATGGGAGCAGTAGCCGGGAGTTCCACGCCACGGGTCCTGCGCCACTTCTGATTTTCTGGGTCTGGCTATCGTGCTTACGGAAGAGCTGGGAGGGGAGCTTAAGGTTCCCCAATGTGTGGATAGGGAAGGTTAGGGGATTACACACCTATAGCCGCAGGTTTTAATGAAGTTATCTCCTCCGCCGCAATCTGGTGACGTCAGTTCTCTGCCATGGTACTATCTCTTGCAAATGGCGACAGTTCGTTTCCCTTTGCTGGGTGACCAATGCAACGTGTGAATCCTTACTGTCTCTCCCAAGCCCCATTTCAAACCTGTAGCCACTACCTATGAAGGCTCAGTTGGCATTTACCTCCGTAGGATCATAAGGGCTGAGCATTTGTTTCAGCTGGATGGATTAGTGCTGAGTCACAGCTGTTTGTCTTCTGGAAGCAGGTGAATGGGAGCTTGAATTCAGCAGATCCGGGCTCAGTGTGTGTTCTGAGAGGCCCAGACTGTTCGCCCCAGATCCACGTCAGTTCAGAATTGCCTAGTGATCCTGAGCAAACAGCATTTAGACTGTTTACGACTCCCTATTTCCTCACAGCTGAAGAGGTCAGAGACTTGATCTCTCCGTGTCCACCCACCACCATTTTGGATCTCCCTATGTAATCATTTTTATATATGTCTTTGTATTTTAAGCAGTTTTCCTGTTATAAAAATAACATTTTCTTGCAAAATGATATAAATTTATGACAAGGAACAAAACGAATGATATGTCCATTCACTATCCTAAATTCTTTTTTAAAGTTTTTAAAATTAATTTTAAAAAATGACAACGGAATGCGTTATAATTCTTATTACACATATGCAACACAATTTCTCATGTCTCTGTTTGTATATAAAGTATGTTGACACCAATTTTTGTCTTCATACATGTACTTTGGATAATGATATTCATTACATTCCATCATCCTTGCTATCCCTCTGCCCCCTTCCTTTCCCTTTCACCCTTGTGTCCTATCTAGAGTTCATCTATTACTCCCATGCTCCTTCTCCCTACTCCATTATGAGTCAGCCTCCTTATATTAGAGAAAACATCCAGCATTTGTTTTTGTGGAATTGGCTAACTTCATCTTCTCCAATGCCATCCATTTACCTGCAAATGTCATGATTTTATTTTGTTTTAATGATGAGTAAAATTCCATTTTGTATATATGCCACATTTTAAAAATCCATTTATATAATGAAGGGCATCTAAGGTTGGCTCCAGAGTTTATCTATTGTGAATTGTGCTGATATAAACACTGATGTGGCTGTGTCCCTGTAGCATGCTGTTTTTTAAGTCTTTTGGCTATAAACCAAGGAGAGGGATTGCTGGGTCAAAGGGTAGTTGCATTCCCAGATTTCCACGGAATCTCCACACTCCTTTTCATATTGGCTGCTCCAATTTACAATCCCACCAGTAATATATGACTGTACTTTTTTTCCTACATTCTCACCAAAACTTATTGTTGTCCTAATAATAGCTGCCACTCTAACTGGAGTGAGATGATATCTTAGAGTAGTTTTGATTTACATTTCTTGAATTGCTAGAGATGATGAGCATTTTTTTATATATTTTTTGATTGATTGTATGTCCTCATCTGAGAAGTTTCTGTTCAGGTCCTTGGCCCATTTATTGATTGGGTTATTTGGCTTTTTGGTGCTTTGC
The DNA here is from genome assembly GCF_052094955.1 of Ictidomys tridecemlineatus. Classification (NCBI taxonomy): domain Eukaryota; kingdom Metazoa; phylum Chordata; class Mammalia; order Rodentia; family Sciuridae; genus Ictidomys; species Ictidomys tridecemlineatus. The sequence goes on from NC_135486.1 coordinate 113,210,018, forward strand.
TTTTGAGTTCTTTATGTACTCTAGACAGTGGTGTTCTATCTAATGTGTGAGGGGTAAAATTTTTCTCCCAAGCTATAGGCTCCTTATTCATTTTAAAAATATATCTTTTGATGAGAAGAAACTTTTTAGTTTGTTATATTCTCTAAATAATTATGAATTAATAATATGACCAACTACCAACTACCTGTCTGGCAGCAAGTTTATCTCCTTCATGGGCTGTGCCACCCAGCACTTCCTTTATTTTTCTTTGGGTGGCATAGAGTGTCTTCTGCTAGCTCTCATGTCCCCTGACAGGTATGTTGCCATCTGTCATCCTCTGCGTTACACTGTGCTCATGAGCAGAAAGGTGGTACTGATGATAGCTGTCACCTCATGGTTGGGGGCATCTCTGAACTCCCTAATTCTCACAGTCATCTTGATGCACTTTCCCTTCTGTGGATCTCAGAAAATGTACCACTTCTACTGTGAGTATCCAGCTGTTGTGAAGTTGGTATGTGTTGACATCACTGTCTATTAGTCCACAGTATATATCTGTAGCATCATGCTTCTCCTCCTCCCCATCATCCTGGTTTCTACATCCTATGGCTTCATCCTGCACAGTGTAATCGAGAAGCATTCAGCTGGGAGTAAGAAAAATGCCTTTGCCACTTGCAGCTTCCACTTCATTTTGGTCTCTCTCTCTTTTGGTGACTGCATCTTCTTATACATGGGGCCCATGTCCCAGCGCACTCCACTGCAAGAAAAAGTTGGTTCTGTGTTCCATTGCATCACTACTCCCACTCTTAATCCTCTGATTTACACTCTCCAGAATAAGGATGTAGCTAAGGCTCTGAGGAGAGTGTTGAGGAGAGGTATTATCACCCAATTACTACACCTGTAGTTGGCCCAAGTATAGAGTGTTATTATGGGTAAACCTCTAAGAATTTTCAAGAATCCAGATCCATGACGTACTTTGACTATCCCAAGAATAAAGTGGTTTAGGTATACCTTCACTGTTTTAACTGAGTTGCAGAAATTCAAGTAGCGTTGTGTATGTGTATATAATTTTTCAGAGTATATGAAAAGACTTTTACAAATACCATTTAAAGTAGACATATGAAATTCAGTGATACTCAAAAATATCAAGATAAATATATAAAGACTTTATCTATCATTTTTATTGATAATACATATGTAAATCATGACAGCAAAGAATATTTAGGGAGTATAAAATTAGAATTTGTTGATTAATATTAGAAACCACTGAACTAAAGCATGTTTTGAAAGAAATAGTTGATGATAAAAAATTTGTACTCAAATCTTTTGAGTTACTGAAGCCGTGTTTCAGAATTTATAAGGCCAATATGAAGAGGTGAAGGTTCAGAGGTGGGTGAAAAGAATCCCCAATAAACCAGAGAGACTGAGTCTTCATATCTGGCACACAGATGGTCACCTCCTTTCCATCACACAACTCATAATACTGTGCACAGACACTGAACAAGCCCAGCAAAGGTCCAGCATCCCTAGTAACTCGAGAGCAGCATCCACCCATAAATCCATCCTCAATACCAATTTTTATTCATAGAGAAAATCAGTATGTCTTTTGTACTGAGACATATCTTTTTTGAAGAAAAGAGCAGAGATTTTTATGGAGATTTATACTCTACTTTCCAGGCTCAACACTTGACACAGCCTTTAGAACAATGCGTTTTTCTGGTTGAAGAAATGGTGTCTTGCTTAATTTCAGAGGAATCTGCAAATATTAAGCAAGTAAATTTATATGTAGTAAATGAAACCCAAACAACAGAAAGAATCAGAAAAGGTACATTTCAGACAAAATAAAGCTATACAAACATATAAAAACTACTTTCAGCCTTATGTGTCTGGGATTCCTTACATTTATTCTTTAAACTTTGACAATATTGTAGAATGAAAGCATACATGCCTCTGTCCATCTAGAGAAGTATTTCATTATCATCTATTCTCTACCATCGCTGAGATAAAATAATATTGGCTTGTGTTCTTTTTAATTTAAATTTTAGAAAAACAGGTGATGATGAGCCTGAGTGGTAGAACATTTGCGTAGCATGTGTGATGCCCTTGGTTCCCCGCAACACAAATAAAAAATTTTCAGCAAAATAGATGAATTTAAATAATTTAAACTAGATTTTTGGTATTATTTGAAACGCTTTTTTGTAAAGCTAAATAAAGCAAACTTCATGGATGTTTGCTCAGGTTGCTTCATGGATGGATTACATAGGTAACCCTGATCAGGCTATATAATTTGAACTCTATGAGCAATCCTTCCCTTCTAAGAGTCCAGGCATGCCTCTTGATAGAACCCATGAAGTTTAAAGATAAAAAAGACCTTCAGGGAACAACATGCTTTCTCCCTCTAAAGTCTCTTCCTCTTTGAAGTGCATATGGGAAACACTTGAGTCCTACATAGTTTTGAGTATCCCTTTAGTCCCATTCTCACCAAGGCATTCCTTTAGTGTTGGGGGTACCTCCAACAGAGTTATCTTCTGAGAGAGAGAAGGGAAGACAGTTGTCATGGAGATTGAGAAGTTCCAATCTAGGAAATACTAGGAGCTTGCAGAAAGTACCTTCCCCATCTCAGATGTACTAGAGACCTACTTTCTCTGAGATTTAAGTTCCTTTCTGCTTAGAAGGTAGCTACCTGACTGCTCTGACTTCTCAAATAAAATGGACACCACTTCTGTTTCCTCCTTTTCCATATGGAACACAAAAAAATGGGAAATAAATTGCATAATAAATGACCAGTCCATAGAAATAAGCCATATAAAAACCTTACTTTGTGTGACTCAATGAAAAGTTTATTCTTCACAGGAGAGATTCCACATAATTCCATAAATGTAACACATTACTATTCTTAAATTTCAAATACTTTGAAAATATTTTCTGCATAGACAGAAACACAAACATTAGATTAGGTTGACATTATATTAGAAGAGAAAGTGGAGAGAGAGAGGGAGAGAGAGAGAGAGAGAGAGAGAGAGAGAGAGAGAGAGAGAGAGAGAGAGAAATATCATTTGTTAAATTTTAAAATTAAAAAAGCAGAGAATTTACAGCCAAGTACTCTAAATCAATGATAAGTCTCTCCTTAAATATTTCCTGAATCCTTCCATGAACAAGTTTCTCTCTAAGTCACCATTGAGATTTCATGAAGGGCAAAAATGAGGTGATGTATTTAATATACAGAAAAAAAATGGGCCTCTAAATGCGATGCTTTTGGGACAAAATGTTAACAGATGATCATAAAAGTTTGGAGTAACTAATATCAAAAGAGAGGAATGAATGGGTCTTCCATTGATGGAAGGACTCCTTAGAGGATTTGGGGGACTGAACTAGAAGTTGAAAGATGAAAATCGAATGAGGAAAATGGGGAAATAAAATTCAAAGAGTGCTTATTGAAATGTAAAAGTAGTTTTTCTGCAACAGAACTCCAGGAAGTTTGGATCAATTAGGAACGCACTGAGCTGCATAAATCTGAGACCAACAGAGAGCTTTTAGAGTCAAACTCTAGGCAAGTGATTTTAGAATTTTGGAGATGACCCAAATATCTTGTATTTTTAAATTCTATGTTGATTTCAATGTTCAGAAAACAGTTGAGAAAAACTCTCACAAAATTTCCATAAATTTTGTTTAGGAAAACAGCACTTGACATCATCCAAACATGATTTTCACAGTTCAGGATTGATTATGTAAAGCAGCCTCATTCTCATTTGAATTATAATCGAGTTTATACTTTGATAAAGTTTAAAAAAACTTCACATAAGCATGTCAACCTAATCTCAATGAACTCTACCTGATCTTTAAACTCTTGTTTTTTATAAAGCCACAAATATAGAGCTCCAAAACAGAAGAATCCTAACATCACACAAGTGTCTCAAAAGAGATTATTTGAATGAGCAGATATTTTCTTTATTTCCACAATAGTAGATGAAAACAAGTTATTGAGACATAAATATATAAAAGCTACATAAGTTGTCTCCTAAACATTCATAAGCAGCAAAACACAGGATTCTTTTGTGGAATGGTGATTGAAATCCTGCTGTGACTTTGCTTATAAGAATTGAAACCTACAGAACTTTTTCATTCTTTTTACACTAGAGGAGCTCTCTGTCTTGTTAAGATGTGATGAATTCTATTTAGAAGAAAATATGTCTTTAAGTACTGAAATTATATTCAGGATTGTTATCTGTACACACTCTCAAAAAATTAGAAAATGAGCTTATAAATGAAGAAAAGTGTGTTTCTGCCTCAACTACCACTCCTGCATTTCATATTTTTATTGATGAAGGAGGAGAAAATGCTCCCACTATACTTACCTCTGTTCTATTTTCTTCTCTATACTCCTTTTTTTCTCAGTCTTCTTGTCTCCCTTCCTTCCTCTCTCCTTTCCTTTTCCCAATTCCTCTCATCTTCTACCTCCTCCTCATTCTTCTTTTTTTTCTCTTTCTCCTTCTGTCTCTGCCTCTCTCCCAATAGAATATCATCACTGTTTTCTGAGTCTGTCTCAGCAGGTTACAAATAATTCCTTGAATGTTGAATCCAGGTTTTATTCAAATTGAGTCCTAGTTATGTGATTGGTTAAGGAGAAAGTGTTGCTTTGGAGAAAGTGATAATGACATTGTGATTCTTTTTAAAAGTATTTTTATATATTTGAAAGCATTTTGGCAAATTTACAGGTTATTGTGATTCAAAGTAACATGGAATCTATTGGAGGGTGAGGTGATGTGTGGAGGGTCTGATGAGGTTGGTGTATGGTTGTTTGGGCAGATGATGAGCAATGTTGCAGCATTAAAACATATTTCCAGACTAATCTCTGTAGATTATGCTTGCGTGTATATCAAGTGTCCTCCACATTATACATCTTTGTAATTTTCCTTATCCTGGTCTAGTCCCTGATGCTCCTTAAGCACTTAGGATCTTATCATGCCTTGGTAAATCAATGAGATGCGTAATCTCTGATTTTGTATCTGTTAAGTGTCAAAAGTTGAAAGTGCTGAATTTGGAGGAAACTGGCACTGAGGAACTCATAAAAACCAACAAGACTAGGTCACTCTAATCAAGAAATGTAAAGTTAGGGGCCAAGAGAAGTCTTGATCCCATGCCACCTGACCCACAAGACACTACCCTGAAAACTTTCTCTATTTTGCTCTTCAGTACAACAACAGAAAAACAGTAACTCTTTCCAGAGTGCAAACTGTGAGGTTGGATCCAAATTTTCAGAAGACCAAGGTCAAGACATATTTAAGATTGAATATCTCAAGTGTCTTGGGGGCAGGTTACTTGGCTGTGAAAGAGTCATCAACTTTGGAGAGTGAAAAGCTCACCCAGAACACTCCAGAGACAAGACTCAGAGGATCTGAGCTCTCTCCATCCTCAGTGAGGCTGCATAAGCCATCTAGGGGTGGGGGGGAGGATTCTCAGGTCTTAACTTGTATTTAACAAATGTGCTGGAGGAACCAGGAACCAATTTTTACGCAAGTGGAAGATAGAAGAGCTTCCTAAAGCTGGTAGAAAATTCAAGGAGCTAAAGTGAACAGGACAAAAACCCTAAAATGATTAAAAATGTAAGCTCCTAAAATAAGTGAGTGGTCAAGTGGCAGAAAAGTTTATAGATTACTATTGAATAAAATAAAAAAAACAGTTCAACATCAAATGAAATGTGATAGCATTTCAGTCTTTAAAAGCTTCACATTTATATAAAAATGTCCATACTGACATTTATCACATTAATAATAGATAGGTCTTATCTTGATGTTCTAGGGCTTAAAATGGCTATAGTCATTTATTTTTTCTAATTTTTTTTTCTAAAAATATTACCACTTTGTAAAAGACTTCTTAAACTTTTCTTAAAACAAGAAAATTTTAATATCACATGTGTGTCATCTGCACTAAGAGACCTCAGAATATGTGTGAAACAGCCTCTTAAGGGTGGATTTTCTTTCTCAGGAGCCCTGTACATTTCAGGGTAGAACTTTTCAAGTTCTGGCCAGTATATGGAGATTTGATGAAGACTATATGTTGGTTTAGCCACGATTGTTCCTTTGGGAATGAACACCCCATAGAGTTCAACATCTTTTTTACAGACTCTCACAATTCTCTCAACAATTGGATATAATCTGAGAGTTTCATTCACCACCATGTCCAGATACTTCATCTCAAACAGTACATCATATGTAACAGGTGCCTGGCAAGAAAGAAATTTTTTGTAAATTAAGATTTGGAAATGACTTAAAACTCTGTTGACACAGTACACTAATGTATTCAGAGCTCTTCAAATAACTCATATTGGTAAAATTCCATATCATTTACAAAGCATTTAATAACCATCATGATTTTAGAACTGCCAAATGGCACACTGAGATGCCCAGAGATTTTACCTCTCCTCTCCCCTCCAGGTTTCATTCACTCACCTTATTGAGAAAAGATTCATCAATCTCCTGCTGAAGTTTCTTCTGGACATCAGAGTGGGTGGCCAGTAGATACATAATAAGTAAAGAACTGCTGCTAGTGGTGTCATAACCAGCCAAAATAAAGATAATAGACTGGGCTGCAATCTCCAGATCAGATAGACCTAAAAGGAGAGGAAAGACAATTTAGTCTAAGCAGGTCCATGCACACTTTACAGTTTACATGAAGATAAATCAGAATGATAATTTTAAATCCCATGAGGAAAAACTGGAAGAGCGATTCATTATGTTCCTCATTCTGCCACCCCTCCACACCATGAACACAACTGGGTGGTTTCAAGGGACAGTATGGATGTCAAACATACACAGTATTTTTCAAATGTGCCTTGCATATCATGAAAGTTATTTAGCTATAAATAGTGGGTATCACTCTTCCCCTGGGGAAAAAATAAACTTACTCTATTTAGAATGTAGATAGAAGAACCTTGAAAGCCTTTGCAATACTGGCATCTTTGCAGGGAAAATAAAGGCCATGATTGAAAGAACTATACTGAGCCACAGAGAAATTTTTCTACACAAATTGTGGTCCATGGACCAGCAGCATCAACAGCTTCAAGGAGCTTATCAGAAACACAGAAGCTCAAGCATTGCTCTAGAGCTACAAAATTGAAATCTGAACGTTAATGATATGTGGTCAACTCTGTTCACAAACTAGCCTAAGAATCATCAGGTAGTAGAAGAGCTGGGGCACCAGTCTTCAAACTGGATGATCTGAGGGTGTGCAGAAACTATACAGAGCAAAAAAAAAAAAAAAAGAAGAGTAGTGATTAACTAGAGTCCAATGAGTGGTATTAAAATCACACAAGAAAGAATGTGTTGATACAGGGCATTAGGCAGAAATCATAGGACAATGGGGTTCAGTGAGTGGAATTAACATTGCTTATCAATCTTGGGCTGAATGTCATCTTCCCTAGTACATGTCCCCTCTATTTGCTAAACTTCATAATCATCAAACAGCCTCTGTGATAAAAGGTGTTTTTTCTCTTGACTTTTCTCCTGAAAAGTCACATTCAAGTATTCATCTCATTGATTGGAGAAATGATTAGGATTTGTTGTTACTCAAATACCTGAAAGAAACATGGTATATATCCCAAACATGTAAAACATAACAAAAATTAATGCAAAATGAGTATGAGAAAGATCTACATAAAATTCTCACTTACAGAAGCTTTCTATGATGCTATTATGGGAAAACTCAAACCATGTTTTTCCCACTACTGTCATAAACCCAATGATACTGAAATGAAATTGGATTATAAACTTAAGTTACAACTGTTCAGTACAATCTGGTAGCCACTAACCATATATGTCTATCTAAATTTAAATTTTAATAAATTGAATCTAAATAACAATAGAAAGTACACTTCTTCAGTAACATTACCTACATGCCAAAAGCTCCATAGCAACGTGTCCAGTGCTTACTGTATGAACAATATGTATATTTAGTCCTTCCTTTACCACAGAAAGTTGTAGTGGAATCAGGGAGAGGATTACTGTTTCAACCATGTATAAGGACTCACATAGAAATATTTATATTTCTCAGTCTGCACTAATATATTTTATTCTCATATCTCTGTTCAGACAAAGGATCTAGAAGAAACTACAGTAGTAATGGTCACATTACACTTCCAGATTTTTGTTTCTAATACCGTCTCTCACTTAAAGGAGCCAGGGCTTCTGGAAATATGGGTGATTCCAGGCCTGATCAGAGAAAATAGACAAGGAACCTAGATTTTCTTTCACCAGAAAGAAAGAATGTTCTCTCAAAACTATATGAGAAAGCATATGCAATACTGTGTATGTTTCTACAATGTTCAGATATATATATATATCATTATATAGGTATCAAAAATGATAGAATGTACAAACTCAAGAACCTTTATGTTAACCTATGAACGTAGGGGTAGGGTAACTTATCTGTGATGGTTCATTGATTATGGCAAATATGTCATTTTGGTGAGGGATGTTTCTAATGAAGGAAACATATGAATTTAGAAAAAAAATGGATATGAGCAATCTCTATGGCTTCTTCTAAGTTTTGTTATGAAACAAAAACTGCTATAAAATATAGTCAATTTTAACAATCAAAATATAAGATGAGAAAGAGGAGAGGGAGGAGAAACAGAAGGAGAAAAAAAGAAGTAGTTAAAAGACTTAAGCCCTAGAGAATTTGACAATCAAAATAAAAAATGATAGCAAGAGAATAATTTTATAGTATATAACATCATATGACATAAATAAAAATGGAACTCTCTTACAATCTAATACAAACTCATATATGTACAGTAGATGATAGAATGATAAAGACAGCAGTTCGTAAACATCATAATATAAATGCTTTCTATCAAAAGTCATCCATGTATGATAAAACTAGTTGGTGAAAGTATGCTGTGGAATAGGATGTTTACACAGTATTAGATGTTTCCCCCACAACATTCTTATGAATTACATGGGAAAAAGTTAATCTTAATATCAGATGAAGCTAGTGAATACATTTTCACCCAGTACTGCCAGTGACCCTCACCATTACTGGGACAGTGAACCTCCTGATTGGATGTACAAATGCAAATATCCAGGCAGAGGTTCTGATTTAGTGCATCTGAATGAGGCATCAAGTCAGCATTTGTTCTGATGTTGATGGTAAAAATAAAACAGACTAACTTCAAGACTGAAATGCTTTCTCTTAGTTTCCCTTCAATTTTTGAGCCTTGTTACACCTGTATGATTCTAGACAGTACATGTGAGCACCATTTGCAATATCCAAATGTGTATCTTCCTGCAATTTGGTGGAAATCTATTTTCTCTAGAAAACGTTATATTTTCAGGATAATTTGCTTATTTGAATTTCCCTGTCAATGGACCATGAAACATTCTTGCTTACCTTTGTAGGATTCTTTGTCTTGGGAATTCTGGGAATCAATCATTAACTGGAGAAAATCAATGCGGTGCTGGAAGCAGAAATGGAAATGGAAATGACAAAATCAGTCATAAATCAGAAGTAAATCTGTAATGTAGCATTTCACCTCCCTTCTTAGAATATGGCTCCTTTAAGTCTAGAAGTCTGGCTAGGGTTGCACAACCCACCAGTGAACAAAACATGCATGTATAAGCCATGGAGAACAGGATATTTTCCTGAGAGAAATCCAGCTATGGTGTCCAATATCTGTTGGTCTTTTCTCTCCCTAATGCTGGGTTTGTCTTCTTCTCCTGTCACATCTTCTTGCCCAGGAAGTGGTCCTGGAATTCAATTCTTTTAGTTTGTCTTAATTCTTATTTAATGGCGACATTGAGTACATTTGGCATTTTCAAAGATGATTACTAGCTTTTGTTTGTGTATCATCAAATTCTCCACCCATTAGGTACATGATTTAATCTTCAGTGACACTTGGGGATGGCTGTCCTGCCTCCCTGACCTGGGACATTCTTGTGCTGACCTCCAGGAAAAGCAGAAAGCAAAGCTGGGCTAGCATATCACCTTCATGGTCACTGAAGAGCATGGCCTGATTGTGGACAGGAAAAAAACTCAGATTTAAAATACACATAATTCACCAGGTGCCCAATAGGACCTTCCTTTGAAGAATGTGTCAACTAATATGTAAAGGGCTTGGAATTGTAATGATTGTTCACCAGTATAAGGTTTGGGGAATACTTTTTAACAGTAAAATCATTTTTAAATAGGATTTTTATTTTGACAGTTTACTGAATGGGAGGAAAATGATAAGGTTTTTATTTGAATTATATTTATTTCAAGACATAACATCTCATCTATTATTGTATCAAAAATTGTCAATCTTACTCATTATCAGTTTGCTTTTTTAAATTTGATCTTCACTCTAACCAAAATGTAAAAATTCTTCAGTGCAAATCTTAAAGTTTTTCATCAACTTTATTTATTTTTTATTTTTATTTTTATTTTTTTTATTGTTGGTTGTTCAAAACATTACATAGATCTTGATATATCATATTTCACATTTTGATTCAAGTGGGTTATGAACTCCCATTTTTACCCCGTATACAGCTTGCAGAATCACATCAGTTACACTTCCATTGATTTACATATTGACATACTCGTGTCTGTTGTATTATGCTGTCTTTCCTATCCTCTACTATCCCCCCTCCCCTCCCCTCCCCACCCCTTTTCTCTCTCTACCCCCTCTATTGTAATTCATTCCTCCCCCTTGTATTATTTTTTCACTTTCCCCTCACTTCCTCTTGTATGTAATTTTGTATAACCCTGAGAGTCTCCTTCCATTTCTATGCAATTTCCCTTCTCTCTCCCTTTCCCTCCAACCTCTCATCCTTGTTTAATGTTTGTCTTCTTCTCGTGCTCTTCTTCTCTAGTCTGTTCTTAGTTACTCTCTTTATATAAAAGAAGACATTTGGCATTTGTTTTTTTAGGGCTTGGCTAGTTTCACTTAGGATAATCTGCTCTAATGCCATCCATTTCTCTCCAAATTCTATGATTTTGTCATTTTTAAATGCAGAGTAATACTCCATTGTGTATGAATGCCACATTTTTTTATCCATTCATCTATTGAAGGGCATCAATAGATGAATGGATAAAAAAAAAAAACACCACAGTCTTGCTATTGTGAATTGTGCTGCTATGAACATCAATGTAGCAGTGTCCCTGTAGCATGCTCTTTTTAGGTCTTTAGGGAATAGACCAAGAAGGGGAATAGCTGGGTCAAATGGTGGTTCCATTCCCAGCTTTCCAAGAAATCTCCATACTGCTTTCCAAATTTGCTTCACCAATTTGCAGTCCCACCAACAATGTATAAGTGTACCCTTTTCCCCACATCCTTGCTAGCACCTATTGTTGTTTGACTTCATAATGGCTGCCAATCTTACTGGAGTCAGATGGTATCTTAGGGTGGTTTTGATTTGCATTTCTCTGACTGCTAGAGATGGTGAGCATTTTTCCATGTATTTGTTGATTGATTGTATGTCCTCCTCTGAGAAGTGTCTTTTCAGGTCCTTGGCCCATTTGTTGATTGGGTTATTTGTTATCTTATTGTCTAATTTTTTGAGTTCTTTATATACTCTGGATATTAGGGCTCTATCTGAAGTGTGAGGAGTAAAGATTTGTTCCCATGATGTAGGCTCCCTATTTACCTGTCTTATTGTTTCTTTTGCTGCAAAAAAACTTTTTAGTTTGAGTAAGTCCCATTTGTTGATTCTAGATGTTAACTCTTGTGCAATGGGTGTCCTATTGAGGAATTTGGAGCCCGACCCCACAGTATGTAGGTGGTAGCCAACTTTTTCTTTTATCAGATGCCGTGTTTCTGATTTGATATCAAGCTCCTTGATCCATTTTGAGTTAACTTTTGTGCATGGCGAGAGAAAGGAATTCAGTTTCATTTTGTTGCATATGGATTTCCAGTTTTCCCAGCACCATTTGTTGAAGATGCTATCCTTCCTCCATTGCATGCTTTTAGCCCCTTTATCAAATATAAAAAAGTTGTAGTTTTGTGGGTTGGTTTCTGTGTCCTCTATTCTATACCATTGGTCCACCTGCCTGTTTTGGTACCAGTACCATGCTGTTTTTGTTAATATTGCTCTGTAGTATAGTTTGAAATCTGGTATCGCTATACCGTCTGGTTCACACTTCCTGCTTAGCATTGTTTTTGCTATTCTGGTTCTTTTATTCTTCCATATGAATTTCATGATTGCTTTTTCTATTTCTACAAGAAATGCCGTTGGGATTTTTATTGGCATTGCATTAAACCTATAGAGAACTTTTGGTAATATTGCCATTTTGATGATGTTAGTTCTGCCTATTCATGAACAGGGTATATTTTTTCATCTTCTAAGATCTTCTTCAATTTATCTCTTTAGGGTTCTGTAGTTTTCATTGTATAAGTCTTTCACCTTTTTTGTTAGGTTGATTCCCAAGTATTTAATTATTTTTGAGGATATTGTGAACGGATTGGTTGTCCTCATTTCCATTTCAGGAGATTTGTCACTGATATACAGGAATGCCTTTAATTTATGAGTGTTGATTTTATATCCTGTCACTTTGCTGAATTCATTTATTAGCTCTAATAGTTTCTTTGTAGACCCTTTTGGGTCTGCTAGATATAGAATCATGTCATCTGCAAATAGTGATAATTTAAGTTCTTCTTTTCCTATTTTTATGCCTTTAATTTCTTTCATCTGTCTAATTTCTCTGGCCATTGTTTCGAGAACTATGTTGAACAGAAGTGGTGAGAGAGGGCATCCCTGTCTTGTTCCAGATTTTAGAGGGAACGCCTTCAATTTTTCTCCATTCAGAATGATGGTAGCCTGAGGCTTAGCATAGATTTCTTTAACAATGTTGAGGTATGTTTCTGTTATCCCTTGTTTTTCAAGAGTTTCGAACATAAAGGGATGCTGTACTTTGTCGAATGCTTTTTCTGCATCTATTGAGATGATCATATGGTTCTTATCTTTAAGTCTATTGATGTGGTGAATAACATTTATTGATTTCCGTATATTGAACCAGCCTTGCATACCAGGGATGAATCCTACTTGATAATGGTGCACAATTTTTTTGATATGTTTTTGTATCCGATTTGCCAGAATTTTATTGAGGATTTTTGCATCTAGGTTCATTATAGATATTGGTCTGTAGTTTTCTTTCTTTGAAGTGTCTTTGTCTGGTTTCGGAATCAGAGTGATGTTGGCCTCGTAGAATGAATTTGGAAGTTCTCCCTCTTTTTCTATTTCCTGAAATAGTTTGAAAAGTATTGGTATTAGTTCCTCTTTAAAGGTTTTGTAGAACTCTGCTGTATACACATTCAGTCCTGGGCTTTTCTTACATGGTAATGTTTTGATGGTTTCTTCTATTTCCTCAATTGATATTGGTCTGTTTAGGTTGTCTATATCCTCCTGACTCAATCTGGGCAGATTATATGACTTAAGAAATTTGTAGATGCCTTCACTATTTTCTATTTTATTAGAGTATAAGGATTCAAAATAATTTCTGATTATCTTCTGTATTTCTGAAGTGTCTGTTTTGATATTGCCTTTTAATTTGAGTTCTCTCTCTTTTTCTCTTCGCTAGCATGGCTAAGCATCTGTCAATTTTATTTATTTTTTCAAAGAAGCAACTTTTAGTTTTGTCAATTTTTTCAATTGTTTCTTTTGTTTCGATTTCATTAATTTCAGCTCTGATCTTAATTATTTCTTGTCTTCTACTTCTTTTGCTGTTGTTTTTCTCTTCTTTTTCTAGGATTTTGAGATGAAGTATGAGGTCATTTATTTGTTGGTTTTTCTTTTTTTAAGGAATGAACTCCAAGCAATTAATTTTCCTCTTAGAACTGCTTTTAATGTGTTTCATAGATTCCGATATGTTGTGTCTGTGTTTTCATTTAACTCTAAGATTTTTTTAATTTTCTCTTTGATGTCTTCTAGAACCCATTGATCATTCAGTAACCTATTGTTCATTCTCCAGGTGATCCATAATTTTTCCTTCCTTCTTTTATCATTGATTTTCAGTTTCATTCCTTTATGTTCATATAAGATGCATGGTATTATCTCTACTCCTTTATATTGTCTTAAGAGTTGCCCTGTGACATAATATATGATGTATTTTTGAGAAGGATCCATGTGCTGTTGAGAAAAAAAGTGTAACTGCTTGATGTTGGGTGGTATATTCTCTATATGTCAATTAAGTCTAGGTTGTTAATTGTGTTATTGAGTCCTATAGTTTCCTTATTCAACTTTTGTTTGGAAGATCTGTTCAGTGGTGAGAGAGATGTGTTAAAGTCTCCCATGATTATTGTATGGTGGTCTATTAGACTTTTGAACTTGAGAAGAGTTTGCTTGATGAACATAGCAGCACCGTTGTTTGTGTCATATATATTTATGATTGTTATGTCTTGTTGGTGTATGATTTTCTTGAGCAGTATGTAGTGTCCCTCTTTATCCCTTTTGATTAACTTTGGCTTGAAATCTATTTTATTTGATATGAGTATGGACACTCCCGCTTGTTTCCACAGTCCATATGAGTGATATGATTTTTCCCATCCTTTCACCTTCAGTCTATGTATATCTTTTTCTATCAAATGCATCTCCTGTAGGCAGCATATTGTTGGGTCTTGTTTTATGATTCATTCAACTAGCCTGTGTCTCTTTATTGGTGAGTTTAAGCCATTAACATTTAGGGTTATTATTGAGATATGGTTTGTTCTTCCAGCCATATTTGTTTATTAATTCTACTAAACGTGACTTTTTTTCCTCTTTGATTATTTTCCCCCCTTTACTGTCCTACCTCCCACTGTTGTTTTTCATTGTTGTTTTCAATTTCCTCTTCCTGTAATGTTTTGCCAAAAATTTTTTGAAGAGATGGTTTTCTAGCTACAAATTCTTTTAACTTTTGTTTATCGTGGAAGGTTTTAATTTCATCTTTCATCCTGAAGCTATATTTCGCTGGATACACAATTCTTGGTTGGAACCCATTTTCTTTTAGTGTTTGAAATATGTTATTCCAGGATTTTCTAGCTTTCAGAGTCTGTGTTGAATGATCACCTGTTATCCTGATTGGTTTACCCCTAAATGTAATCTGCTTTCTTTCTCTTGTAGCTTTTAAAATTCTCTCCTTATTCTGTATGTTGGACATCTTCATTATAATGTGTCTAGTTGTGGATCTCATGATTTTTTACATTCGGCGTCCTGTAGGCTTCTAGGATTTGGGATTCTGTCTCATTCTTCAAGTCTGGTAAGTTTTCTCATAGTATTTCACTGAATAGATTGTTTATTCCTTTGGTTTGGTGCTCTGTGCTTTCCTGTATCCCAATGACTCTTAAGTTTGGTCTTTTAATATTATCCCATAATTCTTGCATGTTCTGCTCATGGTTTCTTAGCAGACTTGCTGAGCTGTCTATGTTATTTTCAAGTTAAAATACTTTGTCTTCATTTTCTGATGTTCTACCTTCTAAGTGATCTACTCCGCTGATAGTATACTCAATTGAGTTTTTAAATTGGTTTATTGCTTCTTTCGTTTCTAGGATTTCTATTTGTTTGTTTTTTATTACCTTTATCTTCCTGTGAAATTGATCTTTTACTTCCTAGATTTGTTTATGTAGTTCCTTGTCAATGTGAACTTTCATTGTCTTATTTTGCTGTCTCATGTCTTTCTTGAGACTCCAGATCATCTGAAGCATGTATATCCTGAACTCTTTATCTTACATTCCTTTTATTGTAGCTATTACCTCTTCTAAAGTTTAGTTGACCTGCATTGCTTGTGGTCCTTTTTTTCCTTGTCTTTTCATACTGCTCGCGTTTCTTTCTGCTTGGTGAAACTGTTGTGTTTTTGAAATTTTCCCTCTATTTATTTATATTGCTCTTGTATAGTTGAAAAATCTCCCTTTCAGGGCAGGTAGTGGCTGTGATCCTCCTCCAATTTGGGTGATCTGTCTACCACGCTGGCAGGCCACTAGGTCTGCTCTGCCAGTCGGTCGAAGGTCCGCCTACCCAGCAGGCGCGTGGGGCAGCTTTGTCACTCCGCAGGTTGCTGGGCCTGACCTGCCTGTGGGTCGCAGGTTCGCCTACCTTGCAGGTGTGGGGGGAGGGGGCGGCTCTGCCCCTCAGCAGGCCGCTGGACCTGTTTTGCTGGTGTGTCCCAAGTCCGCCTACCCTGCAAGTGCGTGGGGCAGATCTGTCACTCCGCAGGTTGCTGGGCCTGACCTGCCTGTCGGTCACAGGTTCGCCTACCTTGCAGGTGCGGGGGGAGGCGGCGGCTCTGACCCTCAGCAGGCCGCTGGCCCTGATCTGCTGGTGGACACAGTCCTGCCTACCTTGCAGGCACTGGGCGAGGGGACGGGCCTGCCCCTCAGCAGGCTGCTGGGCCTGATCTGCCGGTGGTCACAGTCCCTCCTACGTTGCAGGTACTCCATCGACTTTAAAAAATGTACAGAGGGGCTGGGGAATGAAGCTCAGTGATAACAGTATTTGCCTAGCATATAAAAAGCCTTAGGTTCAAACCTCGCACCATTTACAAAGTTACATGTATATTTATATATGCACATGTCACGTGTACATAGCAAATAAATGATCAGAAAGCGAACATCGTCATGTCACCACCACCAGGTTTTACCTTTTCTTTATCTTCTAGGCATTTTTGTTTCATCCTCATTACAGCATTTTAAAAAAAAAATCCAGAGCACTTTTTGAAAACCTGCAGACATTTAATGCTTGAAACACTAGTCTAAGGAATGGAAATACCACTAGAAAGAAAGTGATAGAAAAAATAAAGAGAAACCTTGATAAAAAGGCAAGAACCCAGGAGCATTGATCATTTTTAAAAAAATACAGAAGAGAAAAATCATCAGTTTTCTCAACCAGCAGCCATTCTCTCTGTGGCTGGTACCTGTTGTCTTGTTCATGGATGAGCAAGGGCACTTCATACATGGGGTTGCAGCCACCATAGCAGGGAATCAGTGGCCCTATCAATGCCATTGGTCTGAGCAAAGGAAGAAGATTAAATTCCCTGGCCCCTTAAACTTTTGTGTATTGGAATAGGGTCTGTGGGTAAACCAGTTCATAGTCTGTGCTATAATTAATTATGAATTCAAGGAGGCAGAATAGGTACAATTTGTCCTATGTTTCTCAGCTGTCAAGAAATTAAACCTGAAATCAATAACAGATGGAAAATTAGAAAACTTAGACAAAAGTGCAAATTAACCATAAAACTTCTAGATACAGTTTTCAAGCATCATGATGGTATTCAAAGTCAACTATAAGTTGTTTTTAGGTGAATTAAGGTGAAGACATGTTATATCATACTTAGGAGAAGTAGCAAAAGCAGCGCTCATAAACATATAGCTACAGATGTATAAGTTTTATAAAAGATAGTTCTCAAGTCAATAGTCTAAGTTAAATCATAAAGTGGTGAAAAGAGGAAATTACACAAAAGGCAAGCATAAGGAAAAAAATCATAAACACCTAAGTAGAAACAAATGAAATAGAAGAGAAATAAAATTGATGAAATCAAAAGGTGTATATAAGTCACCTTACCACTTTGAAAATATCACAAAAATTGCCAAACCATTAGCCAGATTGACCAAGAAATACAAAGGGATAAGAGTTTTGTATAATGATATTTCCTCTCAATATGTACTAGAAGTGGGCATCTGAATCAGAAGGTATATCTAATTTTATTTATTTTTGGGACCTTCACACTCTTTTCCAGAATGGTGTACATTTCCACCTACAATATGTAACAGAACTTTTTATCCACATCTAGCCAGCATTTGTTATTTTTTCATTCATTCTTTCTCTTTTTGATAATGGTCATTCTAACCAGGGTGAGATGATTTCATATTGTAGTTTTTATTTGCAGTTCCCTGACACCAAGTGATATTAAAATGTTTTTTCATGTATTTTTAAGTCATTTTTTTTTAGAAATAACTATTTGGAGCATTTTCCTATTTTTAAACTGGATTACTTGGGCGTTTTGGTCATTAAGTTTTTAAAAATTTGTTATATTATGAAAATATATATCATTTATAAATGTAATACTCTATAGATATATAAAACATACTTTATATTAATCTTTTTTTATCTAAATGATTGGAACATCTGTACATCCAGATTTATTTCTATATTATTCTGAATACCTGAGAAGTGCATTAAATCTAGGTATCCATCAATGCATATTATAATATAAAATTTATGTATGTATAATATATATTATAATAAAAAATATATATATACACACACATATATATATATATATATGCCCAATGAAACATTCATTCATAAAGAAGAATGAAATCTTGTTTTTTGTAGCAAAAAGTGGATGGAATTAGAGGACATTCAGCTTATGAACTAAACTAGACACATCAATACAATTACTACATGTTCTTTCTCATATGTGGAAGGTAAAATATTTGACCTGAATGTATAATAGTGATTATTAAAGGTTGGAAAGTGCTATGGCATAAGGTGGATAAAGAAAGGCTGTATTTCATTTGTGTGTGCTGTGTACATGTGTTGAAAAATCATACGGAAACCCATTTCCTTGCAGAATACATACATGTTAATTAACAAATGAAATATATACTAAAAAAGAAATGAATGCAATGAATAGCAAGAGAAATGAAAGGAGAAATTATTACTAACATTGGGGACAGATTTTGAAAAAATTCTAACAATTTGATTGTTAACATATCTTTGTGCAGAAAATCCTTAAAGACATAAAGTATCGAAATTAATTGAGAATTAAATATACAACCTGAATAAACTTGTAAAATGTAACATGATTGCATTAGAAATAGCAAATTATTCACGAATACAAGCCCAGATCTGGATTGTTTTAATAGTATTAAATAAAGAACTAATAACAATTATTCACAAACACTTCCAAAATTAAAAGAGCATTTCTAAATATATTCTAAAAGGCCAGTATTACCCTAATACTAAAACAAAGCAAAGACTACAAGGAAAAGGTTGTGGAATACACCAAATCTATGAAATAAGAAATCAACACAGAGGATTGTTTCAATTAATGCAGATAAAAACATTTGATAAAAATCAAAACCAACCCTCCCCCGGGGAAAATAATCCTCAAAACCCTTCTCTTGTGATAAAACACTCAACAAATTAGAACTAGGATGAAATTTTGTAAACATGATAAAGGATATCTATGAAAACTTGTAGGTTAATATTTCACCCCAAATTAAGAACATGACAAGCATCTGTCTCACCACTTCTCTTGGAATATTGCAAGTAATAACAAGCTCACCAGCATTTCAATATATAAGATCAGTACACAAAAATAAACTGCATTTCTATATACTGTAATATGCAACCCAAAAGAAAAACTAAGAAGTTAAAAAATAATTCTATATTCAATGTCATTAAAAAGAATAAAATACTTAGGAATCAATTTAACAAAGGTGCAAGACAAGCAAAATAATAACTACAAAATACTTTTGAAATAAAAGAAAGGGGATCTACATGACTAGAAAAACATCTTAGGGGGCTGGGGATATGGCTCAAGTGGTAGCGCGCTGGCCTGGCATGCATGCGGCCTGGGTTCGATCCTCAGCATCGCATACAAACAAAGATGTTGTGTCCACTGATTACGAAAAAATAAATATTAAAAAAATTCTCTCTCTCTCTCTCTCTCTCTCTCTCTCTCTCTCTCTCTCTCTCTCTCTCCCTCCCCCCCACACTCTCTCTTTAAAAAAAAAATCTCAGGTTTGTGGATTAGAAAACTTAATATTATCCATGTGGAAATAGTATTGAAATTGATTTGCAGATCCTAATGCATTTGTAACAGAATCTTAGCTGGCTTTTTTGAGGAATTGACATGTTGATTTAAAATTCACATAGAATTCACAGGGACACATAATAGCTAAAATGATATTGGAAAATGAGATTAAAGTTGTAGGACTCACATTTCTTAATTTGAAAACCTACTCCAAATACAAAAATAAAATGTGGTTCTGGAAGATGGGTAAACATATAAATAAATGGAATAGGATTTACAGTCCAGAAATTAATCCACATGTCTATGGCCCATGGAATTTTGAGAAAGGTGCCATGGCCATTGAATGTGGCAGACACTATTCAAAAAATGGTGGTGCTGGAAGAACTGGATAGCCACATGCAAAAGAATAACATGTTGACCTCACCTGGCCCTGTATGTAAAACTTAAATTAAAATGGTTGGGCAACCTAAATATAAGAGCTAAACTACAATTTTTAGTAGTAAACCATAAAAAAGTGTGTAAGTTCATATGGTTTCTATCAATTCTTAGATTTGATACTTAAAGCACAAACAATAAAAGGAAATGACATAAATCATATATCATTTAAATGTTAAGTTTCCAAGACCTGTTGAGTTTTTATATAAATGGCATCAAATTCAATGCATCTATGTCAATTGCTTTTTTTGTGAACACTACAGCTTTGAGATTAATACATTTTAATATTTTGAAATCCAGCTCATTCATTGTAATGGTTGGGATATGTAGTACCTCCCATGAAAGGAACAAACTGCAAAAAAACTAAAAACTTTGTGCTTCAATGGACACTATCAAGAAAGTAAAATATATCTCTAGAATAGGAAAAACATGTTACAAATCAAAATCTGGTAAGAACTGTGTAAAGAATATATGAAGAAGTATTTTTTCAATTAAATTATTTAAAAATTATTTTTTATATTATTTTTAATTTGTTCCAATTAGTTATACATGATAATAGAATGCATTTTGACACATTGTACACAAATGAAGCACAAGATTTCCTTCCTCTGGTTGTACATGTACATACTCACACCAGTAAAATTCTTAAGCCTCAAAACAAAAAGACAAATACTTCAGGTAATTGTTGGCAAAAGATGTAGATAGGTAATCTTAAAAATAGTGAATCTAACTTATCTTTCCTATGTACAGAGATGAACACCTCATAGTGAATCTCCACATCATGTACATACACAAGCCTGGGATCCTAATTAGAATAAGGTATACTTTATGTTTTTATAGATATGTCATGCATATTGAAAAAGAACAAATAAAAAGTGATTAACATTGCTTGTTATCCGTAACCAACAGGAAAATGCAAATCAAAACCACATAAGATGCCATCTCACATGCACTACAATGTCTAAAATAAGAGATGGAAACAGGAAGTGTTAGAAAATAAGTGAAATAATTGGAACCTTTATACATTTTTGGTAAGAATATTAAATGGTACAACTATTATGGAAAACACTGACAGAAGTACTTTGTAAGGCAGAAATTTCACTCCTGAGTATGCACTCAGATGAAATTGAAAACTAGAGTTCACAAACAAGTTTCACACTAATGTTAATAATGGCAACATTCATATAGCCAAAAGGTCGAAATAACATAAATGTCTATCAACTGATGAAAAGATAACTAAATTGTAGTATATCTATACAATGGAATATTATTTGGCCATAAACATGAAGTACTGATATATATTTCACTTAAAAACAGAATGCTAAATGATATCACTTTGCATCTCAAAAGACCACATATTACATGTCTCTATTTTTATAATGTATACATCATATGAAAAGCTAAAGAGATAGAAAATAGAGTAGTGTTTGTTTAGGGTAAATAATTTTGAAAGCTGACAGTTAAAAGATAATGAGTTTTCTGAGTTTTGACAATGGTGATGGCTGCATGTATCATTTAACATGCTAAAAATTATGGAATTTTAAATTCTATAGAATCATATAGTTTGTAAATAATATCTTAATGAAATTGTTATTTTAAAAGAAAAAAAGAAATGGTAATCCACATACTAAGTATAAGAAAAATTGGATGGAAGACATGTGAACCAAGGACGTTCTTGGCTTTTTCACAAATGGATCCTGTGGAATGTTGAGGAAATTTACATTAACTCCAAAGGAGGTGCTAACGATCATGTCCATGTTGTAGCTCCCCAACATTCTGAGTAAAGAAAAAAATGTAAAATTTTAATCTGTATTGCTTTACTCTCATGCTGGAAGAAGTGATATGAGCACATTCACACACTTTCAGAAATATCTGTTGATAAAATGACTAGTCCATTCTCCTATCAAATGCCATGAGGCAGCTGCCCCTGTGCCAGGGGAGTTAGGGCCACTAGGGTAGTGAGCTCAAGGAGTTCAGTCACAGAGAGACAGACACTCATAATCAGATAAATTACATCAGTGAGTGGAGTGTAGATGATAAAATATGATTAAGTACGAAGCTTCAGCAGGACCAGGGTGTTATAATTGACTCCTGGTAGGAGATCCAAGATAGGTGACCTTGACCTAGGTCCTGCCTAAGCACAGTCTGTGCCCAGAGCTGATTCCTCTCTAGAACATCACATAACAGCAACAGCCTGTTCTGTCTCCCCTTCTCTACACCCACTGCTATAGCTCCTGAGAGGTCCTGAACTCCAGGAACCAAAGTGGCCCCAAGGACAGAATCTCGCAAAAGGGAATGAGTAAGAATATCCTCAGTTAAAACATTGAAAATCTCCTCAAAATGTACTTGGTGAACATATTCTCTCAGATTTTCCAAGACATTATCAGTGGTTGTTCATGGGTCAAAATAACCCATTTTATACAACAAATGATATTGTAGTTATAATCCATATCCTTTCAGCACCTTATCTCTGTTGAGACTGGAGGAAAAAGTGGTGATAATATTTCATATTTTGTATTTTGCTGATATTCTCATGCAATCATGAAGTGATTTGTTGTTCCATAGCCTGCATTGTATCTTTCTTTTTTAAATTTTAAATTTTTTTTTAGGTGTAGAGGACAGAATGCCTTCATTTTATCAGTTTGTTTTTATGTGGTGCTGAGGATAGAACTCAGTGCCTTACACATGCTAGGCAGTGTTCTGCCACTGAGTTACAACCCTAGCCCTGTGTTATATCATTCTATCCCTGCTCAATAGGTACCAGAAACTTCCTCCCATCCAACATTTCCTAGGCTCTACCCTCAACTTCTGAGTGATCATGTTCTTCATTGTAAAACATGTGTTTTGACTTACATAATATCCACATTGACAATCAAGCAGATAAACTAATTCTGTTTTTGTACACAGATGTCCCAGCACCCTGCCTCATCCTAGGAGCCTCTATTCCTTCAGTGGCCCATTGTGGTTGTGATACCCCAACACTTACTTTTGTCTGGTCAGTGGGTAGCTCAACAGTGGTAATTTCAGTTCCCTAGCAGGCTGCTTGAAGGACTTAAAACAGCTCACAGCCCCAGAGCTGCCTGCTACTTACTTCTTCACAGTGACAGGCTCACCTTTCTTCACTTTCTGGTTCAGGTACTTCACCAATGCTTCTCCATATTGGTTAATTATGGGGATAATCTAAGCACAAAACAGAACTCCACCCACAGTTAGAGGAGAATCGAGTTCCTGCAGCTCTCGTTTTCCCAGGATTATGAAGTATGAGATATTTATAATGAATCAAATAATATCTCTTCTAGGACATAAAGACAAAAGGTGAGTTGAAATTTTTAATTAGTTCTTTTTATATATACATAACAATGTTTCCTTTTGAAATATTTATAAGGCATGGAAAAATAATTAGTTCTAACTCAGTCCCAATACTTCCCCTTTCTCTCCTCTCTTCCTTCCCTCTGTTCCCTTCCTTCTACTCTATTGATATTTCTGATATTTACTTTTAGATTTTTTTAATTAGAAATTTCAAACATAGTGGAATATTCTTTGAAAAACGATGATGTTCTCACATATGTCCCATCCCCAAATCCTAATTTAAGTTTCTAATTAAAGTCCTCTTAGTTTATTACCTACTTGAGTTTCCCACTGGAGAACAATGGTGACAGCAAGACTCAAAGTCTCTTCCACTCTTCATCCCTTGCTGCAAAAAGAGCTTTTTGCATAAATCCCAGTGGCACAACTACCTGAATTTCACAAAGTAAAAGATATTTTGTATGAGGTATGTTTTGGAAGTCTCCACTTTGTAGAGAACTTGTTAAACAGGCATTAGTTTTTTAATCAGTTATTTACTGAGTGTCTATTAGGGGGCAGGCCCTGTGCTAGATGCTCCATAAACTTTTATTTCAAATTCCTCTTCTCTTGTGAGGGTAGAGGGGGTTTCCAGCCACCAGATGCATGTTCAGTATTTATATTACAGCTGTTGTGTAAATACAAAGGCCCCTCATTGTAGGTAATCTGTTCTCCCGGGGGACAGAGAACATTATAACCTAGGGCATCCTACACAGGCAGCACAGGAAAAAACTGATTGATGAAAGTCATCCAGATAACCTTGGAAAACTAGGTTGCCCAGACTAGTTATGCTTTTCCATATATGTACAGCATGAATATCTTGCAAGGGATGCCAGGATATAGCCACTAAAAATACTACCTAATAACTTAAAAGATTAGGAACTTCTTCTGAAAAAATAATGCAATTATATGGAAGTCCTTTTTTTGAATCATCTCCCACTACACACACATGGAGGGACAGAAAGAAAAGGAAAGATAATTTTGTTTCCCAGCTTGAGACTGGCCTGTCAATCCCACCTGCTCAAAGCTGTCATTCAGTTTCCAACACTGTGTTTTGTTTATAAAGGTATACATCAAGTGCTCATTCATGATGAAGGCTCAAAACACTAGGAAGAAAAAAAAATTTCTTCAATCTGAAAGAGACTCTATATACTAAAAAACCCAACACCAATAACAAAGACGTTCAGCTAACATAACATTTACTGGTGAAATGGTGAATCTATTCTCCTAAGATTAGTAACAAATTAAAGTTTTCTACTTTTATCATTCTTATACAATATTACCATACTGTAAATCCTTACTGGAGCAATGGGACAATGTTTTTTAAAAGGCACGTAAATTGGAAATGAAAGAACCTGAAGTGACCCTGTCTTCAGGGGACAAAATTATCAATGTGGAAAATCTCAAAGAATATTTTAAAACTTCCAGAACTAATAAATAGGTTCACCAAGGTTGTAAGATACAATATTAACATGCTAAAACAAGCTACATTTCTATGTAACAAAAAGGGAAATGTGAAAAAAAATATTAAAAACACAATACTATTCACTGTCACTCCAAAGAAAATAAAACACATTAGGAACAGATATAAAAACAAGTACAGGATTGCTATGCTGGAAACTATAAAATATTGATCAAAGATATTAAAGAAAATCTGAAAAAATGGAGAAGCATAACATGGATTGAAAGATTCAACCCAGGAAAGATACAAATTTTCTCTAAATTAATTTATAGATTTGATTGAATTCTTATCATATTCTCATCAAGTGGGATTTTGCAGACAAGCTTATTCTGAATTTGTATGAAAAATTAAAGGACCAACATAAATAAAGTGGGAGGGCTGGGGATGTGGCTCAAGTGGTAGCACGCTCGCCTGGCATGTGTGTGGCCCAGGTTCGATCCTCAGCACCACATACAAACAAAGATGTTGTGTTTGCCAAAAACTAAAAAATAAATATTAAAAATCTCTCTCTCTCTCTCTCTCTCTCTCTCTCTCTCTCTCTCTCTCTCGCTCTCGCTCTCAATAAATAAATAAATAAATAAATAAATAAATAAAGTGGGAGTGAAACAGACAAACTGAGTCAGTCTTAGCAGGTTAACAAACATAACAGAAAATTAGGAGTTAAAAAATATGATAGTCTCTAATGCTAACTTAACACACAAGGAGACAGGAGTTTTAGAAGTCAGCTCAGCATTCTCAGGCTATGAAGTCATCAGAAAAACCAACAAGCCAGAGGCAAAGACCAGGTCATTACAATAAAACCCAATGAGAGAGGCCACTATTCTGCCCTATTCTGATAATAAAACTAAAGACACCCCAGATGAGGTGTCACATCTTTTTGAACTAAGGGGCAAATGCATGCATAGAAAAGTTAAGATGGTAACTTCTTGGTTAAAACACACACATAGACACACAGACACACAGACACACACACACACACACACACACACACACACACACACACACATATATATATATATATATATATATGGTTGTAGATGGACAAAATATTTTTATTTTATTTGTTTGTTTTTTTATGTGGTGCAGGGGACTGAAACCAGCAATTTACACATGTTAGGCAAGCACTCTACCACTGAGCCACACAACCCTGGCCCCAAGATGATAGCATATTTTTTCCTTTGCTTTATTAACATTGTCACCATCCCCCAAGGTAGGTACTTAAAATGGTAATGAGACGCATTGCAAGAAAAAACACAATGGAGAGAAGAGCACAGGCACAACTAAAATAAAACAGAGTGAGAAATAGACACACCCTATCAGCCCAAATGGATGCTTGGCAATGGTGAAAACAGAATGATCAGAGGGAGGACAGTCTTTCTAAAGATGGTACTGAAACAACTGGACAGCCACAGGCAAACAAAACAAGACAACAACAACAAATGAACTCTCACTGTGTTTTACATTGAGCATGACATAGATTATAGGTTTTTATGTAAATTGTAAAGTCTATAAATCTTAGGAGAGAAACAAGAACAACATAGAAGACAGAGGCAAAACTTTTCGTGTAATAGCCTCCCCCATAAAAGACAATGTTTGCTCTAATGGAGACCCTGTAAAGAGGAAAAGACAAGTGACCTATCAGGACTTGAAAAGACTAGCAAGAGGGATCCTTGGGGAACACTGTAACCCGAGAAAGCTGATGATTATATGGATTTATCCACAGCAGCAACTTTGCCCAAATGTACATAGGCACACATGTACACGGGCACATAAAACTGGTGAAATCTAAATAATTTCTGTGGATTGTATCGATGTCAATTTCTGGTTACTCTAGTAACAGGAATAGACTACATTCAGAGAAAAGTAATATGATATTCAAAGCATGTCAATTGGGAAAAACAGAAGAAAAGTTATATGAAACCTCCCTGAACAGTTTTGGAGCAAATTTCTGTGAAGCTGTGATTACTCCAAGACACAAATTTAATCAATAAATATTTTTATTTTCTAAAATGACCTGAGCATACACTTTACAGAAAATGACATACACTCAATCAACAAATATATGAAAAACTATTCATCATCTCTAGCAATTAGAGAAATTCAAATAAAAACCACTATCAAGTCACTCCAGTCAGAATGGCAATTATTATGAAGATAAACAATGAATGTTGGAGAGAATGGGGAGAAAAAGGCACAGTCATACATTGTTGGTGGGATTGCAAATTGGTGCAGCCATTATGGAAAGTAGTATGGAGATTCCTTGGAAATATGGAAATTGAACTATCATTTGACCCAGCTATCCCTCTCCTTGGTCTATACCCAAAGGACTTAAAATCAGCATACTACAGAGACACAGCCACATCAGTGTTTATAGCAGCACAATTCACAATAGTTAAACTGTGGAACCAACCTAGATGCTCTTCAGTGGATGAATGGATAAAAGGTTGGGGGGGATATATACACAATGGAATTTTACTCCACAATAAAAGAGAATGAAATCATGGCGTTTGTAGGTAAATGGATGGCATTTGAGAAAATAATGCTAAGTGAAGTTAAACAATCCCCCAAAAAACAAATGCTCAAATGTTTTCTCTGATATAAGAAAGCTGA
The DNA here is from genome assembly GCF_052094955.1 of Ictidomys tridecemlineatus. Taxonomy (NCBI): domain Eukaryota; kingdom Metazoa; phylum Chordata; class Mammalia; order Rodentia; family Sciuridae; genus Ictidomys; species Ictidomys tridecemlineatus. Next base: position 113,237,547 of record NC_135486.1, read on the forward strand.
TTCGTAGTGGGTTAGGGAAGGGGAGCATGGGAGAAATGAATGAACTCTGGAAAGGGCAGAGGGATTTGAAAGAAAGGAAAGGGGCGGGGATAGCAAAAATGATGGAATGTGATACACATCATTATCCAAAGTACATGTATGAAGACATGAATTGGTGTCTACATACTTTATATACAACCATAAATATGAAAAATTTTGTTACATATGTGTAATAAGAATTGTAATGCCTTCTGTTGTCATTTATTTTTTTAAAAATATCAATAAAAAATAAAAAAGAAATTAAAAATAAGGAATGCTTACCGGCCGATTTGTAAAAACAGAATAATGTTCTTTCACCAGCACTGTTTTTATCATCTCTGGATCTGTAATAACCAACACAGGCTGTTGACCATCATACAATCTGTGTTGGGAACGAGGAGCTCATTAATCCTACTAAGCAATATTCTTCAGTTAGAGATACACCCAGGAATCCAAACTGATATTTCATAATCCATATGCCTGACTGTAGAATGCACAGTAACACTAAATACAAGTTCAAGGTAGGTGATGACACACAAGAAGATTCTTGCCATATAAAATGAAGGTCATGTAACTAAAGCAGGGAAGAGATATTTAAAGATGAAAAAAATTCTTTATAAGAAGAGCCTGGTCAGAGATGTCTAAATGGTGTGTACATGTTTTCTACCTCATTCTACAATATTTTTTGTATTTAAAAATATTTTATAATCAGTGCAGTTTTAATCTGCACTTCTCTAATTGCTAGATATGTTGAATGTTTTTCATATATTTATTAATCATTTGTATTTTTTCTTTTAAGAAGGGTCTGCTCAGTTCTTTTGCCCATTTATTGAATGGGTTATTTGATTTTTTGGTGTTAAGCTTATTGGGTTGTTTGTATAGTGTGAATATTAACACCATAAATGAAGTGCAGGAGGCAAAGATTTTATCCATTTCTGAAGGTTCTCTTTTTATGCTTTAATTGTTTCTTCTGATGTGAAAAGATATTAAATTAGAGAAAAATAGACAAGTAAATTATTAAGTTCTTACAAGTGCTTACGATGCAAGAGACAGCTGGGGTTGTATCAGTGGGGACTCAGTCCTGTATGCTCGTTCCACTCAAAAAAAATGGCCCTTAGGAGCCATGCCAGTTAGGCAGGATGATGTGGTCAGCTCTGCAGGTTTGAGGACTTGATGAGAGAATATGAATAGGGAGAAAGAGGCAAAGCCATCTCCCACTTACTTATAGAACACAAAAACTACAATAATACCTCTAGAGCTGCTTTCACCAAGCATTATTAAGATAATGGCTGCTGAAATTAGCTGATTTCACCATAGCAGATTATGAAGTACACAAGGTCATGGGGACACAGTGGTTTAAAATGTACTGGAAGTCCATTCTTCAAAGTCAGTAGAATAAGGTAGGCAGAGAAATCCCTGTGTACACTTCTATTGAAAACTCCTAATTGACATGAAAAAACAAATGAAATCACCAAGACTTTACCCTTGCAGAGAAAGTTAAAATAAAAGATAGCAGAGGTAAAATAATTTCCCAATCTGTTCATCTCTGACTCCACTTTTCGTTCAAATGTACATAATAACCTCCAAATTTATATAAAGATCACTTTTATTCAATGTGGCAATCTTGAAAGGAGATAAAGCCACGCACATTTTAGAAAAGTCTGACTTAATGCCCCCTATGCAGTATTAAAGGCTCCTAATGAAGACAAAATGGAAAAGGTGGTAGAGGCTGGGCATTGGAGAGAAATTGAGGCCAAGAGTTTTTGGGTCATCAGAGACTGAGAAAAGTCAGAAGTATGACATTCTTGGCTATGAACCTTAAAACTTGGTGAAATATGTGACCCTTGGCAGGAGGAGGAGCCTCTAAAAGCTTTATGATAATTAATTCCTAGAAATATCTCTAGACAGGCATTGTCCTCTTGCCCTAGAGTGCCTCATCCAACAAGTCTACCCAAGAGAAGTTTTCAAAATACTCACCCCCACATTTTCCAATACTTTTCATGACATTGGACATCATACTGCCAAAAGCCCTGGGTGGAGAAACAAGAGAATTTATATTGTTATTTTGAAAATATTGAACCCTGCTTCTAATTCAGGAACCAATGATTGCAATCCCTTGAAATAAGATTGGAATATGGACCATCACTGGCAGTTAGAGGGAAGCTCTTATTCTAAGACATCCAAAGGCAAAGAAGAAAAAATAAATGGAATATTCGTGTTGAGAGCCACAGTTTAGTCGGAATGATGCCTGGCATTTTGCTATAGGGAATGGTTGAAAGGTGACCCTGCTCTGAGATTAGGCCGCTCTGGGATTAGGGTGAATCTTGCTGGGATTAGGACGGATCCTGCTGCTGCCTCGGGTGCTCTCTACTTTGGAGTTCTGCAGGGTACAGAGAGAATTGGCCATGTGGAGCCTAGTGGAGGGAGTGTGTTCCCGGGAAGTGTGTGTAGAGTGCCAGTGAGAGTTCGGGAATAAAGAGTTGCTGTTTGAACCTACAAGGCTTTGTGGCGGCTTGGTTAATTTGTGCCCAGCCAGACTGCAGCATATTAGAAAAAGGAATTTAGAGTCCATCTTGAATTTTCTTGAAGTATTTTACATATTGAAGAAATTATGCTTTTTTTATACAAGTTATTGCCATATTTTCTATAATGACCTTGAATTTGTGATTCTCCTGCCTCAGCCTCCAGAGTGGTTGGGACTACAGGTGTGTGCCACAGTTTCACTAGTTGTCCTTGAGTATGAATATGAAGAAAGTCTAGTTTTCTGTATCATTTTCTCATGTGCGTGGACTGTTTCTAAAATCTTGCCAACTTTGACTCATTCCCTCCACCAGGATGTGAAAAAAATCAAAGCTGAGAGAAAGTGAGTGAGTTTCTCAGGTACATTATCAAGGGCACTTCACTCATTTTTCCCCAGATCTTTTTCATTTCTCTCATGAATCTCCCTAGAATACTGGGAAAATTAGAAAGTTCAAGGCCTCAGTCACCTCTAAATTCACCATGTTGACATGATTACTTTAGCAGGCTATTTCACTACTGTGACCCTGAAAAAAACCATGTAGAAAACTAAGATTTACTGGGCTCACAGTTTCAGAAGTCTCAGTTTATACACAGCTTACTCTGTTGCTGTGGTCTGTGGTGAGGCAGAATACCATGGAAGAAGAGTGTTAAGGAATAAAACAGCTCAGGACATGGCACCAGGAAGCAGACAAACTCCACTAATCAGGGACAAAATTATGCCTTGAAGCCAGGCCCCCAGTGACCCACCTCTTCCACCAACACCCTACCTGCCTACAGTTGCCTCCAATTAATCTTTACTGAGGAAATTGTGTACTGAGTAGATTATGGCTTTCACAATTGAATCACTTTATTTCTAAACTTGCTTACATTGCCTCACACATGAGCTTCTGATGGACACAATGTCCATAACAGTGAATCTCATGCATGTTGTGAAGTGAGAAAGACTAAGTAAAAATTGACAAAATGGGGTCATCTTCCAGTTTTCCAGCTCAACGTGGAAAAGATGGGGAGATGCCACTGCTACCCATGGGAGTCAACAAATTAAGTACTTGCTCTAAGTTTTTGCTTCTAACACTTAAAAAGAAATCTTCCTATTGCTGTACTTCAGGAATGATGTTTTCATGATGCACAGGGAGACCCCAATTATGTGGATCTTACAGCCTTTCTAGTATAGTGTTGATCTGGAAAGTGTAAATAGGAAATAATGCATTTTCAGCAAGAATAGCAGAATAGAATTCTCAGGGGTCAGGGGGTCTATAATTATCAGGGTGTCTATAATTCTGCTCAGAATTATAGAATTAGAGTATGATAAACAAGCCTCAGTGTTTGGAAGAGATAATCTTAGCAGAGTGTAGCCTTTTTTTCTGGCCTCTGGTTTTGAGCTCATGAATTTCTGTCAGTAGTCAGGCCCCGAGTCAGATATCTAAATGGGTTAATGACAAAGGCTTAATGAAAATTCACATTTCTTGTGGAACATGTTACCTTCCATTCAGTTAACTTAAATTTTAATTTTTTTTAAATCGTGATTACTGCTCATTTTATATGTGATAATGCCTTTGTTAACAACAATACACATCTTGTGTTTAATTATGTGAAATCCATAGACAAAAGCTACCTTACTCTTTCATACTTATTTATTGCTAAGACTCACTGCTAGGGTGCTATCTTTGAACTATAAGAAGAAATGCAGAATGCTGTCGTTTCATCTGTTAAATCCTCCAGATATGTCACAGGAAGTAAAACTTGGGTGAAGCCATGTAAATACCACAGGATATTTACACATTCAAAAATTAAGTATGTGCAAATTATTAATTATGAATGCTGGGGTACTTCAGAAACTGTAGTTTCAAAGACATTCATCGTGATTTTTTATTTACAAAGGGACTCATGAGACCTTGCAAAGAATAGGAATGTTTAAAGGTGTTTACCATGCCCTGTTTCACAGACATTTTGCTCAAATACTAAGCACAATATAATCATCCCGGAAATTTGCACCCAGCAAGTTAAACATCTTTTTTTTTTATGACGAATTCAAAGTCTGAACAACATCATGAAGATCAAATGCAGATGTACCAGAGATCCAAGCTGTTCCACTGAGGCTCTTGAAGAGTTGATATCAGAGCTCCAGGGAAAACCTGGCTATGCTCCAGGAGGGGCCTGAACATTGTTTCTCAAAGGATAAAAACTACTAAATTTCTCCTGAAGATAGACATTTCTACTGATGGCACTAAACTGGCATCTGTACTAAGGAGAAAAAATAGAGGGAGCTCAGGCACACTAACCTTGTAGTAGTACAGAAGAGTTCCAAATAAAGGCAGAGGTGTTGGCCCAGGTATTCCCAGCTTCTTAAATAGCCCATGAGAATAGGTTCCATATCTATAAAGTGAAATAGAAAGCCAGGTCACCCTGATTGTCATTCTATAAATAAGGGCCTGACCAGTCTCTGACTCAGAAACTGGACTAGACAGTGAGATAGGTAACATGTAGGTGATACATAACAACAAAAACTCCAACTGGCACATTCTTTTTTTCAACACCACTTAGAGATAACTTCCTGCCACAAGAGGCACAATGATCCGGTAAAAGAACTTGAGTCTTCATGGCCCCAATAATTGGGTTTATACTTAATCAACATTCCCAGCCTTGAATGCACCTGAGAAGGTCAGGCAGGCATTCTTCCAGGGCATTGCAGTTGCTATGTGTGTTTGGTATGTTAACCTTTCCTTAACATAGTGATTCCTAGTAAAAAAGGGCCAATGCTTTCACATGACTTTCATTATGAGATTTTGGGTAACCAAATCAATTCAATCACAGAGTGTCCACTGAGAACCTATGGTAACATTGTTTCTTGCAATTTGGACATAAACTTTTCATACTTTTCCTTTTTTCTATGCCATGTCTCTGGTTCAGCATTCAGTCCTTCTTTAAATTTGACTTCACATGGATATTTGGAAGTAGTCATAGTATTCTTATTTCTGTTGAATGACAAATGTGACATTTAAGAAAACTGGGACTTCCACTGGCTTCATACCAATGTGAGCCATGTTGGGTGTCACCCAAGTCCATTGTCAGACAATCTAAGTTACTTGAGCAAGAAGGAAGGCTGAGTTCCCTTATACTCTGATTGCTACTGTGAGGAATAAATGACTGAGGATTCATCTCCAGGCCATTCCTCCTCTCATTGAGTCTGTTCCTCCAACTGGTGATGCTCAGATGGCAGCACAGAGTCAGGCATGCTCATGTTTACCAAGGCAGTCAATCAAAAAATAGTTTTGTTTATTGCCTCTACGCATCAACTCTCCTTGTATGAAAACCCGCAAAGGCTGGTGCTTCCTTGGGCTGGCCAACCTGCAACACAGATGTGTCATGTTCACGGCCCCATGCTGGATTCTAACATCTTCACCTCTATCAGCATTGATAATAGATGAAAGACTAGGTAAAGGAAAAATGGTGAACAAGAGATTCCTGGCAGCTACTTCAATCACAAAACAACCAGTTTTGCAAAGATTGCCCCATAGTAGCACAGAAGAGAAAAATGTGGCATGTTTAAATAGCTCAACATGCCTAAAAATTTCTTTTAGCTACATGAAAGGTGACCTTCCAAATTTCAGTTACACTCCTGGTGACAGAGCAGACAATATGCAACATAAGATAAGAACCCATAATGTGTTCCAGACAGTTGAATAAGAACTTGCTGCTTTTTTGAAGGAGAATGTTTAGGGCAATATAGTTTTCACATACTCTGTACAAATACTGTCATTACATACAGTAAAATTAAACTACATGGATTCACTAAAAATGACTACAGAGAAAGGATTATGTTGCCACAAGACCCTGAATTAGTACCTTTTCTTTCAGAGAATCAAAGCCAGATCTATATTTTCATTTTTCATGCTATTTTGATTCCTTACTTTTAAGAGTGAAATTGAGACAAACGTCAGATGTGACCTGTGTGAAATCTCTCGTACCCACAATCAAAATAACCTTTTTCCATCTGCTTCATGATGTCAGGATCCCATTAGTAAAAGCAATTTCCCTACTAGATGATATTCACTCATGCATTCATGTTAGAGTGTAAAGGAAAAAAAAGTAAAGCCAAATTAGCTTTATGATGTTGTTCAGGCTGCTAGAAGATTTTATATTGAGGGGGAATAAGTCTCTTTATGAGGCTAATATCTCAGAGAGAGGAAAAATAATACAAAAGGAAAGAATAAAACTTTTTAAAATTTCTGTCAGGTATTCTCTGCTCTAGACATTTATCATTTAGAAGGAAACAGTTCTGTGAATTTCAGGGTGAAATAATTAAGTTTAACAAGGGAGGGAAGTGCCAGGATAAAAATAGGGAATTGTGCAGTCAACCTTCCATAGAGTCTGAGAGAAAATTAGTGTGTTGTATAGATGGTGCTGGGAGCAAGAGGGGGCAGGATTTACCACATGCACAGGGGATAGTCCTCTTGCATGTCTTCTGCAATAGGCAGAAATCCAAGAAGATAAAGAGACAAAACCCAAGTAAACTGGTTGTCCCAAGAATTCCCTAAGTTTGAAAGGGAGTAAGGTTCCCACTGCATATTATAATAGTTATTATTTAGCTGTATATGCTGAATTCTGGTATATTCCTCTTGATGCAAATACAGAGCCAATCAGATAACCCCCAGAAACAAATCTCAACACCAATTGCCCTATCCACAGAAATATGGATTTGGGGGCAGGGAGCTCAAGTGGTCTGCTTAAGCTCAATAGAAGCTTTTTAAGTGTTTATAGAAATTTCAATTCTATTTTCTCTTTTGATCTTTCAAATAGACAAGGGAAAGAGGAATATGATTAGGTCCCCACCTCTAGGGTTACAGAAGAGAGGACACTGGACAACTACTCACAGACATAGGAGCACCAGGAAGATAGCTAGGAGGACCCAGGTCTCTATGGAAGAATTGGGGATCAGGTCCATGACCACTTTTCTTCAGCAGTTCTCACTTCTGAATAGTTTTTTCTGCTATGTGGGATTTTTTTTTGCCAAAATGTGTCAAGCTGTAATTCAGTGAGGCCAATTTATGTGCTAGGAAAAGAGGTGGGGCCAGGCATGCAGCCAGTGGAAAGGCCACCTATGCATCTCCTGGAATTGGAAGGGTCAGGTGTCCTCTTTTCAGTTGGCAAAGAATCATGCACTCTCCTCCTTTTATCTTTTAAACTATTGACTTAAACAAACATTTTTTGGTAATTTCATTAACTTTGACACCAGCAGCGGTCTAATGAGGAACTAAAAGCAGAATAAATCTTGGCATTCTGCCTTCATTAGGTATCTTTTACTAACCTAATATTTGTGACAACACAGCTTTGCACAAGACATGTTAATCATTTAAGGAGTGCTTATCTAAAAGCTAACAAAATAAGAATTTTTAGCCCCGAATATACCTAATCTGATACCACCTTGGAGATTGAGGCAAGATTGAAGGGACATTTGATTGTCACCTTTTGAGTTTTTTGTTGTTGTTGTTGTTGTTGTTTGTTTTGTTTTGTTTGTTTTTTGTTGGTTTTGGTGCTGAGGATCGAACCCAGGGCCTTGTGCATGCAAGGCAAGCACTCTACCAACTGAACTATAGCCCCAGCCCTGATTGTCAGCTTTTACAGTAGCTTTTCTCAGAGCCCCAGAGTGGTTCCTAGAATTTCTTATTCATTTTTCAATTCCTTTCAGGAATGGCAGAGCCTTGTAGACAGATTACTATTAAGAGACTGTTCCCTCAACAAAAGAAATCATATCATGACATCTACATTGCCTCTTCTAGGATTCCAGGTCTGGTAGAGGAACACCCTGAGCCGTAAAAATTTACCCCTTTCAAGTGATTAGGACTTCTCAGGAGCCACCTCAGAGTGCTAGAACTGAGATAGTGATCCATGAGACTACAGTTTGGGAAAGATTGCTTAACAATGCATACTTCTTCCCCACTGCCCTAATTCTTCTTTTATTAAAGCCTTTAGGTCAAGTCAGCACCCTGAAGACATGCCTAAAAATATGTCTTCCTGGGGTGGCTACACAGATTAAAGTTCTTTACTTGCTTTTTACAAGTACCCTTTGGGTTTGATTTTGGGGGTGAGTGGCAAGACCTAGATTTTGTTTCTGGCCTGGAACTTCTGTAGTATGCTTAATTCATATTTGGTGGAAAAATCAATATATCACTGTGTAATCAATAATGCCAAGTGTTATTTTATATTATGAGAACACAAGCAAAGCTGTTAGCATTTAATCTCCTTACGTGTTAATGGCATCATAGCTGCTGACATGATAATTCATGAGACCTTAATCAAAACAAGCTACATCCATAAATATTTGGCTACACAGGTTCCTGCACCTAGAATGTTTTCGTGACTCACAAAATGTGAATGTCTAGTGCCTTCGGGTTGCTGGGTGAGGGTCGCAAAATCACCGGGACACAGGGGATGCAGAGCCAAGGCAGCAATTGCAACTGCATGCTGAGGTTTATTTGCAAGTTTCTTTTATAATCTTCTTCTAACAAAGCAAGCAATTCTTCAGTAACATTTCATCTACATTGCCCAAATATCATGTCTCAGCTGGTACACAGAGCTAAATTCAGATTGTTCCTCTTCATTTGATAAGTACCCTCCCAAAGTTCTTTGTAGACATTATCTAATCCCCGAATGTACTGTTCACAGGTCCAGTATGCAGGAAGCTTCTTCCTCTAGGCCAAACCATGCAGAGCTTGTGGCTTTTGATAAGAGGAAGAGAACTTTTCCTCCTCCTAGCTGAGGTTTGCCTTAGCTGACCTAAATCACACCCACAGCTCTTTGAAAAGGGTCAGGCTGAGGGAGCTAAACTCTGCACACTTAAACCCCAACAACAAAAGACTTCAGCTTACCCTTAAAAATCCAGCTCCCTCAACACCAATTTTGATATAGTCTTTCCTAATTTATCTTGAGCAGTAGGACAACTTATTCCTTGCTATGATCTCCAAGATTCTGGAAGCTGAGGATGGAGGATTGCAAGTTTAAAACCAGCCTCAGAAATTCATTGAGCCCTATGTCACTTAGACGCTCTCTCAAAATAAAATACAAAAAGGGAAGGATAGTAAAATGAATCAGAAAGTATTACTTTATGTGCATATATAATTACACAATCCAGGTAACTCTACATGATATACAACCAATAGATTCATTCTACTATACTTTCTACTCATAAACCCCCTTCGTTCCCTTCACACACTTCTACTTAATCCAAAGTAGTTCTAATCTTGTCTATACCCCCCTTTATTGTGAATTAGCATCCAGATATAAGAGAAAACATTTGACATTTGGTTTGGGGGGTTTGTCTTATTTTGCTTAATAAAATATTGCTGGTAAAAAAGAAATTACTGGTAAATCCATTTACCAGTAAATGCCATTTTATTCTTCTTTAAGGCTGAGTCATATTTCATTGTGTGTGTGTGTATGTGTGTGTGTGTGTGTGTGTGTGTGTGTGCTTCACATTTTCTTTATATATTCATTTGTTGAAAGACACCTACGTTTTTTCCGTAGTTTAAGTATAAAGATCTGCTCTAAGTACTTGGTTATATAGAGACTCAGCCCCAGATACCATGCTGATTTGAGAGAGGCACACATGAACAGGCAATTGTAAGATGCTAAATAAAGTAATCATAAAGGTATAAGAAAAAACATTTTTTATCAATTTTAAAGGTGGAGCTTCCTTCTTGGCATGGGACAGTTCATTCTCTTGTGCATCATCAGCCCATAATATCTCTTTTGAGAAGCCTGTTATCACTTCCACTGGCAAATAAATTGCTCATGGTGTTGGCTTTTGTTTTACACACAAAACTCACAGGTAATAATCTTAAGTATGCAAAAAGAAAAAAAAAGAATGGAATGAAAGAATAAAAAGAAAGATGATTTTTTAAACTCAGCTCCCAAATGCTCTTTCTTTTAAGTAGGGACTATTTTCATCTTGCCAACTTTTGGAGGCAGACAGTATCTAAGCTTTGTGGCAGGGAGAGGGAATAACCAAGTATCCTGGGCCTTGTGTTTGGAGAGGTGTGAAGACTATCAGGTCCAGGAACACATCCTCTTGGACTGAAGGAGGAATGCTCCTCACTCCATAGTCACTGCAGGTAGAATGAGATGTATGCCCACTGTGTTCAGGACCTGTGTCAAGCATTACACATGAACTATCTAAAAACTTGGCTTTCATGAATTTTAACCTTTGTTGGGGGAATGAAACACTAAATAGCAAGAAGAAAAAAAACCCACACATATAGATTTTGAATTATAAATTTGGATGAGTTCTGTGAAGTAAAAGAATACTTTACTTAAACTTGTAGCAGAATTTGACTCACTCATTCTTTTCTTTTTTAAACTCACTTCTTTTTCAAAAAATATAAAGAAAGCAGAATCAATGGAACTAAAGAGAATAAAAGTGTGAGCCGTTGGGTGTGCCTAGACTTCTTTCCTCATGTAGGTAATGGATATTTCCTAAAATTGACCTAAGATGTCCACAGGTCTTATTATCTGAATCACAGGATTTGCTCAGGACTGCCTGCCTCTCTCAGGATTGATATAAAACACACCCTTTACTCATTATTCTACTTATCTTATCTTGTACATTAAAGTCCATAAGTTCCTGCAGTCCAGTCAGGAACCAAGAGATCCTATGATCATGATGCACAAAGGTGGAATAGGCAGGATCTCAAAGAAGACACAGCTGCCATGGAAGCTCTGAGCCCTAAAATCTAGAGAGGTTTCTCAACTGGGAGTGCAGAGAGAGAGGTACACCACACCCCCACACACCCCTTACCTTACAAAAAAGTAGCTAGTGTTTATTTTTTAACTCTTTAAAATTTTATTTTGAATTTTTTGATATATATGAAAAAAGATTGTATTTTGACATTATACATACATGGAGTATATCTTATTCAAATTAGGATACCATTTTTGTGGTTGTACATGATGTGGAATTTTACTGGTCATGTATTCATATATGAACATAGGAAAGTGACATCCAATTCCTTCTACTTTCTTTTCTAATATTTTGTTGTTGTTGTTGTTGTTGTTTTTGTTGTTGTAAAGACTTCTCCTTCATCAACTGGCACAACTCATCCAACAATTCTATGAGATATGTATGGCTATAATTATCATTTTATAAAAGAGCAACTAAGCCCCAGAAATTTTAACTCACCATATACAGTTGCATAGCTAATAACTACCATCAAAAAGCAGGGCCCTGGAGCAAAATCTTGAGATTCCATTTTCCATTGAAAGTTCAAGAGACCTTCTAAAAAACCTGGTTGATGTTTCAACCTCACATGGGTTACATATTTTTTTGCACATCTTTCAGAACACTCCCAACACAGTTAAAAAATGCTGCAGAACTTCTTGTAAACACAAATTCACAGACGACCTTTTGTTTATTTATCACTAAATGTGAAGTCACTGAATTCTATGAGTCAGAAGACAGTCAGAGGTTAAAGGAGTTCAGCCATTTTTCAATCACAATCATTCCAATAGTCAGGAAAACAAGAAGGAAAAGAGGTCAAAACCAATAAATCAAAGAGAACTGAGAGAATTAATCAGTGAGGACAAAATGTGCATCATGGGGTAATGTTGAAAAAGTCCCAAAAGCCTGCAAACTGCCCCTCTATGTGGGCCAGTGACTTTCTAACTTGCCTGGTGGGACTACAGGCTGGCCTTATCCAGGGAATGACCTAATCACCATCATGCAGATCCCTGTAAAATAGATCTTTTAATATTTATTACTGATTATGTTACTCAGTCCTTTTTATTTTTTATTTTGAAAGAGAGTCTTGCTAAGTTGCTTAGGACCTCACTATGATACAGATTAAAACTGATAATCTATTGGCTTATGAAAGCTATTGTTTTCAACAATTTCACATGAGTTTTGGACTTACCATAAAACATTTATTCCATAAGGTATATTCCATATTCCCTCAAGGTAAAGCCATTGTAGAATGAGCTCATTTATCTATTAAGCTATAATTACAAAAACTAAAAGGGGGATATAGGACTATGACTCGCCAACATAACCTCAATAATGCTCTATTTCTTTTAAATTTTCTAAATTATGACTCAGAAGGTCACACTGCACTGAGTGACATATCTCTTCCACAGCAACAGGCCCTTGAGGACTTACAGAATGATCAATGAAAAGGACAAGACCCAGTGATTATGTGGGGCAGAGGTCATGCTTATATTTTTTCCAGAAGGTGCTTTTTGTCCTATTTGGGTACCTGAACACACCATCAGGCATGGAGGACTTAGAACCTAGATTCAAATGACTGAAGATCGACCCAGAGAAGCCTTCACTCAAAAGTTAGAAAACACGATATTGTGTCCATCTACAACTAAAAACATTTAAAAAAAACTCGAAAGAAGAGAAGAAGAGAGACCCTGAGAAACCGAACAAGGAAGCTAATCTCATGGAAGGACCTGAAGAAATTGACACTATGGGCTACAGGAATGATTCAACAGCAAGGGAAAGGTAAAACTCCAATGGTGATGCTTTCTGTAGTAACAGCTCTATTGAGCTTTGGGAAATAGGGAATAAGAGAGAAACTTTATTGTACATATTTTTCAGATCCACCATTAGTACACCCAGCAGTGTAGACTAGAGAATCCATCCCAGTATTTACTAATGACTCATATATGATGGGAGGACTTACAGACACTGATATTACTCTCAATGATGTGACAGGATTTAATTATTCTGGCTATGTTATGTTGGTTCCATGATAAACGTGCTGGCTGTCTAAAAGTGTTATTTGAGGGAAAGACAACATTTAGGAGACTTAGACCAACTAATTGTACTGTTAATGGAGACTTAAAATCTTATATTAGATGAGTTATTAAAATGGGACTTTTCCATAACAAACCAGTCATCTCAGCAGAACGTCCACGAATAATACCTCATTGTCCTAACCATTCTGCAATAGAAATTGGTACTCTTCCTAAGTGTATAGATTGTATAAATACTTTTCCACTACAACAAATAATGTCTAAAAATAGTGGGTATATTTTGTACTGGTCTCCTAAAATTGACAAAAGGCAGTTATGCAAGAGTACTGCCAACTCCTGCAGAATTTGTTAGCAACGTCTTGACTTTCAGCAAAGGTGGCGTTCAGAAAGATGTTTGGTACTTAATTGCTGCCTCAGAATTTTTACATTTTACTTGCAAGCCTTTACCAGACTTTGTAGGCAAGAACTGTAAGGAAGGTTCTTGCTATGACTTATGAGCCTATGTTCAATCTCCTTATGTCTTAATTACTGGAATGTAAAAATTAAATGGAAAGATGATAGATATCTTGTAAGATGTAGTAAATGAAATTTAAATAACTATCACCAGTTATAATAGAGGAAAAGGAATGCGGATACTCCATCAGCCCTCTTCTTATTACCAGCTAATATTTCAGAGCCATGGTACACTGAAGCTGGTTTTCAAGTCTTACGAAAAATACATGCCCAGCTAGTGAGATCTAAATGTGCTTATAATAGTGGGTGTTGTTGCTTTGGTTTCTTTTATTGCTTCAATGGTCACAGCTTCAGTGGCCATATCTCAAAATATTCAACATGCAATTTTTTTTCAATAATTTGGCTCAGAATACTTCCAAGGCTCTTCATATTCAAATAAATATTGATGAAAGAATTGAGACTAAGCTAAATGCTTTAGAGGCTACTTTCATAAATATTAGTAATGAACTTTCAGCTTTGAAATTCAAGGAAAGACTTAAATGTCATGCTAACCAAATACAATGCTTCCCAATGGATTGGAAGAATGTTATAAAATGTTGGGTATTTGGCAAAGTAAAATTGATTTTTCAGATCCTACTTTTTAGCTGATCAAATAACCCTGGAAACATTCTTAAACATTCCTCATGTTATATTCTTGTATTGTTCTCTTTGCTACTAATTCTCTCTACTAATTCTCCATTGCAATAGTAGGATGGTGAGCCTTCAAAATAAAAATTCAGGGATTCAAAAAAGTGACCCGTCGCCTGCTTTTTCAAAGAAAAAAGCAGGAATATGAGGGGGGCTGTTGGGCTGAATGACTGGCATTATCCTTCTTGTGATTGGAAGAGGTCTGTCGGTTCCTTTCGTAGGCACCTAGATATTGCCTGAATCCTTGAAGTAGCTGAATGTGTCTTTATGCATTGGTGTTCCTTCCCAAAGCCACAGGGGTTGAATTTCTCACCTGTAACCCTGCCCCTCTTGAGCATTTTTGGATGAAACTTTTTAAAGAATGAGGGTCCCCCCACAATAAAAGCTACTTCTGAACATGCTAGCTCTCTCTCTTGCCAGCCTCTGGTAACTTTCCTCACTCTCCCATTTGGGGAGCTTGAGGCAGAGAGCAGAGGAGCCATCCTGAAGCTTGATTCAAAGGTACAGTGTGTGTCTGTGTTTTATTTGGTAACCCAGGAAATTCCCACCAGTGACATTAAGTTTAGCTGCCCGCACTGGTTGTGGGAGGCAGTATATGACCAAGATTCTGTAACATAATTCAGAACACACACACACACACACACACACACACACACACACATTAGATGCTAAGCTCCTGTTCTTAAACTCTGACTAATAAAATGAGCAACAAACTCAAGCAAACCATATAAAACACACACATACTCACACACATAACAACTCCATATATACAGACTCACACACACACACACACACACACACACACATAATATGTATACATATACACACATATACATACACATACATGCACAATTTTTTTACTTAGAGGAGACATAAATTTTTGTCCTTAATTTTTTTATACAAATATAAATTTTATAAAAATGAAGATTTCTTAGACATTGGTAATATTTGTTGGAAAATTAGAAGAAAAATATGATGAAGTCTAGCATACTTGTTTCTTTAATTTTTTTGAAAAATGTTTTGTTCTTTTTATTTATACCTGACAGTAGAGGTATTTTGTTTATTTATTTATTTATTTATTTATTATTTTTATTGTTGGTCGTTCAAAACTTTACACAGTTCTTAATACATCATATTTCAAAGTTTGATTCAAGCGGGTTATGAACTCCCAAATTTACCCCGTATACAGATTGCTGTATCACATCAGTTACCCTTCCATTGATTGACATATTGCCTTTCTAGTGTCTGATGTATTCTGCTGTCAGTCCTATTCTCTACTATCCCCCCTTCCCTCCCCTCCCCTCCCCTTTTCTCTCTCTACCCCTTCTACTGTAAATCATTTCTTCCATTTGTATTATCTTGTCTTACCCCTCCATTACATAGTTCTTGATATATCATATTTCACATTTTGATTCAAGTGGGTTATGCACTCCCATTTTACCCCATATACAGCTTGCAGAATCACATCAGTTACACTTCCATTGCTTTACATATTGCCATCCTAGTGTCTGTTGTATTCTGCTGCCTTTCCTATCCTCTACTATTCCCCCCTCCCCTCCCCTCCCCTCTCCTCTTTTCTCTCTACCCCCCTACTGTAATTCATTCCTCCCCCTTGTATTATTTTCCCTTCCCCTCACTTCCTCTTGTATGTAATTAATTTTAAAGTCTAGAAATTTTGGAATTTCAGAGTGATTATGATTTAGATTTCTCTTGTTTTGAAAAAAAAGTATATTTCAATAATTTTAGCTGCTAGATAATTAGAGACAGAAAAATATTTTTCTACAATTTGTTTTCTTGGATCAAAAGTCCCTTATCACTATGAACACATTATCCTATATTTCTGGCATCACATTTGGTCTCCACTCCTTATTTTCCTAGGGTCTCAGGATAAATAAAATATCATCCTGGTTTCTACATCCTATGGCTTCATCTTGCACAGTGTAAGAGAAATTCCTTTGCCACTTGCATCTCCCACCTCACTGTGGTCTCTCTCTGGTTTGGTGCCTGCATCTTCTCATATGTGAAGTCCAGGTCCCAGTGCACTCCACTTCAAGACAAAGTTGGTTTATTACTCCCACTCTGAATCCTCTGTTTTATTTATTCTTATTTTAACTTGTTATATATGACAGAATAATGAGTTACAATTCATATTACACATATAAAGCACATTTTTTCATATCTCTGGTTTTATAGAGAGTATATTTACACCATTAGTGTCTTTATATATGTACTTAAGGTAATGATATCCATCTCATTCCACAATCTCTTTATTCCTCCATGCCCCCTCCTTA
The DNA here is from genome assembly GCF_052094955.1 of Ictidomys tridecemlineatus. Lineage (NCBI taxonomy): Eukaryota > Metazoa > Chordata > Mammalia > Rodentia > Sciuridae > Ictidomys > Ictidomys tridecemlineatus. Next base: position 113,254,265 of record NC_135486.1, read on the forward strand.
GCACTCTCGCCCCTTTGTTTTATCTAGAGTTTGTCTAAATCCTCTTATGCTCGCCCCAAACCTCATTATGAATCACCCTCTTTATATCACAGAAAACTTTTGACATTTGTTTTTCTGGGATTGGCAAAATTTACTGAGCATTATCTTCTCAAACTCTATAGATTTAGCTGAAAATGTCATGATTTTATTCTCTTTTATTGCTGACTAATATTCCATGTTATATATATATATATATATATATATATATATATATATATATATAATTTTCTTTATCCATTCATCTACTAAAAGGCATCTATGTATGGTGGTTCCACAGTTTGGCTATTGTGTGTTGTGGCGCTATACACTTTGATGTGGCTGTGTCTCTGAAGTATGCTGGTTTTAAGTCCTTTGGGTATAGACTAAGGAGAGAGATAGCTCGGTCAAATGATGATTCTATTCCCAGATTTCCAAGGAATCACCATACTATTGTTCATATTGGCTGCACCAATTTACAGTTTTATAAGCAACGTACGAGTGTACCTTTTCCCCCACATTCTCACCAACACTTATTGTTGTTTGTATTCTTAATAGCTGCATTCTGAATGAATTGAGATGAAATTTTAGAGTAGTTTTGATTTGTATTTCTCTAATTGCTATGCATGTTGAACATTTTATATATATATATTTGTTACTTGATTACAAATCATCTTCTGAGAGGTGTCTCTTCAGTTCTTTGGCCCATTTATTGGTTGAGATATTAGTTCTTTGGTGTTTAGCTTTTGAGTTCTTTATGTACCCTAGAGATTAGTGCTGTATCTGGTGTGTGAGGGGTAAAACGTTGATATCAAGATGTAGGCTCTCTATTCACCTCACTGATTGTTTCTTTTGCTAAGAAGAAACTTTTTAGTTTGAATACATCCCACTTATTAATTTATGGTTTTAATTCTTGTGCTATAGGAGTGTTATTAAGGAAGTTGGGCCTAAGCTGACATGATGGAGATTTTCATCTACTTTTTTTTATAATAGGCACGGTGACTCTGATTTAATTCCTAGGTTGTTGATTTACTTTGAGTTAAATTTTGTGCATGGTGAGAAATCGGGTTTTAATTTCATTTTGTTGCATATGGATTTCCAGTTTCTTCAGCACCATTTGTTGAAAAGTTTTTTTTTTCTCCAATGTTTGTTTTTAGTGCCTTTGTCTAATGTAAGATGACTGCAACTATATGGGTTAGTCTTTGTGTCCTCCATTCTGTACCATTGATCTACCAGTCTGTCTTGGTGCCAATACCATGCTGTTTTGTTACTATTGCTCTGTAGTATAGTTTAAGTTCTGGTACAGTGATGCCATCTTTTATAATTTCTTGCTAAAAAGAGAAGATTAGAGGGAAGATTTTATTCTAAGACATCTAAAAGCAAAAAAGAAAACAATAAAAAAGATATTAGAAAAGGGATTTTAGAGTCAATCTTGAATTTTCTTGAAGTATTGTACATATTGAAGTAATTATCCTCTTTTTTCTAGATAAGATTTTGCCATGTTCTCTATGTTGGGTATAAAGTGAGGAGTGAGATATCTGGAACAAATGGCAGATATATCTTCTTAAAGGTCCTCAGAATGACTCCTGGATTTGTAATTCTCCTGCCTCAGCCTCCAGAGTGGTTGGGACTATAGGTGTGTGCCACAGTTTCACTAGTTGTCCTTTAGTATGAATAGAAGCAAGTCTATTTTTCTGTATCATTTTCTAATGTGCATGGACTGTTTCTGAAATCCTGCCAACTTTGAACATTCCCTCCACCTGGATGTAAAAAAATAAAAGCTAAGAGAAAGTGAGTGAGTTTACCAAGGACATTCAAAAGGACACTTCACTCATTTTTCCCCAGATCTTTTTCATTTCTTTAATGAATTCTTCTAGAATAATGGGGAAATTAGGAAGTTTAAGGCACAAATCACCTCTGTAGTTAACCATGTTGATGTGATTAGTTTAGTTGGCTTTTTCACTACTGTGACCCTGACAAGAACCACTGGACTCACAGTTTCAGAGGTCTCAGTTCATACATGGCTTACTCTGTTGCTGTGGTCTGAAGTGAGGCAGAATAACATGGCATAAGAGTGTAAAGGAATAAAGAAGTTTAGGACATGGCACTAGGAAGCAGACAGAAACTCCACTAACCAAGGACAAAATGTATGCCCTGAAGCCAGGCACTCAGACACCCACCTCTTCCACCAATATGCTACCTGCCTTCAGTTGCATCCAGTTAATCTTTACTGAGGAAACAGTGTCCTGAGTAGATTAAGATTTTCACAATTCAATCACTTTATTTCTGAACTTTCTTGCATTGCCTCACATATGAGCTTCTGAGGGACACCAACACCATAACAGTGATTCTCATGTATGTTGTGGAGTGAGAAAGAATAAGTAATGTCTTTCACAACCCATTGTTCATTCACTAGCATAATATTTACTCTCCAGGTTTTGGAGTATCTTCTATTTCTTATTTTATCATTGAGATCTAATTTTATTTCATTATAATCAGATAGAATGCAGGGTAGTGTCTCTACTTCTTTGTATTTGCTAAGAGTTGCTTTGTGGCATAATATATGGTCTATTTTAGAGAAGGATGTATGTGATGCTGAGAAGAAAGTGTATTTACTCATTAGTGGATGGAATATTCTCTATATATCTGTTAAGTCTAAGTTATTGATTGTATTATTGAGTTCTATAATTACTTTGTTTAGCTTTTGTTTGGAAGATCTATCTGGTGGTGAAAGAGGCATGTTAAAGTAATCCAGAAATACTTTACTGTGGTCTATTTGACTCTTGAAGTTGGGAAGAGTTTGATGAGCTTAGATGCTCTACTGCTTGGGACATACGTATTTACAATTTTTTCGTCTTGCTGATGTATGGTTTCCTTAAGTAGTATGAAATGTTATTCTTTATCCCTTTTGATTAACTTTGGCTTGAAGTCTCTTTGACATGAGGGTAGAAACCCCTACTTGTTACCACAGTCCACGTGCATGTGTTTTGTCCCAACCTTTCACCTTTGGTCTGAGGATGCTTTTTCCTATGAGATGAGCCTCTCGAATGCAGCATATTGTTGGGTCTTTTTTAAAAATTCAACCTGCCACTCTATGTCTTTTGATTTGTGATTTCAGGGCATTAATATTGAGGGTTACTATTCAGACTTGATTTGTATTCCCAGTCATTTTTGTTTATTTTTGGTATTTAAATTGACTTGGTTTCTCTTTTGGCTGATTTTTCCTTTAGTGAAATAACTCCCTTTGCTGATTTTCATTGCTGTTTTTCATTTTCTTCTCATGGACTATTTTGCCAACGATGTTCTGTAGTGCAGTCTTACTAGTTGTAAATTCTTTTAACATATGTTTGTCATGGAAGGTTTTTATTTCATCATCAAATCTAAAGCTTAATTTTGCTGAATATGATTCTTGGTTGGTATCCATTTTCTTTCATAACTTGGTATATATTTTTGCAGGATCTTCTAGCTTTCAAGATCTGGATTGAAAAATCTGCAGAGATCCTAATTTGTTTTCCCTATATGTGATCTCATTCCTTTCTCTGTGGCTTTCAATTTCTTATCCTTACTCTGTATGCTAGACCTTTTCATTATAATGCATCTTGGTATAGATTTCTTGTAATTTTGTACATTTGGTTTCCTATAGGCTTCTTGTATTTGATTTTCCAATTTATTCTTTATACTTGGGAAATTTTTTGATATTTTTTTATTGAAGAGATTATGCATTCCTTTGGTTTGAATCTTTGTGCCTTCCTCTATTCCAATAAATCTTAGATTTGGTCTTTTGATGTTATCCCATAATTATTGGGTGTTCTGTTTATGGATTCTTACCATCTTCACTGTGTGCTCAACTTTTTTTTCAAGATTGTATATTTTCTCTTCATTATCTGACGTTCTGTCTTCCAAGTGATTTAATCTGATGTTTATGCTTTCTGTTAAGTTTTTGTTTGTTTATTGATTGTTTCCTCAATTTCTAATTTTATTTTCAGAATCTCTCTTTCTTAAAGTACTATTCTGCTACCTGTATTTGCCCCTTATCTCTTTGTTGGTGCGATTAATGGTTGCTTGTATTTTCTCAATTAGGTCATTCTTTACTTTATAGGTCATTTTAATTATGTATATTTTAAATTCATTCCCTGATCCACTTGTCTTGCTATTAAAATGTAACTGTTACTGAGTCCCATTAGTGCAGACAAGTATGAATTTAATTTTCTACATTCAAACACACACACACACACACAAACTTGTTTCTCTATTTTTTCTATCTGGAAAAGCATGAATTCCCAGTGATACATTCCATTTCAGTCCTACTTCACAGGTGACATCCCAATTTTCTTTTCTGAACCAGAGAGTCACTTCACCAACATTTCCTATGAAAACTGGATTTCATTATCTTTGATGTTTTTACTTATTTAAACAATTTCTCTGTATACAACTAAATTCCATTCATCCTATTTTAAAACCTCATGCCCTCCTTAGCTCACCTAGGTGTTTTTTACCCTATTTTGTCAATAAGTATTTATGACAGGCAACCTGTGGCTGTGGAGCCCATCTCAAGTTGCTTATGCTTCAATACTAGGCAGGATGATTTTTCTGAGTAAACCATCCCAATTGTTTCTCATATCTGACTTGAAGCCACCATTATTCCCCCTCGATTACAAAGTGTGCCCTAACATTGCTGGAGTAATGGCATTAGGAGTGAAGTATTCAAGAAGGTAAGGGGAAGTAAAGGGAAAGAAGAGAAGGGACAAGACAGAAGATGAAAAAATCCTGTGTAGCTCCTGATACCAGCTGAATCTGAGGAGCACTACTATAGAAACAATTGACTATAAACCACTTTCTAATTCAATGCTCCTTGTGCTTGTTATCAAATTAGGAGTTGAAGATGGACTACAAATTTGTTTCTTGCTTTCCAGAATCAACAAGGGAGATAGGATGGGAGTATGAAATCTAAGCTAGAGATATAGTAATAACTATTTCAGTAGAGTGTTACAAATTTTGTGCTTCAAAAATGACACAAGGCCACTATAAATATATTTTTTCCAGCAGTGGGGAAACTCACAGTGGATTAACTCTATCTTACTATTTAATTTGAATTTCTGAAAAAGCTCCAAGTATTCACTGATTGTGATGATCAATAGATTGAATTTTGACTCTCACTCATTCAGTACTATATATCCCCTTAAATGGACATAAAGGCTTCAGATAAACTTCTATACGGATATGTTTATTGACTTTCTCATTATAAAATTTATCACAACATATTTCAAAGAACACATCATATATCAATGTCACTACAAAAGCCACCACAACCACCCTCATTTTCATTAAAAATTATTGACAAATTTGGTGATAATTGTTGATTCTCTAATCAGAGCTCAGGGGGAGCTGCCAGTATTAACTGGCAATGAGAGGAGAGAGTCAATTAGATGCATAAAGGGTGAGTCTTTACATCTGGAACTGAAGTGGGCACCTCCTTTCCATCAGAAAATACATAATACTTTGCACAGACCCTGAGCAAGCTCAGCAAATGTCCAGCATCTCTTATCATTCATCAATTGAGGAATATAGAGTCTATCTTCATTTTGAGTTTTCTTCACAAAATACATTTTTGTTCTCTGATGTTCTGGGTCCCAGTCTCTGAGGACAACAATGCACAAATCCTTAGAGAAGTTCAGGCTCCACTTACTGTCCCATCGCTGCACACAACCTTCAGAATAATGGGCTTTTCAGGTTGAAGAAGTTCTTGATTGGTTAATTTCTGGGGAATCTGTAACTATAGACAAGCACATGGAGCAGCAATGAATGAAATACCAAGAATGAAAGCAGCAAGGTAGAGAAGATACGTAAAGCCCAGTGATGCTCCACAAACAAAAAAACTACTTTTAGTATCATTTACTTTGAATTCATTCTACTCATTCTCTAAAGTGTATCATAATTGCATAGTAAAATTATTCATTTATCTGAAAATTATTTCACAAGCATTTATCCTGTACAAGGCCTGATACAGGGAGGTTCTGCAAGTTCTGGTGAGGAGAGCTTCTCTTAAATATCAGAACCTTGTGATCACTACACCTCATCACTGTGCACAGGGTCTCTCCAGGAGACTTGGGCTGAATTTACACTGTGCTCAAATTCACGGTTCACACATACACATGTCACACTAATCTGCAATGAGTCCATATGTTTTTTACACTTTAGTCTTCTTAAAGCCATAGATTTAGAGCCCCCATGGTGAAGAACTCTAAATCTCAAAGATGGTGCAAAAGAGACTCACTGGACTATAGATCTAAGAATTAAATGATGAATGAGCATAAATTTTTCTGTGACTCTGCCCCTCTATTTGGAAAAACATCTTCAAATAAAATATTATTTACATTAAAAGCTACTGACCTGTGTTTCCTTACAAGTTTGGAAAGAGAAGGTCTGCATTACTTTGACAAAAGCAAGTTTTATGTTCATGAGAGCAAACCTCATGCCAATGCAGTTTTGGGGGTCATTTTCAAAGGGCATGTACACATAAGGATTGATGCTGTCCTTGTTATTCTTACTGAACCTGGTTCCACAATAGATAAGAATTCAAAAAAATATTAAAAGCACAACAGTTACTTGTTTCAGTTTGTGCCTTAGACACCCCTAAGCAATCATGTAAAAAATGATTTCTGGGCTGGTCATTAAAATCCAGCTGTGGTTTTTCTATGAAAATTGTTAAGCTATGGAATTTTTCTACCTTTCTCTTCGTTAGCCTATAGGAATTTTTCCACTTTTCTCCCCCTTATCCTATAGGATCTTTCAGTCTTTCTGAGACGAGATAAATGCTGTTTCAAAGAAAATTATGGTAAATTGAGACAGTAAAAGAAAGAAAACATGGTAAACATAATGGCGGTGGGTGCAGAGAGATCAAGTCTCTTACCTCATCAGCTGCACGGGCATAGGGAGTCCTAAACCATCTAAATGCTGTTTGCTCAGGATCACTAGGCAATGGTGACCTGATGTGGATCTGGGGTGAACAGTCTGGGCCTCTCAGAACACACACGGAGCCTGGATTGGCTGAATTCAAGCTCCTGTTTGCCTGTTTCTCGCAGACAAACTGCTATGACTCAGTACTAAACAATCCCACTGAAACAACTGGTCTGCCCTTCTGATCATATGGAGGTTAATGCCAACCGAGCCTTCATAGGCTGTGGCCACAGGATTGAAATGGGGCTTGAGAGAGGCAGTCAGGACCCACCCATTGCATTGGTCACCCAGCAAAGCGAACAAACTGTCAACATTTGCATGGGATACCACCATGGCAGAGAACTGATATCACCAGAATGCAGCTGAGGAGATAACTTCGTTGAAACTAGCGGCGACAGGTGTGTAATCCCCTAGCCTTCCCTCTCCACACAGCGGGAAAACCTTAAAGCCTCTCCCAGCTCTCCCATGAGCGCTAGAGCCAGACCAACGAATCAGAAGTGGCACGGGACCCGCGGCGCGGAACTCCCAGCTACCGCTCTCACCTGTGCTGACAACTGAGGTCTCTTGCATCAGCTACCAGTGGGGGGTGGCTACCAGAGGGCAAGAAAAATTCGCTGAGGGTTCTCAGCCCCAAGCTATACAAACTTAGGGTCTTAGGGAATGGCAAACAGGGAGAGTGTGCCCAGTCGTTCATGAAAACAGGGCTCCTGGAAGCAGCAGATTTGGTGTGTAGCCAGTGTTGTGGTGAGCATCATCGGTGAGTGGGGCCTGGTTTGAGGAAAAGTGGGGAAGTGACTAGACACAAGAGAAGATCCTAGGCACTCAGGATTTAGACTCACCCAGTCTGGGAGGAGGAGCTGCTGCACAGTGATTGGTTCCTGCATATTGAGAGGAGTAGCTTGGCCCGGTGGGGACAACTCCACCTACTGGAAAAAAAGTTAATCAAACTCTAAGACTGAATTTATACATTTTTTTTTAATTTGAGTTTTTTTTTATTTTCAGTTTTTTGTTTTTTTAAATTTTTTTAAACTTTTTTTAAATTTAAATTTTTATTTTTCATTAAATTTCTAATTTTTTCTTTTCTTTTTTTTTCTTTTCATTTCTTTTCAATTTTCTTATTCCCGTTTCTTAAATTCTACATGCGTACTCTCATTCTTTTTAGTTACTTCTTCCCTTCCCTTCTAATACCTTTCCTCCCAAGCATCAAATAAATTTATAGGAGTAAACAGTACCTCAGCACTCAAACAGAACAAGAAGTAACATGAGCAGCATGAAAAAGCAAGGAAGAAAAAGAGTACATACAATGCAGGACAGCCTAAATATTCAGGAGGACCTAGAGTCATCAGAAAAATGGTCAAATAAAGAACTCAAAAAATACCTTAGACAGATGGAATGGAACCTTAAAGAGGATATGAGACAGCAAGTTCAAACAGTGAAAGAACATATTGAAAATGAATTACATAAACAGATAAAAGAAAAAGTTGAGCATCTTTATCAGGAGATAGAGATTATTAAAAAAAAATCAAACAATAATTCTAGAAATGAAGGAAACTATAAACCAAATTAAAAACTCAAATGAGAGTATCACTAACAGAATGGAGCAAGTAGAAGCCAGAACGTCAGATAACGAAGACAAAATATATTATCTTGAAAAAAGTCTAGCCAACTCAGAAATGCTGGTTAAAAATCACGAGAAAAACATACAAGCCATATGGAATAACATAAAAAAAAATTTAAGAGTCATTGGGATAGAGGAAGGTATGGACAGTTAAAACCAAAGAAATGAGTAACCTGCTGAATGAAATAATTACAGAAAACTTTCCAGAAATAAAAAGGAAATTGATATACAAATTGTAGATGCATATAGGACACTGAGCATACAAAATCAGAGTAGACCAACGCCGAGACACATTGTTATGAAGATATCCAATATAAAGAACAAAGAGAAAATATTAAAAGCTACAAGAGAAAGGAGGCATATTACATTCAGGGGTAAACCAATAAGGTTAACAACAGATTTTTCTTCACAAACGCTGAAAGCGAGAAGATCCTGGAACAATGTATATATAAAACTGAAAGACAATGGATGCCAACCAAAAATTCTGTATCCAGATAAATTAAGTTTTAGGTATGACAACAAAATATAAATCTTTCATGATAAACAAAAGTTAAAAGAATTTACAGCCAGAAAACCAGCATTGCAAAGCATCTTGAGCAAAACACTACATGAGGAAGAAATGAAAAACAATAACCAAAACCATCAGTGGGAAGTGCCTCAGTAAAGACAGAGGGTGGGGGAAAGCTAATCATAGAGAAAAAAACTAAATTTTAAAAAAAGATATATAATCAAACATGGCTTGAAGTACCAACCATATATAAATAGTAACTCTAAATGTTAATGGCTTAAACTCTCCAATAAAGCGACATAGGCTGGTAACGTAGATTAAATAAACAAATCCAACAATATGCTGCCTCCAGGAGACACATCTGATTGGAAAAGAAATACACAAGCTGAAGTTTAAAGGTTGGAAAAAAATAAACCATGCACACAGTCCTGGTAAGCAAGCAGGGGTGGCCATCCTCATATCGAATAAAATCGACTTCAAGACTAAATTAATCAAAAGGGATAAGGAAGGACATTATATACTGTTAAAAGGAAGCATTCACCCACAAGGCATAACAATTATCAATATTTATGCACCAAATAATGGTCCTGCGAAGTTCATACAACAAATTCTCCTCAAGTTCAAGAACCAAATAGACCACAACACAATAATTATGGGTGACTTCAACACACCTCTCTCACCATTGGACAGATCCCCCAAACAAAAGTTGAGTAAAGAAACTATAGAACTCAATATCACAATCAATAATCTAGACTTAACTAACATATATAGAATATATCAACCATCATGAAGTGGATATACTTTTTTCTCAACAGCACATGGATCCTTCTTAAAAATAGACCATGTATTATGCCATAGGGCAACCCTCAGTAAATATAAAAAGGTGGAGATAATATCATGCATTTTATCTAATCATAATGGAATGAAACTGGAAATCAATGAAAAAAGAAGAAAGGAAAAATCCTATGTCACATGGAAAATGAACAATATGTTCCTGAATGATCAATGGGTTACAGAAGGCATAAAGGAGGTAATCAAAAAATTCTTAGAGATAAATGAAAATACAGACACAATATATCGGAATCTATGGGACACAATGAAAGCAGTTTTAAGAGGGAAATTCATCACCTCGAGGTCAGTCCTCAAAAAAAGAAAAAAACAACAAATAAAAGAGCTCACACTTCATTTCACAGCCCTAGAAAAGGAAGAGCAAAACAACAGCAAATGTGGCAGAAGGCAAGAAATAATTAAAATCAGAGTGGATATCAAAGAAATTGAAACAAAAGAAACTATTGAAAAAATTAACAAAACTAAAAGTTCGTTCTTCGAAAAAATAAATAAGATCGACAGACTCTTAGCCATGCTAAGAGTCCCCATTCCTTTCATGGGGAGGAATAGACTAACTCTAGATAGGACAGAAGGCTGGAAGGGAAAGGAAGGGACCAGGGGACTAGCAAGGATGGTGAAATGTGATAAACATTATTATCTAAAGTACAGGTATGAAGACAGAATTGGTGTCAATATACTTTATAACAAACAAAGATATGAGAAATTGTGTTATATATGTGTACTAAGAATTGTAATGCATTTCATTGTCTTTTATGTTTAAAAAATCGATTTAAATTTTTTTTTAAAAAAAAATTTAGAATAATGAATGAACAAAAATTCATACCATTTTTCAAAAAAGTGTTATATATAGGAAAACTGATTAAAATACAAAGACATATATGAAAATAATTACATAGCTACCTGTATGTCATCTATGATAAAAAATACAATAACATACTTGGACAACCCTAGCCCAGGGTGGTTCCCTTTCCCAGAGGCCCTGTACCTTTCAGGGCAGAACTCCTCAGGCTCTGGCCAGTGATCTGGGACTTGATGAAGAACATAGCTTGATATAATCATCACTGTCCCCTTCCTAATGGGCACTCCATTGATTTCAAAATTTTTTTTACAGAGCCTCTCAAGTCTGCCAGAAATTGGGTACAAGCTGAGAGTTTCATTCACCACCATGTCCAGGTACTCCATGTGTAACAGGTATCATAGGTAGCAGGTTCCTGAAGAGAAAAAAAAGAGATTTTTGGAAATTCATGTTTGGAACTAACTTTAAACTCAATCTACATAGTTTTATTAAAGTGTTAGGAAGTCCCAAGAATAACAGAATGGAGAAGGAGAGTAGTACTTATAATTGACTAAGCATTGTTATAACAATCATGTCCACTTGACAACCATGTCCAAGACCCATTGAGAAGTGTAAAGTAGTTATGTACATAAGAGACTTTTGGGAATATCCTAAATTCAGTGTATAATATCCTCAGCATCATCATGTACTACTTTTCCTCATGTGATGAAAAGTAACTAATAGAATATGACAATTACACTGAGGCAAAATATGTGAAAGTCACAGTTACTTTTCTCTAGAAAAGTCACATGTCTATTTTTCAAGGAAATAGAAAAGAGGTAATAACCCATTATATATTAGTTTTTTCTTGAATAATTCTGCTTTGAGTATATATATGAAACTTAGAGATAACACTACATCATGTAAAAAATGTTGGGATAAACTGGTAACTTTCATCTCAGTACCACCAAAAGAAGGCTAAGATTCGATGGCACCATGTCACACAATTTCAGTTTCAGAGAACATTCTAAGGAGGACAGGAAGCCACTCTCAGACCCACCCCTTGGATCAGTCTCCTGGTTGTTCTTCAGGGCTTCATTGTGAGCTCTGAAGAAGAGGCTTTGTGCCCACTTCACTGCCAAACCAGCCATGCCAGCCCCAGAAACCATGTGCCTTCATATACAATAGACTCCCTGTTTAGGCAGAGGTGTGAGGACAGCAAGAACATGTGGCTAATGCCTGGTGTGACATTGGAGAGGACACAAGGTAGAAGTAAAGTGTTTGGTTAAGGAGCCAGAAAACCTGACTCATCCCTTGGCTGCTTCTCTCTAATACATGACTAGAGTGTGAAGATGTGTGGAGCAGAGCAGAGTCAGCCTGCCCACCAAGGCCAGGCTGACTCAGCAAACAGACAGGCAGGAGTTCATGCCATAGCTCAGCAGAGATAATGATCTGGACACTGGAGTGACACATGCTTACGCTTCCTAGGTATAATCATGGTAGCTGGTAATGGATACAACTGAAACTACACTCTTTTAAAAATTCCTTGTAGTTTTGGGAATAACATTTTCCCCAAAATACTGTTTTCTCATTTATTTGTCTCTTCAGATTATTTCAAATAGACCTGGTGAAAAGAATTAGTGACTATATTTTGGACAAGTCTCCTAGGAAGTGATGAGTAGGCAGTCTTGTTGAGGCCCTGCCTCTCTCCTTCCTCTCCAGGTACCATTTTCTCACCTTATTGGGCAAAGTCACTTCAATCTCCTGCTGCAGTTTGGTCTGGACTTCAGGATGAGTGGCTAGTTTATACAAAATGAAGGAAAAAGAACTGCTAGTGGTCTCATTGCCAGCAAAAATGAAGATAATTGATTGGGCCACAAGCTCCAGATCAGACAGGGCTAAAGGAAGAGAAAACAGAATTTAGGTAAATCCAACAAATCAAAATATCAGAGTTTAGAAGAAGAGAGGTCCCATTAAATCCCACCGATCACTAGCCAGGACCATGGAAAAGCAATTCAGAGGCATTCTCAAAGTGGTTTTCACTTTCATGTCTATCTGATAGGGGAGACAAAGGAAAACTTTTTTAATACAGTTTTCCTGAGATCCATACCACTCTTGGACTTAGCTACTAACTGTGCCATTCTCAGCACCACCAAAAATAGGTAATTTCAAGAGATACCATTTCTATCTAAGATACACAGTATGATCAATATGGACTTTTAGATACCTGGGCCCTGAAATAAACATGGTCCCTGTGCCAAACATGCAATTCAAGATAAATAAAAAAGAATACGCAAAACACGTGTTTGAAAGGTCTGCAGAGTTCAGATTTATTGATGATGGTTTTCTATGATGATGTCATGAGAACATTTAATTATCAAACCTTTATCCCAGTGAGTATGAACCGAATGAAATAGGACTATAAAGTCAAGGTTCAGGCCAGGTACAGTGGCACACACTGGTAATTCCAGTGGGAGCCTGAGGCAAGAGGATCATGAGTGCAAAGCCAGTATCAGCAACAGTGAGGCACTATGCAACTCAGTGAGACCCTGTCTCTAAATAAAATACAAATTAGGGCTGGGGATGTGGCTCAGTGGTTGAGTGGCCCTGAGTTCAATTCCAGGTAACCCTCTTCCCTGCACCAAAAAATGTCAAGGTTTGGATCTTGACTGTTTGCATTCGTAGCTATTAGCCACATGTGAATGTTTAAATTTTAAACAGTTCCTCAGTGGCACTAGCCACATGTAAAGTGCTAAAAAGGCACATATGTTTTGTGTTTATTTTATTGAGGAGTTAAACTACAGACTGTTTCTTTCATCACAGAAAGATGAATAGAACTTGGTAGATACATATAGGATTGATGGATGGATGGTTAGATAAATAGATAAGCAAATAGATAAATAGATAGATATATAATATGTACATGTGAACATAAAAAATGTACACTGGGTCTAGGGTTGTAGCTCAGTGGTAGAATACTAACCTAGCACACATTGAGGCACTGTATTTGGTCCTCAGCACCACATAAAAATAAAATAAAAGTATTGTGTACACCTACAACTAAAAAATAAAAATATCTTTTAAAAAATATGTATACTGGAAGGCTGTAGTAAGTCCAGTCCTCATGTCTAAAATTAATTGCTCAGCATTCAGGACTTTCTTCAGATTGTTGTCAAGGCAATAGCTACCTCAAATTAGAACTGCAATGGGAGTATTTGAGTATTACAGAAATAAACATGTTAATAGTGTTGTCTACCGAGAGTATCTAAAAGCAAAAATCCACAAGATGATCATAAATTTTGATTTCTAAATTCCATTATTTGCAAAAACAAAAACAAAAAACAAAACTGTCATGAGAAACAGAGCAGAAACCTAGAATATCTTAAATCAGAAAGCAAGAAAATACTTAACAAATAAATGAAAAGGGCACAGAATACACTATATACTGCTATAATGTGGTTACATGATGTTGGATGTACAAGACCAAGAGCAAACCCTAAGGAAATATATGGACTGTGAATGATAGAAGTGTGTAAATACAGGTTCCTGAACTGTGATAAATATAACTCTCTGGTGGTGGATATTAAGAATGAAGCAGTGTATTCATGACTACATGGAGAACCTCCATGTTTTCAGTTCAATATTGCTATGGCTAGAATAAACAGAAGCTACTTTTAAAACAAGGAGCCTACATGAAAGAAATTACAGTAGACAAATATGGGAGAATTGAGCATCAAAATAAAAATAGTAAGAAAATAAGTTGAATAAAAATACCATGCTAGTGAAAGAAATACTTGTTTATATCAGATTCAACATTTGAACATGGCTCTAGGTGTACTTCTCTAGAAAGTTCCTCAGGCTACTGTATATGATATGGAAGCACGCACTTTCTGCAACTAGGTAGAAATACTCTCCTTCCTGGAAAATCTCCTGCACATTTCCAGAACAATCCTTCTCCTGAGTTTCCCATCAGTAGATGAGGTAGCAACCTTGTTTACTTTTATGAGACAACACATCTTTTGAATTCTGAAAATTTATCATGATCTGAAGAAAATCCAGCCGATGCTTGAAACTGAGAGATTTCAAAGATAGAAGGTTAAGTATAAAGTCAGAAATAAATTAAGAGTAAAGAACTTATCTTCCCTTTTGAGACTATGACTTCTTCAAGTACAAAAGTCCAGCTGGAGTTTCCTAAGTCATCAGTGAAGAAAAGCATCCATATACAAACTTTGGAGAGTAAGACGTTTCCCTGAGTGAAAACTGGCTGTGGTGTCCAATAGCTACTGGCCTTTGTTCTCCCTACTTTTGAGCTCCTGTGGATTCTGAACACAGCCTCCTGGCCAGAGAGTGGCTGGCTTTGTCTCCTGTTGCATTTGTTTGCTTAGGGAGAAGTTCTGGACTTCAATATTTTGTTTTACTATCTTAATTCTTCACCAAAGATGCCACAGATTAATCTCCTACCATTTTTAGAGCTCATCATCAGATTTTGGGCAAGCTTCTTGAATGACCCCACAATGCTTGATGCTACTAACTTTGCACTGACACCTGGAGGGCTCATCCTGGCTCCCTGGCCTGCACACATCCTTGTGCTGGCCTTTTCAGACATGAGGAAAAACCTTCACCTAAAGAACCCCATGACTTCTCCATGAGGGGCCAGACAGTTCCAGCTACCCTGAGGATGCCTTCTGTGGAGAGTATGTAAAGTGAGAGGTTTGGAAATGCAATGATTCTTGACCATATAAAATCTGATGAAATTACAGCACCAGGAAAATAATTTTTATGTTGAAATTTTATCTATTGAAGAGAAGGGATATGATAAAACATTTTTCTTCTATTTAAAAAAATCATTTCAACTGATATATAAGAACATTAAGCTATACATATTAACAATGTACCTGATTACTTTGATATATGTATATGCTGTTTGATGTTTATTTCAGTTTAGACACATCTTTAATTGCATTTATCATTTCCTGATGGTGGATGATTTCAAAATTTATTAGGCTGAATTAAAAAGAACAATTTTAACATAGTGCTGCAATAAATATGGGAGTGCAGATATCTCTTTGACATACTGATTTCCATTTTCTTTGGTTATACACCTATTAGTGCGATTTCTGGATCGTACGGTGGGTCTGTATTTGATTTCTGAGGGCCCTTCTCATAGTTTTCCATAAAGGCTGTCCTAATTTACATTCTACTCAACAATGTACAAGGACTCCTTTTTAGAGCATTTGGGCCTTTTTCTAACAGCAATATTTATGCCTTGACAAACTAAATTCCATGCCCATTATTTAATTGTAAATGCTTTCTCTCTGATTCATTATTTTTTCAGTATTTGGAATATATAATTTTATTTATTTAAGTCTTTTTTATTAGTAATTTTTAGTTATATGAGAGTAGAGTCCTTTTTGACATAATTATAAAAGTATGGAATATATCTTACTCTAATTCAGTTCCCTCTCTAATTCATTCTTGTTTCTCAATTACCAGATGCTAAATTCTTTATTCTCCCCAAATGAAAACTCTCTACTACTCTCAATCAAGAGTTCTGCATCTATCTTTTAAAAATATACAAAGAAGTATAGAAGTCATACACTCATGGGCATATAAATTATCAAACCTTCTCTGTAACCACAACCAGATTTTACCTGTTGTTTCTCTTGAAGGCAACTTTCTTTCATTCTCTTTATAGCATACTTTAAAAAATTTGTGACATTTTTTGGAAACAGAGAGATATTCTTTGTCTCATGAATTGGAGTAAGGAATGGAAATATTACTTCAGGGGAAATAAAAAACAAAGGACACGTCAGTGAAAATGTAAAATTTACCTGGAGCAATTATATCTTTTCTACCAATCAGAAAAGTGGAAGTCACAAGGGTTCCTAAAGTGGAACTCTTTCTATTGGGACCACTGATTGAGCTTCAGGCCACTGGCTGAGCAAGAGGATATCATTTATAGGTGCACCACAATACCAGTAAGATCAGTGGCCCCTTCTGCATCTGGGGAGTGACCATAGGAGCAAGATGAAAACCCTGACCCCTTTCTCTTTTATGTACTGGAATAGAGTGTCTTTGGATAAAACTAGGCTTCAGTCTGAGGCTGCAGTTAATCATGCTCTTCAAGAAAGAGCGGTTAGGATGGAGCCAACAGAACATGTGTTTCTCAAGCCCACGGGAGGAATCCAGAAGTCATTATTAGAAAGAAAATTGGAAAACTCAAATTATGGGCAAATTGATCAATGTATACCTAAATAAACACTGGATGAAAGGAGAAATATAGTGAAATAGTTAAAGTATTGAAAGGAAACAAAGGAGGCATAATATATCAAACTTATGGAATGGAGAAAAAGCCATCATTGCTCAGAGGGAAATTCTTATCTATTAAATAAAAACAAAGATTGCAAATGAATGATCAAACTTCACATAATAAATCATAAAAAACGAAAGGCAAATTAAACTTAAAGGAAACAGAAGGAAGAAAATATTAAGAACCAAAGTGGAAACTAATCAAATAAAAAATAAAATCATTAGCAGAAATTAATAAAAACAAATGCAATTCTTTGAAAAAAACAACAAAATTTGCAAAATAATAGCTACGCTCACCCAGAAATAGAAAGGCCACAGTTAGTAGCATTCAAAATTAAAACTGGGGAAATACTGACATTATAAACATAGAAAGAATTAAAAAGATGTTGTAACAATCAGATTATCATAACAACTATACAAATTACATAAATTAAATAGAAATATTTCTAAAAAGACACAAACAACAAAAATTGACACAAAAAGTAATATAAAATATATATTGACATACATCATGTGATGACACTAAATTAGAAATTAAGAACTTTCCTACAAAGTGAAGCTCAGGTCCAGATGTTCCATGGACAATACTTTAACTCTTTATATATATTCATAGAAATACCTAGTATTTTCTAAATATAGACTATAGTGAACACTTGTAAAAAATCCTAAAATACCCATGTTAATGTAATCCTAAAACTTAACACAAAGATAGCACAGGAGAACCACAAACTGATATATCTTATAATTATGGATGCAAAATCTCAACAAAATAATTTGTTGTTTTCTCTCTCTCTCTCTCTCTCTCTCTCTCTCTCTCTCTCTCTCTCTCTCTTCCCACTTATCTATCTCTCCAAAGTATCTTTCTCTCTTTTCTCCTGCTACTAGTCAACATCTTTTGATTTCTATTTTATGCTTCCTAAGATCTAATAACTCTATATCCCCATCTTCAACCTCCTTAAAAACTCATCCTAAACCCGCCCCCCATTCTTTTTTTGTCCACCATTATAAACTGTAGGTCCTTTTGCAACCCACTGTTTACATTGTTAATAATAATTAAATTCACCATTTCTGTCTGTTGTGACAAAACTGTAAGCATCTCAATAGAAGCTATTTGGTTTAATTAAGGCTGAATATTGTTTGCATTGGTATATGTTAATATTGATCTCCTCCTTAAAGGAGAGGTCATGGAATTTTTTAAGGACACAATAAATCTCTTGGTAAAAACTGTAATACCTTATATCTACACTGATAAAGGGAAAGACACACAAACAATGTAAAAAAAAAAAAACAAGGGAAGAAAGTGCCCCAAACAAACGAAGATACATTACTAGAACCAATGGCCAGCACAGCAGAAGAGATGTCCAAGAGGAGTTCAGGATGTATGTAATTAAAATGTTCTATGAATTAAAGTAAGCTATAAGAAAGCAAATACACTCAACCAAAGGTCATTTCAATAAAGAGCTACACAGCCAAATACAGGAAGAAAAAGATTACTTCAATAAGAAGATATTCTACCATAAATAGGAAAATAAATCATTGAGATGAAGGAAACAATAAAGCAAATTAAAAACTCAATAGAAATCACCAACAGACTAGATCACTTGAAAGATAGGATCTCAGACAATGAAGACAAAATATATAATTTTGAAAGTAAAGTTGACCACACAGTGAAGATGGTAAGAAACCATGAGCAGAACATTCATGAATTATAAAAAGGCCAAATGTAAGAATTATTGAGATAGAAGAAGGCATAGAGTTCCAAAACAAAGAAATGAACAATTTATTCAATGAAATAATATCAGTAACTTTTCCAAACCTGAATAATGAATTGGAAAATCAAATAAAAAAGGCTTACAGGACACCAAGTGTACAAAATCACCACAGATTCTACACCAAGGCACATAACAATGAAAATGCCTAACATACAGAATAAATAAAGAAATTTAAAAGCCACAAAAGAAAGAAATCAGATTACATATAGGAGGAAATCAATTAGGATCTCTGCAGATTTCTAAACCCAGACCTTCAAAGCAAGAGTGTCCAGGAAAAATATAAACCAAACTCTGAAAGAAAATGGATGCCAATTAAGAATCTTATATTCAGAAAAAATTAAGCTTTAGATTTTATGATAAAGTGAAAACCTTTCATAATAAACAATAATTAAAAGAATTTACAACTAGAAAGCCTGGACTACAGAATATTCTTAGCAAAATATTCCATGAAGAAAAAATAAAAAACAACAATGAAAATCAGCAAAGGGAGGAAGTACACTAAAGGAAAAGCCAATCAAAGGAGAAACTAAGTCAAGATAAAAACCAAAAATAAAGCAAAATGACTGGAAATATGAACTATGTTTCAATAATAACCCTGAATGTTAATGGCCTAAACTCATCAATCAAAAAACATAGTCTGGCAGATTGGATATTTTAAAAAACCAACAATATGCTGGCTTCAAGAGGCTTATCTCATAGAATAAGAAATCCACAAACTGAAGGTAAAAGGTTGGGAATAAATATACTACTCACATGTACTGTGTAAACAAGCACAGGTTTCCATCCTCATAACAAATAAAGTAGACATTAAGACAAAGTTAATCATAAGGAATAAAGAAGGACATTTTATACTGCTTAAGAAAACCATTCATCAACAAGAAATAACAATTATAAATATGTATGCACCAAACAATGAGTTATGGGCTAACAAGAAAAGACCAAATGTAATGGCCATCTACATTCATCAAACTCTTCTTAATTTTAAGAGTAAAATAGACCACAATACAATAATACTTTGTGACTTTAACACAACACATTCACCACTGGATGGACCTTCCAAACAAAAGCTTAACAAAGAAACTATAGAATTCAATAATATAATCAATAAATTAGACTTAACAGACATATAGAGAATATTTTATCCATCAATGAGTGAATACACTTTCTTCTTAGCAGCACATGGATCTTTCTCTAAAATAGATCATATATTATGCCACAAAGCAACTCTTAGCAAATATAAATAGAGATACTATCCTGCATGCCATTTGATTATAATGGAATGAAATTAGAAATTAATGATAAAATGAAAAACAGAAACTACTCAAACACCTGAAGACTAAATAATATGCTACTGAATGAGCAAGGGATAGCAGAAAATATCAGAGAGGAGATTAAAAAATTCTTAGAGGTAAATGAGACCAATGATACAACATATTGGAATCTCTAGGACACTATGAAGATGGTACTAACAGGAAAGTTCATTGCATGGAGTTCATTTCTTTAAAGAAAAAAATGTCAATACATAAATGACCTAAAATTACATCTCAAAGCCCCCCAAAAAAGAATAATCAACACCAAAAGTAGTAGAAGACAGGAAATAATTAAAATCAGAGCTGAAATCAATGAAACTGAAAAAAATGAAACATTTGAAAAAATTGACAAAACACAAAGTTTGTTTTTTGAAAAAATAAATAAAATTCAAAACCCTTAGCCACACTAATAAAGAGAGAGAAAATTTAAATTACTAAAATTTGTGTTTTAAAAAAAAGAAAATATCATGATGGACACATCTGAAATACAGAAGATAATTAAAAACTATTTAAAAAATTTATACTTCAATTAAATAGAAAATATCAAAGACTTTTCTAGAGTCATGATCTACCCAAACTGAATCAAGCTAATATACACAAGTTAAACAGATCAATTTCAAGCAAGGAAATAGAAGACACCATCAAAAGCTTACATACAAAGAAGAGCTCAACCAGTCAGATTCTCACAAGATCTTCAAAGAAGACCTAATGCCAATACTCCTTTAATTATTCCATGATAGCAAAATAGAGAATACTTCCAAACTCATTCAATAACTCTGATTCCAAAACCAGCCAAAGATAGATACATCAACAAAAGAAAATTTCAGACCAATATCTTTAATGAACATAGATGCAAAAATTCTCAATTAAATTCTGGCAAATTTATACTACCATAAGTGTTATACGGAGTTAATGAAATTTCCATTAAAATCCCAATGACATTCTTTATAGAAATAGAAAAGGCAATTATAAAATGTATTTGGAAAAATAAGAGACCCAGAATAGCTAGCAATCCTTAGCAAGAAAGAAAGCAGGAAGTACTATCACTACACCAGACCTTAAACTATACTACAGAGCTATAGTAACAAAAACAGCATGATATCTGCATTAAAATAGACTTTTAGACCAGCGGTACAGAATAGAGGACACAGAGACAAACCCACATTAATATGGGTATATCATACTAGACAAACATTCACTGGAGAAAAGAGCCTATTCATCAAATGGTGCTGGCAAAACTGGAAATCCATATTGGCACCAAAAAAGACTCGTAGACCAATGGGACAGAACAGAAGATACAGACACAAACCTACACAAATATAGTTATCTCATACCAGACAAAGGTGCCAAAAATATTCACTGGAAAAAAAAAGCCTCTAAAACAAATGATTCTGGGAAAACTAGAAATACACATGTAGCAAAATGAAATTAAGTCCCTACCTCTCACCATGCATAAAACTTCACTCACAATGAATCAAGGACCTAGAAATTAGTCCAGAGACCATTCACATAATAGAAAAAAAAGTATGCCCAAACTTTCATTATGTCAGATTAGACTCTGACTTTCTTAACAAGACTCCTAAAGTGCAAGAAATAAATTCAATAAACAATAAATGGGATGGATTCAAACTGAAAAACTTCTTATCAACAAAAGAAACAATCAATAAAGTGAAGAGAGAGCCTAAAGAATGGGGGCAAATTTTGACAACATGCACATCATATAAAGCACTAATCTTCAGGATATATAAAGAACTCAAATAACTTAACATCAAACACACACACACACACACACACACACACACACACACACACACACACACACCAGCAAATAACCCTATAAATAAATGGGCTATGGAATTGAACAGACATTTCTCAGAAGAAGATATACAATTGATCAACAAATATATGAAAAAATGTTCAATATCTCTAGTAATTAGAGAAATGCAAATCAAAACTACTCTAAGATTTCATATAACTCCAGTCAGAATGGCAGTTATGAAGAATACAAGCAGAACTAGATGTTGGTGTGAATATGAGGGGAAAGGCACTTACATTGCTGGTTGGACTGCAAATTGGTGCAACCACTTTGGAAAGCAGTATGGAGATTCCTCAGAGAAGTTGGAATGGAACCACCATTTGACCCAGCTATCCAACTTCTTGGTTTATACCCAAAGGATTAAAAATCAGCATACTACAGTGGTGCAGCTACATCAGTGTTTATAGCAGCACAATTCACAATAGCTAAACTGTAGAACCAACCTAGATGCCCATAAACAGATGAATGGATAAGGAAAATGTGGTACATATACACAGTAGAATATTATTCAGCATTAAAAGAGAGTAAAGTCATGGAATTTTCAGATAAATGGGTGGAGTTGGAGAATAACATGCTAAGTGAAGTAAGCCAATCCCCAAAATCAAAAATCCAAATGTTTCTCTCATAAATGGATGCTGATCCATAATGGGTGGGTGGGGGTCATCTGAAAAATAAAAAAAACTTTGGATAGGGCAAGAGAAATGGAGGAGAGATGGGTGTAGGATTGATGGTGGAATGAGATGGACATCATAACCCTAGAAACATGTATGATGACACAAATGGTGTGAATCTACTTCATCTACAAAGACAGAAGTGAAAAGTTGTGTTCCATTTGTGTTTTATGTAGAGGAATGCATTCTGCTCTCATCTATAATTCATTAGAACAAATAAATAAATACTTCTTTAAAAAAAGAAATGAAGTACTCACACATGCTTCAGGATGGAAGAATTTGAAAATACAATGATAAATGAAAGAAGTCAGACATGCAAAGCCACATATTGTAGGATTCATTAATACAAAATTCAAAGGAGCTGGGGATGTGGCTCAAGCGGTAATGTGCTCACCTGGCATGTGTGTGGTGCTGGGTTTGATCCTCAGCACCACATAAAATAAAGATGTTTTGTTCATCAAAAACTAAAAAATAAATATTAACGCCCCCCCTCTCTCTCTCTCAAAAAAAAAAAAAAAAAGAAAAGAAAATTTACAGTATCAGCAAATGTATAGTCAGAAAATAGACCCATGGTTGCTTAGGCTTGGGGAATAGAGAGGTGATAATGAAGTGGTAGTCTGCTTCTGAGTTGATAAATGGTCACTAGTGATGGCTGAGTATATCTTTGTACTGAAAACAATTTAATTGTATAATTAAGTGGGATAATTAAAAGATTATTAATTATGTATCAATAATCATCTTATTTAAATAGAGGGAATAAATAACATGGTAGTCCACATACTTAATGAGAGAAGCAAAGGGTCAAAGAAATTAAATTTTAAGAGCTTCTTGACTTTCTTCACAAAGGGATTTTGTGGGTTGTTGAGAGAATCGATTATCACTCCA
This sequence comes from Ictidomys tridecemlineatus, assembly GCF_052094955.1. Lineage (NCBI taxonomy): Eukaryota > Metazoa > Chordata > Mammalia > Rodentia > Sciuridae > Ictidomys > Ictidomys tridecemlineatus. The sequence continues at coordinate 113,277,750 of NC_135486.1, forward strand.
AATGATGTCGCAGTGATCACATCCATGCTATAGGCCCCAAAGATGCTGAATAGAGAAAGATATGGAAAGATAAAATCAATGCCTCTTCCCAACTCTCCCAGTACACATGCAGCAAGAAGTAGGAGTAAGTCCACATATCCAGGCAAGACAAGCAGAGAGCCACACACTCACAATTATCTGCTGGACTATCAGATGAGTCTATGATCCCTTCACACTTACTATGAGGCCTTTATGAGTTGCAAATGAGGTACTTCCCTTGTTACAGGAGTGATAGGGACAGTGAGGTGAGTTAGACTCACCTCTGAACTCAAGAAGCTCACCCACACAGGGATAAGATTCATAATCAGACACACTACAGTAGCACAAATAGAATGTGAATGATAGTAGTTGTGTACAAACTGAGCTTTATCAGGACAAGGGAGGAATAACTGAGTCTTCCTAGAGGACTCACAAAAGGTGATCTTGACCTTGACAGTATTTTGTCTTCTAGTATATCCAAAGTCACAAATAGCAGCCAAACAAACCTTGGTGGATACAGGAGACATCCTGTCTCCCTCAGCTGCCCTGTCTCCTTCTGGAAGCAGCTCTTTCTTGGATGAACAGTTGAAGTTGTGACTCCAAACCCTTGATTTTGTCTGTTCATTGTACAAGCTCAACATTTGGAATTCGGTTCTGCGGAAGGCAGTTGGAGAAGCTCCTGGTAGAGCTCGGAATGTCAGAGCTGCCCTGCTACTTACTCTTTCAAGTTGATAAACTTGCCCTTCTGATTCCAGTCTCATGTTTTTCACCAACGCATCCCCCTACTGGTTAATGATGGAAAACATCTATGCACAAAACACAAGATTGTCCATAGTTAAGTGAGGAGACTCAGTCCCCAAGGCTATGGCTTTCACAGGATGAAGAAGTGTGAGACATTTATAATGAATCTTACTATATCTTTTCTAAAACATAAAGAAAAAAGAATATTTTCAGTAAGTTCAAATTCAGAGGTCTATCCCTTTGAAAGGGACTACTATCTATCTCACTTTCTACCCATACCCAGATTAATCCTTTAAGTTTCCAATGAAAATCTTTCCCATTTTATTACCTCCTTGAATTTTCCCCTGGTGAAGGTTGGAGACAGCAGTGTTCTTATTCTTTTCCATTCTTCATCCTCAGACACAGTGATGGCTTTTTTCATAAATCCCACTGTACCAACATTCTAGAGTCCAAAGGAAAAGAGATATTGTCTACATAATTGTGGAGGTCTCCACAGTTGCAAAAGTTTGTTAAACAAGCTTTATTTATTAAAGAAATGTTAAGTGTGTGATAGTATAAAAAGAACACCTGGACTTAAACCTAATGATGTTCAAGATTGACTTCACACCTACTAAAACCAGTGGAAAATGTGATAGTAGGAGCAAATGTGACTCCATTTTGTTTTATGACTTCATCCTGTAAAACAACCATGCCAAGTAGAAGAGTCATAACTGGAGCAAGATGTTCTTTTCCTTTTGCTATATAAACCTTTAAGAATATGTAACTACCTAATGAGGTATTGTTTCTGTAACTAGGGTAACAGAGCTCTGTTTCTGTAACTGGGGTGACTGGGCTAACTGTGATTGGTTAGGCTTCCCTCTGCTTGATTGCACTGTCCCACTTCTGTAACCTGGCTTTCTTGAATTGACTAGAAGCCCTGAACATCCCTTGTGTGGTTTTCAGACTTATAAGGAGTGCCCTTGCAATTGTGCAAGACTGATCAGGGGAACAGTTTTATGTTTTGGTCAGCTGCCACTGGTGTGCCTCAATAAAGACTTGATTCAGTTATATGTGAGTGGTCTGGAAGTCAGTTTATGAAAACACTGGGATGAAGCTTTAAGTATAACATCTGGGGGCTCGTCCTGGATCCATTTCTTCCCTACCCTCACGCCAAATTTGCCTCCAAAGACGGGCCTTTGGATCTCCACCCCGGAGTAGAGGGGACCTCCTGAGAGACATTCCTCAACCTCACTACAAGGACGACTCCAATCCATCCCAGGATGCTCTGAAAAGCCTCTTGCAGGTTTGTCAGTAATGGTGAGTCGACTCTTCTGGGGGAAAAGGTCAGATTGGAAGCAGTCGCTTACACCTTCACTGGGACAGATGTTGTCACTCTCTCCCTGGAGGTCTCCCTGTGTGACCTCATCTGTCTGTATCTGGGGCCCACTGGAAGCCTCCCTGGGAGGCCTCATTTGTCTGGGGGCAGGAGGAGACGTGGTCTCTGCCCCATTAGTTGTCTCCCTGTGTGACCTCAGCAATTGTTGCTTGTCTTGTGTCTGTTCTGCTGTTTCTCCAGCGTCTTCTTGCTGTTTGTCATTTGTTCAGTGTCTCTTTGCCAGGCATTTGTCTTGTGTTTATCTGTCCGAGTGTTTTGCGCGGGCTCTTTTGTTGTTCTCATAAACACTCTTCTTTCATCAGGACTCCTTGGCTCCATGGACATCATGAGACAAGAAAGCACTACAGAGATCTCTACCTGTACCCCTTTAACTTGTTTTCTTAACCATTTTCAGAACTTTGTCTGTTGGTTTGTTTTTGTTTGTTCCCTTTGTGTTATGTGTTAATTTCGACCTCAGTTTGTTTCTAATGGGAAAAAATAGGATACTCATAGACAAGAGTTAATAACTAGAATCAACAAATGGTACTTAATCAAACTAAAAAGTTTTTTCTCAACAAGAGAGGTAAATAGGGAGCCTACATCCTTGGAACAAATCTTTACACCTAACACTTCAGATACAGCCCTAATATCCAGAGTATACAAAGAACTCAAAAAATTAAACAATAAGAAAACAAATAACCCAATCAACAAATTGGCCAAGGACCTGAACAGACACTTCTCAGAGGAGGACACACAATCAATCAACAAGTACTTGAAAAAATGCTCACCATCTCTAGCACTCAGAGAAATGCAAATCAAAACCACCCTAAGATACCATCTCACTCCAATAAGATTGGCAGCCATTATGAAGTAAAACAACAACAAGTGCTGGCAAGGATGTGGGGAAAAGGGTACACTTGTACATTGCTTGTAGGACTGCAAATTGGTGCAGCCAATTTGGAAAGTAATATAGAGATTTCTTGGATATCTGGGAATGGAAACACCATTTGACCCAGCTATTCCACCTTCTCGGTCTATTCCCTAAAGACCTAAAAAGAGCATGCTACAGGGACACTGCTACATGGATGTTCATAGCATCACAATTCACAATAGAAAGACTGTGGAAAAAACCTAGATGCCCTTCAATAGACGAATGGATAAAAAAATGTGGCATTTATACATAATGGAGTATTACTCTGCATTAAAAAATGACAAAATCATAGAATTTACAGGGAAATGGATGGCATTAGAGCAGATAATGCTAAGTGAAGCTAGCTAATCCCTAAAAAACAAATGCCAAAAGTTTTCTTTGATATATGGAGAGTAAATAAGAGCAGAGTTGGGAGGAAGAGCATGAGAAGAAGATTAACATTAAACAGGGACGAGAGGTCGGAGGGAAAAGGAGAGAGAAGGGAAATTGCATGGAAATGAAAGGAGACCCTCATGGTTATAAAAAAATTACATACAAAAGGAAGTGAGGGGGAAAGGGGATAAAACAAGGGGGATAAATGAATTATAGTAGATGGGGTAGAGAGAGAAGATGGGATAGGAGGGGATGTGGGATAATAGAAGATAGGAAAGGCAGCAAATTACAACAGACACTAGTATAGCAATATGTAAAAAAGTGGATGTGTAACCGATGTGATGCTGCATTTTGTATACGGGGTAAAAATGGGAGTTCATAACCCACTTGAATCAAAGTGTGAAATATGATATGTCAAGAACTATGTAATGTTTTGAACAACCAACAATAAAAATTAAAAAAAATTAAATATGGAAAGTAGATAAAAGTTTACAAATGTCTTTAAAGTTACTAATGCACAGATTTGTTTAAACAGATGTTAAAAATGTTAATGTCTATAAAGTTTCTGATAGCCATTGTCTCTAGGATTTTTCTTCATCAGGGGGGAAAAAAGATTACTAATACTATTCACTGTGCTTTTCTGATACCTTGTTTTTTTTTAAAAAAAAAGATATGTAAGTTTCATCTAAATGTATATAAAATTAATCATGGATTTGTTTGTTAGAGACATCTAATTGGTACAAAGTTAAAATGCTAACTGTTAAATAAAATATCAAGTATTCTTAATTCCTTAAATTCCATAAAGTAAAATATTTAAACAATGTTGGTGTTTTCATGAATTGGGAAATTAAAAAGGAAATTTAAAATTATTTTGTGTTATTATAAAAACAAGGTTACTATAAATTACAAAGTCTCAACTGGTATAATTCTACCTACAAAGAGTCAAGATGTTTCAACTGTATTTCAATTAAAGTACAGTAAGTAATAAATATTTCAACTTATTAAAATAAATCAATTTTCTAAATTCAAAAAAATTATAAGGGTTATTTCAAGTTACAAACAAAAAAAGGATCAATCGTTTAAAAATTATTAAAAAGTTCTAAATATAAAAATATATTTAATGAAAAACGTTTCCAGGTAAAAAGTCTTTATGTGGTAATGTTTAATTATTATACATTTAAGTAAACAAAAGAGGCTAATTAAGTAATATAAAGGTCTATAAATAAAAGACAAATATTAAAAGGTTTATATGTAATTACGTTGGTTATGTATGTAACACAAATAGTTAAAACTATTCAAGGTTGTCCTATAAAGACAAATAATAATGTACTGATATATTTATATGTTAAATTGACAAAAACTTCTCAATTTATTAATTACATTGTGTCTATTATGTTTTATCCCCTAGGACAAATAATATTAAACAAATTAAGGTTTATACATTTATGGCTATACAACAACTGTTATTTTAAAGTATTGTTCTACATTACAAAGTCTAGATTGTCCTTTAAAAGCTAACCTTGGTTAATATAAAAACATCAATAAAAGTGTGGTATAAGGCTCTGCCTCCCATCTTACAGCATGTCAGAATAACTTCAAAGTAGGCCAGATATCAGTTAACTTAAAGTTATATTCAAAGATTAATTTTATTAGAAAGATTACTGTAATCTCAAACAAAAAAGATAATGTATAACTCAGCCAAGGTTCAAAATTATATACAAACTAAATATATTTTTACTATTATTCACTTTGTATTTTCATAATAACTAAAAAAAGTGTGACCATTACACTTAGAACAACCAAGAGACTTTTACTATGAAAGTGTCTGATTAACACAAGAGAGAGAGAGAGAGAGAGAGAGAGAGAGAGAGAGAGAGAGAGAGAGAGAGAGGAAAATGCAAGAGAGAGAGAAAGAAAAGATAAAAAATAGAGGAAAAAAGTGAGAGGAAGAATGAGAGAAAGGGAAAGTGAGAGAAAAAGGAGAGAGCAAGAGAAGAGGACCTAGCCAGAGAAAGATTTTATAGCCAAAATCTAATGGAGTTTCTGGGTCTGTAAGCTGCCTTGTTGATATACAGTGATTGGATCATACAGTAGCTGCTAATGTGTCATCTTCTGTCTTCAGGCAGATCTTCAGCATTACATAAATTAATGAATAAAATGAGGATATTGTTATGTAAAAATTAACTGAAAAGTTATAAAAATTAAAGTTAAAGCCCAGCTTTCTTACTTTAAAACTGGTAAAACTGACTTGCTGGGTGTTTAAGGCAAAACTTAAATATTAAGGTAAAAATAAAGGGGCCAAAAAAAAACAACAATATTTGGCTCTTGTCCTCTGAGTCAGCCTGAACCCAGGACAGGGGGAAAAGCTTTGCAATTCTGGGCCACATAACCTCCTGATAAGGGAAATTAATGAGACCCTTGGAGAACAAAAAGCCAATGAATGTACATGCTGCAAAAGAGGAGGGTCATTGAAAAAGGGAGACATGCCTAATGCTTCCAAGAGAAGCCATATGGTTAGCAAGACCTTGACCCATCATAATGCAGAAAACACTAACAGAGCTAAAATGCTACTCACACATTCCCCAAGAATGTCCTCCAAGGAAATTCAGCTGACTTTTACCAATAAATAGAAACAATGTCAGTTTGACTAACTTGGTCTTAAACACCTAGCAAAAACAGTTAAAAACCAAAGCACAGCCATTCCTGGGCAGTTAAATATAAACAACAGTTATTTTAATGTAACTTAAAATGTACACTTGTGTTAACATCCCTCAAAATGAGTTAGACTGGAGACAACAGAAGGGAAATTCTTAAGCAGAAATGCTTGATAACTACCAATTAACATTGTCCAAATTTTTTATTCAGTTTAAGGCCTACAGATATTCCTAACCTCCTAGACAGGTAGATATAATCAGTGTTTATTAATATACTTATCTAGCCCTAAGTAACAAAGGAATCTTTACTGAACTCAGAGGTCATGCCAAAAAGGTATTTTTACAAAAGTCAGATAACATTAACTAATTTAATTAAATGTTGTGTCTACATTCCTGATAATTCTGACAATGTTAAAGATTTATGTTCCCTAAAAAAGTGCCTTATTAGGCTTTGTTAGGCCTTGTTATAGGGAAAATTTCTCAGATCTTCCATCTCTTGGTAAACAATTATTAATTTCTGTAATTTTCATGATATTCATGGAAAGGTTCCAGATGCTACAACTGCTATTTTGTATTAATCTTACTTCAGTACTCATACCTTTTTGTTTCTCTCATAGAAGTGCACACCCCAGGTGAATTTATATCCTGTTCTTCCTGAGACAGATTTTTACCATGGACTCCTTGACCCACTCAGTTTTTAAAAAGGGACTCTAAACTGCTTGCCCACTGCACATCGCCCCCTTTCAGCTAGAAGTAGCAAGAATTGTGGTCATTGCCCTTTTCCCTTACAGCAGTTGGAGGTCTCTAATATTAGAGGAAAAATTATGGTCAATATAGATATTCACCAGTATGTCTAGCTCAGAAAGATGTACCTGGAAAACTACTTCCAAGATGACACTGGGTGATCTCCCAGAAAGAGACACTTGCTTCCACAACCCAAATTATAAGTGGAACAACTTCCCATTCACCAAAAATTGTGCTTCCCAGGTCCCACTTTGAACTCCATGACTAAATCTCCAAACTGTCCATAACTCTGAACTATGTAACCTACAATTTTGATGGAGTAAAGGGAAAAGAGCACCTGGACTTATTAAAAGGCCAGGCCCCATTGATTTATCAACATAGACTGGCTGCCCCCATTTTAGTTCCTCTCCTGGATAGATCAACCACTTTGAGAACTACAACTCTTATCACAAGCTGTAAAAATTTTAAGTCCCTCAGCATCAAATAGATATAAATTTAAACTTCAGGCTATTGGCTCCGAAACTTATTCTCCTTGTCCTCTTGGTTTGACTACTATCGTTTCAGCCACATTTGGGCCCCTAGTCCATCTCCTGATTGGTATTGCTGTAGGACCATGCCTCTTAAAAACCTTCCTAAACCATACACAAAAGAATGTAGGTGAGGTTATACTTATGGTCTTGCAAGCCCAGTATAGTTTTTTAGACACAGAAGGACAGAAAAAAAATGAGGCCTAATTATGTGCAAAATTGACGTCAAATCTACTAAAACCAGTGGGGAATGTGATATTAGAAAAAGAACACCTGGACTTAAGCCTAATGATGTGCAAGATGGACATCAAACCTACTAAAACCAGTGGGGAATGTGATAGTAGGAGCAAATGTAACTCCATTTTGTTTTATGACTTCATCCTGTAAAACAACCATGCCAAGTAGAAGAGTCATGGCTGAGGCAAGATGTTCTTTTCCTTTTGCTATAGAAACCTTTAAGAACATGGAACTACCTAATGGGATATTGTTTCTGTAACTAGGGTAACAGGGCTCTGTTTCTGTAACTGGGGTGACTGGGCTAACCGTGATTGGTTAGCCTTTCCTCCGCTTGACTTCACTGTCCCGCTTCTGTAACCTGGCTTGCATGCATTGGCTAGACCCTGCTGAACATCCCTTTTGCAGTTTTCAACTTATAAAGAGTGCTCTTGCAATTTTGCAGGGCTGATCAGGGGAACAGCTTTATGTTCTTGTCAGCCGCCTCTGGTGTGCCTCAATAAATGCTTGATTCCATTATTCATGAGTGGTCTGGAAGTCAGTTTATGAAACCCTGGGACGAAGCTTTAACTATAACATCCACTGCCTACTAGGTAGCTAGCTCTATGTCAGAAACTCAATAGTATTTATTCCAAATGCCTAACCACCTGAGAATTTGGAAGAGACATCCAGGTACCTCACACCATTTTTGGACTTTATATTCCAACCCTTATTTAGACGTAAAATTTCCCTTGGTTGAAAGCTTTTTCCAGGGGAATAACAGGAAGAAGCCCTAAGAAGACATAGCACAACCCACACGGGTATGCAGAGAAAAAATGGGTTGGTGACAGATACCAGATGTTCTTGGTCAGCTGTATGTTACCTAAGACCAGTTCTGTCTTTCCATGCATTTACATCATAAGCATCTTGACAAAGGGGTGCTTAGATACGATAATTTTTAAAATAATAATATTTGAAACTTAAAGGATTTTGTCTACATAAAGCTTCCAGCTAATGAAGAGGAAAAAAAAACAAATAAATAAAAGACATATAGTAAAAAACACAAGTTATTAATGAAAGTTCTTCCAATATTTTCTACAAGGGCAGCGGGGAAAAGGAAGATAATTCTATTTTTCACCTGGGTGCTAGCCCAACAAAGCAAAACCCCTGAAACTTAGTTCCATCATAGAAAATATATTTTTGTATTAAAATGTATGCTTCCAGCCAGGCACAGTGGTGCATGCCTGTAATCCCAGCAGCTCAGGAGTCTGGGACAGAATGATCACAAGTTCAAAGCCAGCCTTGGCAATAATAAGGTGCTAAGCAATTAAGTGAGACCCTGTCTCTAAATGAAGTGCAACATAGGACCAGGGATGTGGCTCAGTGGTTGAGTGCCCCTGAGTTCAATCTTCAGTCCCACCCTACCCAAAAAAAATATATGCTTCCAACACTCATTCACTGTAAAAATTTAGAAGATTAGAAACAGAAGAAAGTTTCTTCAACTTGACAAAGAGATTCTACAAAAAATCCATTTTCAGCTAACCATACACTTACTGGTGGCAAACTGAATGCTTTCTCCAAAGCATCAGGAACAATTCTACAATGTCTGCTCAGTCATATACAGAAAAACAAGTAAAAACATTCATCTGAGTGTAGATTAGTGATTTGAACATTTTGGGAAGTAAATAGAGGCTGGATTTGGGCAGTGTGGAATATATATATATATATATATATATATATATATATATATATATATATATATATATATATATATATATATATAATTGAACAGAGTAGCAAATACTATTATCATCCACAATTATCATACACTAATCAAAGTTTTTTTAAAAAAAATTGTGATGCTGAGGATTGAACTCCAGACTTTGTGCCTGTGAGGCAAGCACTCTACCAACTGAGCTAAACCCAGGCCCCAAAGTTTTTAAAAAGTGAAGATAGAGATTGTATGGGAATACAAACACACACACACACACACACACACACACACACACACACACACACATTAGCCTCATCTAAAATTGGGGTAAACTTCGGAAAATTAAAGTCTATATCCTTCAAAAGAAATGTTCACTCTCGTGGCTCTTATTCAGTCTCACACTAAAACTCCCAGCTAATATCAGAGAAAAAGAAAAACAAACAAATAAAAAGCATACAGATAGGATTTTCCCTATTTGTAGGTGCAAACGTTGACCAGTGTGGTCAACACACAAGAAACCAGGCACATTTCTAAGGTTAATGAAGAATTGGTGTAAACACATTAAAAACACAATCTAAATCTGCACAAACGTAGACATGTGATACATTTTCACAGAGCTGCACACTCATACATATAGGCACACAAAACAGGAAAAATGAAAATAAAAAACCTAGATTGTATAATTTCCTGTTACTATGAAATAGGAACTTAATAAATTTATAGTCATGTAATGAATTATCATTGGGTAAAGCAGAATAAATTATACATGCAACTGCCTGATAATTTTTTTGGCAAGGAATGACCTCTGAACCTATAAATATCTCAGGATAAAAATTGAGTTAATAAATAAATAAATGTTACTTTGAAGTAGTCAAAGGGGAACAAAGGGAAGGGTGAGGGGATGAGAATAGGAAAGACTGTAGAATAAATCACACACAATTTTCCTATCTTCATATATAAACACACAACTAGAGAAACTCCACATTATGTCCAAACACAGGCTTGGAAAGTTGTACATCATGTATGTATAATATGTCAAAAGACATGCTAGTGTCATATATAACTGAAAAGAATAAATTAAAACTTAAATATAACTAATTAAAGGTGAAAATGTTGAAAAGTGAATGCTTACCCGCCGGTTACTGAAGACGGAATAACATTCTTTGATGAGCACTGTTTCGATAGTGCTTGGCTCCATAATAAACAAAACAGGCTGTCGACCATCATATATGCTGTTTTAGAAAAATAGGGCTTATTAAATCTAACAGGCCAGATTCTGCAGCAGAAATCCAGACTTCAATCCTGATGTTACCTATTCTACCTGCCTAGTCCTATAATACATAGCAACATGAAGTTCTGGTTGGGGATTCTGACCTTAGAAGGCACTGAAGTCTTCATAGAATAAAGGGTAATGTAGATAAAGTAGGTAGAAAGAGACAAAATACACCACCTAAGAGATCATAATTAGAAATAGCATTGGAACACTTGTTAAATCTAGATAGTGAATACAATAGTATTGCCTACACTACTTTCCATAACTTATTTATTTATTATTTATTATAATGATTGGTGGACAGAATGCCTTTATTTGTTTATTTTTATATTGTGCTAAGGATCAAACACAGTGCCTCACATGTGCTAGGCAATCACTCTTCCACTGAGCTACAGCCTCAGTCCATAGTCTCCATAACTTTTTACATAGCCAAATATATGTTTGTGAAAAAAATTGAAGGCAGACTATTGAATAACTTCTCACAATTACTAAAATTTTCAAGTGGTAGCTAAAATGGGCGATTTGGAGATCCAGTGGGGCATGTTGTATCCTTGGATCACATGTTGTGTCCTTGGGTCATGTCAACTGAGCAGAACACTCTGGCCAGGCCAGTGGCTTTCTGAGGATTGATGAGAGAAGATGGAGAAGAAGAGTCAATGTCTTGTACCACTATTTTTAGTGGAGAGCAAAATGATTACACCTCTTCTATTGCTCCTACCAACCCCTCATCAGCTCTAAAAGGGAATAGTTGCTATAGTTAGCTGAGGCCACCCTCCAATATAAATCCTATCAATTCACCAGGAAACTCACTGGTGTAACTACATCCTATGTCTTATCTTAACATCAAATGGATGAAGAAGAGAAAGAAATGCTTCATTGAAAAGTCAACACTGAAAACTTATAAATGTCATATGAGCAACAATAATAATGACAATAAAAAAGAAGAAAGAAAGTTAAGGAAATAAAAAATATGAGCATAAATGGTTTGCCATCTGCTTCCCAGTACCTCTCAGCCTTTTGTTCAAAATCATACATTAAATCTGAAATTTAAATAAGAGAATTTGTCTTTAAATTAAAAGGAAATCAGTGGAGAAAAGAGATGATGCCATAAATTTATAAGCCCATGATTTTAAAAAACAATTCTCAAATAATACATTTTATTCATCTAAAGGGGTCAAAAAAAAGGAAAATGAGGAAGATAGGAATAGCCAGGTATTGGACACAAAGTAAGGCTGGAGACTCTTGGTTATCAAAAGCAGAAGAAAAGCCAAAACATGCAACATTCTCAACCTAAGTCAGACTGTAGACCCAGACTCCTGGTGACATGCAGAACCTTTGACAGGACAAAACTCCAAGGACTTTGCAGCACAGAAGGTTGCATCCAAAAGCTCGGGGCTGAGGTTGTCCTCATTCTTTGGGGCATCACATCATAACAAGTCTACCAAATAGAAATTTCCAGAATACTCACCCCCATATTTTTCCATACTTTTAAAAACATTCTGTCAAAATTAGACAAACCCTAGAAAGAAGAACAAAAATAAATTACATTATTGTTGCAAATGTACTGACTTTGCATCAAATGACCCAAATCCCATGAAATCAGGCTTCTTGTTCCTAACAGGTGGTTAGAGAGAAGCTCTTATTCAGAGGCTTCTGAAGAGAAAAGAGAAAATATGCAATGTTTGAAATAAAATATGTAAAGTCACTTGAATTTTCTCTATTATACATAATCAACCAATTCCCCTTGTCTATGAATACAACATGCTTCTCTTCTGCACTATTTCTTCTTCTACTTACGTTGTCTCATAAATACTGAGACCTTCTGAATTATCACCTCCATTGGCACATGAGGAAACCCATGGTGAGAAAAAGTGAGTGTTTTCCAGGGCCACACATAAACTTTTATCTCCTCATTGAGAATCATTTTAATTTATCTCAGGTTTTAACTAGAATTCTACTAGAATTAGGGACTTAAGGACACCAGCAACCTCTTCTAGCCTAGGAGATTTATGTTATCACAATTCTGTTGTTGAGTAAGTAAGTGACATAGTGAGCAAATAAAAAGCGGACTTTCCTTCCTATGTTGTAGTTCAACTTGGAAAAGGGAAGTTGCTACCTCTCTGCCCATAGGGCACATATAGTTAGACACTGGCTCTGAGTTTTCATCATAGAAACTACGCAATTAATCTTCCTCATGCTAAGTTTTATTTGTAATATTTTAAGTGTGAAAATAAAGCATCCCAGAGGTTTGAGTGTGTCTTCCTAGAATCTGCACTAAGAAAAATGAAAATCCTCTGAGAATGCTCATAGTTTGCTGAACAAAAAGTCCACAGCTTACAATATGGATGTGCCAGAGTCCCTGAGCTCATCAACAGAAGTGAACCTGAAGCAAGAAGGAGTTGTAAACAGAGCCCCAGGGTAAATCTGACTGTGTTTTGTATGGGGCCCTCACACAGTTTCTGAAGCTTAGAAATCTTGAAACTTCTCTCATGGAGCTGAATTTCTACTGATGTAACTAAGCAGATGTTTGCAACCATAAGAGGCAAAACAGGGAGCTCAAATGACACTCACCTGGCGATAATTGAGAAAAGTTCCCAAAAAAGGCAGAGGTGTTGGCTCAGGAATTCTCAGCTTCTTAAAATAGCCATGTGAATAGGTCCCATATCTATAAAGTGGAAGAGAAATCCAGATCAAGGGATTGTGACTGTGTGTATATAGTTGCTCATGAGTCACTGATCATGAATGGGAGCCATTAAGCCAGGCAGGTAACATGTAGACCATAAATAACAACAGAAACTCCAATGGCCCTAATCATATCTGCTCATAATCTCCTCTCTCACATTCTCTGAGAGACTCCAAAAGTCACAATACTTAGCTCAGAGAAGCTAATTCCATCATTAGGCTCCCAATGCTAAAGTGAATATCTGATATGAGTCCCCAAACATGAAGTTAAAAATTCATTAGCAATTCAGCCTAAATTTCTTCTAGGTCATTTCACTCACTGGTGTCAGTTCAGGAAGATGACTTGATACCATCATGTTGGCCTCTCTAGTGGCCTCCAGTGGGGGTTGTCCCCTTTCTGGGCCTTTTTCCCTCAGCAGAGAGGAATATTCTCCCACTTTTTCATAACTCCTATCTGGATGCCTTTTATTGCATCCCTTGTCCATATTCTATTTTACTCATCTGCTGTAAAAGATTAAGAACACTGGCATACGGGGAAACTGTTGAATAAGAATAACCAGCTGGGAAGGTATATTTAAAGACATGTGCAATCTACATCATGGATGTATGTATTAGATTAATATTCCCTCAATTGTTCAAAGAAAGATGGGTCATTTTTAAACAGATTGGTTTTCACAAATACAGAATCCTAAGGTCCTATTTTGACCTTAAGAAGGAACATGAGGAACTTACCTCAAAAAAATTCTACTATTGAACAGAATTAAATTAAAACATTTCCATTAATTTTAAAATGCCACTGGTGAAAAAATAGATGCAACAAAAGCCAGAATACCACCCTTTACTTCAATTGTTACAACCAGGTTTATATTTTCTATTTTCACATAATTATGAATGTCAACTCTCATAAAAGTGGATTTAAGGTAGAAGTCAAAGGTCTCCTTGGGGCAATGTCTTCTACCCTCAGTCAGAAATAACTGCTCTTTTTACCTGATCCATGAAACCAGGAATCCCAGTATTTTTTTAATATATATATTTTTTTAGTTGTTGGCGGAAACAATACCTTTATTTTATTTATTTATTTTTATGTGGTGCTGAAGATCAAACCAAATGCCTCACACATGCCAGATGAGCTCTCTCCCACTGAGCCACAACCCCAGCCCAAATATCCCAGTATTTAAAGGAATTCTTCTACTAGATTATTTTATTCATACTCCTGTACTGGAATATCATGGGAAAATGTATAAAATACAAAATTGGCTTGTTAAATTCTGTCTCTTGAAGCTGCCATTAGATTTCAAATCAAGAAACAAACAAATCTCTCCACTGATGATAACTTGATGAATAAAAGTTCAAAATTTCTCCCAAGTCTTTGCTCAATAGTTTCATCATTCAGCAGTAGTTGCATATTTCAGGGCGAAGGAATTGAGTTTTTGGAGAGAGGGCTGTTCCTGTGAAAGGGAAGAGAACAGAGGGAAAAACTGAGTCTGAGCCTGTGGTGGCACCTGGGGTGCAATTGGTGCATTTTACAAATGGTGCTGGGACATGGGAGGAGAAGCAAGAACCACCTGTTCCACAGGATACAAGCCTTCTACATATCTCTTGTACTGCACATTGAACACAAAAGATAAACAATGACACAGAAACTTGTGAAGACTCCTCTTTACTCCCAGAATTCTGAAAGTTTGCAGAGGGTGCATCACTTTTCAGGAGCTGTCCAGTTGTTTGTAATCTGCCTCTACAGAACTCCGGCTTATTAATCTAGGTACAAACTGAGACTCAATCGGAAGTTCATCCTCCAAATCAAATGATATCACTAAAACTTCTAGTCACAGAAATAGAAATTTTTAAGAGGAGAGGAACTGGGACAGTTACTCACAGGTAGAGGAGCACCAGGCTAATTCCCAGGAGCACTCAGGTTTCCATGGAAAAGTTTGAGATCAGATCCATCACTACTTTCCTTTCAAAATTTTCTCCTCTGAGTTTGACTTCAAGCTATGTGAGCTATCTTTTCACTGGCCAAGGTGCAAAGCTTGCCTTCTGTGAGCAGCTGTGAGTCAATGAAGTCAGTCTGGCATATTTATATGCTTGGAAATGAAGTGGAGCTGGGTGTACAGCCAGTAGAAAAAAACACCTGTGCCTCACCCCCTATTGCAGAAGCCAGGTGCCCCCTCCACCTTGGCAGTTGGCAGTGAGTCATGAGACATGCCCATTTTTATCTTTGAGCTCAGGTTTGTTAAAATTATTAATAAAAATTTCGATCAGAGTTATCATTACGCCCAAAGATTATTGCTTCTTATCAGAAACTCAAGTGACACATTGAAATTAAGTGTTCTCTAATCAGTTTTTGTCTCCTTGGGTGTTCTCTTTACAAAATCCTTGAATTCCACCAAAAAAATTATATCTAAATAACTACTCATGCACTTTCCTCTGCTTACAATGCCCTCTTGCTAAGAGAATACTTTTTAAATATATTTTTTTAGTTGTTGATGGACCTTTTTTCCTTCTTTTTTTCTTTCCTTATTTATTTCTATGCAGTGCTGAGAATCAAATCCAGTGCCTTACATCCTAGGCAAGCACTCTACCACTGAGCCACAGTCCCAGCCCAGAAGACTCTTAATCATCCTTCAAAACCCAGCTCAGAAAAAACTTAATCTGGTAGAGGCTTTCAACACCACCTCTTTACACGGAGCCACTTCCTCCCCTGGACAACCTCTATTTTTCCTGGAACACATTTCTTTTTTTTTGTTTTCCTCTTTATGTAAAACATTGTTGGATTCCACCTTTGTTTCACTTTCCATAATGTGAACTTTTCTGGATCAGGGTCTCTGTACTATCCACTATTACACCCCTAGTCCCTAGCAGAGTTCTTTACAAAGAGCTGGTATCTGGGACGTTTGGTAATTGAGTCAGGTGAGATTGCTAGGCCTCTGCAGGTTCTTTTCCTGTGTGTCTTTGCTGACCACTTCATCTTCTTGGTTTATTAATACAGAAAGATGATTTGGCTTGTTTGCTCCACAGCCACCTTCCCAGCACATTGAGGCTGTGTGCCAGTACGCTGATGGCCAGGAGTCCCCTAAAAAACGGGGATGAACAAGATGACACTGACGGATGCACTGAGTAATGTCAATCCAAGCTATTTCATGTGCCACCATTAAGAGATCCCTGCAGTAGCTAGCAAGTTAGACAGATTTTAGAGCAAAGAATAACCTCTGCCTCTGAAAATAATGCATGTCCATGACCAATGGGTGTGAAAAGACAAAAGATGAGAACAGCATCCTGCATGGCCAGGTGAACCACAAATCTCTACCCACCCATCTCATGGCAAATATCACCACAGAGAGCACATCCAGGACCAGAACCCCAAAAAAATGATCTCAGATTTTTCATTAGGCCAAGAGGTATCCGAGCAGGTGGCTCTCTGCTTTTTGGTAAATGTGGATGAAGAGCAGACCCTGGGAGCTGGTTTAGGAGCAATCTTGTAAGAACAATTGTCACTTGTGAGACTCTAAACAGATTCCTGATGTGAGTGATGCCATGTCTGAGTGTTTGGAAATTATACCAGTTAATTATCTCAAGTCTGAGTCAAATTCTTTGTCTGATTATCCTGAGAAAGAAAGGTTTAGGTATCAAAGCCTCCAAGTTTTCAAAACATAAAAGAATGAGAAGAAATTCGAGCTGTGCTTGTGTGCTTTCTTCTCTCTTTCTTCTGACTCTGTGCCAACTGATACTCACCCTTCACCAACCTTTTCTACATCTCTGGCATGCATTCAAACAATGAGAGATTATGGTGTCATTTGATAACTACTGACAATTAACAATCTTGAAACAGACTGAATTCAGACGCACTCCATCTGAAATTGGGAATGACTTCCTTATGTTGAGAGTAGAAGCTGGGAGCCATGGGGCTTCCACCTCCCACCCTGACAGGCACCAAAGAGGATGTAAATGGGGATTTCATTTCATCTGGGACAACACAGACTAAATCTGCATCTGTGTATTTCCTGTCTTTTTTTCCAGATTGCTCCCTCTTCAGATAAACCAAATATACACATGTATATTACCTGGCTTTTGTTTTTGTAAATTATAATTTTGTCTGTGGGATAGGTAAGGAGAAGTATTCTAACCACTTCCTCCTGGGCTGATCAAACTGCATCAAGTTCAAAATGCATTATGCCATATTTTGTCTATTATGTGAATAGGCAGCCAAATCCAGCCAGCCAGGATCAAGGCAGATCCCAGGGTTAGGTTGTCAGTAACAATCTCACCATAACACAAAATATTTTTTATACTTTCTGTATAAAAAACCTCTATAGAACTAATATACTTTCATCTTCCTTCAAATCATGGATTTGACTACTATAATGAAATATCCAGGGCTATTATTATTTTCCTCATCTTTCATAGCTCTGAACCTGGTTGGACTGGTTGGGATTTGTACCAACAAGGATGGGTTAGACATTCCTTGAGATGAAAAATGCATCCAGTGGTGGACCCCAATCTATGCAAAAGTTCTTTTTCTGCAAAGGGGAATCAAAGAAGCCAAGCTCTAGCCAGGCAGGGTGGCAAACATCTGTAGTCCTAGTTGTTTAAGAGGATGAGGCTAGAGAATTACTTTAGCCCAGGAGTTTATGGTCAGATAACACAGGGAGAAGTCATCACACACACACACACACACACACACACACACACACACACACAAACAGAGAGAGATAGAGGGGGGGGTCTTCACTTGCCAGATACAAATATATACCCCAAAGCCATGCCCCCAATGAATCACTTCCTCCAGTCCCACTTAACCTGCCTACAGTTCAAATTCAGTTAATTCAATCAGGGAGTAATACGCTGATTAGGTTAAGACTATGATCTATAACCCAATCATTTCTCCTCTATACCTTCGTGCATTTTCTCACACCTCAACCTTTGGGGAACACGACACACCCAAATAATAACAGAGAACATCATACTAAGTAATATAAGCCAGATTCAGAAAGTCAAGGGTTCTTTGTTTTTTATCATATGTAGAAGCTAGAGAGATATAAACAAAAGAAAGGGAACTCAGGTAAACAGAAAAGGGACCAGTAGAGAAATGGAATCAGTGGAGGGAAAAGGGGGAGCAAAGGGAGGGATCTGAGAAGGAAATAGACTGTGTATGCTATGTGCATATATGAATATATCACAATGAAAATCACTCATCTATCTAATCATAATGCACAAATAAAAATTTTAAAACCATAAAAGAAAAAATAACTGAAACATATTAAATAAAAAAATATTTGAACTCACAGTTTAAAAGATTTCAGCCCATAATCACTTGGATCCATTGATTCTGGGCTGTGGTGAGGCAGATTGCCATGACAGAAGTGCACCATGGAGCAAAGTTCCTCCCCTAATGGTGTTTGGGAAGCATAAGGAGGGCAAGGTAGGGGCTAGGGATTAGATAAGCTCTTCTAAAATCTGCGCCTGGTGACCTAACTCCAACTAGGCCCTAGGCTCTGTCCTCTCTACTACCTTCTGATAATGCCATACAAATGTGAATCCATCTATGGATCATTCACAGATGAGATTAGAGAAGCTCATGATCAAATCCTTTTTCCAAAATCTCCACCTCCACACATTGCTGCACTGGAAACCAAGCTGTTAACACTTGAGCCTTTGGGAACATTCCACAGTCAAAGGACTTGTGGGGTTGGTTGTGTGAGAACTTGGGTATGCTTAGCTTTAATTCCTCATCTGACTGTAGAAGGGGCTCAGTAAATATTCTTCAAATCACAGGACCTTAAGGATCACCTGCCTCTCTCTCTACCTCTATAATTCTCTTGTATTTTAAAAAGATGCCACCTCCACATTATTCTCTTTATCTTGCATATCATGAGAGAACCCCAGGCCCTCCAGCTCAGCCAGAAATGAAGAACTCCTGAGGACAAGATGAAGCACAAAGACAGTGGAATAGACTGAACCTTGAAGAAGACATCTGCCAAGGAAGTCCTAGCTTTAAAATTCTAAAGTGGCTTCTCAACAAGGAGTACAGAGTAAAGGGCATTATACACATGCACACAAATACATATTTGACCACAAACACACACACACACACACACACACACACACACACACACTAATTTGGGGTTATTTTAGTAGCAGTAATTGAACCTAAGGTTGCTTAAACATCCAACCACATTCCCAGCACACTTTATTTTTTTTTAATTTTGAGACAGGTTCTCAGTGTGTTGCTTACAGCCTTGCTGAATCTGCCTTCAAACCCTCAAACACATGATCTTCCTCCAGATCCCCTTGGATTACAGATATGCATCACTGTACCCAACACACACATACACAATGTACCTCAAGCAAAAATAGTGTTACATTTATCGGGATTGGGGTTGTAGCTCAGTGGTAGAGCGCTTGCCTAGCATGCCTAAAGCAAGGGTTCTATTCTCAGCACCACATACAAATAAATAAAAAGATCCATTCACAACTAAAAAAAAATTTTTTAAAGAAATTTATCGATTCCTTCAATGTCTTCTATTTTATTGGAGTATAAGTCTTCAAAATAATTTCTAATTATCCTCTGTATTTCTGTAGTATCTGTTGTGATATTACCTTTTTTATCGTGTACGTTGGTGATTTGAGTTTTCTCTCTACTTCTCTTCATTAGCATAGCTAAGGGCCTGTCGATTTTTTTTTATTTTTTGTTTTGTCAATTTTTGTCACCAACTTTTTGTTATGTCAATTTTTTCAATTGTTTCTTTTGTTTTGATTTCATTGGTATGAGATCTAATTTTAATTATTTCTTGCTTTTTACTGCTTTTGCTGCTGATTTGTTTCTCTTTTTCTAGGATTTGAGATGTAATATGAGGTCATTTATTTATTAGCTTTTTCTTCTTTTAAGGAATGAACTCCATGCAATGAACCTTTCTCTTAGTACTGCTTTCATAGTGTCCCAGATTTTCATGTTTTGTCTATGTTCTCATTTACCTCTAAGAATTTTTGATCTCATTCTTTATGTCTTCTGCAACCCTTTGTTCATTCAGTAACATATTGTTCAGTCTCATGGTGGTGGAGAAATTTTTATTTTTTACTTTGTTGTTGATTTCCAATTTCATTTTATTATGATCTGATAAAATGCATGATTGTATCTCTCTACTTTTTTGTATTTTTTTTGCTAATATTTGCTTTGTGACATATTATATGGTCTATTTTGGAGAAGGATCCATGTATTGTTGAGAAGAAAGTGTACCTGTTTGATGCAGGTTGAAATATTCTATATATGTCAGTTAAGTCTAAGTTATTGATTGTATTATTGAGTTCTTTAGTTTCGTTAATCAATTTTTGTTTGGAGGCTATATCTAGTGGTGAGAGAGGTGTGTTAAAGTCGCCCAAAATTATTTTGTTGTGTTCAATTTGAACTTGAGAAGAATTTGTTCGATGATCATAGCTGCACCATTGTTTGGGGCATATATATTTATGATTGTTATGTCTTATTGGTATATGCTTCCCTTCAGCAGTAGATAATGTCCATCTTTATCCCTTTTGATTAACTTTGGCTTGAAGTCTACTTTATTTAATATGAGAATGGACACCCCTGATTGCTTCTGCAGCCCATGTGAGTGGTATGATTTTTGCCAACCTTTCACCTTCAGTCTCTGCATGTCTTTTCCTATCAGATGAGTCTCCTGGAGGCAGCATATTGTTCTTTTTTAATGCAGTGTGCTAGCCTATGCCTTTTGATTGGTGAGTTTAAGCCATTAAAATTCAGGGTTACTATTGAGACATGGTATTCCCAGCCATGTTTGTTTATTTTGGTTATTTAACTTGATTTGATTTTCTTGTTTGATTAGTTTTTCTTTTAGAGTACTACTTCCCTCTGCTGATTTGCATTGTTGTTTTTCATTTTCTCTTCATAAAATATTTTGCCAAGGATTTTTTTTTAAGGCCAATTTTCTGGCCATACATTCTTTTAAATTTTGTTTATCATGAAAGGTTTTTATCTCATCTTCAAATCTAAAGTTTAGTTTTGCTGGATACACGTTTCTTGATTGGCACCCATTTTTATTTGTAATTTTTTTTATTATTTGCTCAACCCAATACAATGATCTTGACATATCATATATTTGATTCAAATAGGGTATGAATTCTCATTTTTCCACGTGTACAGATTGCAGGATTACATTGGGTATACATCCATGTGTATACATACAGCAATCTTAGTGTCAGTTGTATTATGCTGCCCTCCCTATCCCCCTCCCCTCCCCTCCCCTCCCATCACCTCTCTCTTCTTATTCTACTGTGACACTTATCTCTCTCTTTTTTCTTCCCTTCCCTCTCACACCATCGTATATGTATTTTGTGAAACCATGAGGGTCTTCTTCCATCTTCTATGAAATTCCCCTTCTCCCTCCAATTTCCTCCCACCTCATTTCCTTGTTTTGTGGTAATCTTCTTCTCATGCACTTCTTTCCTACTCTGTTTTGAGTCACCTCCCTTATATTAGGGAAGACATTCAGCATTTTTTTTAGGAATTGGCTAATTTTGCTTAGCATAATCTGCTCTAGTGCCATCCATTTCCCTGCAAATGGAACCCATTTTTTTTCAGAGCTCGATATATGTGGTTCCAGGATCTTCTCTCTGTGTTTGTGGCATTGGGATCTCAGGTGGCTGAGAGCCACAGCCTAGACTCCAGAGAATATCTCTCTGGGGCTTCCAAATGTTAAGGTACTATTACAAAATCCCAAATAAAACTCTGTGTCTTTTTGAAGTAAAGATAAAGAATTTATTCTGGCCAGGGCCAAGGGAACACAAAGCCGCCATTTCTGCAGCCCAAGAATTGAATGCTGGTGGGGGGCATCTTAAAAACACAAAAAATCACAAAGAAGGGAGTCAGGGGAGGCAAGTACAATCATAAGACATATTTCACAAAGTGGAAAGCACCAAGTTCTCAGAATTGGCACCTTTTTGTGCATAGTCAGGAAGCAAGCTTGCATTAGTTCTACAGTTATGGACATTGTTTTCACTGATCAAGTTGTTAAGGGTGGCAATTTCAGCTTTTATGTGAATGGGCTCATGCAGAAATGGGGGCCAATTCTTCCCAGGGTGAATTGTCTAAGCAAAATTGGGTTAGACTGACTTAATTTTCAAATCATCCCATAACAAATCCATTTACATTTTTTTATTAATGTCCTATGGAAACGTGTGATGCTGGGACCCACTGTGCCACACCCATGCATGCACATTCCATGTTCAGTGAGATTCATTCCACTCTTCTTTCCTTTTTATGTCCCTTCTTTTTCCTCCTTAACCTCTCCATCTACTCTACTGAACTTTCCTCTATTTTTTATTAGTTGTTCAAAACATTACAAAGCTTTTGACATATCATATTTCATACATTTGATTCAAGCAGATTATGAACTTCCATTTTTTGATGAAATTACCTCTCCATTTTTGTGTTTCCTCTCTCTTTTTCTTGTGTTTTTTTATCTCCACCTTACTTGCCTTACTTTGGATTACCTTCCCCTTAGTAGAGAAAACCTTTGAAGTTCAATGTTTTGGGACTGGATTATTTCACATAACATGACTTATCTTCATTTTAACCTTTAGATTTGATAACCTATAACAGAAAGGAGCAAAGATCTACCAACAAAAATAACTATAGATTTTTTAGTGTTGTTCATATACTTACTTTTATCAAAATTCTGGACATTTTCATATGGTTTCATGTTAATATTTAGCAAAAACAAACAGTATCTGTTTTATTATATTAGTCACAGAAGGCTATGCAGCCCTTCTCTCTTTCTAGTAAAGTATCTGCAACTTTCTTACTTTGTTGTTGCTAAAATAATTCATCACCATTGGGTTTTATTGATTAAACACCCTAGAAAATTAAATGGGTGTGAACCATTTATAATTCTGCAGGGTTACAGGGTGTTCTCTGTGGCAAATAAGATTTGAGTTCCAACAGTTCTTTATGACAATTAGAATCTGGGTCCAAACTGGTTTGTTGTAAGGTGACCAATTAATCAGTCTGCTGATTTCACAATCTCAATGGGCCTGATTAGGGTGATTAAAATATGAACTTCCTAAGTTTTATGTGTAAGTTGAAGTTGTTAGATAATAGTCAACCAGGATTATATCTACAAGGTAGAAAAACATTAGATACATGTCATAATTGGTGGCAGTCAAGGTCTGCCATTCAGGACTCACTTTGATATATATCATCTGTGACAAATTGTTAATGAAATCTTGACTTTTAGTGACAGGCTCTAAAGCAATGCCTAACAGCATGTTCCTGGGTGACACAAATTCCCATTCTTACCCTACCTGAACTGGTTATTGTCTACACTTTCGAGGTTTTTTGTGGTCACCTGAGGTTGTTGTTTATTATTTAACCAGAATTTTGCTAGTGAGATAGTGTTGCAAAAAAGCTATTGGATACATGTCATCCTTGCTGACATTGTTGGAATTGTGACATCTTCCAGCTGGCTGCCAGTCTCAGTCACCTCACTTACTTTCTCTGACTAAGAACATGTAGTTGAAAGATTTAGACTTAGAAGAATATAGATTTATTCCCATGGTCAGGTGTGTGAGTGATAGATTTGTGTCTATGGTTTCTGGATTCCTGAAATGATTTCCCCTGGATACTGTTACTATTTCCTTCTCTTTTTTCTAAAATTCCATGTATGTTTTTATCTGGCTGTTTCTCAACTCTCCAAACCTATGGGCATTTTGCAATTCTAAAAATGCTTCCACATTTTCAGTTTAGTTACAGTAATGACCATATGCCTCACTATCAATTTCTCTATAAATCTGTATTTTATTATGAAAATGAAGAATTTGAGACAGAATATTTTGTAAAAAAAATGATGCCATTCAGTCACATCCATGCTGTCTCAAATGATAGAAATTCATTATTTGTAAGGCTGAATAGTGTTATCTCTTGTATACATTCCACCTTTCCTTTTATCCATTAATTAATTTATTGACACTAAAGTTGATTTTTATTCTTGGTTATTATGAATAATATTGCAATAAACATGTGAGTACACATGCCTCTATGACACATATTTCATCTAGATAAATATCCAGAAGTGGGATGCTGAATCATATAGTAGTTCTATTTCTAATTCAATATTTGTTGTGTGCTTGTAGGATTAGCATCTTTTTCCTGTTACATGTTAAACTCCATGAGAGCAATAATTCTGACCTTTATATGCAGTGCTGTTGCATGTCCCAAACACAGCAGGCATGCAGCCGAGCCAATTCATAGTGTCACTGAGGTAAGGAACACACCTCCTCCAATGCCAAGAGAGAATGCCATGGGACCTGCCACTTTTCCTAAAACATTCAACCATGAGGCCTACAAGAGTTTGTTGTTCCCCTTCTTCAGCAATCAAAGCTAGATACCACCTGGTTTCCCAAATAGACCTAATCAAGTGTGCTCCTACTGAGAAGTGTAGGCTCTTGAGAACAGAGTTAGAAAAAAATCTTGTTTGCATTTAAAAAATTACTCTCTTTTTTTCACAGTCAATATAAAAAATTGTGAAAATTGAAACTAAGAATCAAATCATTTCAGCACAACACTGTCTCCCTGCAATGAGAGCAAATACTTAAACAATGGAAATCAGGACAGGTTTACCATAAGAGGAGAAACTTGGGTAACAATGTAAGGTATAATTTCAGATTCATGAAGATACTTACAATACTCTGAATCCAGTGATGGAATCTGAGCCTAATGCCCTGTGAATATTATTTGAGACTCCACATTGATAGTATATGGAGAATACTAAGACAGAAACTCAAATATTCAATGTTGACAAAGACATTTAATATACTTGGATGATTGCTATAGTTATCTGTTTGTCATTATTTTTGGCCAGAACACCTGAATCTTAGTCATCTTTGTAATCTCAGCACTTAGAGCAGACTTCTAAAAGTCATGCAGATGCTTCAATACAACAAAGAGTAGATGGAGGAAAAGGGGTGGTTTGGGTTCTTCCTGTATATGTTCAAATAAATTGTCAGTTTGCAAACGTTTTATGTTAGAAAACATTGCTTCTTGGGATCAAATGGCACAAAGAACATGTCTCTTATTATTATTCCCTGTAGAGTAAGACCATTTGCATCAGTTGGGAAATAGTTCTGAATACATTTCATTCCCAAGTAATGATAGCTATTGCTTTTTTAAAAAAAACATCAGAAATTTATTAGTTGCTCAAAACATTACATTGATCTTGACATATCATATATCATATGTCTCTTATTATTATCCCCTGTAGAGTAAGACCATTTGCATCAGTTGGGAAATAGTTCTGATTACATTTCATTCCCAAGTAATGATAGCTATTGATTTTTTTAATCAGAAATTTATTAGTTGCTCAAAACATTACATTGATCTTAACATATCATATATCATAAATTTGGTTCAAATAGGGTATGAATTCTTATTATTCCCACATTTACAGATTGTAGGATCACATTGGTTATACAGCCACATTTACACATACTGCCATACTAGTGTCTGTTGTATTCTGCTGCCCTTCTTATTCCCTTTCTATCCTCCCTGCCCTCCTCTCCCCTCACCTCACCTCTCTCTACCCCCTCTACCATAACTCATTTTTTCTCTATTTTTCCCCTTCCCTTCCCATTCTCTTATATGTATTTTTGTATAACAATGTGGGTCTCCTTCCATCTTCCATATAATTCCCCTCTTCTTTCCCATTCCCTCCCACCTCTCATCCCTATTTGATGATGATCTTCTTCTCATGCTCTTCCTCCCTGCTCTGTTTTGAGTTGCCGCTCTTATATCAGAGAAGACATTTTGCATTTGTTTTTTAGGGATTGGCTAACTTCACTTAGCATAATCTGCTCTAATACCATCTATTTCTTTGCAAATGCCATGATTTTGTTATTTTTTAGTGCTGAGTAATATTCCATTGTATGTGAAGTCTAAGCACCCTGGTTAGGGCCTAAGATGAAAAGGGCAGAGGAACTGTAACATTGGACTTGATAATGGCAAAGTATTTGTAATTATATGCTTTGGAGGAAAATGAAAACATATGAATTTCCACAGGGAATTTATTTCCAAAAAGAATAAGGAAGGAATTGGGATTAAGTTGCAATTTGTTATGACGCTCTGACCTTGTTTGAATGCATTCTGTGGACCCCTCTGATGGGGATCATAGAGGACCATCATACTCATCAATACCTTCAGTATCTCCCTGATTTTCCTCTCTCTTTATCCCTGCTGACGGAGGGAGGGAAGGAAGGAGAGGAAGGAGAGAGAGAAATAGAGAAAGAGAAAGAGAGAGAGAGGGGGGGGGAGGTGTTCTTACTTAGGAAAATGCCACAGGGGAGCTGCTGAGGGAATAACTATGGGATAGGAACCAAATCTCAACTGATTAACTTTTGCCGTCATGGATCTGGCTATGTCTGATGTTGACCCTGTCAAGGAATGGCAAGTACTGTGAAATGACAAGCAGAAGACTTTTCAAACTCTCTTCACGTTAGCTCTATCTATCCTATTTTGTTGTGATCCACAGCTGTTGTGAAGCCATTTGCATTCACTGAGCCTCAGTTTCAACCTCTGTGAACCAGGGTTCACTCTATGAAACAGAGTCCATTAAAGTCAAGGAGAGAGGTCAGGCATATGTAAGAATTTCCTGGGCTATCAATCCCACCAAGCCTGGTGAATTGCCTCCCAGCTCTTCTTTCCTGTCCTTTTCCTTGTCTGTAAGTATCTCTGCCACATATATCCTTAATCACATCTCTGCAGAGTGTCATTTTTTCAGACATTCCACAGGAATGCCACAGACATGGCTTTATCTGAGCCCATTTATGTGTCTTCTGCTCACATAAAGCTATTCCTGGGTAAGGAGACAGTGTGTCAGGAGACTCTACCTGGTACAACACCTCCCCTTGGCCTTTAATCAATGCATGGATAAATAGATGTATTTCATTACTGGATTTTATATGAGGAGCTGTAGTGTCTATCTAGTGTCTCCTGAAGAAATCTTTCACTCAAAAGTGACAAACTATGATCATCAACATTTCGTGCTGCTTGATAAGCTCCAAAGCAAAAAAAGAAGGTTGCTGATATTTAGTATTGAGATGTCCACCTACACAGGCCACTGTTCAGCAGCCCATATACTTAAACCCAGAATAATGGGGTTAAATGGAAGTGGTTATCGGTAACCACTGAACTTACCAATAACACTGATTGAGGTTCTTATTGTCTTCCCACAGAATAAGCACTAAAAGGAGGTCAGACTGAATTTGTACATTTCTTTTTCAATTACCAATGTGGGGAGGGAACTTGGGTTCTCTAAGTATAGGTCATGAATAACCTATAATTATAGTTACAGTAAGAGAACTGCTTATTGTTTTTACATAGAACATGCATTCAGAGGAAGTCAGAGTAGGGGTGTATGACTTTTTTCCAACTGCCATATTTAGTGAAGCACTCACTACCTACTTTAAAGATATGTTCTATATATTTAAGTATCCAGATGTTTAATTCCCAGTTATTATTCTGGTTGCAGATAGTGATAGCAAAAAAAAAAGACATAGTATAAATAAGGATGGTTAAGCCACATAAAATTAATCATACAAGTATGAGACACATACAGTCCTTATCAATATGAACGGTTTATCTTCTTTCTTGTTTTCATATGCAACAGATAAAAGTCCAATATCAGATTACATTGAGGAAAACATCAGGCTAATATAAGTGTAAATGAACAGGTGATCCACAAACTTAGTGATGTAAGGGTCCCAATCATTATGATATTTCCATCCTTTCATAATGGTAGCTCAAGTTGTTATTCCCATGGAAAGCCTATCTTGACTGGAAGTGTCTGACTTAAATTTCTCTTGGTGTAGAGAGATACAGAAGTACTCTGGAATGATTTGTGTATAAGGTTCAAATTACACAATTTATAATTACAATTATGAAAAGATGCAAGCAAGATTATTTATCTAACTTAGTTAAGTGCCCATTCTTCTCACATGGGTAAAACTTGATCTTGCTAATTTGGGGAATCAGGTGGTATCTAAGCTTTGGTGGCTACAAGAGGAAATAACAGACTCTTCTTGGCTAATGGATGGGAAGGTTGAGGAGCATGTCAGGTCAAAGAGACAGTTCCTCTCGTTATTAGACTCTTCCAATGTGTGCCTAACATCAGTATCACTATAGATTGGCAAAACTGTCTGGCTACTGTGTTCAGAACTTGTGCCAAATTCTACCTATAAGCCAGTCAGAATCCTTGCCCTTGTGAAATTTAACCTTAAGGGAAACCAATGCTAATCAAATAAATACACAAATAATATTAAATTATAAATTTTATTACAAAATAAAAGAAAACTTGTTTAACTTCCCAGCAGTGTTTGACATAGGTGGTTGATGTGACAAGAGATGAGAAATTAAATTAATATATGACCCAGCTATATCATCCCCCATCTTTTTCCAACAGAATTAATCAACATACTATGCATATCCATGTATTTTGGTAGCATACTTCACAATAACTAAGTTATAAAAGCAATCTAGAATGATTTGGTCAGCTTTTTTTTCTGTGACTAAAGGACACAGCTAGCACAATTGTATGGGGAGGAAAAGTTTATCTAAAGGCTCATCATTTTAGATGTCTTATTTCATAGAAGGCCAGCTCCATTCCATGGGGGCTCAAGGTGAGGCAGATCATCATGGTGTAAAATTGTGGCAGAGGGAACCAGCTCACATGATGATCAGAAGAGGGAGAGAGAGAGAGAGAGAGAGAGAGAGAGAGAGAGAGAGAGAGAGAGAGAGAGAGAGAGAGAGGTCTTCACTTGCCAGATACAAATATATACCCCAAAGATATGCCCCCAATGAATCACTTCCTCCAGTCTCACTCCACCTGCCTACAGTTCCCATTCAGTTAATTCAATCAAGGACTAATTCATTGATTAGGTTAAGACTATGCTATATAACCCAATCATTTCTCCTCTATATCTTCGTGCATTGTCTCACACCTCAACCTTTGGGGAACACTACACACCCAAATCATAACAGAGAACATCATACTAAGTAATATAAGCCAGATTCAGAAAGTCAAGGGTTCTTTGTTTTTTTATCATATGTAGAAGCTAGAGAGATATAAACAAAAGAAAGGGAACTCAGGTAAACAGAAAAGGGACCAGTAGAGAAATGGAATCAGTGGAAGGAAAAGGGGGAGCAAAGGGAGGGATCTGAGAAGGAAATAGACAGTGTATGCTATGTGCATATATAAATATATCACAATGAAAATCACTCATCTATATAATCATAATGCACAAATAAAAATTTTAAAACCATAAGAGAAAAAATAACTGAAACATATTAAATAAAAAAGAAAATATATATTTGGACTCACAGTTTAAAAGATTTCAGCCCATAATCACTTGGATCCATTGATTCTGGGCTGCGTTGAGGCAGATTGCCATGACAGAATTGAACCATGGTGCAAAGTTCCTTCCCTCATGGTGATTGGAAAGCATAAGGAGGGCAAGGTAGGGGCTAGGGATTAGATAAGCTCTTCTAGGATCTTCACCTGGTGACCTAACTCCAACTAGGCCCTAGGCTCCGTCCTCTCTACTACCTTCTGATAATGCCATACAAATGTGAATCCATCTATGGATCATTCACAGATGAGATTAGCGAAGCTCATGATCAAATCACCTCCCCAAAATCTCCACCTTCGCACACTGCTGTACTGGGAACCAAGCTGTTAACACTTGAGCCTTTGGGAACATTCCACAGTCAAACCATATCATGATTTTTCCTTTACCCCTTAACTCTCTCCTACTTAGTAAGTTATGAAAGCAGAATCCAAAGAACTTGTGGGGTTGGTTGTGTGAGAACTTGGGTATGCTTAGCTCTAATTCCTCATCTGACTGTAGAAGGGGCTCAGTAAATATCCTTCAAATCACAGGACCTCAAAGATCACCTTCCTCTCTCTCTACCTCTATGATTCTCTTGTATTTTAAAAAAATGCCACCTCCACATTATTCTCTTTATCTTGCATATCATGAGAGAACCCCAGGCCCTCCAGTTCAGCCAGAAATGAAGAACTCCTGAGGACAGGATGAAGCACAAAGACAGTGGAATAGACTGGACCTTGAAGAAGACATCTTCCAAGGAAGTCCTAGCTTTAAAATTCTAAAGTAGTTTCTCAACAAGGAGTACAGAGTAAAGGGCATCATACACATGCACACAAACGCATATTTGCCCACAAACACACACACCCACCCACACACACACACACACAAACACACACTAATTTGGGGGTTTTTTAGTAGCAGTAAATGAACCTAAGTTTGCTTAAACATACAGCCACATCCCCAGCACACTTTATTATTTTTTTTAATTTTGTGACAGGATCTCACTGTGTTGCTTACAGCCTTGCTGAATCTGCCTTCAAAACCTCAAACACATGATCCTCCTCCAGATTTCCTGAGATTACAAATGTGCATCACTGTACCCAACAAACACAGACACATAATGTACCTCAAGCAACAATAGTGTTACCGAAAGCTCAGTCTTGTCCCTGATGTCAATTCAATAAAAAGAACAGTTTTGAGAATAAGAGAAAGTTTTATTGTTCTACTAAGGAAAGAGAAGCACAGGGGACTCTTTTCCCAGAGGCTGTAATTCTGCCCATCAGGAAGAACAGAGGGTTCCTGTTTTGTTTGTTTGTTTGATCTTTTTTTTTTTTGTATTGGTAGATGGACAGAATGTCTTTATTTTATTTATTAATTTTTATGTGGTGCCAAGAACTGAATGCAGTGCCTCATATATGCTAGGCAAGTGCTCTGACTCAACCCAAGAACTGATGATTTTTAAAGATATAATTTCTTCCAGGTGTTCCCTGGGAGAGGTTTGATTCACCTGTTAATTTGGGAGATAACCATTCTTATGGCACCAGTCCTGAAATCTGACTTACTTTGTTCCTGTGGTGGGTGTATGCTCAAAGCCAGATGGATAACTCAGCCTAGGATAGGAAAAGATAATCTTGTTCCCAACCCCCAGGTTATGAAGAGAGAGAGGAAGAAGAGGAAAATAAAATCCTGTCCATATTAAAATAAGCCTCAGTGGCGAAGCAGCCAAAGACTATATTCAAAGCATGAAGTGGATGACTTATAAAATGGGTGAAATTTTTGTCTAAAACGATTAATTTTTTTCATATTTCCTGAAATAAACTGAAGAGTATTGGTATTAGTTCTTCTTTGAAGGTCTTGTAAAACTTGGCTGTGTATCCATCTGGTCCTGTGTTTTTCTTGGTTGGTAAGCTTCTGATGGCGTCTTCTATTTCATCACTTGATGAAAGCCCTAAAGGTTTTCATCTTCAGCTGACGAGAAAATTCAGTGTAGACAATTGTCCATGGAAAGCTGTGATATACCTAATTCCCAACTTCTCCATGGAGATCTGGATTCTCTTCACAATCAGCCTGGTGTTTCTCTGTCTGTGAGTAGCTGTCCAGGTCCTTCTCCTCTGTAACCCTGGAATTGAGGTGGTTTTCAGGGCCTTATTTTTTTAAAGTGTTGGGAAGGTCAAAACAGATAATACTCAAAATACATAAGTTTCTATTAATCTTAACTAGATGCTTAATATCTGCTTGAGTTACTACCCCTTCCCCCAACTTCCTATTCCTGTGTCTACGGGGGTTATTGACAAAATTATTTCCCGGGATGATCTGATTAACTGAATTTTAGACCCAGACCAATGATCCAGAATACAATGGAGGCAAATTATAAAAAATTAAAAATTTTAAAAAACTGACCGCCATGTGCAGTAGGAACCTCGCCCCTTTCTCTATTCACTTTGGGAATTCTGAAGGCATCTGGGTTATTTGGAGATTTGTTTTATTATCTTTACCTTCTCCATTTTCTCTGCTGGAGGATATGTGTGGCTGTCTTGTGGATATCAGGGATTCCTGTTCTCCTCCCTCCTATTCTCCAGCATCATTTACAAAAAGCTCCACAGTGCACCCCCTACCTAGTGGCAGGGTCACACTCCACCTTCCCTCTTTTCTGTGATATTCCCCTGGAACCTCCATCCCCTCCTATAACTCAATTTCTACATCATGCAATGTGCAGAACCATTTACCTCTAAGTGTTAAACTTTTAGAGCAGAGAAAGCTGTTGGAAATACAGAGGAGGAATCCCAGAGCCCAGCTGGCCTTGCTGAGAAATGCCTGTGGATCCTTTAAACACAAGTTTTTCCTGAAATAAATTTTATGATATTTTACAAGAGTTACTGGATTTTTACAGAATATTTGACACACTCTCTGCTTTAAAGGCTCTTCTCTGGAGAAGAAGATGTTAATTCAACCATCTGGAACACATCACAGTTTCTCTTTTGATATTGCACAGTGCATCTCTTGCTATGAACAGGAAGAAACTTGAACTTCAAAGGGCACCGCTATTGTAAGTGAAAAGTCTCTTGTGGAACATTCCTTTCATACACATAAAACTTTTCATATCTTCCCCATTTGTCACTATGGGACCAACCTTCTGGGAATAACAGTTACAGGCTTCAGTGGTCGCTGACAGCCTCTTTCCTCTTTCTCTATTCTTTCTTAAGTTTGCCCCATGTCAGCCACATTGGAGTAAAGAGTTTTGCAGGATCCAGAACCCACAGCTGTGGGTTTCAGGACATGACATATCAAAGATGAGTTGCAGGCAGTCCTGCCCTAGAGAGCATCAGCCCTTATGGGTTTCATACAGAGGTAGTTGGTGGACAGAGGCAGCAAATGAATGGCTTTGTAACTGACCCTCTTTATAAGTGTAAGCATGGCTGGCACTGTGCTGACTGGTTGTAGATTTCATGAGGAGAGGAATGGCCTAATCATTACTTCCTTGGTAACCCATTTTTGTGCCCAGTGCCACTCAGGTGAAACATGGAAAATCAGCCTTCCCTACATGTCAAATCATACGGAGTGTCTCACGATAAAAATTTGGGTATCTCTGAAGGCTTTCAGATTTCTCTGATGTCATGGGAAGCCTTGGATCCAGTTGTCATTCGATATAAATAAGAGCACTGTGAGCACTCCCAGATCTTTCTGGGAAGACAGATCGAACTGCCAGATCCTAAAATAGGAGCATGCTTCAGAGAAAAGGAAAATTATAAAACCCTCAGAACAAATTGTAAGAGTGATATTACCACAGGTGTGTCATGACTTTGTGATGTTGAGAAGATGCACTTAAGCAAAATCTTATCATTCGAGGAAAAGAAAAAAAATCTTTCTATTTCTACTGCATTTATTATTCCATGAATGAGAATCATAATTTCATAAAATAATCAATTTCATCAATCGACATAGGCAAATCAAATGTTCTGGCAGAATTTCAATCTGAAGCTCTCAGGAACACTGTAGTTTGGGGATGCTTGTCAACTATTCATTTTAGGATGGGAGCATAAAAAATTCAGGTTCCTTTAGTTAATCATGAGTTTTAGGAGGTCCCTCACTGGAGGTGGAGGGGGAGAAGGTGAGTGAATGCAATTATTGCTTTGGGGATTTTGCTGTCATTATATCACCTACGTGTCACCTCCCTGGCTTGACTGTTCTGGCTTCTGAGTCTGTGACAGGCAAGTCCCACATACTTTCACAATTTCTGTGACCTGGCTTTCTCTTTTACAGTATAGTTATGGGACCTCCTCATGTGAACTTTTAAAGGAGCTGGAGACTCTGGGGCTAAAACCTCTGTTGTTTGGGGGAACTAACTATTCTGGCTTGCTGCAAGGCAAGTCTTTCTTGAGTTCCTGTTTTGCTTCTCCTGATTGCAAAGATCCACTTAGTTCCATTTAGATGTTGCTTTTTGGGAAGAAGTGCTGAGGTTTCAGAAATTGTATGTGGGCTCCACAGAGTATAGCCAGGATTTCCCTGGGGCTCTAACCTCATTTCTTTGGAGCCTAGTGTTTGCCTAAGGTACACAGCCCAAATCTCTGGCACATTAAGAGGATTTTGTTTGTTTCAGTGAAGGACTCCAGGCATTTTCTCTCTGAAAAAGCAATAATTTTCTCTCCATTTATCCCAAATTAACTTTTCATTAGATGTATCCCAAAATCCACATTTCTGTGACCTACTTTTGCATTTTAACAATGGAAAGATTTATTCTAAACTTTCAGAAGTGAAAACTCAGAGCAAGTGTTGAACTTGCCCTGTCCTTGTGTAGAGGTGAAAATTCTCCATCTCTCCATGCTGAGTGGGAACTCAGTAGGCAAGTTTTCTGATATTTGCTCACTTACTCACTTTTTACTCCACAGTATGCCTGGGATATACATAAGTCTGTTGGTCTAAGCAGACCACTGGTGTCTTCAGATTCCTAACATTATGAGAAATCGAGGAGGGAGCTCATGAGGTAAGAGGAAAGCATGCTCCTGTAGGAGGTGAGCATTTTGTTGGGTCTTGCTTTCTAATTCAATCTGCCAGTCTAGGTATTTTGATTAATAAGTTTAGGCCATTAACATTCAAGGTTATTATTGAGATATGATTTGTATTCCTTGACATTTTGCTTTTGGTTTTTAATTTGATTTAGTTTCTCCTTTGGTTGAATATTACTTTAGTGTAGTTTCTCCCTTTACTGATTTCCACTTTTTTTTAAACTTCATCCTCATGAAATATTCTGTTGAGAATGCTCTGTAGCTCAGGCTTTCTAGTTTTGAATCCATTCATTGTTTGTGATCATGAAAGGTTTTAATTTCATCTTTAAACCTGAAACTTAATTCTGATGGCTGTAAAATTTTTGGTTGGCATCCATTTTCTTTTACATCTTGAAATATTTTTTTCCAGGAACTCCTACCTTTGAGGGTCTGGGTTGAGAAAGCAGTTGAGATCAAAACTGATTTCCCCCCATATGTAATTTGATTTTTTCTCACAGCCTTTAAATTTTACCTTTATTTTCTATGTTATTCATTCTCATTCTAATGTATTTTGGTGTGGGTCTGCTGTAATTTTGTACATCAGGGGTCCTGTAAGCCTCTCATATTTAATCTTTCATTCCATTGTTTAGCTTTGGTAAATTGTCTGATATTATATCATTAAATTATTGCTGCATTCCTTTGGTTTGTATCTCTGCTTCTTCATCTATTCTTATAATTCTTAAATTTTGTCTTTTCATGTTATCTCATAAATCTTGGATGTTCTATTTATGGTTTCTGACTATCTTCTCTGCAGAGTCAATTCTATCTTCAAGATTATATATTTTGTCTTCATCACCTGAGGTTCTGTTTTCCAAGTGGTCTAGTCTGCTGGTGATGCTTTCTAATGAATTTATAATTTGGTTTATTGATTCCTTCATTTTGAGGATTGTGGGTTTTTTTTCCAAAATCTCTATGTGTTTCTTGAAGTAATCTTTTGCTACCTGAATTTTGTCTCTTATCTCATTATTGGAGTTATGTATTGTCTTATGTATTTGCTGTCTTACATTATTCTGTGCCTGGAAAATCTCTTTAATTGTATATGTTTTGATGTCTTTCTCTGACATTTCTTCTACTGAGCTGTCAATGTATTCTATTATTGTACCATCTTGGTTTTTTTGGGGTCACTTTCTTCCCTTGTTTTTTAATGTTGTTTATGGGTCTTCCTCTATAGCAGTATAGATCTGAGGTATTACAATTTCTACTCTATAATCTTGTAATGTCCCTGCAGGTTACCAATACCTCAATGTTAAGGGGTATATTAATATTTACATCATCAAAAGCAAACAATATGCAGCCTTAAACTACATAATTCCTACTTAGACAATTACAGTCTTGTCACAATAAATAGAAATAATTTATTCAATTAGTGTCCACATTAAAAATAGTAGGTTTAAATAAGGATATACAGTTTTGAATGATGAACAAAATGGAGGCTATAGGATTTGGGATTTGTGAGGTAGAAGGTGAGAATATAGAGACATTTGGTCCTACAGAGAGTGAAAGGGATATGAAGTGAAGTAGGCTAGCAAGGATACCTCTGGTGTAACCAGGACAGAACCTTGGTGATGGTCTTTCAGGTCCGGGATGTTGTCTCTAGATAGAATTGAGCCAGAAGAGCCATGCATTGGTAGATGTGGTTTGGTCTTTTCCTCCACATGTGGATGGTCTCCTCTTCTGCATATGCAGCTGTGGTCAATCTTCTTTTCCTCCTCCATGTGTCTGGCTGAGGTCAGTCTCCTCCTCCTACCCACATTGGGATGGGGTCAGTTTCCTCCTCCTCTGTGTGTCTGGCTGTGGTCAGTCTTCTCTTCCTCTGCTCTGGGGCTGAGATCTCTCTGGTCCACCTCCTTCATGTGTGGGGGCAGGTTGGTCTGTTCTACTTCTTACACATGTTGTCCCAGGTGATATCTCGTATATCTCTTTACTTTCACCAAGGCAGTTTCTGAGGGTTAACACTGTTTTCTAAATGTATAAGAAATTTAAGGATATCCTTTGATTTTTGTAAAGCCATGCAGACATATGATTTTTGTACTGTACTCTAGATTCTAAACTGTACAGTAAAAGTTAAAAATAGTAAAATGTAAAGCTTAAGAGAGCATTTTGCCATGTTGATGTTCTCTAAACTAAAATTATCTGTAACAAAAGTCTCAGATATGTTGGGTTGATATTTATTAATGTCATTTAATGTTTTACAACCAGATAAAGTAATCTGTTGTCAATAAGTTATATATAAAATTTTGTGTTACTCTTCACATTACAATTGAAATGTCAATAAACTTTTAAAAATAATGAGAGCCTTATCTGTTTAACGTAAACTTGTAAAACATGAAAACATTTTGCCCCCTACCCACACAAAAGAAAAGTTAACAGCCCCTTTAGCCTTTCTCTGATCCAGGTTTTAAATGTAATGTTATATTGTGTTAACTAATATTAATATAGACTCAGGAAATAATATATGCCAACTTTATAAAATGACATTTAAAAAGGCAAAATCAATCTCAAACCTAAAACACATTACCTTCCACCTACTACATGTTAAAATGGCTCCAGAATGAGCTGGACTTCAGCTCAAATAAAGTTATGTTTAGAAGAGTGATACATTTTTTAAAGATTACTTTGATCTCAAAGAGGAATATAATGTATAAGATTGCCAAACTTCAAGATAGCTATTACACAAACTAAGCATATTTTTAGTCTTGTTAATTTCATTATTAAGTAAAACAAAGACTATGACTTTGTCTATGTCAAATGGTTTTACAAAGTATTAACATCTAGTTGGATGGGAACTTATTCACTCATCCTGACTACCCCAATTACCATGAAGGTAAATGAACTCACAGGGTGGATTTATCTCACCTGAATCAAGACAAAATAATATCTCCTGCAAAAGATTGAACATACTAAGAGACCTCAACCACACTCTAAAGATAAAACAAAACAAAAAAAGAAATGAAAAGTTAATTATGTTTTTTTCTCTTACTCAGACTGTGTTCTGAGTCCAGAATTAATAAAACAACATATTTTGTGAATCAAATATATATATATATATATATATATATATATATATATATATATTTCACAATATATATTCATTTATATATAAAATATTATATATATTCATTGTTTTATATATATGATTCACAATATATATTCATTTATATATAAAATATTATATATATTCATTGTTTTATATATATGATTCACAATATATATTCATTTATATATATTCATTGATATATAAAATATTATATATATACATAGGCCATTACAACCCCCTACCTCATTCAAAAGGGGGAAAAGTTATGGGCAAGGATATAGGTGCCTTAACCAGACAAACCATTTTACTCTGAGACTCCATTTCATATAAGAAATTCTTTTGCCAGGAGAAAACCCTGCCACTGCCATCCTGATCCTGCTTAGCACACCCTGCTTAGAAATTCAAATGTTTCTCTTCTTCTTATACAATGTAAAATTATTCTCTTTTTGGTTATCATTTTTCTTGGCAATATACCCTAACCACATAGAATGATTTTCTAGATATTAGTAACTATTCTTTCAGTTATACTCATTTAGGTTTGTTTTGATTCATTTTTCCCTCTGCTTATGATTTTAGAGCTTATTATTTATGTGCATGGTTTTGAATACAGCCATTTATGTTTAATTTAGGACATGCTTTACTTGTGGTTTTTAACTATAAATGATGTGTTCCAACCCCTGGAGTGGGGCAAGTAGTGCAGACAGTGGTGAATAAAAGTTCCATTTCCTATATTGAATTTGACACAGTGATTTATTGTAATCTCATTATAAAAATAAAGCACTAATTTTCAAAAAGTAGAAATAAGACTAGTAGAATACAGAAAGGGTAACAGAGGTAATGAGAATAGGAGTGACAGAGAAATTACTATGGTCTGGAGTGGAGCAAATTATATTCCATGTTGTATGATTATGCACATCAATTTTAATGAAAATTTTATGTTTACAGCCACTGGGTGATTCTTTATAGGATTTATGAGAGAGAAGAAGTGGAGCTCATCACCACCTCTCTGGTGAGTCAGTTAAAGGGGTTAGTTGGGGTACATGATGCCTTGTGTGACTCCTGAAAGTTGGTTAGGAATTCACTTAATGGAAAACAGGTTGGGTCACTCCAGGAGAAGACTATCCTGTATAGAGAAAAGAAAACAAGAACATGTCACATTTAGGGAGCTTGAAATGTGATAAATGATAACAATCTCTTAAAACATCTTATGGAGGTATAGAGGCAGACAAGACTGAAGAGGCCAGCATGTGTTATTAAAAAAGAATCAGGTGTTGTTGAAGGCAATTCGGTTTTATCCTGTGGGTGTTAGTAGCATTTGGAGGGATTTTAGTACAAGAGAAATGTCAGCTGGGCATCGTGGTACACTCCTGTAATCCAAGTGACTCAAGAAGCTGAGGCAGGAGAATCACAAGTCTAAAGGCAGCCTTAGCAACTTAGTGAGGTCATAGCCTACTTAGCAAGACCCGGATTCAAAGAAAAAAGTAAAAAGTCTGAGTACCAAAATCAATAAATAAATATAAGAACGCACATTTTACAAGGCTCTGCCTGGTGCTGAGCAGGGCATTCTCTGGATAAGACCAGCCTGCAGTCCCATCAAGCAAGTTATAAATTCACTGTCCCATGTAGAGGAGAGAGTGTGCAGGTATTGCAGTGCTTTTCAACATGACCCCATGATGCTCATCTTCTCCTTACTCATTTTCTCTTTCATGAATTCTGATTTCTCTTTGATTTATTGGCTTTGGCCTCATTTACTTCCTGCTTTCCTGACTATCAAAATTATTCAGATTATAAAATGACTGAACTCATTCTACCTCTGACTGTCTGCTGACTCCAGAAATTCAGTGAATTCACAATTAGTAATAAACTAAAAGTTGTCTGGATTTGTCTTCACAAGCAGTTCTGCACCATTTCATAACTGTGTTGGGAGAATTCTGCGAGGTGTGAAAAGAAATATTTAACCCATGTGAGGCTGACACATCAGCCAGGTTTTTGAGAGAATCCCTTGCACCTTTAGCACAATTTGGAATCACAAGTTCTGGCTCCAGGGCCCCACTTCAGGATTAAATTGCCTCAGCAATTTTCTTAATCAGTGTTGATTTCATGGCTATAACAGGGAAATTAAAACAACCCAACTCTAGTTGTCTCACAGAGTAGAAATAGGATCTATCATTAAGAGAGATGTAAATGAGCTTTCTAAACTATGAGGTACTCTGTGCCCTTATTGGTTATTTTCAAAAGAAGAAAGGCTCAGGGATGCAGCAGGATGTGAGCTGCCATGATGAAATCTTCTTACTCTTAACCTCAAAATCTTCAGAAGGATTTCTCTTCCATAGTGAAGAGAGGAGATAGGATATCCCCCATGGAGCTAAAATGGTATCTTCAAATTGTGCCTTTGTGGGAGACAGAGCTCTGGGCACAACACTTTTATTAGATCTGGGCCACATTCCAGTCCTTTATCTCAACATATGTTGCAGTAGGTGAGGCTGATACCATGTTGCAAGATTAAGACCCTGGGCTCTAGAGTTAAATGATTTAAATTAGAACAGTGGCTCTGGTAGTTATATCTATGTAACCATGAATGGGTGGGTTAAACTAGTGGGACTTAGTTTACTCATTCATAAAATAATGTCTATAACCTCACAAATCTCATAAAATTGTTGGATGTATTGTGCCAGATAATGAAGAAAAAATTCTTAAAAGAAACAAACAAACAAACAAAAACATACACTAGGAAAGACAGTGGAATGAATTGAATGTCACCTTCCTATGTTCATATATGAATACAAGACCAATGAAACTCTACATCATGTACAACCACAAGAATGTTATTCTTATTAAAATAAGTTATACTCCATGTATGTGTAATGTCAAAACACACTCTACTTTCATGTATATCTAAAAAGACCAAATAATAAATATAGGTAAGTAAATAAATGGTAGCTATTCTTTCCTGAGTTATTGATTCTTGTATGTGGTGCCTTTTTTATTGCACTCCCAATTGAGAGATCCTCTCTAGATTTTATAGCTCAGGACATCTGTGGCAGGTGTGTCATCTTTCAGTTCCGGATTATTTCACCAAAAAAATATAGATAAGTACATTAATTCTAGCTATTTTTTCTGAGTTATTGATTTCTGTGTGTGGTGCCTTTTGTTTTTTTGCACTCCCAATTGACAGACCTCTGTAGATTTTACAGCTCAGGATATCTGTGGCAGGTGTGTCATCTTTCAGGTAGTTCCAGTTTATTCCACATTTTATGCATCCTGATAATAGGATCTTTTGGTTTCTGCATTAATTGGAGAAATTTGGGGACTATAATATACAAGATAATTAGAATAATTAGGAAGGGGGGTGTTTCATGCCAAACCTGAGACAGGCAGGCAGTGCTGAGTGGGTCTTTTGATTGAGATAACAAGGCTTTTGGACCTTTTAGGTCAACTTCTTCCACATGAGGAAAGAGGTCCAGGCACACCCA
The DNA here is from genome assembly GCF_052094955.1 of Ictidomys tridecemlineatus. Classification (NCBI taxonomy): domain Eukaryota; kingdom Metazoa; phylum Chordata; class Mammalia; order Rodentia; family Sciuridae; genus Ictidomys; species Ictidomys tridecemlineatus. The sequence continues at coordinate 113,318,908 of NC_135486.1, forward strand.
ATGCCTCACACTTTCCATGCCTCCAGTCCCATTGATCCTGTTGTTTTTATATTTTTCAAAGAACAAGTGTGCTGAGGGCCATTGCCAAGTAGGAATGATGCATCGAAATTTCTTTGCCAGCGTACCCCATGTTAAATTGACTTGCCTTGGTAAGGTGACCCTGCTCAAGGACGAGGGTGGATCCAGGTTTAAGGTGTATCCTGCAGATTTGAGGAAGGATCTCGCTCCTTGGGTTTAGGGCATTCCCGGTTTAAGACAAGTTTAAGGCCCTCCTGGTTTAAGAAAATCTGGGTTTAGGGAAGTTACAGGTTTAAGGTTATTGCTGCTGGGAATAGAGCGTTCCTGCTGCCTGAGTTCCTGTTGAGTTCTCGTGGAATGGAGAAAGTATTTGGGACGTGAATTGTGCGGGCAGAACTCGGATTTCCCGAGAACATGTGTAGAGGCAGGTGTGAGTTCGGGAATAAAGAATTGCTTTTTAAATCTACAAGCTGTGTGGTGGCTCATGATCTTTTGCCCAGCCAAGACATTGGCACAAGTGATTTGAAGAACAAAAAAGGATGAATGTGTCAAATCCTGCTGCAAAGTTTCAGTAAAGGATTCTTTTACTTCACAGAATTTATCCCAATCTGTAATTCAAAATCTGTATGAGTGGAATTTTTGTTGTTGCTGTTTAGTGTCTCTTTCCTCCAGGAAAGGTTAAATTTCATGAAGGCCAAGATTCTGCCTGGCGTATGTGTAATGCATGGCTCAGATCCTAAACACAGCAGGCATGCCAGACCAGTAACACTTCATTGATATTGGGGTGAGGTATATACTTCCTCCAGTGCCAAGACGAAATGTCCCTAGATCTGAACCTCTCCTCACCAACACAAACAAAAAGGCCAGAAGATTTGGCCATTCCCTCTCGCAGCCACAAAGCTTAGATACCTGCCCCTCAAAACTGGTAAGATGAAGGTAGCCCCTACTTTTAAAAAAGGGCATTTGAGAACTGAGGTACACAGATAATATTTCTCTTTTCTTCTATTCATTTCTTTCTTTTTACTTTTTGCATATCTAAGATTATGACCTTTGTGTTTTGAATTTAAAGCATAAACCAGTTTATTACACCTTTTATGCATCCTGATCATAGGATATCTTGGTTCCTGCATGAACTGGAGAAATGTGGGAACTATTCCACCTTGAGCAATTTACTTGACCCTCGGTGTCAGAACAGGCTTCTCAAAGAGATGTCACATGTGCTGACGAAGAACAAGGCAACGGGCCATTCTGTGGCAAGAAAGAAGCTCCACCATTCAGGATTGATAGGATGCTGTTTCTAATTCCACTACGATTACTTTATTTGGAATCCTGCAATTGCCTGTTTATGTGTGCCTCTCTCAAATCATCAAAATATCTGTGGCTGAGTTTCTATGTAACCAAGTACTTAGAGCAGAGATTTATAGATGAACAGTGAACCAAACTTGGTGCCCTTCAACAGGTGAATGGATAAAGAAAATGTGTTCTATATACACAACAGAATATTACTCAGCCTAAAGGAATGAAATTATGAAATTTTTTAGTATATGAAGGGAGCTGGAAAATATTGTGCTAAGCCAATTCCAGAAAAATCAAAGGCCGAATGTTTTCTCTGATATGCAGATGCTAATTCACAATAAAGGTTTGGGGTTAGGGAAGAAGAATTACTTTGGATTACACAGAAGGGAGTGAAGGGAGGAGAGGGGAGAGGAAATAAGAAGGATAGTAGAATGAATCTATTGGTTGTACACTATGTAGAGATATGAGGGTTGTGTAATCATTTTCATAGAATAATAATGTGTGATTCATTCTATTATTCTTCCCTTTCTATGTTTTATTTTGAGAAAAAAATCGATCTAAGTTTCTTAGGACCTCACTGAGTTTTGAGGCTGGTTTAAAACTTGCAATCCTCCTGCCTCAGCCTCCAGAGTCTTGGGTATTATAGGCAAAATATAAATTGTCCTACTGTTTGAGATAAATAAGGAAAGACTCTATGAAATAAGTGCTATATGAGATGTGTTTTGGAGGCTGATCAGGAATGTTTTATGAGGCACAAAATCATACTAGGCAGATGAAACTGTGTGGGCAAAGATATAAGAATGTTTTGATGAAAAATTTGTTTTGATGAAAGTCTGTTTTAAACAACAGCAGCTATGTTGCAGAGACACATAAGGAGATTTGATGCTAGTGGCTTCGCTTTGGTTTCTCATGATATCAAATAACCTATGGCATTAACAATTACACAATGATTTCTTGATTTCCCACAATATATGAACTAAAAGTATTACAGGAGTTCCAGGCCAGGTACAAAATCCAGGTCTGGCCACTCCCCCCAAAAAAACAAATCAAATGCTAATTGTGAAAAGCAAGAAAAGAACTTTTATACCAGCCACAATGGGATACATATTTTAGGCATATATTCAGCATGCTGACATGATCTGAAGGTTTAAATAGAAGAAGAATTGGGGAAGTGAGATAGAGGTATGCATTTTTAAGTAGTCTTGGCCAAACTGTAGTCTGATGGATCATTATCTCAGTTCTAGCACTCTGAGAAGTCCTTGTCACTTGAAGTGGGTAAATTTAACTTACTGCACAGTATGTTCATCAACCAGACCTGGAATGCTAGAAGGGGCAGTGTAGGTCCAATTAAATGATTGCTTCTGTTGAGGGTACAATCTCTTCATGGTTATCTGTCTATAATGCTGTGTCATTTATGGAAGGGTTGAAAAATGACTGAAAACTTCTAGGAACCACACCAGGTCTCTGAAACAAGGTACTGTAAAAGCTGATGATTAAATGTTCCCTCTATCTTGCCTCAGTTTTCAAGGGGGTATCAAGTATATTAGGTAAATTTGGGTTAATAAATTTGATATTTCCAGTTTTTAGATGAGCACCCCTTAAATGATTATCATGTCTATGTGCAGAGCTGAGCAGTCAAAAATATTAAGTTAGTAAATGATACCAAATAAAGGCAGAACACCAAGCTTTATTCTGCTTTTAGTTACCCATTGAACAGTGGACCTCAGAGTCACTGCATTTACCAAAGGTAGCTTCTTGAAGTTCCTATAATAAAAGGACAATGTAAGACAGTGCATGATTCTTTGCCAACTGCAAAGAGGACACCTCACTCTTCAATTTCAGGAAATGGAGAGGGTGGCCTTTCTTCTGGCTGTAGCTCTTGTCTCACCTCATTTCCCAGCACATAAACTGGCCTTACACAGTTTGTCACAGAAGGGATGCTCTATAGGCACAGTTCTCCAAACAGCATCCACCAGAGCTGAAAGGAAAATTCAGAAGACAGAAGTGTTGAAGGGAAGTGGTGATGGATCTGATCCCAAATTCTTCCATAGAGACCTGAGTCCTCCTATCTATTAGCCTGGTGCTTCTCTATCTATAAGGAACACCATTAGGGGCACCAACCTGATTAGGCCCCCAACTCCAGAGGAGAGGAGACGAGCAGCACTTAAGAGTGAAATTCAGAAAGAAGTCCAAACAGGTTATATCGCACTTCTGTCTGAATTTCACTCTTAATTGCTGTCTAGCCTCCTCTCCTCTGGAACCCTGGAGTTGAAGGCCTAATCAGGTTCCTGTTTTTTTTATGTTTGGAAGATCAAAGAAATGATGCAATTGAAATTGCTATAAACACTTAAGAAGTTCCTCTTCATCTTAGGCAAACTTCTTGAGCTCCTCCCCACCTCTAAATCCATATTCCTGTGGGTAGATGGATTGATGGTGAGGTTTGTTCCTGGGGATGATCTGATTAGCTCTGAGTTTGCACCTAGTGTAATGAACCAGAAATAAACATATACAGCTAATGAATAAGTTATTCCCATGTACAGTGTAAACTTCACCCTGTCGAGTTTTGGGAATTTCGGGGACAACCAGTTTGCTTGAGTTTTGACTTTAACCTCTGGGTTTTCTGTCTTCTGCAAATCAAATGTAAAAGGAATATCTCTCATGCATGTGGGGATTCCTGACTTCTCATGCCCCCAGCACTATTTATACAATGAACCAATTACACCTGAGACTCCCCAGGAGGCTAACTGCACAAATTCCTGTTTTCTGTGAACCACTCCTGGCACTCCCCTTCCTCCTAAAACTCAATTCTTCCACCCTGTAATACACAATACTCTTTCTTTCTATATGATGAGTATTTAGAGCAGAGTATACCTGACAGAAATTTTAAGAAGTCTTATTCTTTTGCTTTGTATTGATTAGCATAAGTAAAGAGATGTATTTCCCCCAATATGAAATCTTCAAGCAACCTGAATAACACCCCAAATCCAATTTGATTTTACAGTTTTTTCCCTATACTCCAGCATGAAAACATAAATAAATATCATCTAGGAGAAAATTGTGCTTAATACTGAGATCATGTTATCTTGAAGTTGAGAAAGAGAGATTACTTTGATGTGTGTGTAGGAGAGATTCCATGCAGGTTATATTCATTTTTAAAAGTAGGGAATCACAATAACATGAAAAAGGAAAATGTATATCTAGTTTCAATTCTCTGAAAGTAAAGGTATTAATTTGGGGTGTTATAGTGACATAATCCTTTTTCTAATGACATTTTCTAATAAATTGATGTAGCTTAATTTTCTTGAATTTAGTTACATGATTTGTACAAAAGTGTATAAAACCTACATTACCTTCAACATTCTCCTCTAAATAAGTAGCATCAAGTGTTTATTGCAGCTGTATGGAACTCATCATGGATTCCTATTTTATGTTGCATATTTTCTGCCTTGTCAACAGGACTGTACCTGAACTTTGAAAGGTACTTCCATATAGCTGAATGGAATTGCAGGGCTATTGAGCCATTTTTATTTGCCACAATTTCCTTCTCTGCCACTATGGGGCCACCTATACAGAATTAGATGTTTCATGATTAAAACATCTGGCAGAAATCTTTTCTTCAACTTTTCTTCTTCCCTTGGCCTCTCATCTTTGAGTAATGCTGGGGTAGGGCAGGAGTTTTAGGATCCAGAATACTCAGGAATGGGGGCTGGTCAACATGACACATCTGAGTGCTGACTATTCAGCCCAAGGGAGCATCAGCCTTTGTGGATTTTTTTTTAAAGAGAGAGTGAGAGAGGAGAGAGAGAGATAGAGAGAGAATTTTTTAATATTTATTTTTTAGTTATCGGCGGACACAACATCTTTGTTTGTATGTGGTGCTGACTTTGTGGATTTTCTTACAAAAAGAGTTTACATAGCGAGACAACAAACAAATTTCTTTGTGATTGACCACTTTGGTGAACATGAACATGTCTTGCTCTGTTCTGCCATTTGACCATCACCAGTTGGAGGAACACTCATCAAGAAGAGGAATAATCTGGAGATTATTTTTCAGTCATTCATTCCTCATAGTAGCACTTGAAGGATGTAAGGGAAATCAGCCTTCTTTATGGCTCAAGTCAACCTGATTGTCTGACAACAGACTTGGGTGTCACTCAATGAATCTCATTTTTGTGTTAGGCCAATGGATGTCTCATTTTTTTTAAAGGACACATTTTTCATTCAATACAAATAAGAATACTATGACTGCTTCCAAGTGCCCATGTGAAGTCAGATTTAAAGTAGTGCTGGATGCTGAACCAGGGACATGGCAGAGAGAAAAAAAAAGCATAAAAGTTTTTTGAACAAATTGCAAGGAAAAAAATGTCACCATATTCTCTCAATGGATTCCCTAAAATTGAATGGACTTGGTTACCCAAAATATCACCATCAAAATAATGTCAAAACATCAGACTCCCACCTATTTTTTACCTAGTCTAGAAATCTCTACATTAAGGAAGGGTCAACATACCAAAAAGACATATCAAATAAAATGCTCTGGCAGAACACCAGCCTGGACCTCTCAGGAGCACTCACTTATGGGAATGTTTAGCAAGTATGAACCCAAGAATTTGGGCCATGAAGACTAAATATTTTTAGCTAATTATTGTGCTGTTGGGGTCGGGAGGGGGTGTTCTCTAACTGGAATTAGAAAGAAGAGAATGTGTTGATGGGGTTTTAATTATTATGTGTAATCTACATGTTACCTCCCTCTCTGCCTGGTCCAGTTTCTGAGTCAGAGACTGGCCAGTCCCTTATCTATAGAATGACAGTCATAGTTATCTGGGATTCTCTTTCACTTTATAGATACAGAACATCTTCACATGGGCTATTTAAGAAGATGAGAATTTCTGGGCCAATGCCTCTGCCTCCGTTTGGAACTTTCTGCACTACTACAAGGTGATTGTTGTATCTAGGGTATCTAGGGTATTGATGTCCATCTCTTTCCACCATCCTTTCTGCCCTCCCACACCCTGCCCACTCTGCCTATCTTTTGCCCAATCAAAGTTCTTCAATTTTTTCCATGTCTCCCCCCTCCCTGTCTTGGATCAGCATCCACTTATCAGAGAGAACATTCAACCTTTGGATTTTGGGCATTGGCTTACTTTACTTAGCATGAGATTCTCCAACTCCATTGAATTGCCCGCAAATGCCATGATTTTATTCTTTTAAGGCTAAGTAATATTTCATTTGTATATATACCACAGTTTCTGTATCCATTAACCTATTTAAAGGCATCTAGTTTGCTTCCAAAATTTAACTATTGTTAATTGAGCTACTATGAACACTGATGTGACTGCATGACTATAGGATGTGGATTTTAAGTCCTTTGGGTAGAGGTTGAGGAGTAGGATATCTGAGTTCAGTGGTGGTTCCATTCCAAGTTTTCTAAGGAATCTCCATACTGCTTTATTGATTGGTTGCACCAATTGGCAGTCACACCATCAATGTATGACTGTGCATTTTCCCCTAAAACCTTGCCAACATTTATTGTTGTATGTATTCTTGATGACTGCCATATTGACTGTCATGAGATAAAATCTTGAGTAGTTTTGATTTGCATTTCTCTGATTATGAAATATGTTGAACATTTTTTCATATATTTGTTGATCCACTATATATTTCAGAAGATCAGAAGAAAAGCTTTTCTATGCTCAGATTTCCTCTCCCCAAAATCTGAGACTTTTAAAAATTAGATTCTAATTCTATAATCCTAGACCAATGTCCACCTGAGAATTCTATACTGCTGTTCCCTCTGTAAAAGCAATCATTTCCTTTTCATACTTCCCCAGTCAACTACTTACTAGACAGGAGCTAAGATCCACATTATTGGAGACTCCCTTTGCAGCATGAAAATATCACCTCTGAAACTTAGCAATAGGAAGATTTATTTTTAAATGTGAAAGCAAAAACTTAGAGCAAGTATTTAATTTGCTGACTCCTGTGTTTACTGGTGTCATTTCCCCTTCTTTTCTACACTGAGCTAGGAAACTTGAAGGTGACTCCATTTTTTCAATCATCCCTCATTTTTCTCATTCGACAACATGTTTGAGGACAACTGTTATGTTTTAAATATGAGGTATCTCCCAAAAGATAATATAAGAGACAATGCAAGAAAACTCAGAAATGAAGTGATTGGCTTATGAGAGCCTTAATGTGATCATTGCATTAACTGTTATAACTGTAAGCAGGTAGGGGGTGGCTGGAGGAGGTGGGTCACTAGACCCTGCCTTTAGAGCTTATATTTTGTCCTTGGTGAGTGGGGTTCTCAGTCTGCTTCTGGTGCTGTGCTCTGAGCTGCTTTCTTCCATCATACTCTTCTGCCATGTTGATCTGCCACACGTTAGACCAGAACAAAAGAATCAAACATCTTCAAAATGAGACCTCTGAAACAGTGAACCAAATAAATTTTACCTTCTCGACATTGTTCTTTTCAGGTCTTTTGGTCATTGCATGAAAAGATTAACTAAATAAATCACATAAACTTTGTAAAATTAGATTCACTGGTGCTTTAACTTCCTAATTTTACCAGTATTCTAGGGGATTCATAAAATAAATGAAAAAAAATCTGGAAAAAAAAACAAGTGAAGTGTCATTTTGAATATCCCTGGGAAACTCACTCACTTTCCCTCAGTTTTAGTTTTCTCACATTCATGTGGAGGAAAAACTTCAAATGTTGGCAGGATTCCAGAAGCAAAAATCTCACACAATAACGCTATAGAAACCCAGAGTTGCTTCATATTCATACTCAAAGACAACTATCCAAACAGTGACAAACACCTGCAGTCCCAATTACTCTCAAGGATGAGGCAGGAGAATAACAAATTCAAGGACAGCCTGAGCGACATAGAAAATATGACAAGACCTCTCCCTCTCTCTCTCTCTCTCTCTCTCTCTCTATATATATATATATATATATATATATATATATATATATATATATATATATTCCTTCAATATGTGCAATAATTTAAGAAAATTCAAGATACACTCTAAACTCCCTTTTCAAATATCCCTTCTATTTTCTCACCTTTTGCCTTCAGATGTTTTAGAATAGGAGCTTCTCTCCAGCTGCTACCATTGGACAGACAATAAGTCTGATGCCAAGAGATTGGAACTAACTAGAATCAGAATTCAATATGTTCAAAATAACAATGTAATTTCTTTTTCCCTCTTCCCAGGATTTTTGGAAATATGAACCCAATGTCATGAAAATATGGGTAAATGAGGGAGTGAGTATTTGGGAAAGTTTCCTTACATAGACTTGTTGGCATGAGGCACCCCAGTGCATGAGGACAATGCAAGTCCAGATGTATTACTGGTGACTAATAATCATAAAGCTTTTGGAGGCTCCTACTCCTGCCAAGGGTCCCATATGTCACCTGGTGTCAGGACTCAAAGCCAAGAACGCCACACTCCTGACTTTTCTCAGTCTATGAAGACCCAGAAACTCCTGGTCGTACCTTTTATTTAGAGGCCAGTCAATCCTCTCTTTTTCAATTTTTCTTCCATACAAAACATTTAATAATGCATAGGAGACCTTACTTTAAACCCTTATAATATATGCACTATGCATTGCTTTATCTCCTTTCAAGATAGTCACTTTCATTGAAAGTCAAACACCTTTATATCAATTTTGGGTTTATCATATGCATTTGAAAGAAAAAAATGAGAGGCAGAGATAAACAGATTGGAAAACGATTTGTCCTCTATTTTATTTTAACTTTATCTACAAGTGTAAAATCTTGGGGTGGTTAATTTGTTTTTAATTGTCAAGTGTTTCAAGTGTTTTCAGCAGAAGTATATACAGAGATTTGTTTGCCAACATCATTTTATTGACTATGAAGAATGGATGTCTAGTCCATTTAAATCACTGTGTTCCCCATGAGTTTATGTACGTCAGGATCTGGTAGAGTGAATACAGCTAATTTTAGCAGCTGTTTTCTTAATGCTGTTTGGTGAAAGCAGCTCCAGAGGTATAATTGTAGTTCTTGTGTGCTATAAGCAACTGGAAGAAGGCTTTGCCTCTTCCTACCTCATCATTTTCTCTCATCAAGTCCTCAGGAACTGCAGGGCAGGCCACAGCATCCTGCCTAACTGGCATGGACCATAAAGGGCATGTGGTCAAAGGGAAAGAGCAAACAGGGCTGAATCTCCACTGATAAAACTCCAGTATCTGAATCCCTTGTAAGGACTAATAATTACTTGCCTTCAAATTTTCACTAATCCAATACTCTTTCACAGCAAAAGGTCAATCAAGAACATGAACCAAGAATGTATAGAAGAGGAGAAAATCTTTGCTACCTGTATCTCATTTATGGTATTAATTTCCAGGATATACAAAGAACTCAATAAGCTTAACACCAAGAAAAACAAAACAACAATAATAACAACAATAAAAAACAAATAACTCAATCCAAACTTGTTAAAAGAACTCAACAGATTTTTTCAAAAGAAGAAATATAAATGATGAATGAATGTATGAAAAAATGTTTAACATCTCTAGCAATTAGAGAAATGCAAACTTAAAACTCCACTGATAATGAAATATCTTAAAATACCAAAAGTGTTACAAATGGAAGAGAAAATACATATGCACCATTTAGACTTATCTGACCAGCCTCTCCTTATGAAGAATTTTTTTTGCCTTTATATATCTCTTTCCTACTTCAGCTATATGACCTTCATTTTATGAAAATCAGAGTGTTTTCTATGGCCAGAATCTCGCTGTGTATCATACCCTAATTTGACTTTGTATCTAGTGTCACTGTGCATTATACAGTTAGGGATATGGGTTAAGGAACATCAGTCTGGATTCCTGGGGGTCGCTCTAACTGCAGAATGTGGCTTTTTAGTTTTAATCAGCTATTTTTTCCCATTACATGTTGTGTGATAATCCACAGTCTGTGTTGGTTATTGCAGATCCAGAGATGATCAAAACAGTGATCGTTTGTTTTCATAAATCAGCTGTAAGCATTCATTTTTTTAAAATGAGATTTTTTATTAAATTTCTGTTTTAAAATGATTATACTTTCATACACAATTGCTAAAAAATATACAAGGAGGTTTCATATACTATTCTCCTGCATTCTAGCAGTTATATTTTATGAGCACATTGCTTATCTATGAATATAGTCTAGTCCTCTTATTATAGTAATGAGAAATTGTCATTTATACAATGCACAGAACATATTTAGATTTCACCATATATATATTTTGCGTGCCTCATGCATGTGTGCCTATGTATGTCTGCAAATTTTCTACTGTGGATAGATTCATGTAACTATCATCTTAGTCCAGACAAAGTGTTTCTCAAGGCTCTTACTAGTCTTTTAGAGTCCTTATGTTTATCTTGTCTTTTCCTCTTAACAGGGTCTTCATAAAAGCAAATATGGTTTTATTTGGAGGAGCCTAATATATTAATATTTCTTTGTCATTTAGGCATAATATCTGAAAATTCTTTAATTCTGACTTCTGGTTTTTTTTTTGTTTTGTTTTTCTTCTAAAAGTTGTACTTTTATGTTTTACATTTGAATCTATGATCTATGTCACATTGATTGTTAAACAAGATGAGGTTTGGTTTTGTTGTCTCATTTTGTTGACCAGTGTCTGTCTAGTTTCTGCAGCGCCATCTTTAGAAAGACTGTCCTTGCAGCACTTCCAAGCTCATTCTCTGAAGCCAATATCACCCTGATCCTGAAACCAGACAAAGAAAGCAATATCTCTAATGAACATAGATGCAAAAATTCTCAATAAAATTCTGGCAAATTGAATACAAAAACATGTCAAAAAGATTGTGCACCATGATCAAGTGGGATTTATCCCAGGGATGCAAGGTTCATTCAACATATAGAAATAAATAAATTTAATCATCACATCAATAGACTCAAGAATTAAAATCATATGAGCATCTAAATATGTGCAGAAAAAGCATTTGACAAAATACAGCATCGCTTCATGTTCAAAACACTAGAAAAACTAGGGGTAACAAGAACATATTCAATATTATAAAGACTATCTATGTTAAGCCTCAGGCCAACATCATCCCAAATGGAGAAAAATTAAAGGCATTCTCTCTTAAAACTGGAACAAGACAGGGATGTCCTCTTTCACCACTTCTATTCAACATAGTTCTTGAAACACTGGCCAGAGCAATTAGACAGACAAAGAAATTAAAGGGATATATATAGGAAAAGAAGACTTAATTAGCAGTATCTGATGATGATATGATTCAATACCTAGAAGACCCAAAAATCTCCAGCAGAAAGCTACTAGAACTAGTAAATGAATTCAGGAAAGTAGCAGGATATAAAATTAACACCCATAGATCCGAAGCATTTCTATAGTCAGTGACCAATCCTCTGAGAAAGAAAACTACACATTTACAATAATTTTTAAAAAATAAGATACTTGGGAATCAACTTAAAGAAAGAGGTAAAAGATCTACACAAATGAAAACTACAGAACCTTAAAGAAAGAAAATCACAGAAGACTTTAGAAGATAGAAATATCTACCTTGCTCTTGGATAGGCAGAATTGATATTATCAAAATAACCATACCACCAAAAGCATTATACAGATTTAATGCAATTCCAATCAAAATACCAATGACATTCCACACATAAATAAAAAAGGCAACCATGGAATTCATCTGAAAAAATAAGAGACCCAGAATAGCTAAAGCAATCCTTAGCAGGAAGAGTGAAGCAGGTGGCATCACTATACTACAGAGCAATAGTAACAAAACAGCAAGGTATTGGCACCAAAACAGACTGGTAGACCAGTGGTACAGAATAGATGACACAGAGACTAACCCACAAGATTACAATTATCTTACATTAGACAAAGGTGCCAAAAACATGCATTGGAGAAAATATAGCCTCTTCAAAAGATGGTGCTGGGAAAACTGGAAATCCATATGCAACAAAATGAAATTAAACCCTTTATTCTCTTTCATCTGTCTAATTGCTCTGGCCAGTGTTTCAAGAACTATGTAAAATAGAAGTGGTGAAATCGGGCATCCCTGTCTTGTTCCAGTTTTTAGAGGGACTGCTTTCAATTTTTTTCTATTTAGAATCTTGATGGCCTGGGGCTTAGCATAGATAGTTTTTACAACGTTGAGATATTTTCCTGTTATCCCTAGTGTTTCTAGAATTTTGAACATGAAGCAGTGCTGTATTTTATCAAATGCTTTCTCTTCATTTGTTGATATGATCATATGGTTCTTATCTTTAAGTCCTTTGATGTGATAAAATACATTTATTGATTTCTGTATGTTGAACCAACCTAGCATCGCTGGGAGGATCCCCACCTGATCTTGGCACAGTATCTTTTTGATATGTTTTTGTATTCGATGCCAGAATTTTATTGAGAAATTTTGCATCTATATTCATTAGAGATATTGGTCTGAAGTGTTCTTTTTTGATGTGTCTTTGCCTGGTTTTGGAATTAGAGTAATATTGGCTTCATAGAATGGTTTTGGAAGTGCTGCTTCTTTTCTATTTCCTGAAATGAGTTGTAGAGTATTGATATTAGATCTTCTTTAAAGGTCTTGTAGAACTTGGATGTGTATCCATCCAATCCTGGGCTTTTCTTGGTTGGTAGACTTTTGTGGTTTCTGCTATTTTATCACTGGAAATTGATTGGTTTAAATTCTGTATATCATCCTGATTTAAATTTGGACAAATTATATGATTCTAGAAATTTATTTGTGCCTTTGATATTTTCTATTTTATTAGGCTATATATTTTAAAAATAATTTCTAATTTTCTCCTGTATTTCTGCAGTGTCTGTTGTGATATTTCCCTTTTCATAATGTATGTTAGTGATTTGAGTTTTCTCTCCTTCTCTTCATTATAATGTCTAAGTTTCTGTCAATTTTATTTGTTTTTTCAAAGAACAAACTTTTTGTTCTGTCAATTTTTTCAATTGTTTCTTTTGATTCAATTTCATTTATTTCAGCTCTGATTTTAATTATATCCTGTCTTCTGATGCTTTTGGTGTTGATTTGTTCTTCTTGTTCTAAGGCTTTGAGATGTTGTTAACTCACTTATTTGTTGACTTTTTCTTTTCTTAAGGAATAAACTCCATGCAATGAGCTTTCATCTTAGAACTGCTTTCATAGTGTCCCAGAGATTTTGATATGTTGTATCTGTGTTCTCATTCACCTCTAAACACTTTTTAATCTTCTCCTGATGTTTTCTGTAACACATTGTTTATTCAATAGCATATTGTTTAGTTTCCAGGTGTTGGAGTGGATTATATTTCTTATTTTATCATTGATTTCTAATTTCATTCCATTATAATCTGATAAATTCAGGGTAATATCTTCACTTTTTATGTTTTCTAAGAGTTTCTTTGGGGCATATTATATGGTCTATTTTAGAGAAGGATCCATGTGCTATTGAGAAGAAAGTATGCTCTCTTGTAAAAGATTAAAATATTTTATATATATCAGTTAAGTCTAAGTCATTGATTGTATTATTGAGTTCTAGAGTTTGTTTGTTCATCCTTTGTTTGGAAATCTATCTATTGATAAAAGAGGTGTGTTAAAGTCACCCCAAATTATTATTTTGTGGTTTATTTGACTCTTGAACTTGAGAAGAATTTGATGAATCTAGCTGCACCATTGTTTGGGGCATATATATTTATGATTGTTATGTTTTTGGTGTATGGTTCCCTTGAGCAGTATGTAATGTCCATCTTTATCCTTTTTGATTAACTTTGGCTTCAAGTCTACTTTATTTGTATGAGGATGGAAACCTCTGCTTGCTCCCACAGATCATGTGAGTGGTATGATTTTTCCCAACTTTCCCCCTTCAGTCTATTGATGGCTTTTTCAATGAGATGAATCTCTTAGAGGCAGCATATAATTGAGTCTCTTTTTATAATCCAATCTGCCAGTCTATGTCTTTTGATTGGTGAGTTTAGGCCATTAATATTCAGGGTAATTATTGAGACATAATTTGTATTTCTATCCATTTTTGTCCTTTAGTATAATACCTCCATTTTCTGATTTTTATTGTTGTTTTTCAATTCCTCTTCATGAGATATTTTACCAAAGATGTTCTGTAGTAAAGACTTTTGAGTTGTAAAATCTTTTAACTTGTGTTTATCATGGAAGATTTTACTTTCATCATCAAATCTAAAGATTAGTTTTTCTGGATATAAGATTCTTGGTTGGCATCCATTTTTTTTCAGAGCTTGATATATGTTGTTACAGGACCTTATAACTTTCAAGGTCTGGGTTGAAAACTCTGCACATATTCTAATCGGTTTCCACCTATATTAAACTGATTCCTTTCTCTCATGACTTTTAATATTCTCTCCTTATTCTCTATATGAGACATTTTCATTATAATGTGTCTTAGTGTGTATCTGTTATAATTTTGTACATTTGGAATCCTGTAAACCTTTTGAATTTGGTTTTCGAATTCATTCTTCATATTTGGAAATTTTTTCTGATATTATTTCATTGAACAGATACCTCATACCTTTGGTTTGGAACTCCACTTCTTCCTCTATCTCAATATCTCTTAAATTTGGTATTTTTATGCTATCCCATATTTCTTATATGTTCTTCTCATGGTTTCTTACCATGAGAAGGATAGGAAGTACCTTTGGGTAGACAATTAAGTGGGAAGACAGTAGAGTACATAAAAAAACCACACAGATATATCAAGAAAAGTGATGAAGGGAGACCCTCATTGCTATACAAAATTACATATAAGAGGTTGTGAGAGGAATGGGAAAATAAACAAGGAGAGAAATAAATTATAGTAAATGGGGTAGAGAGAGAAACTGTAAGGGAAGGGGAGGCGGGATAGTAGGGGATAGGAAAGGTAGCAGAATAAAACAATTACTAATGGGGAATTATGTAAAAATGTGGATGTGTAACCGATGTGATTCTGCAATCTGCATTTGGGGTAAAAATTGGGAGTTCATAACCCACTTCAATCTAATGTATGAAATATGATATGTCAAGAGCTCTGTAATGTTGTGAACAACCAATAAAAAATATATAAAAGAGAAAAAAGAAAAAAAAGTAAAAAAATGTTAAAATAGCTGAACCTGGTGGGAAAAAAGAAAAAAGATTTAAAATTTTTAAATTAAATAGTATTAAAATAATATACAACATAATGTAATGTATTATTCAGACGTCCAAGACCTCAAAATACTAATTCATTCAAAGTATTTGTTTTCACATATATTGGGGATGTGACTGCAGGAGAAAGGAGAAGGAGCAGGAAAGAGAGGTAGAGGGAGAGAGAGACGGAGAGGGAGAGGGAGAGGGAGAGGGAGAGGGAGAGGGAGAGAGAGAGAGAGAGAGAGAGAGAGAGAGAGAGAGAGAGAGAGAAATATTGAAGAGAGACACAGGGCTTATTTTGGTTGTTTATCAGTATCTTTCCTGCTTCCGTTCTCATTCCGTTCTCATCCAATAGGTGGGGTCCTCTGTTGTTAGCTGGTATCTCTGCCCTCAGGATGGTGAAAGTAACCAGGGTGTCATTGTGCAGAGTTAGCAGCTGCTGGGGAGAGTGGGGAGTTAGAAACTGAGTACCAGAAAGATGGTGATAAAGGTGACCCAAGATAGAGGCTCCTGCTTTCAGCGGTGGGGTGTCTGTTGTGGTGGAGGAAGCCTGGCAATGGTTTTGGATGATGAGTTCAGCAGCAAGCTCTGTGGATGGCAGTGTCAGCTGATTTCAGAGCCTGTGAAAATTTCCTAGGTGCTGGCAGGCACTGTGCATAGGTGATTATGTCAGCTGCTACAGAGGCCCAAGATAGCAGTGACCAGGGGATTTCCCACATTGGTAGATGAGGGTCCACACAGGGGTGGCAGACTGAGTTCTTACTCATGGGAAGATCCAGGTATCCTCCATGGAAGCAGCATCTGTGATTTATGCTCGAGTTGGTGGCCAAAAGTTCTTTATGGGTGCTGCTGCCACTGCCATGGATGGTCTTACTCAGGTATCCAGTAGTCTTGCTTGGGCTAGTATTTGGGAGACCTACTCTGATGCTCAGTCCTGGAGCCCTGGACAGGCAAGATACTTCCTGCATGGGGTGGGAATATTGCTGGCAGAGAAGCCATATTCTCACAACTTGAACCCCATGTCACTGAGCAATGCAGAATTCTACCTCCCTCTGGCCCGCCATCTTGGAACCCCCCTTAATCATCCACACTTCACTCACTGCTGTAATTTGTTCGCTTATGGCTCTCTCTCTCTCTCTCTCTCTCTCTCTCTCTCTCTCTCTCTCTCTCTCTCTCTCTCTCTCTCTCTCTCTTCTTTGATCTGAGAGATGAGTCTCACTCACCTTAGTGTCTCTGACTCTCCTGGCACAAAGACAACTGCCTCATGGCATGTGATGGAAGCAAGAAGTAGCCATTGTTCAACAGATAATTTTGACAGTGTGTGGATCTGTGCTGGTCCTACTTTTTGCTGCATGTGTAGCAGAAAGAGGGTAAAATGGCACAGATTTAAATATTCTGTGTTTTCTCTACTCAGAAACTTTGGGTCCTACTACACAGGCATAATCACTAGCACATTCTGGTACACAGAGTAAGGATGCCACACTATCTTCATTCACACTGAGTAAAAGAGGGGCTGGCAGGGGCATTACCACAGGGCCAGCTACAGCCAGAGACATTTAATGTGGATTCCCTCAACAATTCACAAGATTTCTTTGTGAAAATAAAGTGAAGAGCATCAGAGATTTAGATGTCTTTCATCCACTTTTTCTTATATTTACTATGCGGACTAGCATTTCTTTTTCTCTTTTAAATAACAACTTTGTTAAGATATCTTTAACATTATAAAAATAGAGTTATAAAATATGTAGTTTTTTGTGATATAAATGGCTTTCATTTAGCATTTTGTTTTCAAATAAAATATATATAAGTACCTCAGATTTTATGACCAAATAATATTTCATTGTATTTATATATCTAAATTTGGTTATCCATTCATCATTGATGGACATTTGAGTGATTTCCACCTTTTGGTCATTGTGAATAGTGATATTATGAATAACATTGTGAAACTTGTTTGTGAACTCTAGTTTTCAATTTTTTCTGGTGTATACTCAGGAGTGAAATTTCTGGCTTATACAATAAACCTGTGTTTCACTTAATAAAGAACCACCAAAAATATTTTCTATAATAGTTGTACCATTTTGCTTTCTCACCAAAAATGTATGAGAGTTCCAATTACTTCATGTCTTTTCTAAGACTTTATGTTTTCACCTCTAATTTTAGACATTGTAGTGAATGTAAGATGAAAACTCCTGTGGTTTTCATTTGTATCTTTCTATTGGTTACTAGTACTGAGAAATGTTAGTTATTTTTTTATTTGTTCTGTTTAGGTGTACATGACAGGAGAGTATATTTTCACATATTTATACAAAAATAGAGAACATTTTATTCTAATAAGAATCCCAGTCTTGAGGATGAACAGGATGTGGAAATTCACTGTGGTGTATTTATCTGTGTAAATAGGAAAGTTAAGACAGATCCACTACTTTAAAGAAATATATATCCATGGGCTTGGATAGTGGATCAGTTGTAGAGCAATTGCCTGGCATGTGTGAGGCACTGGATTAAATTCTCAGAACCACATATAAGCAAATAAATAAAGGTCCATCCATAACTAATAAAAATATTTTCTAAAAAATATCTATCCATCTCTTTTGCCCATGTATACCAAAAGCACTTGTCTTTCCATTTTGAGGCTTAAGAATCTTTCTATAGTCTTCACAGAAACCCTTTTTAGATTATGATTTAAAACAGGTTTTACCTATTCTATAGATGTCTTTACACTTTCTTGATATTTTCCTTTGAAGCATAAAGTTTTTAGTTTTTTGCAATTTATTCCTTTCATGGAAGCTACTATTATACCTCAACCATTCAAATGAATGAACTAGATTTCAAAATCTTAAATGTATTAGCCTCAAAGCTGTAAAGTTCATAAAAGAAAAGCAATTGACAGAAAATTCATGTAATATGATGCCATTTATAAAAATGTTAAAAACTCAACATGTCACGGAAACTTACATTTGAATGATGTGTGATTTATGTGTTTTCCTTTTATTGTTTGTGCTTTAAGTATCAAATCTCAGACTCCATTGAGGTCATATGGACTTACACAGTTGAATTGTTTTAATTTCCTGTCAAGAATTGCATAGCTTTAACTCTTATACTTAGGTATTTCAACAATTTTAAGTTAAACTCTACATACAGAGCCAGGTAAGAACAACACTTTATTGTTTTGCATGTAGCTATTCAGTTGTTTCAGTTTCATTTTTTGAAGAGTGTCTGCCCAATTCAGTGGTAATGGTACCTTTTTCAAAATTCCACAGGTCATAGACAGGTGGATTTCTTTCTGAACTCCAAATCATATTCCATTTATCTACATGTTACCCATCTGCCATGACCAATAATTCCGTGTTTCACTTAATAAAGAACCACCAAAACTCTTTTCTATAACAGTTATACCATTTTTTCTTTATCACCAAAATATATTTTTGCTTTGTGTTAAGTTTTTAAATCAAGAAATGTGAATCCTTCACTTTATTTTTGATTTTCAAGATCATTATGGCTATTTGGGGGTCCCTTTAAATTCAATTTAAATTTTAAATCAATTTGTCAATTTCTACAAAAAAGTCAGCTAAGATTCTCTTACAAAGGTCATTCTAACCTGCAAATTGATTTTAAGAGTACTGTCATTTTGCTGATATTAAGTTTTCTGATCCATGAACCTAGCGTGTTTTGTGATAGTCATGTAGATCCTCTTTAATTTATTTCAACAGTGCTTTTTGTTATTATTGTACCTGTTTTTCACTGTTTTGTTTTTTTAAAAATATTTTTATAATAGATGGACACAATATATTTTATTTTTATGTAGTGCTGAGGATCAAACCCAGTACTTTACACGTGCTAGGCTAGCACTCTACTAACTGAGCTACAGCCCCAGACCTGTTTTGCACTTTTGTCAGTTTCATTCCTAAGTATTTGTTCTTTTCATTGATTTCATAAATTGAATTTTCTTTATTTCTTAATTTCCCTTTTATCACAGTGTATAGAAACATAGTTTCCTTTTGTATACTGATCTTCTATCCTTCAGTTCTCATTCTCAGACAAAATTGAGAATCACTGATATCAATAATTTCTTAACATTATGAAGGATTTATACAGTCCAGAGTAATCCTGGTTGACCCCAGGATTCCTGTTACAAAAAAACTACTTATTTTACATTTCAGTAATAACTATTTCTGACTCTTATTTCCCACTTCTTCTCATCCTTCAAATTCTAGTGCAATATACAAACTCTTCCAAGGAGTTCACCCCATCTAATGCAAGACTCATTCATTCCTCCATTTTGTTATTGGTTACTGCAAACTGTTTAGATCATCTATGTTAATATTTTGTTATTATAACATCCCATTCATAGGACTATATTTAAACCAGTTTGACTCTGGTTTAAATTTAGTTTTCTAAATGTGGTGCTGAGACTTTAACCCAGTGCCTCAAACAGGCTATGCAAGCACTGTACCACCGAGCCACAACCAAAGCTCCTGGAGGCCTATTTTTTTTTCTGTACATCATCCCCCTTAACTACATCACCCTATTTTTGCCTTTCATAAACTCCCAGTGGTGACTTGTAAGTGGACCTCACCCATGCAAACCATTCAGTAAATATTTAAGAAGTGACTTGAATTAGATATAGATTTTTTTGCTCTTTTTAATTTTAAAATTTTACAAATGATATTTCTCTCCCTTTTTCTCTCTGTGTGTGTTTTTGTGTGTGTGCACATGCACACACGTGTTTCTCAGGATAAAGAAAATATTTGCAAACTATTTGAAATTTAAAAATTGTAATTTGTTACATTTATGGATCAATGTGGAGTCACTACTATGAAAAATGTAAAGTTGTCACTGAGTCATAAAAATTAATGTCTTATATGGCTTATTTCTAGGGATTGTTAATTTAATATGCAAATCCTCCCCATCTGTTAGTTTTCCATTTGGGAAACAAGAGGAGAGATACGGTTATCATTTTTTTTGAGGATTCAGGGCAGCCATGTAGCTATGCTTCATGTATGTACATATAGGGAACTTAGATCTGATAGAAAATAAGTCTCTAGTACACCTAGAACAACCAAAGAACCACCAAAAATGTTTTCTATAATAGTTATACAATTTTGCTTTCTCACCAAAAATGTATGAGAGTTCCAATTACTTCACATCTTTTCTAAGACTTTATGTTTCCACCTCTAATTTTAGACATTATATTGGACGTAAGATGGCACCTCATGTGGTTTTGATTTGTTTCTTCCTATTGGTTACTAGTACTGAGAAATATTAGTTACTTTTTTATTTATTATTTTTAGGTATACATGGCAGGAGAGTATATTTTGACATATTTATACAAAATGGAGTACATATTATTCTAAATAGAATCCCAGTCTTGTGGATGAACATTATGTGGAAATTCACTGTGATGTATTCATCTATGTACATAGGAAAGTTAAGACAGATCCACTATTTTAAAGAAATATCTATCCATGGGCTGGGATTGTGGCTCAGTGGTAAAGCACTTGCCTGGCATGTGTGAAGCACTGGGTTAAATTCTCCTCACCACATAGAAGCAAATATATAAAAGTCCATTCATAACAAATAAATATGTTTTAAAAAAATATATCCACATCTTTTGCCCATGTATACCCCAAGTATTTTTCTTTTCATTTTGAGGTTTAAAGATCTTCACAAAGATCCTTATTAGATTATGATGTTCAACAGGTTTCTCCTATTCTATAGATCTCTTTTCACTTTCTTGATATTGTCATTTGAAGCACAAAGTTTTTAGTTTTTTTGCAATTTATTTCTTTCATGGAAGCTACTATATACCTCAACCATTTAAATAAATGAACTAGATTTCAAAATCTTAAATGTATTAATCTCAAAGCTGTAAAGTTCATAAAATAAAAGCAATTGATAGAAGATGCATGAAATATGATGCTACATATAAAAATGTTAAAAACTCAACATGTCAGGCTGGGGATGTGGCTCAAGCGGTAGCGTGCCATGCCTGGCATGCGTGCGGCCCGGGTTCGATCCTCAGCACCACATACCAACAAAGATGTTGTGTCCGCCAAGAACTAAAAAATAAATATTAAAAATTCTCTCTCTCTCTCTCTCTCTCTCTCTCTCTCTCTCTCTCTCTCTCTCTCTCTCCCCTCTCTCACTCTCTCTTTAAAAAAAAAAAACTCAACATGTCACGGAAACTTACATTTAAATGATGTCTGATTTATGTGTTTTACTTTTATTGTTTGTGCTTTAAGTATCAAACATCAGAGTTCATTGAGACCATATGGACTTACACAGTTGTAATTTTCTGTCAATAACTGCATAGATTTAACCTTTATGCTAGGTGTTTCAACCATTTTGAGTTAAGTTCTACATACAGGGTCAGATAAGGACAACACTTTATTGTTTTGCATGTAGTTATTCAGTTGTTCCAGTTTTTTTTTTTTTTTTTTTTTTGAAGAGTTTCTACCCTATTCAATTGCAATGGCACCTTTCTTAAAATTCCACAGGTCATAGACAGGTGGGTTTCTTTCAGAACTTCAAATCATGTTCCACTTATCTATATGTTGCCCATTTACCAGGACCAATAATTCTGTGTTTCACTTAATAAAGAGCCACCAAAACTTTTTTCTATAATAGATCTACCATTTTTCTTTATCACCAAAAATGTATTTTTGCTTTGTGTTAAGTTTTGAAATCAAAAAATGTGAATCCTACACTTTATTCTTGTTTTTCAAATAATTTTGGCTATTTGGGGTTCCTTTAAATTCAATTTAAATTTTAAATCTTTTTGTCAATTTCTACAAAGAAGTCAGCTAAGATTCTCTTACAAAGGTCATTCTAACCTGCAAATTGATTTCAGGAGTACTGTCATTTTGCTGATATTAAGTTTTCTGATCCATGAACCTAGCGTGTTTTGTGATAGTCATGTAGATCCTCTTTAATTTATTTCAACAGTGTTTTATAGTTATTATTGTTCCTGTTTTTCACTTTTTGGTTCTTTAACATATTTTTATAACAGATGGATACAATATATTTTATTTTTATGTAGTGCTGATGATCAAACCCAGTATTTTACACATGCTAGGCTAGCACTCTACTAATTGAGCTACAGCCCCAGACATTTTTTGCACTTTTGTCAATTTGATTCCTAAGTACTTTTTCTTTTCAATGATATCATACATTGAATTATTTTCTTCATTTCTTAATTTCCCTTTTGGACTTTTTATCACAGTGTATAGAAACACAGTTTGTTTTTGTATACCTAGCATGTATCCTTCAGTTATCATTCTCAGACAAAATTGAGAATCATTGATGTCAATAATTTCTTAACATTATGAAGGATTTATATAGTCCAGGGTAATCCTGACTGACCCCCAGGAATTCTGTTACAGTAAAACTACTTCTGTTACATTTTAATAATAACTCTTTCTGACTCTTATTCCCCCTCTTCTTCTCATCCTTCAAATTCTAGTTCAATATACAAACTCTTCCAAGGTGTCCACCCAATCTAATGCAAGACTCATTTTGTTATTGGTTACTGAAAACTGTTTTCATCATCTAAGTTAATATTTTGTTATTAAGGCTTCCCATTTGTAGGCCTATATTTTATCTTTTTTAATCTTAGTTTTCTAAATGTGGTGCTGACACTTGAACCCAAAGCCTCAAACAGGCTATGCAAGCCCTCTACCATTGAGCCACAACCACAGCCCCTGGATACCTATTTTTTATGTATCTTAGTACATCATCCCACTTAACCACGTCACCTTATTTATGCCTTTCATAAAATTCCAGTGGTGACTTGTAGGGAACCTCACCCATGGCAAGCATTCAGTAAACATTTAAGTAGAGACTTGTCATTGAATTATATTTCATTGCTGTCATTTTTTTGCTCTTTTTTAATTTTAAAATTTTACATATAACATTTTTCTCCCTCTTTATGTGTGTGTGTGTGTGCGTGTGTGTGTGTGTTCGTTCACACACGTGTTTCTCAGTATGCAGAAAATATTTGCAAACTATTTAAAATTTAAAAATAGTAATTTGTTACATTTATGGAAAAATGTGGAATTTCTTTTGTGAAAAATAAAAAGTTGTCATTGAGTCATAAAAAGCAAGGTCTTATAGGGCTTATTTCTAGAAATTATTCATTTAATATGCAAAATCTCCCTTATCTATTAGTTTTCCATATACGAAATGAGAGGAGAGATATGGTTATCATTTTCTTTGAGGATTCAGGGCAGCCATGTAGCTATGCTTCATGTATGTACATATAAAAAACTTAGATCTGATAGAAAATAAGTCTCTAATACACTAGGATGGGGTAGGTACTTTATGCAAGTTGCTAGTCTTTCTCAGCTGGAATTTCTCAATCTCCATTGACAGTTTTCTTCTCTTCCTTCTCCTTAAATTAGAAGATTACTCTGATGGAGGTACCCTGACAGTAAAGAAATGCCTTGGTGAGAATAGGGCAAAAGTGCTCCTCAAAACTCTGTAGGACTCAAATGTTCCCCATTTGCACTTCTCTTGGAAGTAAAGACAAAGAGGAGCCTTGGAGGTGGGTAAGTATAATATTCCCTGAAGGTCTTTTCCATCTTTACACTGCATTAGTTCAATCAAGAGGCATGACTGGACTCTTTTAGAAGGGAAGGACTTCTCACATACTTCAAATTATAAACTTACTCAGTGTTTTCTGTGTAACCCATGCATGAAAGAACATCCATGAAGTTCACTTTATTTAGCTTTACAAAGAGTTTGACTCTGGTGTAAATTTTTTAAATTCTTCCATTTTACTTAATTTTTTTCTTGTGGTACCAGTGAACTCAGGGCCTCACGGTTGCTAGTAAAGTGCTCAACGACTGAGTCTAATCCCCAGCTCTCTTGCTACAAATTCAAATTAAAACACACACACACACACACACACACACACACACACACACACACGCACAAGCCAACATGATTTTATCTCAGGCATGACAGTGAATAGATGCTCATTAAAGATTTTTTTGAATAGATGGATGTATATATAATTTCACTATCCAATCTTGACACAGCTTATAAAATAAATGGAAGGAATTCCAGACATACAAGGCTAAAAGTAGTTTTCATATGTTGGTACAGCTTTATTTTCTGAAATTTACCTTTTCTAATTCTTTTTGTTTTGGTGCTTCATTTACTACTTTTAAGTATGTTAGTTTTCAGATTCCTCTTAAATTCAGCAGGGAATCATTACTTCAGCCATAAAAACCAATGTTCTAAAGATTGTGTCAAGAGAAAATTCTGTGGGCTGGAGATATGGCTCAAGCGGTAGCATGCTTGCCTGGCATGCGTGCGGCCCGGGTTCGATCCTCAGCACCACATACAAACAAAGATGTTGTGTCCGCCGAAAACTAAAAAATAAATATTAAAAATTCTCTCTCTCTCTCTCTCTCTCTCTCTCTCTCTCTCTCTCTCTCTCTCTCTCCCTCTCACTCTCTCTTTAAAAAAAAAGAGAAAAGTCTGTAAAGTATAATCTGAATCTCCCTAAAGATTTATGCTCTGTTTTTAAAGAAGGATGTATGTCAGAACAAAAAGGTATCTCTGGAGTGTAAAATTATTTGCTTTGTAAATAAAAAATTGAATTGAAGATAAATTCATGCTGCTCTTGAGTTACTAGTGATGCTAGACATTCTCTACACTTGGTCAGTGTCTCTACACAGTACTCTGTGTTGTGTAACGGAAATGAGGTGACCACTTCATTACCAAACATGAAGACTCACCCTCTCTACTTCCCTTGGGACTCTCTCCACCCCTCTCCATACCCTCACCTCTTTATTCCTTCCTTTACAAATTCATGAACACTGAATCAAGAACTATAAAGGTCTATGAGTATAAATTTTGTATCATCTACTCTTTCTTTCAAAACACCCTTTACTTCCCATGACTCTGATGTTAAGCAAAAAATTCTAATTTTACACCCCATAAATACCCTCTAGTGTCATTATTTACATATATCTTGTTGATAAATAATAAAGAAAGGTCATTATGTATTTATCTTAATATGTTTAGAGTGTCAATAACCATTATATGTCTTCTTTTAATGGGATTTCTAAAGATATTTCTCTAATACTCTGAATGACTGTAGACATATATACAATGCTGCTTGAATTCCTGCAAGTAAGTTAAAATAGTGAAGTTATATGTAAACTACTTTATTCTTGGAAGAGTCAGAGAACATCAGGTATATGGGTTCTTGAAAATTCTTAGAGATTTACCCAGAATAACATCTACATTTTGGACAAACACGGATATAGTCATTGAAAGATAAAATCTCTCCTCAACACTCTCCTCAGAGCCTTAGCTGCATTCTTATTCTGGAGAGTATAAATCAGAGGATTTAGTGTGAGAGTAATGATGCTATAGAACACAGAACCAACTTTGTCTTGCAGTGGAATGCACTGGGATCTGGTCCTCATGTATGAGAAGATGAAGGAACCAAACTAGAGAGAGACCACAGTGAGATGGGAGCTTCAAGTGGCAAAGGCATTTCTTTTACTCCCAGCTGAATGCATCTCAATGACACTGTGCAGGATGAAGCCATAGGATGTAGAAACCAGGATTATGGGGAGGAGAGGAAGCATGGTGGTTCTTATGTACATTGTCGACTCATAGACACTGACATAAACACATACCAACTTCACGAAAGCTTGATACTCACAGTACAAGTGGTGTATTTTCCGAATCTCACAGAAAAGAAAGTACATCAAGATGAAAGTGTGAATTAGAAAATTCAGAAATGCCCCAACCATGAGGTGAGGGCCATCGTCAGTGCCATCTTCCTGCTCATAAGCACAGTGTAACGCAAAGAATTACAGATGGCAACATACCTGTCATAGGACATTAGAGCTAGCAGAAGACACTCAGAACCACTCAGAGACAAATGGAAGAAGTGCTGGGTGGCACATCCCAGGAAGGAGATGGACTTCCTGCCAGACAGGTAGTTGGTGGCAATCTTGGGGATGCTTGTGCAGACTTGCATTATGTCCATGAGGGAGAGCTGGCTGAACAGGAAGTACATGGGTGTGTGATCCACACAGATGAGGAGGATGGTGAGGATGTTGCCACTCAGTGCAACAAGGAAGACCACCATGGTCAGGCAGAAAAGAAAAAGGTGGGTCAAGGAGTCATCAAAGAGCCCTTCAAGGATAAAGTCTGATTTCTCAGCTACATGCTCCCTTCTCAGTCTCTAGGGAAACAAAGAGTGGAGACAAAGTGTGATGCCAGAAATATGGGATCCTGTGTACAAAATGTTAAGCACTTTGAACCAATAAAACATTTTTGAAGAGATTTTTCTCTATTTGTAATTATCCAGCAGCTGAAATTATTGAAAAATTTTTTTCAAAGCAAGAGAAACCTAAAATTTGTTATTACAATCATAGTCATTTGAAATTCCAAGACTCTATTAATGGCCAAAATTTATGACTCTTCTTACTAAATATAGGCATATGTGTGTGTGTAATCATAAGTGTGATTTGTGTTAGTGTCTGTCTGTGTTTGTATGGTTGGTGGATTATGTTGCTTATTTTACCAGGCAGGTTCTATTAAGAGCATCTGAACCACTAAGACATTTGTATTAATACATGCAATTGTAAAGGGTGGCGATACAGAACTTTGGCCTTATTTCTTTGTGGAAGCTGGTTAAGGACTTGGTGTACTTCTGTCATGTTTAAGTCTGATGTGGAAACTTTAATCCTACAGGACAAGCAGTAGAAAAGAAAGATAGTACAAAGTAAGGCAGATAAGAGAAAGACAAAATACAAAAGCATAAGCTGTGACCCCACAAGAGAACACAAACAAACAAAAAAGAGTCAGTTCTGCTTGCCTATAGAATTAGGCACTGGGGGGATTCCAACATGGCGGCGGGCGCGGAGAGATCAAGTCTCTGACCTCTTAAGCTGTGCAGGCATAGGGAGTCGTAAACAGCCTAATTCTGGTTGCTCAGGATCACTAGGCAAAGCTGAGCTGACGTGGATCTGGGACGAGCAGTCTGGGCCTCTCAGAACACACACTGAGCCTGGATCGGCTGAATTCAAGCTTCCGTTCGCCTGCTTCCCGCAGACAAACAGCTGTGACTCAGCACTAATCCATCCGGCTGAAACAACTGGTCAGCCCTTCTGATCCTACGGAGGTAAATGCCAACGGAGCCTTCATAGGTAGTGGCCACAGGTTTGAAACGGGGCTTGGGAGAGACAGTAAGGACCCACCCATTGCATTGGTCACCCGGCAAAGGGAAACGAACTGTCACCATTTGCAAGAGATACCACCATGGCAGACAACTGACGTCATCAGACTGAGGCGGAGGAGATAACTTCATTGAAACCGGCGGCTACAGGTGTGTAATTCCCTAGCCTTCCCTCTCCACACATCGGGGAAACCTTAAGGGCCAATCCCAGCTCTCCTGTATGGGCCTCTCCCAGCTCTCCCGTGAGCACGGTAGCCAGACCGAGGGAATTAGAGGTGGTGCGGGACCTGCGGCGCGGGACTACCGCTCCCACCAGTGCTGACAGCTGAGGTCTCTTGCACCAGCTACCGGGGGTGTGGCTACCAGAGGGGCAGTAAAATTCGCTGAGGATTCTCAGCCCCAAGCTCTACAAACTTAGGGTCTGAGGGATTGGCAAACTGGAAGAGTGTGCCCAGTCATTCATGACAACAGGGCTCTCTGGAGCAGCAGACCTGGCGTGTACCCAGTATTGTGGTGAGCGGCACCTGTGAGAGGGGCCTGGCTAGAGGAAAAGTGGGGAGGTGTCTAGACACAAGAGGACGCCCTAGGCACCCAGGATTGGAGACTCGCCCAGTCTGGGAGGAGGAGCTGCTGCACAGTGATTGGTTTCCGCATATTGATAGGAGAAACTTGGCCTGGTGGTCACAGCGCCACCTACTGGAAGAGAAGTTAATCAAACTCTATAACTGCATTTATTAGTTTTTTGTTGTTGTTGTTGTTGTTGTTGTTTTTTCTTTTTCTTTTTAATTTTGATTTCGGGTTTTCCTTCATTTTCATTTTTATTTCTTGTTTTTTTTTTTAATTTTTTTTTACAATTTTTTTTAATTTTTTTTCTTCCAATTTTAATTTTAATTTTTTTATTATTTAAATTTTTTTTTCTTTTTTTATTTCCTATTTTTTCTTCTTTTGTCTTTTCATTTCTTTTCAATTATCTTATCCCCCCTTCCTTGAATTCTACCTGCTTACTCTCATTCTCTTTAGTGACATTTTCCCTTCCCTTCTAATACCTTTCCTCCCAAGCATCAAATAAATTTAGAGGAGTAAACAGTAACTCAGCAGTGAAACAGAACAAGAAGTAACATGAGCAGCTTCAAAAAGCAAGGAAGAAAAGGAGTACAAACAATGCAGGATAGCCTAAATATTCAGGAAGACCTAGAGTCATCAGAAAAATGGTCATATAAAGAACTCAAGGAAAACCTTAGACAGATGGAATGGAACCTTAGAGAGGATATGAGACAGCAAATTCAAGCAGCGAAAGAACACATTGAGAATGTATTACACAAACAGATAAAAGAAGAAGTTAAGCACCTTTATCAGGAGATAGAGATTATAAAAAAGAATCAAACCATAATCATAGAAATGAAGGAAACTATAAACCAAATTAAAAACTCAATTGAGAGTATCACTAACAGAGTTGAGCAAGTAGAAGCCAGAACGTCAGATAATGAAGACAAAATATTTCATCTTGTAAAGAGTCTAGCCAACTCAGAAAGGCTGGTAAAAAATCACGAGAAAAACATCCAAGAGTTATGGGATAACATAAAAAAACCAAACTTACGAGTCATCGGGATAGAAGAAGGTACAGAGATTCAAACCAAGGGAATGAGTAACCTGCTGAATGAAATAATTACAGAAAACTTTCCAGAAATAAAAAAGGAAACAGATATACAAATTGAAGATGCATACAGGACACCGAGCACACAAAATCACAGTAGGCCAACGCCAAGACACATTGTTTTTTTTTTTTTTTTAAGAGAGAGCGAGAGAGAGGGGGACAGAGAGAGAGAGAGAGAGAGAGAGAGAGAGAGAGAGAGAATTTTCACATTTATTTATTCTTAGTTCTCGGAGGACACAACATCTTTGTTGGTATGTGGTGCTGCTGAGGATCGAACCCGGGCCACGCGCATGCCAGGCGAGCGCGCTACCGCTTGAGCCACATCCCCAGCCCCCCCAAGACACATTGTTATGAAGATATCCAATTTACAGAACAAAGAGAAAATATTAAAAGCTACAAGAGAAAGTAGACAGATTACATTCAGGGGTAAACCAATAAGGTTAACAACAGATTTTTCATCACAGACACTGAAAGCAAGAAGGTCATGGAACAATGTATTTCAAACACTGAAAGACAATGGATGCGAACCAAGAATTCTGTATCCAGCAAAATTAAGCTTCAGATATGACAACAAAATAAAAATCTTTCATGATAAACAAAAGTTAAAAGAATTTGCAGCCAGAAAACCAGCATTGCAAAGCATTTTGAGCAAAACACTGCACGAGGAAGAAATGAAAAACAATAACCAAAATCATCAGAGGAAAGTGCCTCGGTAAAGACAGAGGGCGAGGGGGAAAATAATCATGGAGAAACAAACTAATTTTTTTTTTTAAAAAAAGGATAAATAATCAAACATGGCTGGCAGTACAAACCATATATCAATAGTAACACTGAATGTTAATGGCTTAAACTCTCCAATAAAGCGACATAGGCTGATATCATGGATTAAAAAAACAAATCCAACAATATGCTGCATCCAGGAGACACATCTGATTGGAAAAGACATACACAGGCTGAAGGTAAAAGGATGGGAAAAAATATACCATGCACACGGTCCTCGTAAGCAAGCAGGGGTGGCCATCCTCATATCGAATATAATCGACTTCAAGACTAAGTTAATCAAAAGGGATAAAGAAGGACATTATATACTGTTAAAAGGAACCATTCACCAACAAGACATAACAATTATCAATATTTATGCACCAAATAATGGCGCTGCGACATTCATAAAACAAATTCTCCTCAAGTTCAAGAATCAAATAGACCACAACACAATAATTATGGGTGACTTCAACACACCTCTTTCACCATTGGACAGATCCTCCAAACAAAAGTTGAATAAGAAAACTATAGAACTCAATACCACAATCAATAACTTAGACTTAACTGACATATATAGAATATATCAACCATCATCAAATGGATATACTTTTTTCTCAGCAGCACATGGATCCTTCTCAAAAATAGACCATATATTATGCCACAGGGCAACCCTCAGTAAATATAAAGGGGTGGAGATAATACCATGCATTTTATCTGATCATAATGGAATGAAACTGGAAATCAATGATAAAAGAAGGAAGGAAAAATCCTACATCACATGGAAAATGAACAATATGTTACTGAATGATCAATGGGTTACAGAAGACATAAAGGAGGAAATCAAAAAATTCTTAGAGATAAATGAAAATACAGACACAACATATCGGAATCTATGGGACACAATGAAAGCAGTTTTAAGAGGAAAATTCATTGCCTGGTGGTCATTCCTCAAAAAAAGAAAAAAACAACAAATAAATGAGCTCACACTTCATCTCAAAGCCCAAGAAAAGGAAGAGCAAAACAACAGCAAATGTAGCAGAAGGCAAGAAATAATTAAAATCAGAGAGGAAATTAATGAAATTGAAACAAAAGAAACTATTAAAAAAATTAACAAAACTAAAAGTTGGTTCTTTGAAAAAATAAATAAGATCGACAGAACTTTAGCCATGCTAACAAAGAGAAGAAGAGAGAGAACTCAGATTACTAACATACGGGATGAAAAAGGCAATATCACAACAGATGCTACAGAAATACAGAAGACAATTAGAAATTATTTTGAAAACCTATATTCCAATAAAATAGAAGATAGTGAAGACATCGATAAATTTCTTAAGTCATATGATTTGCCCAGACTGAGTCAGGAGGATACACACAATTTGAACAGACCAATATCAATGGATGAAATTGAAGAAGCCATCAAAAGACTACCAACCAAGAAAAGCCCAGGACCGGATTGGTATACAGCAGAGTTTTACAAAACCTTTAAAGAAGAATTAATACCAATACTTTTCAAGTTATTTCAGGAAATAGAAAAAGAGGGAGCTCTTCCAAATTCATTCTATGAGGCCAACATCACCCTGATTCCGAAACCAGACAAAGACTCCTCAAAGAAAGAAAACTACAGACCAATATCTCTAATGAACCTAGATGCAAAAAATCTCAATAAAATTCTGGCGAATCGAATACAAAAACACATCAAAAAAATTGTGCACCATGATCAAGTAGGATTCATCCCTGGTATGCAAGGCTGGTTCAATATATGGAAATCAATAAATGTTATTCACCACATCAATAGACTTAAAGATAAGAACCATATGATCATCTCAATAGACGCAGAGAAAGCATTCGACAAAGTACAGCATCCCTTTATGTTCAAAACACTTGAAAAACTAGGGATAACAGGAATGTACCTTGACATTGTAAAAGCTATCTATGCTAAACCTCAGGCTAGCATCATTCTGAATGGACGAAAGTTAAAGGCATTTCCTGTAAAATCTGGAACAAGACAGGGATGCCCTCTATCACCATTTCTATTCAATATAGTTCTCGAAACACTGGCCAGAGCAATTAGACAGACGAAAGAAATTAAAGGCATAAAAATAGGAAAAGAAGAACTTAAATTATCACTATTTGCAGATGACATGATTCTATACTTAGAAGACCAAAAAGAGTCTACAAAAAACTACTAGAACTAATAAATGATTTCAGCAAAGTGGCAGGATATAAAATCAACACGCATAAATCAAAGGCATTTCTGTATATCAGCGACAAAACTTCTGAAACGGAAATGAGGAAAAACACTCCATTCACAATATCCTTCAAAAAAATAAAATACTTGGGAATCAACCTAACAAAAGAGGTGAAAGATTTATACAATGAAAACTACAGAACCCTAAAAAGAGAAGTAGAAGAAGATCTTAGAAGATGGAAAAATATACCCTGTTCATGGATAGGCAGAACTAACATTATCAAAATGGCGATATTACCAAAAGTTCTCTATAGGTTTAATGCAATGCCAATCAAAATCCCAATGGCATTTCTTGTAGAAATAGATAAAGCAATCATGAAATTCATATGGAAAAATAAAAGACCCAGAAAAGCAAAAGCAATTTTAAGCAGGAAGTGTGAATCAGGCGGTATAGCGATACCAGATTTCAAACTATATTACAGAGCAATAGTAATAAAAACAGGATGGTACTGGTACCAAAACAGGCGGGTGGACCAATGGTATAGAATATAGGACACAGAGACTAATCCACAAAGTTACAACTATCTTATATTTGATAAAGGGGCTAAAAGCATGCAATGGAGGAAGGATAGCATCTTCAACAAATGGTGTTGGGAAAACTGGAAATCCATATGCAAAAAAATGAAACTGAATCCCTTCCTCTCGCCATGCACAAAAGTTAACTCAAAATGGATGAAGTAGCTTGATATCAAATCAGAGACTCTGCGTCTGATAGAAGAAAAAGTTGGCTCCGATCTGCATATTGTGGGGTCGGGCTCCAAATTCCTTAATAGGACACCCATAGCACAAGAGTTAATAACAAGAATCAACAAATGGGACTTACTTAAACTAAAAAGTTTTTTCTCAGCAAGAGAAACAATAAGAGAGGTGAATAGGGAGCCTACATCCTGGGAACAAATTTTTACTCCTCACACTTCAGATAGAGCCCTAATATCCAGAGTATACAAAGAACTCAAAAAATTAGACAATAAGATAACAAATAACCCAATCAACAAATGGGCCAAGGATCTGAACAGACACTTCTCAGAGGAGGACATACAATCAATCAACAAGTACATGAAAAAATGCTCACCATCTCTAGCAGTCAGAGAAATGCAAATCAAAACCACCCTAAGATACCATCTCACTCCAGTAAGATTGGCAGCCACTATGAAGTCAAACAACAACAAGTGCTGGCGAGGATGTGGAGAAAAGGGTACTCTTGTACATTGCTGGTGGGACTGGAAATTGGTGTGGCCAATTTGGAAAGAAGTTTGGAGATTCCTGGGAAAGCTGGGAATGGAACCACCATTTGACCCTGCTATTGCCCTTCTCGGACTATTCCCTGAAGACCTTAAAAGAGCATGCTACAGGGATGCTGCCATATCAATGTTCATAGCAGCACAATTCACAATAGCTAGATTGTGGAACCAACCCAGATGCCCTTCAATAGATGAATGGATAAAAAAAATGTGGCATCTATACACAATGGAGTACTATGCAGCAATAAAAAATGACAAAATCATAGAATTTGCAGGGAAATGGATGGCACTAGAGCAGATTATGCTTAGTGAAGCTAGTCAATCCCTAAAAAACAAATACCAAATGTCTTCTTTGATATAATGAGAGCAACTATGAACAGAGCAAGGAGGAAGAGCAGGAAGAAAAGACTAACATTTAACAGAGTCATGAGATGGGAGGGAAAGGGAGAGAAAAGGGAAATTGCATGGAAATGAAGGGAGACCCTCATTGCTATACAAAATTACATATAAGAGGGTGTGAGGGGAATGGGAAAATAAACAAGGAGAGAAATGAATTACAGTAGATGGGGTAGAGAGAGAAGAAGGGAGGGGAGGGGAGGGGGGATAGTAGGGGATAGGAAAGGTAGCAGAATACAACAATTACTAATTGGGCATTATGTAAAATTGTGGATGTATAACCGACGTGATTCTGCAATCTGCATTTGGGGTAAAATTGGGAGTTCATAACCCACTTCAATCTAATGTATGAAATATGATATGTCAAGAGCTTTGTAATGTTGTGAACAACCAATAAAAAAAATAAAAAATTAAAAAAAAGAATTAGGCACTGGGGTTCTTTTCTTTTTCTTTTCTTTCTTTTTTTTTTTTTTTTTGTATTGGCTCCTTCGAATTCTACACAATATTTGGATTTATTTTAACATGATTAAAAAGCATAAAATAGGCTTCAATTCAGTCCCCATACTTTCCTTTTCCCTCTCCTCCTCCCTTCCTCTGATCTTTTTGCTCTATTCTGCTGATCTGCTATTTATTTAGAGTTTTTTTATTAGTTACTTGTGGATATACATCCAGATGAAATCCATATTGTATGTTCATATAGGCACATGGGAAATTTAGGTCAGATTTCTAATGAAGCTAAATGCACACTCCTAGCCCAGAATTCCAAGAGCCTAAAGGAATAACCTGGGGAAGGTAGAGCAACTGCAGGCCCAGCCATTGCTCCGTACCAGTGAGGTGTGAGCCAGCAGACCAGCAACATCGTATTAATACTACAGGATAACTGCTTCCCTTCTGCCCTCTAATCTCCCAAGAAGCTCCTCTAATACTCACCTTAACTAGAAATGATTGATTAGAGGGAATTTTGTGAGATGTAATTCATCCTAGCCAACCTCACACATCACAAAATCACTACAGTCCATCTTCTGCCATTTTGACACACATATACATTTCCTTCAGTCAAGTTAATTTCCAAATACAAAAATGATACATGTGCAACTAAATACAATACATCCAGCATGAAGGCAACACATTAACATTTTCTCCAGGAGAAAATCCAAAGTTCTTTTTTTTGCCTAGGGGAGATATTCATTCCTCTGATACATGTGTCCCCTTTAATATCCTGGAACTTCAAGCTTTTCTGGATGATATATATGAAAAAGATTCTTATGGAAACTGTTGGGAGTTGCCCCAGCTCCAAAGATGGCGCCAAACACGCTTCTCTTCTGGTACTAACTCCCTCATGCCCCAAGATAGCAGCAGGAAAATCTGCCCAATGGTGAGCCATGCTGACCCTCATGATCCTTACCCACCAATCAGAAAGTGCCCCATGCCAATACCCTACTCTGTTGAACGGCCTCTGGCTCTATAAATGTAGAAATCTGTTCCTCTATAAACAGGTACTTCTCCGATGATGAGCCTTGTCCAGTCATTCTTTCAGAAACAACATTATTACTACCCCCCCATAGGATAGATTTTCTTACCCAAAAAAGGGTTAATCTGTACTTTGGATATCAACTCCTGTTTCCTCACTCAGTCATGGCATCTGCCCAATAGATCCATGAACAAACTGGCATTAGAGATAAAGATTGTTCCTGGATTCAGCAAAATGGACTTACACTCACAAAGGCCAATTTGTCTGAAGCACTGCTGAATATTTACTGCTAATAGCAAAGACCAACCTGAGTTCCCAACATGGAACCATTCCCTGGAGTGATCAGCCAGCCCCCTCCATAGTACATTGATGACATTGGACCACGTTCAACATGAAAGGGACACTCCTTTTTTCCTGGACTGGACACTCACTCTCGATATGGATTTTGCTTCCTCACTTGAAGTGCTGCTTCCAGGACTAACATCTCTGGACTCACAGAATGCTTTATTCACCATAAGAGTATTCCATGCAGCATTGCTCCTGATCAAGAAGCTTGATTCACAGCAAACAATTGTGCAATATGTCCTGTGTTCATGGGATTTGTTATACTTAACATAAGTCCTCCATCTTCCTGAAACACAGAACCTGATAGAATGGTGAAATACCCTGTTCAGACTCTGCCTCAAGCAACACTTAGTTGGAGACATCTCTCATTGCTGGGGCAATGTCTTCCAGGGTGTGGTACATGCTCCATGTCTGCATCTAATTTATAGTACTGCTTCACTCACAGCAAAGATTCATAGGATCAGACCCCAAGCATTAGATGGATAGAAATTATAGTGTGTTCTCTCCCTATAATATTGATGTCTATTACCCGCCAACATTATTTGTTCCTGTACTTTTCAGTTCTGCTGCTTTAGAAAATTCTTAGCGACAAAGAGAGAGATTCTTCTACCCAGACACAAAATGATTTCATTTTCTGAGAGTTGAGATTTCCCTGCTGCCACTTTAGGATGCTCACTATAGCTGAATCAACAGGTGAAGAAGAGGCACTTTGTGGCATGGAATGATTGATTCCTACTAGAAATGGGAAACTCAGTTGCTACTACACAATACAAAGAGAAACAGCAAGTGTGACATAGGACATTTTCTCGGTGTCTCTTGGAACTCCCAGGTCCTGTGATGGAGGGCAATCAGTAACTAAATCCAAGTCAGGTCACACTGATAAGGGCTCATTCCTTCAGAGATGAAGGTTTGGGTCACCCACCTGACCAGAAATAATGACCACCTGTGAACCAAGGAAGTATGGACTGTTGAGTGAAATAGGATTGTTATAAAGACCAGTAATGACCATGTGGACAACCCCCAGGAACACAAACTGCCATACTTTGTGCATTTATTCTTAATGATGATAAGAATTTGTATATTTATATTACACAAATTGTTGATTTCATTGTCATCATCTCATCAAACATGAGGTGTGAATAATACCTAAAATCACATCTCAGTATTTAAATAACTGGTTATAAATGAAGGAGTATGAATCAGTAGAAACAGAATACATTTCACACAAAATACAAAAAAAGGATTTTTTTCCATAATAAGGAAAGGATTGTATATTTTATATACTCTTTTTGGGAAAAGTTGACAATGTCTTAGGTTATACATAGAATAGTCATATCCAATTAGGAAGAAGGATATTTTATTTTGTCTTTATTTGAATATTGACTGTCGGAGACCAGCTCCAACAGGGGGTCTCAGGAGACGAACAGATGGTGAGGAGTCGGCGAAAAAGGGAGTGGAGAAACAACACAGACACCAAAGTGAAGGTGTTGATCCCAATCTTTACTTGTGAAGTTGATCATATATACTTTTCATTTTGGCAGGCTTACAGTACTTTGTGGTTACAAAACAGGAATCATTATTCAAACAAAACAAAATATTACGTAGCTACAATTAGAATAGAAGAATGTATCTTGGCTTATGCATAAACAAGCATTTGTACTTTCAGTTTGCGTTTTGTTTTGAGCTGTTTCTGCTTAGTTACCTTTTAATAATAGTTACAAATGTCCCAACCTATTGGCCTATACCTTGACTATTCTTTCTTGACTTACTGACTGGAACTGGTGCCATGGTTACGGCAAGTAGTTGATTTGTTATTACTTTTAATCAAACAGAAGTAAGAGCACAAACCATTGTGCGCAGGAACAAGAACAAGTTGCCCAGTACTAAGCACTAATCTATCTTTTTAACATTAATTTTTCTTCTCTAGATTTTAATTTAATTTCTCAAAAACTTCCTTGACAGGAATACAGGGAGTTTTTCTTTAGACATTAACAATTTACACTCCACAGCTGAATCATTGCATTTAGAGCAAACAGATCTATGCTTTAGAAGTAGTTACATTAATTGGGAAAGTCATGATTTTTCCTTTATACTTAATGGTCATATGAGAAATCAAAACTATACTTATTAAAGGAATACAAAAGAAATCAGCCCATTCCCAGAAACATACTGCGCTCCTCCAGAGGATGGACGCCTTGCGCCATCCACCTCAGTAGGGCCTTGCCATTGCCTGAGTCAGGGGAGGGGCGCAGCATTTCCCCCTTTTTTATTTTTTAATTTGAGATGTTCGATTTGGACGGAGATGCTTCTGATTGATTTCCAGACAAGTCTGAAGAGGACTGGAAGAATGAGACAAACAAGAACAATGAATAAAAAGCCAAAACCAATATTAATCATATATGACCACCAAGTACTATTGGAAATAGTTTTTTGTACATTTTTGTATAAGTCTGCAGGAAGGTAAGCTGTAGAGTCAGTAGATAAATAAGCCTTACTTATATATTTTACTTGTTGTTGTAAATCTTGTATATTGGGCCTATTTCAGTTTTATTCCAAATCCCTAATAAATGAGTTTGTACTTGATTCCATCCATATTTAGTTTGATTATATTTTAAGGGAGTAACACAGATCCATTTGAAATTAGCATGACATTTGGTTGTCATTTGAGTTTTTATATTTTGAATCTGGTTTCCTACATATAATAAAGCTTCCTCTAAGGCATTAATTCAGGCCTCCAATTTCTTATCTATTTTTTCTTGAATAGCCAATGCTAATGAAACATTATGAGATAAATCATTAACATGATGAGCAGTATGAATTTCTTTAACTAAAGCTGTAGTAGATAAAGCTAAAGAAGTAATAATTCCTATTAATTCTGTAATTTCTAAAATTAATGTTGCAACAAATCGCTTAGGTCTAATTAATTCATTAAATTTTTTAAGAATTTGTGACCCTTCATCATCATACCAATCATCATTAAGAAGGACAGGAATCATTACATAGGAAGGCTGATGTATAATTATAAAAGTAGTATAGTTTTTTTTGGAAGATTAGCATGTATACAATTAGTTAACATACATTGATCACAGGAAATAGAATAAATACTATTGTTACGATAAATTGTCAAGGTATTATTATTACCTACTAAAATAGCATGAGGAGCATTAATGCACGCACAAATATTGAAAGGTTCTGGAATTTTACCAGGTCTGGTTAAAAGAACCATATTAGTAGCTGCAATTAATCTAAAGAGATCTGGGAAGTATGAAACCTTTCCATTAGGGAGCTCACTCTGAAATATGGGAGTGACCCAACCAGGTGAGAACCATCTATAAATAGGAAAACTTGTATACATTCCTTCAGTATGATTAAATTTTTGAGACTTAGTCTTAAAATAATTTTTATAATCAAAATGAGGGTCAGAAGCAGACCAATCATAGATTTTAACATCTGAAGACTTATGCCCTTTGCATAAATCCACATTGAAACCAATGAGGAAATTCTTACCAAGGATCAATCATATTATTCCAATAAAAATCTTTTTTGTTATTCTTTAATTCACATGGATCAATGGTTTCAGGTAATTTCTTATTAACATAGGTTTCATTAACTATATAATATCCTAAAGAAACCATTTCGAGGAGCCAAAGGCTCCTCTTTTTATTATCCATGTTTGGGAAGCCAGGAGGGCAATCAGTAAAATATTGTCTATAATTAATAGGCATACATCCTTGAGGGATGAATTTATTATCAGTAGCAAAGCAAATAGGAGTCTCTTCTATTAAACCCGTGAAATTAATATTATAGGACCTCTTATGAGGAATAAGGGAATCAGAAATCCCTCCTAACAAATCAGGATTATCAGTAAACACCTTAATATTAAGTTTTCCCCAATCAGTAACTCTTAAAAGAGGAGGATCAGGAAAATAAGCCCAATAAGATTGATTAGCAGAAATCAGTGATACCTGACAGGATAAGAGTGCTAGCATAGCAAGAAACACTTTTTCAGGAGAGGCAGAGGCACCTTGGCTAACAACCAAGTTTTGTGCCTGACTGGTCAAATGTTTGATTTGACCCCAGGAAGGTAATTTTGATGTCAATGTTGTTTGTGCCTGTCGAGGGGAATGAAGGTGAAGATTAGTCATGTCCTCGGCAAGTTCTTCATCCTAGGTCAAAGGCATCCTTGGGTATGGCTTGGGGAGGAACCTCCGCCTGCGATATGGGTGAGTCATAATGTCTGATGAGTCGATCTGGAATTCACAAAGGTGAAGTAGCGTCCTGTGGAAACACAAGCATATCCTCGACTCGATGTTAAGAGAATATCAGGTCCTTTCCACTGTCCAGTAAGAAGATCTTTCCATTTAACTAAAAGTTTTTGAGTTACTGTTTGCTCAGACCAATGACGTTGCATTGGAGTTGATTTAGAATCATTTACATTTAAATGATTAATGACAAATAGAGCATGTTGACGAATTTGATGAGGAGAGCTATAATGTAGTTCTCCCTCTTTTAATTTATTAATTTGAGATTTTAAGGTCTGATGAGCTCTTTCCACTATGGGTTGTGCTTGTGGGTTATAGGGGATGCCTGTGGAATGAACTATGTTAAGTGTCTGACACAGGTGTTTAAAAAATTTTGAAATATAAGCAGGAGCATTGTCTGTCTTAATATAAACAGGTAATCCCATATATGCAAAGGAGGCAAAAAGATGTTGGGCAATATCCTTATAAGCTTCTCCAGTACGGGCTGTAGCAAAAATAACATGTGAGAAAGTATCCACACAAACATGAACAAAAGATAACTTTCCAAACTCTTGAATATGAGTAACATCCATCTGCCACAATTTGTTGGGTAATAAACCCCTAGGGTTGACACCCATCTGTGGAGAAGGAAAGTGAGTAGGACAGATTTGACATTGTTTAACAATTTGTCTAGCTTGTTCTTTAGTTATATGAAACTGTGCTCTAAGAGCAGCAAAATTTTGATGATGTAATTGATGATCTTTAGTAGCTTGTTCAATAACGTTATAAACAGTCCTAGTTAATAAATCAGCTTTAGCATTTCCTGCCACTAAAGGTCCAGGTAAGTTAGAATGTCCTCTAATATGTCCAATAAAAAATTTATAGAATCTCTGTAATATTAATTTTTGTAACTTTTGTAATATATTAACAATTGATGAATGAGAGGACAAAGAAGAAGTTTCTATGGCTGGAAAATGATTAACTATATATTGGGAATCAGTATAAAGATTAAAAGGCTGTGTAACCTTTTTAAAAGCAGTTATAATAGCAATTAATTCCGTCCTTTGAGCAGAAGTTTCAGTTGTTTGTTGGATTATTGGCTCTTGGTCATCTATAATAGCAACAGCTATTCCATTAGAGGATCCATCTGTAAAAATTAGAGAAGCCTGATCGAGGGGCACATGAGAAAATTTTTTAGGAAAAATAGTATTTACCTTAGTCATAAAATGTAGTAATGGGTGGTTAGGCAAATGAAACAATATTTCTCCATAGAATCCCTGTAATGCTATAGGCCATTCATCATTAACATTTAATAAGAAATCTAATTTTTCCTTTTTATATGGAATAATAATGGAAGATGGATCTCACCCAAAGAGCTCTCTACTTCGAAGTCTACCTTTACAAATTAATGATGACACCTGGGTGGGATATGAAATATTAATCTTTTTTGGAGTAGAAGGCAAATGAATCTATTCTAAAGGATAATCTTGCCATAGGCATCCAGAAGGAGTGTGTGAAGTCTGTAAGATTATTAACATCCAGGGCTTATTATAGTCTATTTGTTGTAAATAATGATCTGAAATAGCCTTCTCCACCTTAAATAAAGCCTTCTTTCCCTCAGGAGATAATTGTCTAGGTGAATTTGGATTTGAATCTTCCTGTAAAATTTCAAATAAAGGTTTAAGGTCAGCAGTGGTTAATTTTAAGTAAGGCCTAATCCAATTAATATCCCCAAGAAGTTTTTGAAAATCATTTAAAGTACACAAAGAATCAACCCTAATCTGTATTTTTTGAGAAGTTATATTGTTGGAATTAATCAATCTTCCAAGGTAAGAAAAAGGAGCCTGAGTTTGAATTTTATCAGGAGCAATTTTTAATCCCCAGTCTTGTAAACTTGTAATCATAAAATTAAGCATTTGCTGGAATATCAAATAATCAGCATGAGCTAATAAAATATCATCCATATAATGAATTATATATCCAGATGGAAACTTATTTCTCGTGGAGACTAAGGCTTCATCAACAAACTTTTGACTTAAGGTGGGGCTATTTTTCATTCCCTGAGGCAGAATTTTCCATTGAAATCTTTGATAAGGTCTTTGTAAATTTGGGGAAAGCAGACTAAAAGCAAAACCTTTACAATACTGTTTGGATAAAGAAACTGCAAAGAAGAAATCTTATAAGTCTATCACCACTATGTTACTATCTTTAGGTATAGCAGTAGGAGATGGAAGACCCAGTTGTAAGGCTCCCATAGTTTCCATAGTTTTATTTAAAGCTCTAAGGAGGCTCTGGAGACACAGAAACTAACAAATTGGGTGGCAAATCAGAGATATAATATCGAGCTGCAGCCTCCTCTAAGTCCTCCTGATCTTGAGGAGAAAGTTGTTCGTCCTCCTCTTCATCCCCTTGTTCATCATCAGATTGAGACTGTTTTTGAGGGGATGTAGTTTTATAAAATCTAGATGTAGCAGCAGCCTCAATTAAGGGGGTCTGTTCAGACTCAGTCACTTGACGAGCCAAACAAACTGCCTCATTGGTCGGATCCAAAGCATCTTTAAAAACATTCCATAATGCAAAACAATCTACAGGAATCTTTTCTGGCCCATGATGATCATAATAAACTTTCATCTCTTTACCTAGTTTTTTCCATGTTTCTAAATTCAAGGTTCCTTCCTCAGGGAACCAAGGAGAGCATTCTTGAATAAAATGAAAAAAAATGTCTTAAATGCTTAAAAGAAACTGAAATGCCCCGTTTATTGAGTGTATGCTTAGCTATATCAATAAAGAGTCCTCTTTTTTTAGACTCTTTATGGCCCATGACTTCTCAAAATAAGTTCTCTGATTACTTACCCTTCACTTACTTAGCACCTTGCTAAGGGGTCTGCAGTACCCTAGGTAAGATCCTATCCTCACCCGAAAACTTCACAATGAAATGAATATATCAGACTTACGGATTACCGATCATCCCTGTTTGGGGGGCACCAGATGTCGGAGACGAGCTCCAACAGGGGGTCTCAGGAGATGAACGGATGGTGAGGAGTCGGCGAAAGAGGGGGTGGAGAAACAACACAGACACCAAAGTGAAGGTGTTGATCCCAATCTTTACTTGTGAAGTTGATCATATATACTTTTCATTTTGGCAGGCTTACAGTACTTTGTGGTTACAAAACAGGAATCATTATTCAAACAAAACAAAATATTACGTAGCTACAATTAGAATAGAAGAATGTATCTTGGCTTATGCATAAACAAGCATTTGTACTTTCAGTTTGCGTTTTGTTTTGAGCTGTTTCTGCTTAGTTACCTTTTAATAATAGTTACAAATGTCCCAAACTATTGGCCTATACCTTGACTATTCTTTCTTGACTTACTGACTGGAACTGGTGCCATGGTTACGGCAAGTAGTTGATTTGTTATTACTTTTAATCAAACAGAAGTAAGAGCACAAACCATTGTGCGCAGGAACAAGAACAAGTTGCCCAGTACTAAGCACTAATCTATCTTTTTAACATTAATTTTTCTTCTCTAGATTTTAATTTAATTTCTCAAAAACTTCCTTGACAGGAATACAGGGAGTTTTTCTTTAAACATTAACAATTTACACTCCACAGCTGAATCATTGCATTTAGAACAAACAGATCTATGCTTTAGAAGTAGTTACATTAATTGGGAAAGTCATGATTTTTCCTTTATACTTAATGGTCATATAAGAAATCAAAACTATACTTATTAAAGAAATACAAAAAAAAATCAGCCCATTCCCAGAAACATATTGCGCTCCTCCAGAGGATTGACGCCTTGCGCCATCCACCTCAGTAGGGCCTTGCCATTGCCTGAGTCAGGGGAGAGGCGCAGCAATTGACCAACATTTTTTATAAATGCAGTGTTGTGTTGACACAAAAAAGCAACCATACCTGTGTTCCTGGGTAGATTTGTGAGTTAACAGATTACATAAAATGCCCACAAAACTAGGTTTTTCACATTTATTCATCCACACTTGCCAATCTTTCCTGTCTCCAGTTCTCTCACAAACACTAATTAGAATGAGAAGTTGATCTCCATGGGGAAATTAGACTCAAAAAAGTCATAAACTAATAGAGCCTTGTATCATTTCTTATGACTTACCTCCTAAATATCTTCCTATACTTTTACAGATTCTGAATCACTGATGTACATTAACAGAAAAGAACCACTACCATTGAAGTAAGTGATTATGACAATTATAATAGTGAATATCAGCAATTAAAAATAATGATTTGAATATAAAAATAAACTTCAAAAATAAAGGCAAAAAACACAGGACTTAATTCATTCTGATCAAATTTCAACTCTACCAGTAAAAAGAGTTCACATTTATGTTTCTTCTGTCCTAGGGTAGCTCTAGGATTATGACAGTCATGTTTCCTGCTCTGCTTCTGTGGAATAAGAGAACAATTTCAACCCTGGTTCCCCTGATTACTCCTGTTGGGAGTGGCCCCAGCTCCAAAGACTAAGTTCCCCATCCCCTAAGAAGAGCTGTCCAAGGGTGAGCCCTGCTGGCTCACAAGATTCTTACCCACCAATCAGACTAGCCCTGCTGGCTCACATGATCCTTACCCACTAATCAGACTACCCCTGCTGGCCAACATGATCCTTACCCTCCAATCAGACTAGCCCAGCTGACTCACATGATCATTAACCACAATCAGAAAGCACTCCATGCCAACTATCAAACCATTAAACTGTTAAACTGTCATAACTGTCAAACCACCCCTGGTTCTATAAATATGCAGATTTGTTCCTAAATAAACCCACATTTTCTCTGATGACGTGCCTTGTTCATTCCTTCATTGGTGCCAAAACCCAGGAGGGGGAATGCCTCGCTGTTCGAAGGCCCCATCTCTCAAGGGTTGCCATCTTTTTCCACTCTTTTTGAGTGCTGCTACTACTCACACAAC
The DNA here is from genome assembly GCF_052094955.1 of Ictidomys tridecemlineatus. NCBI lineage: Eukaryota > Metazoa > Chordata > Mammalia > Rodentia > Sciuridae > Ictidomys > Ictidomys tridecemlineatus. Next base: position 113,363,853 of record NC_135486.1, read on the forward strand.
ACTGGATCTTCAATTGGTGAGTTTCTCTATCAGGTATCCAACTTCAGATGGGCTATACACAGGGGCTTTGACCATGATTGTCCGGCAAACCTCTGACACCCAATCTAGAGAAGAGAAGACATTCCACCACCTTCACTGTCACAGTGGACTCTCTGGAGCCCAGTTCATGACCAGGAGGTACTGAGGGGTGGAAGAACAGGCACTCCTCTCTCTCTCTCTCTCTCTCTTTCTCTCTCTATCTCTATCTCTATCTCTCTCTTAACCACTCTTGTCCCTCTCTTGAACTATAGGGGACTCTTCTTCTCTCCCTGAAGACTCCCCCTTATTAAATTTTGCACACAAGACTGGCCTTACTATCAATTAGACAATCAAAGTCAAAGGCCCCCAGGAGTATCCCTGGATCCCGCAATTCTCAGAGATCTCTGTTTAACTTTTGCGAGCACTCAAAAAAGTGGAAGAAGATCCCCTATGTTGAGGCTTTTACTGTTCTTCATTCTCACCCTACCCTATCCGGCAAATGAACCCCTCCCTACCTACCTCACCCATAAGCTCTGTCAAGCCCCTCAGGTGCTCCCCCTGACTCAGCCAACACCTTTATTCCCCCCACACTAGGTCCCACTTTCTAGTCCCACAAACCATGGCCCCCTTAAGAGAGATTGCTGGACCTGAGGGAATTTTCCAGGTACATGTCCTTTTCTCTATGAATGACCTCATGCAAGTCGAGTGAAGGTTGGGCTCATTAACAACAGAAGAGAGTTTCAATGGGTCCTCCTGGCTTATAGACTCACTTATATGTTATTGGCTAATACTCTCCTTCTTTAGGAATGTACTGGAGTCTGGGAACTTGCCATAGCCAACGTGGATGAAACTCACAGAGTTAATCTCAATCACCCTCCAGGGCCACTTGCTGCCCCAGATAATACACAAGCTGGCATACAGAGTAGAGACCGATTCTCCGCATGTATTATTGCTGGGCTCTAAAAAGCCGCCTGTAAGGCTGTCAATTACCAAATATTACAAGAGACCCCATTGGAATTTCTGGATCGGCTTATGAAAACCCTTCAGCAGTAACCTAGATCCCCAAACCCCAGAAGGCTGTCATGTCCTTATGACATGTTTTCTCTCGCAGAGCTCTCCAACATCTGGGCCAAACTAAAAAAGCTCAAACAAGGCCCTGCCAACCCCCAGACTGAGAAATTTCAGAGGCTTACCCAGGCCCTGCAGGGTGCTTCCTTGGGTCGCCGCCAATCACCGAACCCCCCCACACCAGGACTCCTGCTTCAAGTGTGATAAGAAGGGACATTGGGCCAGGGCATGCCCTGCACCACGCACTCCATGTACTCCTTGCCCTAAATGTCAACAACAAGGTCTTTGGGCAGGGCCATATAGTAGTCCCAATCAGGAGAAAGACTAGGGGCCCAACTATGGATGAGATAATGGTAGTCAGCCAAGAAGACCATGATAATAGATTTTGCAACTAATTGCCTGAAACGTCTTATGTATTTTTTCTCTTTCTCACTAGCACCAAACTCTTTTTTATTTTCCAAGAATAGTTTGCATAAAAACAACAAGTTTTTTCTAGGGCCACACAAAGTCCTCCTTGTTTGAGAAAGAAATTATTTAGACCCCATCTGTTTGCAATACTATTTCTGTCAGAGAGTCTAGTGAAAACTCTAGTTTGGATATTGACATTTTTAATTCTCCTAAATCTATATCTATTTTATGGCTGAGAGAATTAAACTTTTTAGAGCCTGTGATAAGAGCTGAAGTTCCCAAAGCAGTATACTGATCCACCTATTCCCGTATCAGCCAGGAGAGAAACTAAAATGGGGGCAGCCTGTCTATGTTGATGAATCAGTGGGCCCTGGCCTTTTAATAAGTCCAGGTTTTTTTCCTTTTTCTCCATCAAAATAGTAGGTTATATAGTTCTAAGTTATTGACAGTTTTGAAATTTAGGCAAAAAGTTTGAAGTGGGACCCTGGAAGCACAATTTTTGGTGAACAGGGAGTTGTCCTACTTGTAATTTGGGTTGTGGAAGCAAGTGTCTCTTTCTGGGAGATCACCCAGGGTGATATTGGGGGTAATTCCCCAGATACCTTCTTGAGCTAGGCATATTGGGGAACATCTATACAGATCATAATTTTTTTCTCTAATATTAGGGACCTACTACTGTTATAAGGGAAAAGGGTGATGATTGTTCTTGCTTTTTAGAGGTGAGAGGGGGCAATGTGCAGTGGGCAAGCAGTTTGGAGTCCCTTTGTAGAAATTGAGAAGGTCAAGGAGTCCATGGTAAAAATCTGTTTCAGGAAGAACAGATTGAAAATTCACCTGGGAGTGTGCACTTCTATGAGAGAAACAAAAATACATGAGTACTGAAATAAGATTAATGCAAAATAGCAGTTGTAGCATCTGAAATCTTTTCCTGAATATTATGAATATGATAGAAATTAATAATTGCTTACCAGAAGGTGGAAGAACTGAGAAATTGTCCCCAAAATAGGCCTAACAAGGCCTAATAAGGCCCTTTTTCTAGGGACATAAATCTTTAACATTGTCAGAATTATCAGGAATGTAGACACAACATTTAGTTAAGTTAGTTAATGTCATCTGATTTTTGTAAAATATCTTTATTGCCATGACCTCTACATTCAGTAGAGATTTCTTTGTTACTAAGGGCTAGGTAATTATACTAGCAAAAACTGATTAAGTCTACTTGTGTATGGGGTTAGGAACATATGTAGGCCTTAACCTGAAAAAAACTTCTGACTCTGGCAATTTTTATCATCAGGCATTCTTGCCTAAGAATTTTTATTTTGTTGCCTCCAGTCTTACTTATTTTTGGGGGGCTATTAACACAAATGTACATTTTATGTTACATTAAATAAATATTGCTTATTTTAAATCCCGGGAATGGCTGTGCTTTGGTTTTTAACTGTTTTTGCTACGTGTTTAAGACCAAGCTGATCAAACTGACCTTTTTCCTATCTTTTATTGGTAAGAGTCAGCTGAGTTTTTATGAAGGGCACTCTTGGGAAACTTTTGAGCCACATTTCAGCTCTGCTAGTGCCATCTGCATTAGGATGAGTCAAGGTCTTTCCAACCACATGGCTTTCCTTGGAAGCATCAGGCATGTCTCCCCTTTTTAATGACCCTCCTCTTTTGCAGCATGCACACTCATTGGCTTTCTGTTCTCCATGGTCTCATTAATCTCCCTTATCAAGAGGTTATTGGCCCAGAGTTGCAAAGCTCTTCCTCCTGTCCTGGGTTCAGGCTGACTCAAAGGGCAAGAGCCACATATTGGTTTTCTTGTCCCCTTTATTTTAACCTTAGTTTTTAAGTTTGACATTTAACATCCAGCAAGTCAGTTTTATCAGTCTTAAACTGAGAATACTCTGTTTTAACTTTAATGTTTATAACTTTAGAGTTACTTTTTTTACATAACATAATATCTTTATTTTTTTATTAACTTATTTAATGTTGAGGATTGAACTCATTGACTCACTCATGCAAGGCAAACACTCTATTGCTGAGCCATAACTTTAGCCCCTTTTCAGTTAGTTTCATCTCTTTTAATTATTATCTGTCTACAGATAATGGCTTAGTATATCAAATTAACTTAGGTTGTGTGTTCATAAAGTATTACCTCTGTAAAACATTTACAGGCATCAGATATTGTTAGTTGTGGAGAAGGCTGAACAAATGTTAGCTTCATTTGTTTGCCTCAAGTCTGAACACTCAACCCCACTCAATGTTGAACACTCGACTTTCACCCATCTGGTATAATGTAAACCCACATCTGACCCCTGCCTGGTCTGCCTGAAGACAGAAGATGACACCCTTAGCAACTACAGTGATACAATCATTGTATTCCAACAAGGAAGCTTGTAGATCCAGAGAGCCCATTAAATTTGGCTACAAAATCTCTCTCTTGCCAGGTCCCCCTCTCTTGTTCTTTTTTTCTTATTTCACTTTTGCTCTCTTTTATTCTCACTCTATTCTCTTTCTTTTTTTTCTTTCTCTCTCTCATACGCTTTTTCCCCCCACCGCTTGTACTCCCCCCCCCTCTCTCTCTGTCTCTCTCTCTCTCTTTCCTATTAATCAGACACTACCACTATAAAGGTCTGTTGGTTGTTCCGAGTGTCATGGTCACTTTTTTAGTCATAATGAAAATACAGGGCTGGAGATGTGACTCAAGCGGTAGCACGCTCGCCTGGCATCCATGCGGCATGGGTTTTATCCTCAGCACCACATGCAAACAAAAGATGTGTCTGCTGAAAAAACTAAAAAATAAGTATTAGAAATCTCTCTCTCTCTCTCTCTCTCTCTCTCTCTCTCTCTCTTTCTCAAAAAAATAAAATACAAAGTGAAATCAACAATAGTAAAAACATATCTAGCTTGTATATAATTTTGAAACCTGGCTGAGTTATATATTATATTTTTTATTTCAGATCATAGTAATTTTTTAATAAAATCAATATTTGAATATAACTTCAAATTAATATTTTTAATAAAATCAATCTTTGAATATAACTTTAAATTAACTGAAATCTGGCCTACTTTGAAGTTATTTTGACATGCTGTAAGGTGAGAGGCAGAGCCTTATCTCAGGTAAGGCAGGGCTCTTCATAAATTTTAGATAAAGTGTTTTAGTTCTAAAACTGATCTTTGTCTCTCTTTTAGATATGATTTTATAAAGTTTATATATATTGTTTTCTGACTCTGTATGAATATTAGCAAGCACAATATGACATACATCTGAAACATTAATTAAGAAAAGGCTGAGCACTCTTTTTTCTGTGTGGAAAAGTGGAAAAATTTTTTTATAATATTAATCTTTAAACAGATAAGGCTCTCATCTTTTAAAATACCTTTAAATTTTTATATCAAAGTATAAAAGGTAACATAATGTTTGGTTACAAAACATCAAATACTATAAATAAATCCCCAATAAAATCTATTATCCTTATAAGTTTAAATTATCATTACAGACAATTTTAGTTTGGAGAATATCAACTTGATAAAATGTTCTTTTAAACCTTTTACCTTAAAGACTTGCACACCTGAAAGATATGAACACATTTAACTTGTAAAGAAGAGTAATGTACCACACTTTTATGGATGTTTTTATATTAACCATGGTTAGCTTTTAAAGAAAAATCTAGACTCTGTAATGTAGGACAATACTTTAAAATAAACTTTGCTGTTTAACCAAGACTACTTGTTCTAGGGGATAAAATTAACAGTCACAATGTAGTTAATACTTTTAGAAGTTTTTGTCATTTTGCATATAAATATATCAGTACATTAAAATTTATCTGTAGAGAATGACCTTGAAAAGTTTTAACTATTTGTGTTACATACATAACCAACTTATTTACATATAAACCTTTTAGTATTCAACTTTTATATGTAGACCTATATATTAATTAATTAGGACCTTTTGTTGTTTACTTAGATATAATTATACTTTACCACATAAAGACATTTTATCTGGAAACACTTTTTACTAAATATAGTTTTATATTAGAACCTTTTAATAACTTTTAATCCATTGTTCCTTCTTTCTATTTGTACCTTGAAATAACCCTTATACATTTCTGACTTTAGATAAATTAATCCATTTTAATAAGATGAAATATTTTGTTATTTATGGTAGTTTAATTGAAATGTAGTTGAAACTTCTTGACTGCTAGTATGTAGAATTATACCTGTTGGGACTTTTAATTTATAGTAGCTTTATTTTTATGATAACACTAAATATTTTTTTAAAAAGAGAGAGAAAGAGAATTTTTTTAATATTTATTTTGTAGTTTTGGTGAATACAACATCGTTATTTTATTTTTATGTGGTGCTGAGGATCAATCCCAGTACCCTGCACATGCCAGGGGAGCACATTATTTCTTGAGCCACATCCCCAGCCAGACACAAAATAATTTTTTTTACTTTACCAATTTATAAAAACACCATCATTGTTTGAGTATTTCGTCTTATGGATTTTAAGAAGTTAAGAGTATTTGATATTATATTTAACAGTTAGCATTTTAACTTTGTAAAACAATTAGATGTCTCTAAAAAACACATTCATGATTAATTTTATATATGTTTAGATGTAATTTATGTTTTTTTTATTAAAAAACAAGGTATCAAACAAGTGCATTGAATAGTGTTAGTAATCTTTTTTCCTTTTGAAGAAAAATCCTAGAGACAATGGATATCAGACACTTTATAAAAATTAACATTTTAACAGATGTTTAACATCTACAAACAAAGCTGCGCATTAGTAACTTTAATGACATTTGTACTTTTATTTATTTTTCCAATTTAAATTGAACCTTTTAAATCATATTAACCAAAGATATTTGGATCTATTGTTTTAAATTTTAATTTATGAGCTCAGATGTCAATTTTTTGTACCAAATATATGTAGACATGGCAATGCGTGTAGATGGACAGTACACTGGTGCACCCACACAAAGCAAACAGAACAAAGCCTTGTAGCTTATTTTTTAAAACCTATTAAATTGACAGTTAACCCTTGTAAATTGGCCTTAGAATAAAGTAGAGTGTAATTAGAAAAATATATTAATCTAGGCATATTGGATCAAAATTATCAATTGACAAATATAGAATTTTGAAAGTTTCTGTGACCTTTATCCTGAGGTGGTCCTGTTCATCAAAGCTAAATAGAGTTAAGGGAATATAGAAAAATGAAAGGATATTATTTTTTCCTGAAGGAATTTTCTAAAGATGTAGCTCCATTGGTCTCCTTGGGAGAGTCCTCCAGGTTGGGGTCCCACTCTAAACTGCTTTTTCTGGTTTCTTGGATAGTGGCCACCATTTTTAGCCTGATATTGAAAAATCTTTGGATCACTTTTTTTTTAATAGTTAAGAGTTATTCATGCTTGCAAATACTGAGAGACAAAATCCAAATTTCTTAGACAAAATTATGCTTTTTGTTATACAATTTAGGAATAATAATTTTATAAAACACGTTAGTTTTAATCTGTCCTCTATAGAAACTGACATGATTTACCCAGTTGGCCACCTGGCCCAGTTCCTAAATGAAGGCAATCTCCACAATGCTTTTTTTTTTAACTTTTAGCTTTTACATTTGATAATTCTTTTAGTCCTGTTGGCAGCACTTTGCATTTTAATGAAAGCTGTAGTGAGCACAGTTAAAACCATTTTTTTCCCTTTAGAAACAAATTGAGGTAGAAATTAGCACAGAACACAAAGGGAACAAACAAAAACAAACCAACAAACAAAAGTTTTGAAAATCCTTAAGAAAATAAGTTAAAGGGGGAAAGGTAGAGATCTCTCTCTATAGAGCTTCCTTGTCCCATGAGGTCAATGGAGGGAAAAAATCCTGATGAAAGAAGAGCAGTTATGAGAACAAGAAAAGGTCCACGCAAAACACAAAGACAGATAAACACTAGACAGACGGCTGGCAAACAGACACTGGACAAATGACACATAGCAAGGCAGAAGCTGGAGAAATGACAAATAGAACAGATGCAAGACAAGCAACAATCAGTAAGGTCACACAGGGAGAACTTAAATGAGGCAGAGATCACATCTCATCCTGCCCCCAGGAACAGATGAGGCCACAGAGAGGCCTCCAGTGGGACAAAGAAAACATCTCATCCTGTCCCAGACACAGATGAGGCCCCACAAGGAGGCCTCCAGTGGGACAGAGACAACATCTTGTTCTGCCCCCAGATATAGACAGATGAGGTCACACAGAGAGACCTCCAATGGGGCAGAGACATGACTTGTCTTGCCCCCAGGTACAGGTAAGGGCCCACTGAGAGGCCTCCAGGGAGACAGTGACAACATCTCATCCTGTCCTGGGAAAGGTGTAAGAAACAGCATCCAATATGAAATTCTCCCCAGGGAGTTGAATCACCATATCTGACAGGCTGGCAGGAGGCTTTTCAGAGCATCCTAGCATGAGGCCAAGGTTCAAAGGTCTATGTTTGGAGGCAAATTTGGTATAAGGGTAAAAAAAAATGGACCCTGGATGAGCCCCAGATGTTATAGTTAAAGCTTCTTTCCAGGGTTTCATAAACTGACTTTCAGACCACTCTTGTATAACCAAATCAAGCCTTTATTGAAGCACACTAGTGGCAACTGACCAGAATATAAAGCTCTTCCCCTGATTAACCCCCTTATCAACCCCTGAACAATTGTAAGGGTGCTCCTTATAACCCTGAAAATCACAAAAGGGTGTTTGGGGGTCTAGCCAATGCAAGCAAGCCAGGTTACAGAAGCAGAAGAGTTCAGTCAAGTGTAGGGAAGCCTAACCAATCACAGTTGGCTTAGTCACCCAAGTTACAGAAACAGAGCCCCATTACGCTAGTTATAGAAACAATGCCCCATTAGGTAGTTCCATGTCCTTAAAGGTTGTGATAGCAAAAGGAAAAGAACATCTGGACCCAGTCATGACCCTTCTACTTGGCATGGTTATTTTATAGAATGGAGGCACAAAACAAAATGGAGTCACATTTGCTTTTACTATCACAGTATTTAATGTCAGGATTTGTTCCTAATATATGAAAACTACACTGCCTTAAACATTCTCCTCTAGAAAGCAGCAGCAAGTCTTTATTGAAACTGTCTGGAACACATTATGGGTTCTTATTTTATATTTCATGTTTTATTCTCAGCTAAAAGGACAGTTCCTGAACTTTGGAGAGTCCCCCTCCATATAGATGAAAGGAATTACAGGGCATACTGGGCTATTTATCCATGCCACCATTTTCTCCTCTGCCACTATGGGGCCACTTTTGCAGAACTAGCGGTTTCATGGTTAAAATTGGCCAGGACTCTCTTGTTCACCATTTCTTCTTTCCATATTTTTTCATCTCTTGTGCTGGTGGGGCAGGGGTTGTATGACATAGAACACTCTGGCATGGGGCTGTGGGTATGACACATCAGAGTTGCTGACCACCCAGGCCAAAGGAGCACCAGCCCTTGTGGGTTTTATTACAAAAGGAGTTGATGCATGGAGGAAATAAACAAACTGTGTTGTGGCTGGCCACCTTTGTGGACATGAGCATGCCTGGCTCTGTGCTACCATCTGAGCATCTCTAGTTTGAGGAACAGACTCATCGAGAAGGAGAATGGCCTGGAGATGATTCCTCAGTCATTCATTCATTTCTGTAGCACTCAGAGGACATAGGGAACTCAGCCTTCCCTCTGGCTCAAGTCAACCACATTGTCTGACAACAGACTTGGGTGACATTCAATATAGCTCACATTTGTGTGAGGTAGAGAGAAGTCTCATTGTTTCAAAATGCTACATTTGCCATTCAACTGAAGAATATTATTACTGCTTCCAAAGATCCGTATAAAGTCAATTTTAAGGAAGGGCTGAATGCTGAACCAGCAGCATGCCATGGAAAGAAGGAAAAGCCCAAAAGCTTTGTGACCAAGTTGTAAGAAAAAAATGTCACCAGAGGCTCTCAGTGGATCCTCTGTGATTGAGTGTATTCTGTTAATCAAAAATCCTTTCAGCACAGTAACATCAAAATATCACACACACACACCCTTTTTAGCCTTAAAATACTAAATTAAGGAAAGGGTCGACATATCAAAGAAACATGCAAATGAAATGCCCTGGCAGAATGCCAGGCTGGACCTTGCAGGAGAACTCAAGCCTGGGAATATGTATTGAGTATGAACCTAAGAATTGGGGCATGAAGTCTCAAGTTCTCTTAGCTAATCATTGTGCCTTTGGAGTGAGGGGGGCTCTCTAAATGAAGTTTGGAAGCAGAGAATGTGCTGTTGGAGTTTTTGTTGTTATATATCACCTACATGTTACTTCCCTCAGTGCCTGGTCCAGTTTCTGAGTGAAAGACTGGTCAGGACCTATTTATAGAATGACAATTATTGTGACCTGGCTTTCTCTCTCATTTTATAGATATGGAAACTATTCACATGTGCTATGTGAGATGCTGGGAATTTCTGGGCTAACATCTTTGCATTTCGTTGGAATGCTTCTGTAAGTTGAATATATTTGAGTTCCTTCTTTTACTTTGGCAAAATAAAATGCTAGTTTAATGTCATTGGCAAAAATGCACTTCCTTGGGAGAAAGTTTTCAGCTCTTATCCTAATTGAAACAGTCTGAAAGCTTCACCCTGAGCACAACCAGGTTTTCCCTGGGGCTGTGTTGTCAACTCTTCAAGAGCCTTAATGAAAATACTCAGATCCCTAGTACACCTGCATTTGATGCTCATGATGTTGTTCAGACTTGTACATATCATAAAGAGGATGCTTAATTTGCTTTTGCACATTTGAGCAAAAATGTGTGAAAGAGAAGATGTCAAGGATATTCAAACATTCATATTCATAACAAGATTTCATGAGTAGCTTTATTTAAAAAAAGTATTCATGGATATATTTGAAACTACAGTTTCTTAAACAATGCAAGTATTCATAGTTTGATAATTTGCACTTATATAATTTCTTAATGTTTAAATCTATGGTTATTAACATGACACTACCCAAGTTTTACTACTGAAGATACATGTAGAGGATTTGAGAGATGAAACAAAAGGATTCTGCATTTTTTTTATTATCCTTCAAAGATAAGACTCTATCTGTGAGTCTTAGAAGGGAGAAAATACAAAAGAGATAAGACAGCTCTTATCTATGGACTTCATAACTAACCACAAGATGAGTATTGTTTTTCAACAAGGTCAGATTTAGTGATATAAAATTAACATAAATTAGATGATTTAAAAAATTATTAAAATTTAAGTCAATTGAATGTAGTGTTCCAAAAGAAATGTGAATTTGTGGCTTGCATTTGTGATTAACATGGTGAGGTATTTAACTAAGGGCCTAAATACTGGATAGAAATTCATGAGCTCTAATCCAGATTGTCAGGATATGCTGCTCTCTGCTTAGATTATCTTTTCCAAAGACTGAGGCTTCTTAATTGGATTCTATTTCTACAATTTGGAGACCTAATGACCACCTGAGAATTTCATATTGATGTTCTCTTTGGAAAAACAATTATTTAATCTTCACACTTCCCAGATAAACTGTTTACTAGACAGGCTTTAAGGTCCATATAATTGGGGTCTCCCTGTGCATCATGAAAATATCACTCCTGAAACATAGCAATAGAAAAAATTCTTATTAAGTGTTAGAAGCAAAAACTTAGAGCAAGGATTTAATTAATTGACTCCCATGGGTTGTATCTCCCAATTTTCTCCACTTTGATCTGGAAAACTGGAAGGTGACTCCATTTTGTCAACCTGTACTTATTCTTTCTCACTCCACAACATGCATGAGAATCACTGTTTTGATTGTGGTGCCCCCAGAAGCTCATGTGTGTGGCAATGCAAGAAAGTTCAGAAATAAAGTGATTGGATTGTGAAAGCCTTTATTAATCGGTACACTATTACCTCAGTAAGCATTAACTGGGGGAAACTGTAAACAGGTAGGGTGTTGGTGGAAGAGGTGGGTCACTGGGAGCCTGGCTTCAGGGCATACATTTTGTCCCTCGTTAGTGGAGTTTCCATCTGCTTCTTGGTGCCACATCCTGGGCTGCTTTATTCTGTCACACTCTTCTGCCATGTTATTCTGCCTCACCTCAGACCATGGCAACAGAGGAAGCCATGTATGAACTGAGACCTATGAAACTGTGAGCCCAGTAAATCTTAGTTTTCTACATGTTTCTTGTCAGGATCACGGTAGTGAAAAAGCCAGCTAAACTAAACATATCAAAATGGTCAACTTAGAGGTGAGTGGTATCTTGAACTTCCTAATTTCCCCAGTATTCTAGGGAGATTAATGACAGAAATGAAAAAGATGTGGGGAAAAAACGAGTGAAGATCCTTGTGAATGTCCCTGAAAAACTCATTCACTTTCTCTCAGCTTTGTTTTTTTCGCATCTATGTGGATGGTATGATTAAAAGTTGGCAAGATTTCACAAACACTCCATGCACATGAGAAAATGATACAGAAAGCCAGGCTTGCTTCATATTCATACTCAAGGACAACTGGCCAAACAGTGGCTCCCACCTGTAGTCCCAACCACTCTGGAGGCTGAGGCATGCGAATCACAAATTCAAGGTCAGCTTGAGCAATATAGGAAACTTGGCAATACCTTATCTCAAAAAAAAATAATTTCTTCAATATGTGCAATATTTAAAGATTCAAGATGGACTCTAAATTCCCTTTTCAAATATCTCATTTATTTTCCTTTTTTTTGCCTTTGGATGTCTTAGAATAAGAGCTTCCCTCTAACTGCCAGTGATGGACCATATTCCAGTCTGATTTCAAGGAATAGGAATCATTGGTTCCTCAATTGGAAGCAGGGTTCAATATTTTCAAAATAACATTATAAATTCTCTTGTTTCTTCTCCCAGGGTTTTTGGGAATATGACCATCAATGTCATGAAAAGTATGGGAAAATGTGGGAGTGAGTATTTTGGAAACTTCCCTTGGGCAGACTTGTTGGATGAGGCACTCAAGGGCAAGAGGACAATGCCAGCACAGAGCTATTACTGAGAATTAATTATCATAAAGCTTTTAGAGGCTCCTCCTCCTGCCAATAGTCCCATATTTCACCAGGTGTCAAGGTTTATGTCCAAGAATGTCACACTTAAGACTTTTCTCAGTATCTGATGACACACTCTTGGCCTCACCTTCTCTTCAGTGCCCAGACTCTACTCCATTTTCCATTTTTTATTAGGAGTCTTTAATACTGAATAGGAGACATTAAGTCAGACCTTTCTAAAATGTATACCATACATGGCTTAATCTCCTTTCAAGATTGTCTGTTCAGTGAAAGCAACATTTATATAAATTAGGGGGTTATTATGTACATTTGAAAGAATAGTGGAGACAGAGCTAAACAGATTGGGAAATGATTTGACCTCTGCTTTTTTTTAAATTTTAAGTTTGTCTGCAAGTGTGAAGTCTTGGGGATTTCATTTGTTTTTCCTTGTCAATTAGGAGTTTTCAGTACAAGTGTACACAGGGATTTCTCTGCCTACCTCATTCAATTGACTTTCAAGAATTGACTTCCAGTACATTTTAAACCACTGTATTCCCATGACCTTGTGTACTTCATAATCTGCTAGGGTGAAATCAGCTAATTTCAGCAGCCATCTTCTTAATAATGCTTGATGGAAGCAGTTCCAGTAGTATTATTGTAGTTCTTGTGTGCTACAAATAAGTGAGAGAAGGCTTTGCCTCTTCCTCCCTCTTCATCTTCTCTCATCAAGTCCTCAAAACTGCAGAGCTGGCCACATTATCCTGCCAAACTGGTGTGGCTCATAAAGGCCATGTTGTTGAGTGGAAAGAGCACATGCACTGAGTCTCCACTGATACTGTCTCTTGAATCTTAAGCACTTGTAATAACTTAATATTTTAATTTATTAGAAAACAATAATTAAATTGTTGTCTATTTTTCTCTAATCTAGAATCCTTTCACATCAGAAGAAATAATTGAGAGCATGAAGGAGAACCGTCAGAACTGGATAAAACCTTTGCCCCTGCATTTACAGTGTTAATATTCACAATATACAAAAAACTCAATGATCTTAACACCAAAAAATCAAATAACCCAATCAATAAATGGGCAAATGTACTGACCAGACCCTTCTCAAAAGAAGAAATACAAATGATCAATGAATATATGAAAAAATGTACAACCAGTGAAGCAATCAGAGAAGTGCAAAATTATTTCCCATGATTTTATAATTATGTCAAAATGAAATTTATTTTTATGGATATATAAAAAGAACTAATGAAAAATTACAAATTGTCATTTGTAATTTGTTTTTATATCTAGAAAAGATATTATTTGATTCCTTATAAGTATCTTATACTTTATAATCCGGGGGAAACCACTGCCTTGTGGACTCAATTTTTCTCTAACTGTGGGTGGAGTTGTGTTTGTTCTTAGATGTTCCCCATTATTAACCAATATGGAGATGCACTGGTGAAGTACCTGAGCCAGAAAGTGAAGAAAGGTGAGCCTGTCACTGTGAAGGAGTAAGTAGCAGGCAAGCTCTGGGGCTCTGAGCTATATTAAGACCTTCCAACAGCCTGCCAGGGAACTGAAATTACCACTGTTGAGCCGATCAGACAAAAGCAAGTGTGTGGAGTCACAACCACAATTGGCAACCCAAGAAGGAGAGGCTCCCAGGAGAAGGTGGGGCAGCTGGAACATCTGTGTACAGAAAACAGAATTAGTTTATCTGCTTCATCATCAATGTGAATATTATGTAAGTCAAAACACATGTTTTACAATGATAAATGTGATCACTCAGAAGTTGAGGGTGGAGCATAGGAAATGTTGGTTGGGGGAAGTCTCTGGTACCTATTGAGCAGGGATATAAAGATACAATACAGGTTATGGAACAACAAATCTCTTCATGGTTACACTGAGAATATCAGAAAAATGAAAAATATGAAAAATTCCTACCACTTCTTCCTCCAATATCAACAGAGATAGGGTCCTGAAAGGATACGAATTACAATTACCATATCAATTGTTGTATAAAATGGGTTATTTTGACCAAGAAAAACCTCTGATACTGTAATGGAAAATCTGAAGAGAATAGTTTCACCAAGTTGTGAAATCATGCAAGAATGGTCTGAGGAGATTTTCAATATTTTAACTGAGGATATTCTTACTGATTCCGTTTTGCAAGATTCTGCCTTTGGGCCTTTTCAGATCCCAGAGTGCAGAACCTCTCAGGAGCAGTAGCAGTGGGTGCAGAGAAAGGGGGACAATGTTTCTGCCTCTAAAAAAAGTGTGTTGCTGTTATGTAATGTGCTGGAGAGGAATCAGCTCTGGGCACAGACTGTGCTTAGGCAGGACCTAGGTCAAGGTCACCTATCTTGGATTCCCTACCAGGATCCAATTATAACACCCTGGTCCTGCTGAAAATCCATACTTAATCATCTTTTATCATCTACACTCCACTCACTGAGGTAATTTATCTAATTATGGGTATCTGTCTCTCTGTGACTGAACTCCTTAAGCTCACTACCCTAGTGTCCCTAACTCTGCTGGCACAGAAACAGCTGCCTCATGGCATATGATAGGAGCTTGGACTAGTCATTTGTTCAACAGATATTTCTGACAGTGTGTGAATGTGCTGGTCACACTTCTTCCAGCATGTGTAGTAGGAGAGTAAAGCAATACAGATTAAAATTTTACATATTTTTCTCTACTCAGAATTTTGGGGAGCTACAACATGGATGTGATCATTAGCACATCCTTTGGAGTTAATTTCAATTCCCTCAACAATCCACAAGATCCATTTGTAAAAAAAAGCCAAGAATATTCTTGGTTCAGATGTCCTCCAAACATTTTTTTCTTATAATTAGTATGTGAATTACCATTTTTTAAAATAAAAACGTCATTAAGATATTATTTACAAACTTTTGATTTCTTAAAATGTAAAATTCCATAATTTTTAGCATGTTAAATGATGCATGCAGCCATCACCATTGTCAAAACTCAGAAAACTCATTATCTTTTAACTGTAGGCTTCCAAAATCATTTACCTAAACAAACACTACTCTATCTCTTTAGCTTTACATATGATATATACATTATAAAAATGAAGATATGTAATATGTGGTCTTTTTTGATGCAAAGTGATATCATTTAGCTTTTTATTTTCAAGTGAAACATATATCAGTACTTCATGTTTATGGCCAAATAATATTCCAATGTATAGATATATCTATATAATGGAATTTAGTTATCGTTTCATCAGTTGATGAACATTTGTGTTATTTACACCTTTTGACTATTGTGATTGATGCCATTATGAGCATTAGTGTGAAACTTGTTTGTAAACTCTATTTTACACTTTTTTTCATTTTTTTCCTAGGTTTCAATTTTATCTGAGTGTATACTCAGGAGTAAAATTCCTGCCTTACAAAGTACTTCTGTCAGTGTTTTACATAATAGCTGTATCATTTAATATTCTTTCCAAAAATGTATAAAAATTCCAATTACTTCATTTATTTCCTAACAGTTCATGTTTCTATCTCTTATTTTAGACATTGTAGTGGATGTGAGATGGCATCTTATGAAGTTTTTATTTGCATTTTCCTGTTGGTTACTGATACTAAGCAATGTTAATTACTTTTTTATTTATTTTTTTTAGTTATGCAAGATATGTTTATAAAAACATAAAGTATATCTTATTCTAATTAGGATCCCAGGCTTGTGGGTGTACGTGTTATGGAGATTTACTATGAGGTACTCAACTATGTCCATAAGAAAGATAATTCAGATTCACTATTTTGAAGGAATATCTATCCATGTCTTTTGCCCACAAATACATGAAGCATTTGTATTTTTGTTTTAAGGCTTGAGAATTTTACTGGTGTGAGTCTGTACCATGTACAACCAGAGGAAGGAAATCTTGTGCTCCATTTGTGTACAATGTGTCAAAATGCATTCTATTGTTATGTATAACTAATTGGAATGAATTAAAAATAAAAGAAAAAAAATTTAAATATTTTAAGTGAAAAATAATTATTCTATATTCTTTACACAGTTTCTTATCAGATTATACTTTGTAATATATTTGTTCTGTTCTATAGATATCTTTTCACTTTCTTGATAGTGTCCTTTGAAGCACAAAGTTTTTAGTTTTTTTGCAGTTCATTTATATCATGGGAGGTACTACATATCCCAACAATTAAAATGAATGAATTGCATTTCAAAATCTTAAAATGTATTAATCTCTAAGCTGTAGTGTTCACAAAAGAAAGAAATTGACAATAGATGTATGCAACCTGATGCCATTTATATAAATGTTAAAACCTCAACAGTTTTTGGAAACCTAGCTCAATAGAGCTGGTATTGTGGCAAGCATCATTGTTGGAGACTTAGTTTTTCTTTTCTGCTGAATCATTTGCTTAGCTTGCATTGTCAGATTCTTTAGCTCTTTCCTTGAGGGTAGTAGCTTCACCATCGAGTCTCTCTGAGTCATGATGGCGTATACCCAATAGTTGAAGATTCAATGTTTTTGCAATTCAAACTGCATATAAACTGTCAGGATAAATATTGATGGAATCATTTGCCAAAAAGACACAAAGCACAAATGAGAGCTTAAAGTTCTGATCATTGGGCAGAAGAAGATAAAGTTTGTGTCACCTCTGTATGAACATGACTATAAAACCTGCTTTACCTGAGCTTGAGCCATCAGTCAATACCATTAGTGCTCTATCTATTGGATGTGCATACACAATCTCTGGAATAATAAGTGTAGTTACAAAGGCAAATTGAATAATTTTATCACAAGAATAATGACTTTCTTTCTGACAAGGAAAATTAGCAAAAGCTACTTGCCAATTATTACAAGTTTGGAAAAGCCAATCATTCTGTTGAGCAGAAAATGGAATGATTATAATATTAAGTTCTGATCCAACCAGCTATAAAACTCTGCTTTTGATTACTAATTGAGTAACCAAATAATGAAAAGGAGTTAAAGACCTTTGAGAAGAGTAAGCTAAATAAATTCAATCAATAACTTCTATATTCCTCCTGTAGGAGATTAAGTGGTGGTGATATCAATAAATATGAAGGCCCTTGTGGGTTAATTCTAATAAGGTGAGCATTTTTAATAGCAATTTCAACTTTGTTCAAAGCCGTTCTTGCTTCTGCTCTGACCTGATGAAAAGCTGGAGAAGGTGCTCCCTGTAATATCTGGAATAAAAGACTTAAATCTGAAAAAATTAGCTTTAAAGATGGCCTCAGCCAATTTATATCACCTAATAATTTTTGAAAATCCTTAAGAATGTCAACTCCTTTTCTCTAATTTGTATGTTTTGAGGACAGAATGTACTCCCTTTAAACACATGACCTAGATATTGAAAAGGAGATGTCCTCTGTACATTTTGAGGTGCAATGCACCAACCCATTGCTGTGAGTGAGGTCTCTAATTGGGCAAAGAAATTTAGGAGTACATTTGAATTAACATGATCTCAAAGTATATAATGCATAAAATAAATAATACAAATATCAGGAAATTTCTCCCTCACAGGCATGATGGTGTATGCTACAAAATTTTGACAAAGGGTAGGACTGTTACACATTCCCTGAGGCAACACTTTCAAGCAATATCTTTTAATTGGTTTTTGAAAATTTATTCCTTGGACACTAAAGACAAACCTTTCACAGTCGTCTGGGCATAATGGTATACAAAAGAAACAATCTTTTAAATCTACTACTATTAAAAGAAATCCAAAGCGATAGCTGTAAGAGAAAGAAGCCCTGGTTGTAAGGCTCTGTGAGCTTGATAACACAATTAATTGCCCTGAGATCTTGTAATAATCTTCAGTTGCCAGATTTTTTTTCTTAAATACAAAGATGTTCCAAGGACTGAGCATAGGTTGTAAGTGGCCAGCCTGAAGTTGTTCCTGAACTAACATGTGGGCTATTTTAAGTTTTTCCCCTGTTAAGGGCCACTGACTAACCAAAATTGGCTCTTTTATGAGCCAATGATTTTTTTTTCTGCTGTTCTCTGGGTTTGGGATCAAGTTAGAGGCCTATCAAAAGTTTTGGCTGGGTGCATTAATTAGTCTCTCTTGGGAAGATTGAGTTGTAGGTAAATACCCTTGTAAATTCTTCTCTATTTCCCTAGGAAATTTTTTTATTAAGTTCCTCAAAAAACATGATAAAATTTGAAGTTACTAATAACAAACCTAAGCTGCTTAGAATATCATGGCCCCACAAATTTACTGGCAAGATGTCTATAACATAAGCCTTGAAAATTCCAGAGTTACCATCTTTATCGCCCCAGTGAAATATTGATCTCTTTGTGCAGACTGAGATCTGACCTATCCCCTCCATGTTGGCAGGTGCAATATGTAAAGGCCAGCCCCTAGGCCATAATCTACTAAATAGAACAGATCTATCAGCCCTTTATCTATGATACCTAATTTTTTATGATTAATTTTAAGATCCAGTAGAGGGCATTCTTGCTGAACTAATTGAGCCCAGTACACTTGGTCTAGGGACCCAGAAGTTGAGGTCTACTCTGGGCCTTCCATAGAATGACAAGGCAGGAGTGTTAGCTGTGCCAATAATCTCTTAAAGAGAGCTAAGTAGCAGGCTCTGACTGCATAATAATTTCAATTTTATCTCTAAAATTTGAATCAATCATTCCTGGCAGCACCTGAATTCCCTTTTTTAAGTTGTTTCACCCCAAACATCAGTCTATGGTATTTGCGGGTACTGGCCCATGAACCCCAGTAGGGACTCAGTTGGCCACATTTAAGGCATTAAAATAATTACCAAGGTTGGCCATAAGTGTAAAGTCTTGGTGGAGTTGGCTGGTAATAGTTAGGAGCTGGCATCGCCAATCCTGATGATGTCATAGTCTGTGACTCCTCTTCCAGTGTATATTGCAGTGCCCCTACTGTTTGGTGGGCCCAGGGCAGGCCCAACTCCCAGTTTCCTGGCCCCGGGAAGAGGTGAAGGCCGAATTGGCTGTGAACCACCGCCAACATATCTATCCAAATCTTCGCATGCCATGCAGTCATCTCCCTGGTAGTGCCATCTGTGCAAACTGGGAGAGGTCTCTGCCCTATTGTGCAGAGTTCCATAGTCCCAAGCCATTTGCCCAGTTCTACCAAAATTGAAACAGCACCCATGAAAATGCCAGCTCTGAGACTTAGGTTATAATACCCACTTCAAAGCCGCAGGGAGCATTACACCCTGTAGCTGTGTGGGACCCACATCCACACGAAGGTCAACGAACTTTGAGACAATCCCCCTTTTTTCAATGGGGTTGAAGGATTTCCTGACAAACTTTGTTAGCATTCTCAAATGCTAGCAGCTTGACTAGAAACTCAGAAGTATCCAAGTCTCCCATTGATCTCTTTGCTGCCTGGTATAGATATTCCTCCAAATCTGAAAATGGCTCCACTGAGCCCTGTTAGATCTGACTAAAATCCAAAGTTGATTCACCCTGATTAGGTAGCACTCTCCATGCCCTTTTGGCACATGCAGTAATTTGATAATATATGGCCAGATCATAATTTAATTGCCTTTCCAGATTTTTTAATTCTCTAATTCCAGTTAACATCTCCAAAGTGGCATCAAAGCCTTGTTTCTGGTTTCTCTCAGACTGTTCAGTGCAATAATCAGTCCAGTGAGACAACCAACAGAGGTAGTTGCCACCTCCCCCATAAAAAAAAAATTGGCCATAGAAATCCAGTCATGTGGGGGTAAAGGCTCTTTGCATAAGAAATCAAGCCAACTTTGAACAAAAGTGAATTTGGACAGTAAGCATTTTTGAGCTCCTTTAGAGTCTTAAAAGAAACTGCAGTGTGCATATGGACACACTGATTTTGCTTGTTAATCTGCTCAAAGACTGGAAAAAAACTGAAAACCCGTAATGTCCTCCCCTGCTTCCTGTGCTGTTCTAAGGACATGTTGGAGGGGTGTAAGCATGTCTACTGCCAATTCAGAGTAGTTATTAAACTTTGTTCTCCAGAGGAGAGTGGCCAGATCCAAATGGCAGGCGTGGAGATAGTCAGACATAATCTGCCAAACCCTCCTCTAGATCATTCTCACCCTCTGACTGAGTTTCCTCATATTGTGGCTCAGGTTCACCAGTATCTTTCTGTCCATTTTCTTCCCCTCAGCAGAGAGTCAGCCTCACAGAGACTCTATCAGGGCTAGTTTCCTCTCTAGCACACACTCCTACCATCCAGTTTAGTTGGCACACTTCTAAATAACTGGTTCTGTCTGGTTCAGCTGTGACTGAATGTTTGGTTTTAGGACTTGCCCTAAGGTCACCTGTCTGTGGTTTATGAGCTACAGCCTGGGTGAGAATTGACTCAGCCCACATTCCCACCACAGATAGAGAAAATCGCCTGGTAGCAGCCATGGGCCACTTCTCTGATTCCAAACTTCTAATTGCCTTCTGGAGCCCCTTTAACAAGTCTTCTGAAGACCATTTCTCCTCCTCTCAATATTCAAAATGAAACATTCCTAAAGCAGTTCAGACCTTTTGAATATTTTCTATTGTACTTTCAGATAGCTTGGCAGAGAGGCAGCCTTTACACCTTTTCTACCTATCCTTTCCCAAGTACACAAATCTGGTGACTCTTCATCACTAAGCTAAAGGTATTAGTCATTAACTGTTTCAGGAATTGATCCAGCGGGGCCCTCCTGACTTGTATTCCTCTTCAGTTGATTAGAATCTCCAGAATCATTAAGTAAATTTCTTTTTCTGAAGACATGGAACTGTCCATTATTTCTTTAACATCTCTGACTCTCACAATGCTTTCTTCTTCTACAACCCCAAAACACAGTTCAATGAATTTCTAAGGTACATTCACTCAGTCTACCTGGAAATTTACTCTGAGGGGTTCCTGGTTCTGGGCACCACCTGCAGCCCCCATCAGTGTGGGCAGCTGAACTTACGATCACTGATGTGAATTTGCAGGAGCACCAAATAAAACATAGACACAATTTACTTTTACACAATCTTCATGATGGCTTCCCCAGCCCTCAGTCTCAGGCTCTCTCCAAGGGTACAGCTAGACAAAGTCAGGAGAGGCTGAGGAGAGAGAGGGACAGGTTCAGAGGTAAGCTTTCATTGGGGGGACTCTTGTTTAGAAAGATCTATCCAAAAACCTTCAGAAGGAACAGGAATACAAGGGAAAGGTTATTGAAACTCAACCCTAGGGGAACATCCTACAAAGAAGAACACTTGCTTTGAGCTAGACCCCGCCCAAGCCACAGTGAATGCAGTAATTGGTCATAATCTGAGGCATCATGACTGGAAGGTGTGGTTATTCATTGTGGCTCCCCACAATTTATAGTAGGTGAATATGGGGACATACACTTCAAGATGGGTTCTCCCACTATTTTCTCATCATTGCAACATCACTTCAAAACAGTTTTTTTTCTGAATACATCTATCTGCTCAGAACTTTTTTTCTGAATCCATCTATCTGCTCAGAACTTTTTTTTCTGAATTTATCTATCTGCTCAGAACTTTTTGTTTCTGAATCCATTTATCTGCTATGAACTAATATTCTCAACTCATAATCTCAAGTATTCTAGATAAAGACCTGAGATTAATTTGACTAGAGAGACTAACTTACAATATATCACAGTGGTAGCAAGTAAGAGACTCTAATCCACAGATTATGATTCCAAATAATGAGACTAGAAACTCAGAAAACAGAAAAGTATTTTCAACTTTTGAAATTAAAAAAAAATAATACCACTAATTGATATGGCAGGACCAATGCAGACAAAATAAATCATAAATTTATGTTTAAAGAATGTTAAATTTTTGGAGATAGGAATGTGGCTCAGTGGTAGAGCACTTACCTAGCATGTGTGAGGCAATGAGTTTGATTCTCAGAACTGCATATAAATAAATGAATAAAATAAAGGTCCATCAACAACTAAAATTTGTCAAATATATGTATTTTACCACCATTTCACCCAGCTATTCCACTCCCTGGTTTATACCCAAAGGACTTAAAATCAGCATACTATAGTGATGCAGCCACATCAATATGTATAGTAGCTCAATTCACAGTAGCTAAACTGTGGAACCAACCTAGGTGTCCCACAATAGATGAATGGATTAAGAAAATGTGGTATATATACTCAATGGACTATTACTCAGCTTTAAAGAAGAGTGAAATTATACCATTTATTAGTAAATGGTTGAAGTTGGAGAAAATCATACTAAGTGAAATAAACCAATCTCACAAAACCAAAGGCCAAATGTTCTCTCTAATATGCAGATGCTAATTCACAATAAGGCAGAGGAGACTAGGGAAGAATAGCATTACCTTAGATTAGGTAGAGGGAAGTGATGGGATAGAAAGAAAGAGGTTGTAGTGATACAAAAGGCATTAGAAAAAACAGACATTATTACTTTATGTATATATGTGACTACATGACAAATATGATTCCACAACAGGTACACTCAGAAAAATGAGAAATTATATCACATCTATGTATGACATGTCAAAGTGCATAAATGTAGTCTACTGTCAAGTAGAACTAATTAAAACAAATTAAAAATTATATAAATATTTTACAAAAAGTATGTACAGGTACTATTACTTTGTATGTAATAATACTTCTCTTCTAAAAACTTACTGATACAGGAAACTCTACAAGTCAAACAACATAATGTATCTCTCACCCTTCCTTTCAAGAAACACTTCACTTCATGTCCCTTGCTTCTGATATTAGCCAAGATCTTCTCCTTTGATATTTCATAAATACTCTTGAGTGGCATCATTTATATATATTTTGTGGATAAAAATATAATGAAAAAAGCCATTATATCCTTATTTAATATTTTGGAGTGTCACTGAACTTTGCAAGTCTTCTATAGAGCGATTTTTCATCTTTTTCCCTAGTTCTCTGGGGAGTGTGAAATGTGCCCCAAGACGCTTGGATGCCTGAGACTAAGTTAAAACAGTGAAGTTCTACATAAGACACCTATTTATTACAAAGAGAATCAGAGACATGGATTCTTGAAAGGTTTTTTCAGATCAACATAAAAAGCTTATCCTATTCTAATCTCTGTTTGGGACAACTGCGAGTACAATCGCTGGGTGATCTGTATCCCTAACACTCTCCTCAGAGCCTTAGCTACATTTGTATTCCAGAGAGTATAAATCAGAGGATTCAGAGTGGGAGTAATGATCCTATAGAACACAGAATCAACTTTGTCTTGCAGTGGAGTGTGCTGGGACCTAAGCCTCACGTATGAGAAGATGCAGGCACCAAACCAGAGAGACAACACAATGAGATGGGAGCTGCAAGTGGCAAAGATATTTCTCTTAAACCCAGATGAATGCATCTCAAAGACACTGTGCAGGATGAAGCCATAGAATGTAGAAACCAGGATGATGGAGAGGAGGAGAAGTACGATGGTGCTGATGAACACTGTGGACACATAGACAGTGACGTTAACACATACCAACTTCATGACAGCTGGATACTCACAGTAGAAGTGGTGTATTTTCTGAGTCCCACAGAATGGAAAGAGCATCAAGATGACTGTGTGAATTAGGGAGTTCAGAGATGCCCCCAACCATGAGGTGAGGGCCATCATCAGTGCCACCTTCCTGCTCATGAGCACAGTGCAATGCAGAGGCTGACAGATGGCAACATACCTGTCATAGGACATGAGAGCTAGCAGAAGACACTCAGCACCACCCAGAGACAAGTAGAAAAAGTGCTGGGTGGCACATCCTAAGAAGGAGACGGACTTGGTGCCAGACAGGTAGTTGGTAGCCATCTTGGGGATGGTTGTGCAGACGTGCATCAGGTCCATGAGGGAGAGCTGGCTGAGCAGGAAGTACATGGGTGTGTGAAGCCCATGATCCACACAGATGAGGAGGATGGTGAGGGTGTTGCCACCCAGTGCAAAAAGGTAGACCACCATGGTAAGGCAAAAAAGGAAAAGGTGGGTTGGGGAGTCATCAAAGAGCCCTTCAAAGATGAAGTCTGCCAGAGACGTCTGATTCCTCAGCCACATGCTTCCTTCTCAGTTCCTAGGGAAACAGGGAGTGGAGACAGATTGTGATGCCAGAAATATGGGATCCTGTGTACATGGTGATAAGCTCTCTTGATCTAATAAAACATTTGTGAAGAGATTTTTTTCTCTATTTGTAATTAATCTGCAGTTGAAATTATTGAAATTCAGTTTTTCAAAACAAGAGAGTCCTAAAATTTGTCATTACGATCATGGTCACTTGAAATTCCAAGACTCTATTAAGGGCCAAAATTTATGACTCTTCTTACTAAATGTAGGCATATGTGTATATAATCATATGTTTGATTTGTGTTAGTGTGTGTCTATGTTTGTATGGTTGTTGAATTATGTTTCTGATTTTACAGGCAGCTTATAACAAGAGCAGCTGAGCCACTAAGACATTTCTATTAATACATGTAATGGTTAAGGGTTGCATTACAGAACTTTGGCCTTATTTTTTTGTGGAAGCTGGTTAAGGAGTTGGTGCACTTCTGTCATGTTTAAGTCTGATGTGGAAACTTTAAGTCTACAGGACAAGCAGTAGAAAGGGAAGATAGTACAAAGCAGGGCAGACAAGAGACAGACGAAATCCAAAAGCATGAGCTGTGACCGCACAAGAGAACACAAAAAAACAAAAAAAGAGTCAGTTCTGCTTGCCTATGGAATTAGGCACTGGGGTTCCTTTTTTGTTTTGGCTCTTTTGAATTCTACAAACCTTTTGGGTTTCTTTTAACATAATTAAAAAGGTTAAAATAGGCCTCAATTCAGTCCCCATACTTCCCTTTTTCCTCTTCTCCTCCCTTCCTCTGATTACTTCCCTCTACTCTGCTGATCTGCTATTATTTATAGCTTTTTATTAGTTACTTATGGATATACATCCAGATAAGATCCACATGGTGTGTTCATATAGGTACATGGGAACTTTAAGTCATATTTTTAGTAAGCTGAATGCCCACGCCTAGCCCAGAATTCAAAGAGTCTAAAGGAGAATCCTGGGGAAGGTAGAGCAACTGCAGGCCCAGCGACTGCTCCATACCAGTGAGGAATGAGCCAGCAGATCTCCAGCAATGTATTAATACTACAGGATGACTGCTTCCCTCCTGCACTCTAATCTCCCAGGAAGCTCCTCTAAGACCCACCTTAACTAGAAATTATGGATTAGAGGGAATTTGGTGAAATTTAGTTCATCCTAAAAAATGTCACACATCGCAAAGTCACTGCAGTCCATCTTCTCCCCTTTTGGTACACATGCACACCTCCATCTGTCAGGTTAACCTCCAAATACAAAAATGATGCCTGTGTAACTAAATACAATACATGCAGCATGAAGGCAAACACGTTAACACTTTCTCCAGAAGAAAATCCAAAGTTCTTTATTTTGCCTAGGGGAGACATTCATTCCTCTGATACATGTGCCCCCTTTAATATCCTGGACTTCAAAATTTTCTGGATGATTTATATGAGAAAGATTCATACAGAAAATGTTGGGAGTTGCCCTGGATCCAAAGATGGCACCGACCACGCTTCTTTTCTGGTACTAACTTCCTTATGCCCAGAGACAGTGGCTGGAAGAGCTGCCCAATGGTGAGCCCTGCTGACCCTCATGATCCTTACCCACCAATCAGAAAGTGCCCTGTGCCAATACCTTGCTCTGTTGAATGGTTCCTGGCTCTATAAATGTGGAAAGCTGTTCCTCAATAAACAGGTACTTCTCTGATGATAAGCCTTATCCGGTCGTTCTTTCAGAAACAACAAAGAAATACTCATTACTACCCATCACGGTATAGATCTTTTTATCCAACAAAAGGGTTAACCAGTACTTTGGATATCAACCCCTGTTTTCTCACTCAGTCCTGGAATCTTCCCAATAGATCCATTAAAAAAACTGGATATGGCATCAGGGGTAAAGATTATTCCTGGATTCAGCAAGATGGACGTATACTCACCAAAGCCAATCTGTCTAAAGCCCCTGCTGAATACTCATGGCTAATACAAAAGACCAACCTGAGTTCCCAACATCACACAATTCCCTGGGGTGATCAGGGAGCCCCTTCATAGCACATTGATGACATTGGACCACATTCAACATGAAAGGGAAACTCTTTTTTTTTTCTGGACTGGACATTCACTCTGTGTATGGATTTTGCTTCCTCTCCTGAAGTGCTGCTGCCAGAACTAACATCTCTGGACTCACAGAATGCTTTATTTGCCATAAGAGTATTCCACACAGCATTGCTCTTGATCAAGAAGCTTGATTCACAGCAAACAAGTGTGCAATGTGGCCTGTGATAATGGGATTTGTTATACTTAACATAGGTCTTCCAACTTCCTGAAACACAGAACCTGATGTAATGGAAAAATGTCTTTATAAGACTCTCCCTCAAGCTACACGTAGCTGGAAACATCTCTCATTGGTGGGGCAATGTCCTCCAGGGTGTGTACGTGCTCCACGTCTACATCTAATTTATGGTACTGCTTCTTTCACAAAAAAATTCATAAGATCAGACCCCAAGCATTCAATGAATAGAAATGAGAGTGTGTTCTCCCCTATAACATTGATGTCTATGACCCACCAACAACTGAAAAGTGTTCCTTTACTTTTCAGTTCTGCTGTTTAAGAAAATTCTTAGCGACAACGAGAGAGATGCTTCCTTCCACCCAGACACAAATTGATTCCATTTTCTGAGAGTTAAGATTGCTCTACTTCCACTTTAGGATTCTCATTATAGCTGAATAAACAGGTGAAGAAGAATCATTCTGTGGCATATAGTGATTGATTCTGACTAGGAATGAGAAACTGAGTTGCTACTACACCATACAGAGAGCAAGAGCAAGTGTTACATAGGACATTTTCTTAGTGCCTCTTCGAACTCCCAGGTCCTGTGATGGAGGGCTATAGGAAACTAAATCCCAAGTCAGGTCACACTGATAAAGGCTCAGATCTTTTAGAGATTAAGGTTTGGGTCACCTACCTGACTAGCAACAATGACCAGCTGTGAACCAAGGCAATATGTACTGGGGAGTGAAATAGGATGGTTATAAACACCATTAATGACCATGTTGTCAACCCTCAGGAACACAGACTGCCATACTTTTGCATTTCTTTTTAATGCTGATAAGAATTTGTTTATTTATATTATACAAATTAAGTGTTTATTTCATTGTCATCCTCTTATCAAACATGAGGTGTGAATACTAGCTAAAATCATATCTTAGTATTTAAATAACTGGATATAAATGAAGGAGTATGAATCAGTAGAAACAGAATAAATTTCACATAAAATACAAAAAAAATATTTTTTCCCTTAATGAGGAAAGGGTTGTATATTTTATATACTTTTCTTGGGAAAAGTTGAGGACGTCTTAGGTTATCCATAGAATAGTAAGATTAGGTAGAAGAATATTTTATGTTGTTTTTATTTGAATATTGAGCAAAATTTTTTAAAAAATGCATGAGTGCTGTATTGACACAAAACAAAGGAACCATACCTGTGTCCTGGGTAGATTTGTGAGTCAACAGATTACATAAAATGCCAACAAAGCTACGTTTTTCTCATTGATTCAGCCACACTTGCCAATCTGCCCTCTCACAAGTTCTCCCTCTAACTTCCCCATCTCCCGAGAAGAGCTGTTCAATATGAGCCCTGCTGACTCACATGATCCTTAAACACCAATTAGACTAGCCCTGCTGGCTTACATGATCTTTATCCACCCAATCAGACTAGGCTAGGCCTGCTAACTCACATGATCCTTACCCATCAATCAGAAAGCACCCCATGCCAACTGCAAACCATTAAACTGTTAAACTGTCATAACAGTCAAACGACCCTCGGTTCTATAGATATACAGAACTTTTCTTCAATAAATGGGCATTTTATCCAACAATGTGCCTTTTTTGTTCTTTCATCAAAGCCAAAACCTGGGAGGGGGAATGCCTCGCTGCTTGAGGGCCCCCCTCTCACTGTCAAACGACCCTCGGTTCTATAAATATACAGAACTTTTCTTCAATAAATGGGCATTTTATCCAACAATGTGCCTTTTTTGTTCTTTCATCAAAGCCAAAACCTGGGAGGGGGAATGCCTCGCTGCTTGAGGGCCCCCCTCTCACAAGGGTTGCCATCCTTGTCCTCTCTTTTGAGTGCTGCTACTACTAACAAAACACTGGCTCTTCAGTAGGTGAGTTCCCCTATTGGGTATTCATTTTCAGATTTGCTATACACAGGGGCTTTTACCATGAATGTCCAGCAAACCTCTGATGCCCAATCTGGAGGAGAGAATGCACCCCGCCACAACCTTCACATTTATGGTGGACTCTCTGGGACCCGGTTCATGAGTGAGAGGTCCTGAGGAGTGGAATAACAGGCACTTCTCTCTCTCTCTCTCTCTCTCTCTCTCTCTCTCAACCACCCTTGTCCATCTCCTGACCTATAGGGGCTTCTTCTTCCCTCCATGAACACTCCTCCTTATTAAATTCTGCACACAAAACTGGCCTTACTATCAATTAGACAATCAAAGTCAATGGCCCCTAGGAGGATTCCTAGATCTGGCAATTCTCAGAGATCTCTGTTTAACTTCTTTGAGCGCTCAAAAAAGTGGAAGGAGATCCCCCATGTTGAGGCTTTTTCTCTTCTTCGTTCTCACCCCGACCTATCCAGCAGATGAAACCCCTCCCTACTGACCTCCCCCATCAGCTCCATCCAGCCACTCAGGTGCTCCCCCTGACTTGGCTGACACCTTTATTACCCCAAACTAGGTCCCTCTCCCTAGTTCCACAAACCATGGCCCCCTTAATAGATTTTGCTGGACCTGAGGGCATTATCTGAGTACATGTCCCATTCTCTATGAATAACTTCATGCAACTCGAGCGAAGGTTGAGCTCATTCACCACAGAAGAGAGGTCAATGGGTCCTCCAGGATTATAGCCTCACTTATATGTTATTGGTTAATACTCTCCTTCTTGAGGAATATACCAGAGTCTGAAAACTTGCTAAAGCCCATGTTGATGAAACTCACTCAATTAATCCCAATCACCCTCCAGGGCCACTTGCTGCCCCAGATAATACACAAGCTGGCCTACAGAGTAGGGACCAATTCTCTGCATGTATTATTGCTGGGCTCAAAAAAGTGGCATGTAAGGCTGTCAATTTCCAAAAATTACAGGAGACCCCATCGAAATTTCTGGATCAGCTTACAAAAGCCCTTTAGCAGGAACCTAGATCCTGAAACCCCAGATGTCCATCATGTTCTTATGACATATTTTCTCTTGCAGAGATACCTCGACATCTGGACCAAACCAAAACAGCTCAAACAAAGCCCTTCCACCCCCCAGACTGGTAAATTTCAGATGCTCACCCAGGCCCTGCAGGGTGCTTCCTTGGGTTGTGGCCCATCACCAAAATCCCCCCTGGGTACCTGCTTCAAGTGTGGCAAGGAGGGACATTGGGCCAGGGCATGCCCTGCACCATGCACTGCACATACCCCATGCCCTGAATGACAACAACCAGGTCATTGGGGCTCTGTCTGTCTTAGATCTCATAGGAGGCCTATGGCCAGGTTACCATCCGACCTTCTGGGCATGGCAATGAAAGATTGATGGAACTTTGGGTCCTTGTCCCTTGTCCTGGTACTTGTCCTGTCAATAGAAAATAACCCACCGTGAAGATTCAGGTGGATAGGTGCAAGATTGACTTTCTCCTAGACACTGGGGCTACCTTCTCAGTCCTGACAGAATTCTGGGGGCAAACAGTGCTATCCACCTCTCCTATTTTCGGGGTAGAAGGAAAGGCCATCTATCCAAAAAAGAATCCCCTATTACTCTGTTTCATAGACAACTTCCCGTTCTCTGAGGCATTCCTAGTTATGCCCCAATGACCAGTTCCTTTGCGTGGCTGAGATATTCTCTCTAAATTCAATATAAGAATCAACATCCAGGCTCCTGGCATCTGTCAGGCCCCAGAATCAGCCTGTTCATCTTTTCTGGCCCTTTTGGCAGAAGACTGGCCATTCTGCTCCACTTGTGAGGCTGATATGAAACACCATACTAAAAAGGACCCCTTACCTATGAACCTGGTTGACCCGATAGTATAGGATACACACACCCCCTCCACCATTTCCTGCGCACCAGTAAAGATCCTAACACCTTCCCCAATCAGGCTCAATACCACCTGTCCACAAAAGCTCTTATGGGCCTACAACCTATTATTCAGGACCTTCTGAGCAAAGGGGTACCTCCGTCTTTCTTATTCCCCTTACCATACTCCCATACTAGTGGTAGAAAAGCCCAACAGGTCCTATCACTTAGTTCAGGATCTATGACTCATCAACACCTCTGTTAGGCCAATACATCCTTTGGTTCTAAACCGGTTTTGAATTGCCAGGTATCATAATAATGTGAGTTAATTCCTTATAATGAATCTCACACACCCACACACTTATGCATACATGAATACACACAGACATCCTATTAATTCTGTTTCTTTGGAGAACCACAACAGGAAACTAATTGACTATTTTAAAAAACAAAACCAGCATATTGTGGAGTTTGTAATGTATTTAAAGGTGAAATGCATGAAAAAAAATTGACTCCTTTATCACTAGGAAATGAACTTTATCTCTGGTACTATTATTTGCTCTTAAATCTGTTGATATAATATAGTCACTCTAGATTTCTTTAGTATTTACATCTTATATCATTTTAATTCTTTTACTTTAAACATATATGGGTCTTCATATAAAATGATCATAGTTGGGTCTTGCTTTTTAAGATGATACAACCAAACTCTCTTCCTTTAGTTTAGGGTAACAGATATTTATAGTTAATGTGATCATTATACAGTGAGATTGGTGTCTATTATCTTGCTATTTGCATTTTGTTGTATTTCTTTCTTTTCCCACCTTCTTTTTGAAAAATCAAGATTTTAAAGTCATTCCACTTTATTTCCTTGTTGATTTATTATTTACACTGGTTTTATTTTAGTGTTTCTTTAAGGGTCACAGCATATACTGATAAACCCAACCTTATTCCCTCTTAAAATTGAGAGCCATCTCGCCACAAATATGAAAAGCTAATTTCAGCTTTACTATAAATCACTGCGAATTCTAAATTTTCTTGGAATGCCTGCCAGTGTCTTGAACTCACCTATGCCTGTCTTTCCCTAACCAGATAACAAACCTCTCTGTGGCTCTAAAGACTTTCATAAATTCTGATGTCGGGGCCAACAAAATTATAAACTAGCCTTTGTGTTATACTCGTCAAGAGTTTTGTTATCCGTAAGTTTTCAGCCCCCCCCCCTTTGTGTAATTTTCTGGGCTATAAAACTGCACTTCTAGAAAGTTTCGAGGCTATCTTTTGTTCCTGTGGTTTTTTTGGGAGAGGCAGCCCAGCTGGTTGAAATAATAAGTTTGCTTTAATTTGATTTTAATTGGAGTTGATGGTCTTTTCTTTGCATCCTGGTTTAACAATACCTTTATTAGTCTACCATCAAGTGATTTTATACAACTTCACAACTAAGAAATATGTAATATTATGTTGCTATCCCCCCTGCCCCCATCTCAATCTTCATGCTATTGTCTGGATAAAGGAATCCTCAGAATACCATAAACAGATTTCAACACTAACCACCTATTCTGGAGAAAAAAAAGACATTTTTTACTTCAAAGTAACATTACTGGTAATTGGAGAGCAAAGAAAGCTTGAAGATTACTGTGGGAGTATGTTAGAGGTTAAAAAATATCTACCTCCTTATGTGGAAATCTAAAATAATCATTGGAATTAAGCTGGTCATCAGTCTCTAGCTAGTCTCCCTGTCATCCCTTCAGAGGGAGAAACAAGTCTTTACCAGGTGGCGTTTGCCTAGCTCATGAGGTATTTTACTGTAGCACTGTGGACAGAGTACACCTGACATTTGTTTCTTCTTCTTTTGTCTCACACCTCTGGCTGTATTCTTTTTCTGAGTCCTCTAACATCTTTAGTTAGGCAATTAATGATTCATGGGAAATAGAGCTATTCTTCTTTTGAATGAAAATTCCCTCCTTCAACTCTGGCTTAGAGACACACATTCCTTGGCTCCCTTTTCCCTCTTCATTTCTGTCCTGGGTAGTCCATCAGTACTATCCATTCAGATTCCAATTTCATGTTCCTTTCAGCTCCTGCATAAGATGCACACAAACAAATATGGTAGCCTCCATTAGTCACTTTTCTAGTGGCTACCCAAACACTTCTTTTTCCTCTAGATCCTCCTAATTGAACTATTTAATATTCACTCTCAATGTGCTTCAGAAGATGCAGTCTCATTTAAGGAATTAGGGCCAGTGGAGCTAGGATAGGAAATTTTCCAAGGTGCATCTAAGTCATATTCACATATTTAAAATATTTTATATTAATTATATTTAAATATGAATATTTTGAATATTAAAAAGGGGTTTTAAAAACATTTTTACCATTTTTGATGTTAGCAGCTATATAGGAACTGAGAACACAGGGACAGTAGACTTGGTTAAAGATTTCCGTAAGCTTTGTTTTGGCAGTTTTAAGAAATAATTACGAGTGCCTGCAAGGTAGGAGAACCGGCGACCCACGGGCAGGTCAGGCCCAGCAATCTGTGGAGAGACAGAGCTGACAAACGCGCCTGCAGGGAACGGGGTCCTGCGACCCACCAGCGACCTTCTGTGGGGCAGGCCTGTCCCCTCCCCCAGTGCCTGCAAGGGAGGCGGGACTGTAACCACCAGCAGATCAGGCTTAGCAGCCTGCTGAGGGACAGGACAGTCCCCTCCGCCAGTGCCTGCAAGGTAGGCGGGACTGTGACCACCGGCAGAGCAGGCCCAGCGGCTGGTTGCGGGCCGGAGCTGGCCCCACCCCCAGTGCCTGCAAGGTAGGAGAACCGGCGACCCACAGGCAGGTCAGGCCCAGCAATCTTCAGAGAGACAGAGCTGACACACGCGCCTGCAGGGAACGGGGTCCTGCGACCCACCAGCAGCCTTCTGTGGGGCAGGCCCGTCCCATCCCCCAGTGCCTGCTAGGTTGGCGGGACTGTGACCACCAGCAGATCAGGCTTAGCGGCCTGCTGAGGGGCAGGACAGTCCCCTCCCCCAGTGCCTGCAAGGTAGGTGGGACTGTGACAACCCGCAGAGCAGGCCCAGTGGCTGGTTGCGGGCCCCACCCCCAGTGCCTGCAAGGTAGGAGAACCGGAGACCCACGGGCAGGTCAGGCCCAGCAATCTGCGGAGAGACAGAGCTGACACACGCGCCTGCAGGGAACGGGGTCCTGTGACCCACCAGCGGCCTTCTGTGGGGCATGCCCGTCCCCTCCCCCAGTGCCTGCAAGGTAGGCGGGACTGTGACCACTGGCAGATCAGGCCCAGCGGCTTGTTGGGGGCCGGAGCCGGCCCCACCCCCAGTGCCTGCAAGGTAGGCGTACTGGGGACCCATCGGGAGGTTAGGCCCAGCAACCTACGGAGAGACAGAGGTGCCCCTCGCGCCTGCTGGGTAGGCGGACCTTCGACCGGCCAGCAGAGCAGACCTAGGGCCCGCCAGCGTGGTAGACAGATCGCACCAATTGGTGGAGGATCACAGCCACCATCTGTCCTGCAAGGGAGACTTTTCAACTATACAAGAGCAATATAAATAAATAGAAGGAAAATTTCAAAAACCCAACAGTTTCACCAAGCAGAAAGAAACGCCAGCAGTATGAAAAGACAAGGAAATAAAGGACCACAGGCAATGCAGGTCAACTCAACTCTAGAAGAGGTAATAGCTGCAACAGATGGAATGTCAGACAGAGAGGTCAGGATATACATGCTTCAGATGATCTGGAGTCTCAAGGAAGACATGAGACAGCAAAATCAGACAATGAAAGATCACAGTGACAAGGAACTTCATAAACAAATCCAGGAAGTAAAAGATCATATTCACAGGGAGATAGAGGAAATAAAAAACAAACAAATAGAAATCCTAGAAATGCAGGAAGCAATAAACCAACTTAAAAACTCAATTGAGAAAACTACCAGCAGAGTGGATCACTTAGAAGATAGAACATCAGACAATGAAGACAGAGTATTTCAACTTGAAAAGAACATAGACAGCTCAGCAAGTCTGCTAAGAAACCATGAGAAGAACATCCAAGAAATATGAGATAATATCAAAAGACCAAACTTAAGAGTCATTGGGATAAAGGAAGGCACAGAGCTACAAACCAAAGGAATAGACAATTTATTCAGTGAAATAATACGAGAAAACTTCCCAGACTTGAAGAATGAGACAGAACCCCAAATCCTAGAAGCCTACAGGACGCCGAATGTGCAAAATCATAAGAGATCCACACCTAGACACATTATAATGAAGATGTCCAACATACAGAATAAGGAGAGAATTTTAAAAGCTACAAGAGAAAGGAAGCAGATTACATTTAGGGGTAAACCAATCAGGATAACAGCTGATCTCTCAACACAGACTCTAAAAGCTAGAAGATCCTGGAATAACATATTTCAAACGCTAAAAGAAAATGGGTTCCAACCAAGAATCGTGTATCCGGCGAAATTAAGCTTCAGGATGGAAGATAAAATTAAAACATTCCATGATAAACAAAAGTTAAAAGAATTTGCAGCTAGAAAACCATCTCTTCAAAAAATCCTTGGCAAAATACTACAGGAAGAGGAAATGGAAAACAACAATGAAAACCAACAGTGGGAGGTAGGACAGTAAAGGGGGGAAAAATCAAAGAGAAAAACAAATCAGGTTTAGCAGCATTAATAAACAAATATGGCTGGAAGAACAAACCATATCTCAATAATAACCCTAAATGTTAATGGCTTAAACTCACCAATTAAGAGACACAGGCTAGTTGAATGGATCACAAAACAAGATCCAACAATATGCTGCCTACAGGAGACGCATTTGATAGGAAAGGATATACATAGACTCAAGGTGAAAGGTTGGGAAAAATCATATCACTAATATGGACTGCGGAAACAAGCAGGAGTGTCCATACTCATATCAAAAAAAATAGATTTCAAACCAAAGTTAATCAAAAGGGATAAAGAAGGACACTACATACTGCTCAAGGGAACCATACACCAACAAGACATAACAATCATAAATATATATGCCCCAAACAACGGTGCTGCTGCGTTCATCAAGCAAACTCTTCTCAAGTTCAAGAGTCTAATAGACCACCATACAATAATCATGGGAGACTTCAACACACCTCTCTCACCACTGGACTGATCTTCCAAACAAAAGTTGAATAAGGAAACTATAGAACTCAATAACACAATTAACAACCTAGACTTAATTCACATATATAGAATATACCACCCAACATCAAGCAGCTACACTTTTTTCTCAGCAACACATGGATCCTTCTCAAAAATAGATCATATATTATGTCACAGGGCAACTCTTAGACAATATAAAGGAGCGGAGATAATACCATGCATCTTATCTGATAATAATGGAATGAAACTAAAAATCAACAATAAAAGAAGCAAGGAAAAATCATGCATCACTTGGAGAATGAACAATAGGTTACTGAATGATCAATGGGTTTTAGAAGACATCAAGGAGGAAATTAAAAAATTCTTAGAGTTTAATGAAAACATAGACACAACATATCGGAATCTATGGGACACATTGAAAGCAGTTCTAAGAGGAAAATTCATTGCTTGGAGTTCATTCCTTAAAAAAAGAAAAAAACAACAAATAAATGATCTCATACTTCATCTCAAAATTCTAGAAAAAGAAGAGCAAAACAACATCAAAAGAAGTAGAAGGCAAGAAATAATTAAAATCAGAGCTGAAATTAATGAAATCGAAACAAAAGAAACAATTGAAAAAATTGATAAAACGAAAAGTTGGTTCTTTGAAAAGATAAATAAAATTGACAGACCCTTAGCCATGCTAGCGAAGAGAAGAAGAGAGAGAACTCAAATTACTAGCATAAGGGATGAAAAAGGCAAGATCACGACAGACACTTCAGAAATACAGAAGGTAATCAGAAATTATTTTGAATCCTTATACTCCAATAAAATAGAAGATAGTGAGGGCATCAATAAATTTCTTAAGTCATATAATCTGCCCAGATTGAGTCAGGAGGATATAGACAACCTAAACAGACCAATATCAATTGAGGAAATAGAAGAAACCATCAAAAGATTACCATCTAAGAAAAGCCCAGGACCGGATGGGTTTACAGCAGAGTTTTACAAAACCTTTAAAGAGGAACTAATACCAATACTTTTCAAGCTATTTCAGGAAATAGAAAAAGAGGGAGAACTTCCAAATTCATTCTACAAGGCCAACATCACCCTGATTCCGAAACCAGACAAAGACACTTCAAAGAAAGAAAACTACAGACCAATATCTCTAATGAACCTAGATGCAAAAATCCTCAATAAAATCCTGGCAAATCGGATACAAAAACATATCAAAAAAATTGTGCACCATGATCAAGTAGGATTCATCCCTGGTATGCAAGGCTGGTTCAATATACGGAAATCAATAAATGTTATTCACCACATCAATAGACTTAAAAATAAGAAACATATGATCATCTCGATAGATGCAGAAAAAGCATTCGACAAAGTACAGCATCCGTTTATGTTCAAAACTCTCAAAAAATTAGGGATAACAGGAACATACCTCAACATTGTAAAAGCAATTTATGCTAAGCCTCAGGCTAGCATCATTCTGAATGGAGAAAAATTGAAGGCATTCCCTCTAAAATCTGGAACAAGACAGGGATGCCCTCTCTCACCACTTCTGTTCAACATAGTTCTTGAAACACTGGCCAGAGCAATTAGACAGACGAAAGAAATTAAAGGCATAAAAATAGGAAAAGAAGAACTTAAATTATCACTATTTGCAGATGACATGATTCTATACCTAGCAGACCCAATATGGTCTACAAAGAAACTGTTAGAGCTAATAAATGAATTCAGCAAAGTGGCAGGTTATAAAATCAACATGCATAAATCAAAGGCATTCCTGTATATCAGTGACAAATCTTCTGAAATGGACACGAGGACAACCACCCCGTTCACAATATCCTCAGAAAGAATAAAATACTTGGGAATCAACCTAACAAAAGAGGTGAAAGTCTTATACAATGAAAACTACTGAACCCTAAAGAGAGAAATTGAAGAAGACCTTAGAAGATGGAAAAATATACCCTGATCATGGATAGGCAGAATTAACATCATCAAAATGGCTATATTACCAAAAGTTCTCTATAGGTTTAATGCAATGCCAATCAAAATCCCAACGGCATTTCTTGTAGAAATGGAGAAAGCAATCATGAAATTCATATGGAAGAATAAAAGACCCAGAATAGCAAAAACAATACTAAAAAGGAAGTGTGAATCAGGTGGTATAGCGATTCCAGATTTCAAACTATACTACAGAGCAATAGTAACAAAAACAGCATGGTACTGGTACCAAAACAGGCGGGTGGACCAATGGTACAGAATAGAGGACACAGAAACCAACCCACAAAACTACAACTTCTTATATTTGATAAAGGGGCTAAAAGCATGCAATGGAGGAAGGATAGCATCTTCAACAAATGATGCTGGGAAAATTGGAAATCCATATGCAACAAAATGAAATTGAATCCCTTTCTCTCGCCATGCACAAAAGTTAACTCAAAATGGATCAAGGAGCTTGATATCAAATCAGAGACACGGCATCTGATAGAAGAGAAAGTTGGCTACGACCTACATGCTGTGGGGTCGGGCTCCAAATTTCTCAATAGGACACCCATAGCACAAGAGTTAACATCTAGAATCAACAAATGGGACTTACTCAAACTAAAAAGTTTTTTTCTCAGCAAAAGAAACAATAAGAGAGGTAAATAGGGAGACTACATCATGGGAACAAATCTTTACTCCTCACACTTCAGATAGAGCCCTAATATCCAGAGTATATAAAGAACTCAGAAAATTAGACAATAAGATAACAAATAATCCCATCAACAAATGGGCCAAGGACTTGAACAGACACTTCTCAGAGGAGGACATACAATCAATCAACAAGTACATGAAAAAATGCTCACCATCTTTAGCAGTCAGAGAAATGCAAATCAAAACCACCCTAAGATACCATCTCACTCCAGTAAGATTGGCAGCCATTACGAAGTCAAACAACAATAAGTGTTGGCGAGGATGTGGGGAAAAGGGTACACTTGTACATTGTTGGTGGGACTGCAAATTGGTGCAGCCAATTTGGAAAGCAGTATGGAGATTTCTTGGAAAGCTGGGAATGGAACCACCATTTGACCCAGCTATTTCTCTTCTGGGTCTATTCCCTAAAGACCTAAAAAGAGCATGCTACAGGGACACTGCTACATCGATGTTCATAGCAGCACAATTCACAATAGGAAGACTGTGGAACCAACCTAGATGCCCTTCAATAGACGAATGGATTAAAAAATGTGGCATTTATACACAATGAAGTATTACTCTGCATTAAGAAATGACAAAATCATAGAATTTGGAGGAAAATGGATGGCATTAGAGCAGATTATGCTAAGCGAAGCTAGCCAAGCCCTAAAAAACAAATGCCAAATGTTTTCTTTGATATAAGGAGAGTAATTAAGAACAGACTAGGGAAGAAGAGCACAAGAAGACCATCATTAAACAGGGTTGAGAGGTGGGAGGGAAAGGGAGAGAGAAGGGAAATAGCATGGAAATGGAACGAGACCCTCAGGTTTATACAAAATTACATACAAGAGGAAGTGAGGGGAAAGGGAAAAATAATACAAGGAGGAGGAATGAATTACAGTGGGGGGGTAGAGAGAGAAGAGGGGAGGGGAGGGGAGGGGAGGGGGGATAGTAGAGGATAGGAAAGGCAGCAGAATACAACAGACACTAGGATGGCAATATGTAAAGCAATGGAAGTGAAACTGATGTGATTCTGCAAGCTGTATAAGGGGTAATATGGGAGTGCATAACCCACTTGAATCAAAATGTGAAATATGATATATCAAGAACTATGTAATGGAGGGGTAAGACAAGATAATACAAAGGGAAGAAATGATTTACAGTAGAAGGGGTAGAGAGAGAAAAGGGGAGGGGAGCGGAGGGGAGGGGGGATAGTAGATAATAGGACTGACAGCAGAATACATCAGACACTAGAAAGGCAATATGTCAATCAATGGAAGGGTAACTGATGTGATACAGCAATCTGTATACGGGGTAAAGTTGGGAGTTCATAACCTGCTTGAATCAAACTGTGAAATATGATGTATTAAGAACTGTGTAAGGTTTTGAACGACCAACAATAAAAAAATAAATAAATTAAAAAAAACATACTTGTTTATAGGAGAGAAAAGTCTCCAATATAAAAAATAAGTGTTAATTTTAAAAAGGCAATTCATAAATTATTCTGTGAATCATAATCTCTTTAATTATTATATAAAAACTGAATGTCATATAATAGTGACTATTTTTCTTTGAAATAAATGATAAATTTTATCTAAAAAAAATAAGAAATAAATAAACCAATAGGGCTGGAGTTGTGGCTCAGTGTAGAGTGCCTGCCTAGCATGTATGAGGCATTGGGTTTGATCCTCAGTACCACATTAAAAAATAAATAAAATTATTATGTCCATCTACAACAAAAATATTTTTAAAATAAACCATTAAATGTTAGCTTTAAATAATCACCAAGTAATCTGCGCAGAAGAAACTTTAATGAATGTCAGGATGAAGTGAGGGTCAAATGAGGAATTCAAGAATG
Organism: Ictidomys tridecemlineatus; assembly: GCF_052094955.1. Taxonomy (NCBI): domain Eukaryota; kingdom Metazoa; phylum Chordata; class Mammalia; order Rodentia; family Sciuridae; genus Ictidomys; species Ictidomys tridecemlineatus. Next base: position 113,404,104 of record NC_135486.1, read on the forward strand.
GTACTAGAATTCAAGAATGGTGCAGAGATTTGGTGAGAGAAAGTAAAATTTAGAAATGGACTAAGATTGTAATATTAAAAGTGGTAGTTTATTAATGTGATTTTTAGGGTCATGGTGTCAAAATGAAAGCCTTTTACTTCAAAAAGGGACATGCTGGAGGAAGAAGCTAAGGGGTAAGTGCTAACCACAGTCTGCCTTGGGCAGTAGCAGAAAGAAGCCTCAGGCCAAGTGATAGAAGGAAGTCCCCTTCTGTTCTGGTTATCAGAAAGGACAAAGAAATCAAAACACCATTTTTGCAATGGATGAGTTTACAAAACTGCAGGAAGTATGAGAAGACTCCAAAGATAGGGCACATTTTTGAAACATCTTCATGTAATATCTTCTTGCTTTGAAGTAGTTTAAATCTGAAAATTGGAATTATTTGATGAAGTGGCATTATCTTTTTTTTAAAAGAGATAGAGAGAGAATTTTTTAATATTTATTTTTCAGTTTTCGGTGGACACAACATCTTTATTTTATTTTATGTGGTGCTGAGGATCGAACCCAGTGCCCCGTGCATGCCAGGTGAGCGCGTTACCGCTTGAGCCACATCTCCAGCCTAGCATTATCTTTTGTATCAAGATAAATACCAAGACAAATCTTGGTAAATTAAGACAAGTCATACCATGTTAGTAAGCTTTGCATTGTTGTGATCAAAATATCTGTGGCAAGAACAACTTAAAGCTAGGTGCAGTGGTGCACACCTGTAGTCTCACCTGCTCAGGAGGTCCAGGCAGGAGGATTTCTAAGTTTGAGGCTAGCCTCAGCAGTTTAGGTCCTAAGCAACTTAGTGAGGCCCTGTCTCAAAATAAAATATAAAAAGGGATGGGGATGTGGCTCAGTGGTTAAGTGCCCCTAGGTTCAATATCTGGTACAAAACAAACAAACAAACAAAAATCCCTCCTTAGAGGAGGAAAAGTTTATTTTGGGCTCATGGTTTCAGAGGTTCAGTTCATGGCCAGCCAACCCCATTGCTCTGGGCCAGACATAAGGCAGAACATCATGGCAGAAGGGAACATGAGGAAAGCTGCTCAGCCCACAGCAGCCAGAAAATAGACAGAGCAAGAGAGGGGACAGGGACAAGATATAGTCCAAGGTTATGCCTCCAGTGATCTACTTACTCCAGGGATGCCCCACCTGCCTACAGTGATAACTGTCCATTCAAATTATTAATTCATCAAATGAATTAATCCACTTTTGAAGTTATAGCCCTCATGATCTAATCATTGTTTTAACACCCCACCTCTCAACCTTGTTGTCCTGGGAACCATGCTTTCAAAGCATGAGCTTTCCAGTGACATCAAAGATCCAAGTCATGCTGGGCACAGTAGTGCATGCCTATAATCCCAGTGGCTTGGGAGGCTGAGGCAAGAGGATCTTGAGGTCAAAGCTAGCCTCAGCAACTTGGCAAGGTCCTGAGCAACTAAGCAAGACCCTGTCTCTAAATAAAAATATAAAAAAATCCTGGGGATGTGGCTCAGTGGTTATAAGGCCCTCTGGAATCAATACCCAGTACCCCCCAAAAAAAATCCAAATCATAATACTTACTGATCTAGACTGAATATTGTAAGGAATTGGGATACAGAATCAAGTTCAAACCTGGGCTCTTCCACTTGCTAGCTATGTACAGTCAGGCAAATCTCAACTTCTCTGAACCTCAGTTCCATCATTGATTAAAGTGGAATAGTACAACTACATAATTCTTAGGATTATTATGAACCTTAAATTGTGCCTCAACTGGTCAGCATTCAGTAAATATTTGTCAAAGAGCCAGAGTGTTTAATAGGATTACAACTGATTCTTGTTTGAATTCTCTATAATTCTTAAATTTTCTACCATGAATGTAAATTGCTTTTGGATTAGAAACAAAACAATAAAACTTACTCTTTTTAAAAATGAAAAAAAAAAGAAATAATTACACTTTCCTATCAGGACTTCTTCCAGTACCCACATTGCTAATTTCTTATCATTGGGAAACTCATCAATACTTTTTCCTATTCTTCCTGTGGGCTATTGCAAGATTGATTGATTATTCTACAAATCCTTATTCTGATATCAAGTGGAGCCAATAAACAAATTTTATTTTTTTCATCTCTTGGCTTCCTTTTAAATCATTAAAGTTCCAAACTTTTCCTCTACAATTGGAAAGAAATTAAATTTTCACTTGAGAGGGAAAAAAACACATTCATATCCTCACCTCATATTATTCAGTCCTTTTCCTCTTTTTGTGGGTCTTGATGTTGACCCTATCTGCTCATTAGGTATGGATGGGATTAAAATAACAAAACAAATAAATAATGATATAATAATAACCAAACAACAAACTGAAACACTGAACCTCTTTGATGCTTTTGACATACAAAACATTATTGAGAAGAAACTGTCATGGTAGATTTTCAATTTTACTTAGGAACTTCTGCCATGTTTTTCTATGTTAATGTGTGATATGACTCATTAGGAGTGTTGGCAGCAATTTAGCATCATTCACCACAGAAGCCATTGTTCTTGGCATAGTTATTGGGACTTCCTAGAAGGTGGTTTGGCCATCCTTACTTATCCTCCACTTTCTGATCCTCCACTTTCTGAGGCCCACGTGGACCTTCTAGGATCTCAACTCCTCAGATCCACAGTGAGAGCCAGACTGCACCACCCTAGCCCTCTGAGGTCATGGGTATCCTCCTCCACTAGAAGGTGCTCTCCGCCAGGTGCCAAAGAGTGTGGAGGGGCATTTGACGTGAGGAAGACAGACAGGCCCATTCCTTAGACCAGTCTCTAGACGGGTGAGTTAGAACTAAACTCCGAGCACTCTGGAGACCTGGTGGTTTCTAGAAGGGGAGACCGGAAGTGCCAGCGGAAGGATCCCATGTGCAGTTTGGGTCGCTGGGAGTGCCCATGTGTCTCTTCTGGAGGGTAAGGCTCTTCTCTGGTGTTGTTAATCTTCAGCCCAAGGTTAAGGCTATGTTAGCTCGGTTTTAATTATTTTTAATTTTTAAAATTCACATTTTCCCCTTATTTTTTTGTGCTTTCAAAACCAGTTACTGGGCTGAGGTTGTAGCTCAGGGAGAGAGGTTGAGGCTCTGGGTTGGATTCTCAGCACCACATTAAAAAATAAAAAAGTCACAAAGTCTAGCCCACGCCCAAGGGGCTGGGGAAGCAGCTAGGAGAATGCAATTGGGGACAGGAGCCAGAGCCAAGTGACGCCTGGTGGCAAAAGTGTGTGGGGGCGGGAGATGTGTGTCCACTTCAATTATTTGTAATGCTTCTGAATGGAAGAATTCCTTTCTCTTTCATTTATTTAATTATTTATACCAAAATAAACTCATGAAGATTTATTTTATTATTTGGGTTGTAATCCAGCATCACATTACTTATCTTTTGGTCAAATTATCTCAGCTTTGTTCATTAGGAATCTTTCATATTAGCTCCCGTGACAGCTTTGTTCATTAGGAATCCTTCATTTTAGCTCCCGTGTCCTTCCAATTGTATTTTTATTGTGTTGGATCCATTTTGTGTATTGTGTTCAAGTATTCTGTTTCCATATGGATTTTTTGTCTACATGATTAATCTATTATGAATTAATGGCTCCTACTGTTATTGTGTTGCTGATGATATCTTCCTTCAGATCTGTCAGTGTTTGCCTTAAATTAGGTAGAGTGATGTTGGTTGCATAGTGGGGATTGAACTCAGGGACACTTGACCACTGAGCCACATCCCCATCTATATTTTGTATTTTATTTAGAGAAAGGGTCTCACTGATGGGTGGGTCTTTTCCATTGCTGAGGCTGGCTTTAAACTGGAGATCCTACATTGCTGAGGCTGGCTTTAAGCTGTAGATCCTCCTGTCTCAGCCTCCCAAGTGACTGGGATTACAGGCGTGTCCCACTGCAACCAATTTGCACACCTATTTTTAATCATTACATTTTCCTATTTAATTGACCCTTTAATCATTATATAATGACTTTTTTTGTCTCTAATACCAGTTTTGACTTGTCTATTTGTATTTATAAATATAACTTCACCATGTTTTCTTTCAGTTACTGTTTGCATGGAATATCTTCTTCTTCCTTTACTTTCAGCCTTTATACAAGATGAATATGTCATAGTGATCTCTACTATACAGTGTATAGATCTGTGGAATGCTGCCTGTCCATAAGCTGAGCATCTTCTTTCAGCTTTGAGTAAGGGGGTGCTGGTCTAGTATCACACAACTTACTCTATGCAATGGAGTGGCCCCCACCTTCACTCTGCAAAGAAGTTTGCTCTAGCCCTGGACTTGAGCATTACCAAGTGGGATTAGAAAACTCCCTTTGAAACTGAATCTTCTGCTTTATTTGGTGAAGAACATTCTATTGAAACTCCTGTTTGTCTCCCCTATAAACATAAAGAATTTCTGGGTGCATGTTCTCGTTTCTACTGCTCTTTCCAGCGTGGAAGTTGACCTTTAAAGTCACAGAGCAGTCCACCTTCCATGTGAAAATTTCTTTTGTGTCCTGTGCTTTCTCACCATTTTCTTAGTTTAATGTTGAAGCCAGCTCTTGTGAACCCAGTTCATCTCGTCAGTACAGGTGGCTGGCGAGATACAGCCTATAGTTTTCTATTATACTTTGTAAACTTAAGAATTTGTAAGACAGTAGAACTTATATTGTGTTTTTTTAAATGCAGAAATTATAATGATAAATAAAAAGAATGGGAGTAAAGTTTGGAGGTTATGGATATATTTATAGTGTAGTTTATAGTGACTTCATGAGTATATTTATCTCTGAACTCATCAACTTTTATATATTAAATATGTCCAATAATTTGTATGTTACTCCTTCCTTAGTAAAGTGGTTTTATTTATTTATTATTATCTTCAATATTTTTAGTTGTAGATGGTCACAATATCTTTATTTTGTTTATTTATTTTTATGTAGTGCTAGGGATCAAATACCAGAAAAGTGTTTTGTTGTTGTTGTTGTTGTTGTTGTTGTTGTTGTTGTTTTTTAAAGATAATTCCACCACATGACCAGCACTGGCTTCATGTAAGAAAGTTCAATTCATGAGTAAACTCTAGAGAGTTCTAAATTAAAGAGACAAGACTCTAATTACCTTTAATACCAGCCCTGGGTCTGCTTCTTCTAGCACCCATCTCCACCCACGTGGCATTGAGGTTCACTGAAAAGGAGAGAGAGAGAGAGAGAGAGAGAGAGAGAGAGAGAGAGAGAGAGAGAGAGAGAAAGAGAGAGAGAACACAGGCCAAAATTCAAGAGAAAATCCCATCCAATGAACATTAAGGGGGGGCAGCATCCCAAAGTCAGGGACAATAATTGGGTCTTCAGGCAGTGGCCAGGCATGCCTCTGCAAAGACCTGGAGAAGGGTGAAGAAAAGCTCTAACACAGCTGTGTCTAAGCGCCTCTCATGCAGCTAGGGAGGTAACTCAAATCACGTGCGAGGATTGCCTCCCACAGATAATCCATTTACTTATTTATTTATTTAATGAACCTTTATTTTATTTATATGCAGTGCCAAGAATTGATCCCAGTTCCTCACACATGGTAGGCAAGTTCTCTACCACTGAGCTACAATTCCAGCCCAGCAAAGTGGTCTTAATGTACAAAATAAAACATTTTTGTTTTTTTATTTTCCTTTTGATTTCTTTTTTGACCTATGGGTAATTTAGAAGTCTCTCAATATTTGGAGTTTCAGGAGATATTTCTATTATTGATTTTTAATTTTGTACTGGCCTGAGAATATACTTTGAAGACTTCAAGTTTAAATTTATTGCTCCTTTTATTATGGCTTAGAATATAGCTTATGTTGATAAATTTTTCCACATACATATAAAAAATATTTTCTGTTTTTTTAGAGTGGAGTGTTTGGTAAGTTTTACCTAGTTCAAGCTAGATAATAGTATTATTTTTTTCAGATTTTTTTTCTGTCCCTCCTTTCTCCACTCTTTCAGGGCTCCAATTACTTCAACACACCTCTCTCACTACTAGATAGGTCATCCAGACATAATCTAAGTAAAGATTCCTCAGACCTAAAAAATACTATTAACCAAATGGACCTAATATGTAGAATATTTCAGTCATCAATTACTGAATTTAACTTCCTCTCAGCAGTGCATGGAACATTTTTTAAAATATGTGACATTTTAGGTCATGAAGCAAATCTTAGCAAATATGAAAAAAATATAGATAATACCTTGCATCCTAAGGTAACATAATGGAGTGAAATTAGAAATCAATGACCAGATTAAAAAATAGAAACCACTCTAACACCTGGAGGCTAAATAATACATCTTTGAATGAAAAATGGACAGCAGAAGAAATTGGAGGAGATATAAAATATTCATATAAACTAATGAGAATAGGTACACAACATATCAAAATATCTGAGCCAGTATAAAGGCAGATGTAAAAAAAAATCTTAGCCCTGAGTTCATACATTAAAAAATTAGATAACACATAAATAACTAACATTATACCTCAAGGTCCTAGAAAAAAAGAAAAACAAACCAACACCAAAGTCACTAGAAAACAGGAATTAAAATCAGAGCCCAAAACCAATGAGATTGAGAATAAAAAATACAAAGGATCAATATAACAAAAAGTTAGTTTTTTGAAAAGATAAGCAAGAATGATAACCCCCCTAGTCAAGTTAACCAAAATGAATAGAGAAAAAACTCAAATAAATACAATTAGCAATGAAAAAAGAAATATCACTAGATACACTAAAAGCCAGAGGATCATCTTAAATTATTTTGAAAAGTTATACTCCAATAAGCTAGAACTTGTTGATGAAATTGAAAAATTCTTAGAGACATATGACCAAATCAAATGAACTATGAGGATCTAGAAAACATAAACAGATTAATATCAAGTAATGAAATTGAAATAGCTATCAAAAGCCCTTCAACAAAGAGAAATCCAGGACCAGATGGAGGAATAGCTGAGTTCTATCAAACCTTTAAAGAAGAATTAGTGCCAGACCTCCTCAAATTATTTCATGAAATTGAAAAAAAAAAGGGAATCACTGCCAAATTCATTCTATGAGACCAGTATCACCCTGACTACACAAACACATATCAAGGAAAGAAAACTTCAGGCTGATATCCTTAATGCAAAAAATTCTTAAGAAAATATTGGGAATCTGAGTGTGCTGATTCAGGCCTATAATCCCAGCAGCTCCGGAGACAGGAGAAAAATGACTTCAAAGCCAGCTTCAGTAACAATGTGGTGCTTAGCAGCTCAGTGAGACCCTGTCTCTTAATAAAATACAAAATAGGGCTGGACATGTGGCTCAGTGGCCAAGTGTCCCTGAGTTCAAGCCCCAGTCCCTTCTGCCCAAAAAAATATTTTGGAAAGCTGGATACAAAAACATATTACAAAGATAGTACACTACAATCAAGGCAGTTTCATTCCAGGGCTGAGAGGTTGGTTCAATATATGCAAATCAATAGATATAATTTACCACATAATAGACTTAAGTATAAGAATCACATGACTATCTCAATAAATGCAGAATAATCATTTGACAAAGTACAACACATATCAATGTTTAAAACATTAGAGAAATTAGGGATAGAAGGAACTTACCTCAACATTGTAAAGGCTATACATGACAAATCCAAAGGCAATATCACACTGAATGGAGAAAAACAGAAAGCATTTCCTCTGAAAACAGGAATAAGTAAAAGATGTCCACTATCATCATTCCTATTCAATACACTTGTTAAAACTCTCGCCAGAGAAATCAGGCAAGAAAAGGAAATTAAAGAAATACGAAAAGGAAAAGGAGCTCAAATGATCTCGGCTAGCAATTGACATGATCATATATTTAGAAGACCCCAAAAACTCAAACACAAGACGTCTAGAGTTGATAAAATTTTAGTAAAGTATCAACATCCAAAGTTAACATATATAAATCAATCACTTTCCTATACTTGAATATAAATCAATCACTTTCCTATACTTCAATAAGGAACCACTGTAAAAGAAACAATAACCTGAAAAAAGTGGGACTAAATATCATGAAGGATGTCAGGGACTTTTGCAATGAAAACTATAGAATGCTAAAGAAAGAGATTGAAGAAAACCTTAGAAGATAGAAAGATGTCCCATGGATAGGCAGAATTAATATTATTAAGATGACAATATCACCAAAACCATAATAGAGATTCAATCCAATTTCCATCAAAATACCAATGACATTCTTAACAGATCTTGAAAAAGCAATTCTAAAATTCATTTGGGAAAATAAGAGACCCAATATAGCCAAAGCAATCCTGAGCAAAGAAAAAAAATAAAAAGGATGCTGGAGGCATCACAATACCAGACCTCAAAATATGCTACAGAGCTATAATAACAAAACAGCACGACACTGGAACCAAAACAGACTGAAGAACAATGAAATAAAATAGAAGATAGAGAGGCAAATCCACATTAATACAATTATCTGATACTAGATGAAGGTACCAAAAACATTAATTGGAGAAAAGATAGCCTTTTTAACAAATGGTTTTGGAGTTACTGAAAATCCATATGTAGAAAAATGAAAGTTAACTTCTATCTCTGACCATGAAAAAGTCAACCCAAAGTGGATCAAAGACCTAGGAATTAGACTGAAAACTCTGCAACTCCTAGCAAATGTAGGCCCAACAGTCCAACATGTTAGCACAGAAACTGACTTTCTTAAAAAGACTCCTTAAGCAAAAGAAATAAAACCAAAAAATTAATAAATGGGATGGCATAAAAATGAAGAATTTTTTGTATAGCAAAGAAAACAAGTGAGTGAAGAGAAACCTTGCATAAAATTTTTGCCACCTGTTATTCAGACAGGACATCAATATCCATAATATATAAAGAACTCAAAAATCTTGACACCCAAACCTCCTCAAATAGCTCAATTAAAAATGAGCAAAATAACTAAAGACACTTCTCAAAAGAAGAAATACAATTGGACAACAAACATGTAAAAAATTGTTCAATATCTCTAGCAGTAAGGGAAATGCAAACCAAGACTGCATTGAGATTTTATCTCACCCTAGTCAGAATAGCAATTATCAAGAGTACAAATAATAATAAGTGTTTACAAGGATGTGGGGAAAAGGTACATTTATACATTGTTGGTAGGACTGAAAATAAATGCAACTACTCTGGAAGGTCATATGGAGATTTCTCAAAAAACTAGGAATGGGCTCAGCAAAAGAAACAATCAATGAGGTGAACAGAGAGCCTACATTTTGGGATCAAGTTTTGTCACACGCACGTCGGATAGAGTTCTAATCTCCAGGATATATAAAGAACTTAAATACTCAACACCTAAAAACCAAACAAACCAATCAATAAATGGACTAAGGAGCTAAACAGACACTTCTCAGAAAAAGATATATAACTGATCAACAAATATATGAAAAATGTTCAACATCTCTAGTAATTAGAGAAGTGTAAATAAAACTATTCTAAGATTTCATCTTATGCCAATAAGAATGGCAGTTATCAAGAATACAAACAAAAATAAGTACTGGTGAGGATGTGAGGGAAAAGGCACACTCATACATTGCTGGGAGGACTGCAAATTTGTGCAACCAATCTGGAAAGCATAATGAAAATTCCTTAGAAAACTTGGAATAGAACTACCATTTGTATAGAGGGAAGTGAGGTCTGCGGTGTGGCTGTGGGGATGAGAAGGATGGTAGAATGAGACAGACATTATTACCTTATATACATGTATATACTGAAGTGACTACCATGTACAGTCAGAGGAGTGAGAAGTTGTGCTCCATTTGTGTACGATATGTCAAAATTCATTCTACTGTCCCACTCCTTGGTCTATACTCAAAGGACTTAAAATCAGCATACTATAGTAACACAACCACATCAATGTTTATAGCAACTCAATTTACCATAGCTAAACTGTGGAACCAACATAGATGCCCTTCAATAGATGAATGGATAAAGAAACTGTGTTATATATACCAAATAAAATATTACTCAGCATTAAAAGAGAATAAAATTATGACATTTGCAAGTAAAAGCATGGAGTTGGAGAATATAATGCTAAAGTGAAGTAAGTCAATCCCCAAAAACCAAAGGCCATATTCTCTCTGATAAGTGGATAATGATCCTTAATGGGCGGACATAGGAAAAATGGAGAAACTTTGGGCAAAGGGGAGAGAGGAAGGGGAAGACTCAAGGGGGCAGGAAAGATGGTGGAATGAGATAGACATCATTACCCTAGATGCCTGTATGACGTCACATATGGTGCGATGCTATATTGTGTACAACCAGAGAAATGAAAAGTTGTGCTTGCTGTAATTGTGTACAATGAATTAAAATGAATTTTGCTATCATATATACCTAAGGACAATAAATAAATAAACAAATAACCCTCCCAAAGAATTGAAAAATAAATCAAAAAACAAAAACAAACAAGCAAAAAAAAGAATGTAGGAATGGAACCATCATATGACTCCTATGCTTTGGTATATATCTGAAGGAGCTAAAGTCAGCATGCTGTATGGATACAGCCATATCAGTGTTTGGTAGAAACACAATTCATAACAATCAAGCTATAAAACCAACGAAGGTGTCCTTCAACAGATGAATGGTCAAAGAAAATGTAATATATATATATATCCATCTGTAGCCAAAGGAGTATTAATCATAAAGGAGATTTAAATTATAGTATTTGCTGGTAAATGGATGGAACTGGAGACCATCATGCTAAGTGAGTTAAACCAGACTCATAAAGCCAAAGATTGAATGTTTTCTCTGATTTGTGAAAGCTACCCCAAAATAAGAGGGAAAAAGAGAAAAAAAGATAAAGGGAAAATTATGTCATAAAAATAGAAGAAAGATAGGTGGAATAGATAAAGGGGGCTGAGGGGGAGGGAGAAGGAACATGATAAGGGAAGAACAGCAGAGTGAATCTTACCTAACTTTCACATATATGAATATATGTGAAATACATTTATGAATATACCACATATGTGAATATACCACAGTTAATCTCATCATAATGTATATCCACAAGACAATAACTATTTAAAAAAAAACATAAAATTCAATAGCAGAAAGATCTGTAGAGTAGAGGATAGGGAAGATGGGGAGGGAGGAGGGAAGGGAAAGGAGGAAATCCTGGGGTCTGAATTAGGACAAATTATATTTCATGCTTTTATAAGTATGTGAAAATGAATCCTAATATTATATATAACAAAAAGAACAAAAAAATTCAAAAAAAATCTGTTTCATGTCACTTGCATGGGCATTGATTAATACAAATCCTTAACACAAGCTGACATATTTGTATCTGTAAATCTTAAGGAGGAAAGAACCCCTCATGCTTGTTAATCACTATGTAATCAATCCAGTGTATGGAACACAGCAAGTGCTCATACAATATTTGTCAAACAAATGAATAAATCATATAAATGCCACAGCTGCCTTAACTTAAACTAATTATATTCTTGCATAAAGGAAGGTACCAGATAAAAGTAATAGTAATAGATGAAAGTAATGGAAGACAATGATAATACATTTTATCTACTTAAACAACAAGCCATAATATGGAGTAATGGTAAGCTCAGTGAAGCAAGACATTTTGATATCTGAGTTGAGAAAAGAGAAACAATAACTCAAATATGCTTATGAAGAGTGCTGGGCTCTGACTTAGTTGTAGAGTGCTTGCCTAGCATGTGTGGGGCACTGGGTTCAAACCTTAGCACCACATAAAAATGAAATAGATTATGTGTGTACATCTAAAACTAAGGAAAAATACTCCAAAATATCCTTATGACAAGAGGAGGGCAGGGAGTGAATGAAACATGAGAGTAAATGCAATGTAGAGAAATGCACTTTTTTTTTAATTTGTCCATGTAAATGACATGTTATTTACTGAGGGTGAGAATTACCTGCTATCATTTGTATAATATATTACATGGGAAAAGACAGAAAAGTGGCCATTGTGCAAGAGGATACTCAGCCTGTCTTCTGAAAAGAGTAGCATGGAAAGAGGCTACAGAGATCTGGATTCTGTAATGAATACATTATTATAAAATATCCTGGCATGTTTTTTTTTATGATCCTCTGCTATAATTGATTTTTTTAAAAATTTGTTCTTATTAGTTATTCATAAAACTAGAATGCATTTTGACATATTGTACACAAATGCAGCACAACTTCTCATCCCTCTGACAGTACATGGTGCAGAGTCACTTCAGTATATACGTGTATATAAGGTAATAATGTCTATCTCATTCTACCATCTTTCTCATCTTCACAGACCCACCCCACCTCTCACTGCACTCTACACAAACACCAAATTTTCTTCATTCTTCCAGACCCACCTGTCCCAGTATGGATCAGCATCCACATATCAGAGAAAATATTTGGCTTTGTTTTTATTTTTGGAGGGGGGGTATTCGCTTATTTCACTTAGCATGATATTCTCTAGTTACAACTATTTACCTGAAAATCCATAATTTCATTCTTATTTAAGGCTGAGTAATATTTCATTGTGTTTATATACCACATTTTCCTGACATGTTATATTTATGTAGTAATATGTATTACTGGAGAATCACCAAGTGTTAGTGTGGGAATTAACTTCCTTCATTTCTTAAATTCTTTTCTGTGTAAAGATATTCAAGAAGACCATTAAAAGGGCATACTGGGTAAGGGAGACTTGATCTTTCTCAAAAATTGTCTTCTCAAGAGGGTAACATGGAAAGGGGCTACAGAAATCTGGGTTCTGCAATGAATAAAACAAGTCAGGGAGTGTAGGAATAGCTACTCTGCATTGTTAATTGGCCCCTAGAGACAGTATCCCCATGCTGTCTTCTGAGCCAGAGTCCCAGAATTATCAAGGTCTCCCAACCCTGCAAACAAACTTCAAGTACAGCACTCTGGGATTATCACCTCAGTGCACACAGCACAGAGTAATTGGTATGTTGGGTAATGGTGCCCAGACGAGATTCAGGGTGTGTTCTGGTGGGAATTCTTGATGCCACCAGGGATTCAGATCTCTATTCACATCTGCTGACATCATAGGTCCTGAGGACCAGGGGGTATTTCATCTCTCATGGAGTATGCTCCTTTTTTCTCATGAATGACTCATGTAAGGCCAAGTCTGGCCTCTTCTAACCCTTGTGATTACTGTTGAGGAAACATCTGTATAGTACAGAAGAAGCTTAGTAACTGCATAACATATACTTGTTTGGATGTTACTAAGTAGGAATTGAAGATAAAGCTAGAAAGAGGGTACCTTAGTGATTCAAACCACAGAGACTGCAAAGTTGATCCTTGTTGGACTCTGGGAGCATTGAAGATTAAGCTGGTATTATGTTTAGCATCTTACTCAGGTAACATGAATGGCCATTCCTATTTCCCAGGCTCTCAACCTGGTAATGAAAAGTAGTTCAAATATATGTTCAGGGAAAGAGGAAACATATATACCATACCAATTTCCAACTAGGAGGGGCCAAATGCATTCAGTTACTTAATCTGTCCTGCTGTGGGCTCATGGGGCTCAAAATATGAGCACAGATATTGAGAGCGTCACAGAACCCCATATCCTAATGTTTCTCTATGCTCCATCACTAGGGTAATTAGTTCAAATCACGATGACTGTGCTGGACCAATGTCTTCTCTGGTATACTACTAAGAGATGGCAATTTTCAGTGTTAGAGGAGGAGTCTGAGGAATACTACAGAAAGTGCTTGTGTGGAAGACCAATAGCCAAAGTGTGTCTGGGAGGACTGTTCTTACTTCTCCATTTCACTTCTGTGTTTATTCTGTCTACAAATATCTGCAGAGAAAATGCCAGGTAAGATAGTGCTGGAGCTTGAGGTTTTATTAGAAACTAGAGCATTGTGAGATTATCCTTTAAATCGAGGGAGACATTTGGTTAGCCCATGAGGATGCTTCCTGAGAAGGCACAAAAACAAAACATTAAACCAAAAAATGTAATTTAAGGGCTACAAGTAAGATTGGAAAATTATTAGGCAGGTTGCCTAAGGGAAGAAGAGGAATAGAGTCAGATGGTGAAAAACTTGTACTATGGATATTTACAAATATGGTTAGAAACTAATGAGGAAAGAGATATGTATGGATAATTAGGTAGAAAGGATGTTTGTAGACCATCTTGACTTGGTTGGAGTAATCAGGGGAAGCAGTGTTGAAATTATTCTCTTAGTCTACAGAAGCTGAGTGTGAAATATGACATGACTGCCACAAAAATCCTAGAGTGACCATAGGGCACAGGAAAAATGAACGTGAGCTCTTTATTTTCTGGAAAAAAAATGATATTTGATCAGAATGCATTCAGTCCTTTGTTTTTTGTTTTTATTTCTTAAGTTTTTTTTTTACTCACATATTTTTAATTATTTGTGTTCACTCTTATGAATGTCATGATCCTCACAAGTCTACCTAGAGCATATGTATTGTTGCTTTATTTTGTGTCAACACAGCATCCATTCACATTTTTAAAAATTATAATCAATAGTCAAATAAAGAACATAAAATATTCTTTTACCTAGTTTGATATGACTATTCCATCATCTTCTTTTTCCAAGAAGAGTATATAAAATATACAACCCTTTCCTCATTTAGGGGAAAAAAATCTTTTTTTGTATTTTGTGTTAAATTTATTCTATCCCTACTGATTCATACTCCTCTTTTTATATCTAGTTATTGAAATACTGAAATATGATATTAGGTTTTATTAATTGTTCTTCTGTTTGATAAGAGGATGAAAATGAAATAAACACTTGACTTATATAATATTAATGAATAATATTCTTATCAGCATTAGGAAGAAATGCACAAACTATGGTGGTTTGTGTTCCTGAGGGTTTTCCACATGGTCATTATTGGTGTTTATAACTATCCTATTTCACTTCCCAGTCTACATTTCCTTGGTTCATAGGTAGTCATTGTTTCTGGTCTGGTAGGGTGACCCAAATCAGAGAAAGGCTAAGGGGGCTGTTAGCTTTCCTTTTGTGTGGGTAGGTGGCAACATGTTTCTATGTTTTACAATATTACCTTTAAACACATCAGACTCTCATTATTTTTAAAAGTGCATTGAAATTTCCCTTGTAATGTGAAGAGTAACTGAAAATTTTATATATAACCTATTGACAACAGGTTACTTTATCTGATTGTAAAACATTAAATGACATAAATAAATATCAACCCAATTTGTTATTTCTATACACATCTGAGAGTTTTGTTACAGATAATTTTAGGTTGGAGAACATCAATATGGCAAAGTGGTCTCTTAAGCTTTACATTTTACTAATTTTAACTTTTACAATACAGTTTAGAATCCAGAGTAAAGTAACAATAATCATAGGTCTGCATGGGTTTACAAAAACCAAAGGATATCCTTAACTTTCTTCTGCATTTAGAAAAAAGTGTTAATAATCAGAAACTGATTGGTGACAGTAAAGATATATAGGAGATATCTCTTGGGACAACATGTGGAGGAGGTAGAGCATACCAACCCAGCCCCACACATGTAGGAGGTGGACCAGACAGATCTCAGCCCCATGAGCAGAAGAAGAGCAGACTGTCCCCAGCCAGACACACAGAGGAGGAGGAACCTGACCTCAGCCAAATGTGGATAGGAGGAGGAGACTGACCTCAGCTAGACACATGGAGGAGTAGGAGGAGATTGACTACAGCTGCATGTGTGGAAGAGGAGACCAACCATGCACATGTGGAGAAAAAGACCAAACCACATCTACCAATGCATGGCTCTTCTAGCTCAATTCCATCTAGAGACAACAGCCAATACCTGAAAGAACATCACCAAGGTCCTGGCTTGGTTACACCACAGGTATCCTTGCTAGCCTACTTCTCTTGATACCTCTTTCATTCTCCCTATGACTTAATACCTCTGTATTCTTACCTTCTACCTCACAACTCCCACATCCTATATCCTCCCCTTTGTTCATAATTCAAAACTATAGACCTTTATGCAAAACTACTATTTTTAATGTGGATAATAATTGGATACATTATTTCTGTTTAATGTGTCAAAACTGCAATTATCTAAATAGGAGTTATATAGTTTAAGACTGTATATTTTTTTGTTTGGATGCTGTGAATATTAATGTACTCCTTAAAATTGATGTATTAGTAACCATTACAAGATTATAGAGTAGAAACTCTAATACCTCAGATCTGTACTGCTATAGAGAAAGATCATAAACAACATTAAAATAACACAAGGGAAGAAAGTGCCCCCCCAAAAAATCAGATGGTATAATAATAGAATACATTGAAATAACAGTAGAAGAAATGTCAGAGAAGGACTTCAAAACATACATAATTAAAGTGATCTTCAAGGTACAAAATAATATAAGACATCAAATAAAGGAGACAATAGATCACTGCAACAAAGAAATAAGAGACAAATACAGGTAGCAAAAGATTACATCAAGAAACATATAGAGATTATGGGAGAAAAAACAGAATCCTCAAAATGACAGAATCAGTAAACCAAATTATAAATTCAATAGAAAGCATCACCAACAGACTAGACCATTTGGAAAACAAAACCTCAGGTGATAAAGACAAAACATATAATCATGAAGATAGACTTGACTCTGCAGAGAAGATAAACAGAAACCCTGAATAGAAAATCCAAGATTTATGAGATAACATAAAAAGACCAAATTTAAGTGTTATAATAATAGATGAAGAAACAGAGATAAAAACCAAAGAAATGCACAATATTTTAATGATATAATATCAGAAAATTTACCAAACCTAAAGAATGGAATGGAAAATCAAATACAAGAGGCTTACAGGACCCAAGATGTACAAAATTACAGCAGACCCACACCAAGATACATTAAAATGAGAATGACTAACATAGAGAATAAAGGTAAAATCTTAAAGGCTGTGAGAGAAAAAAAATTAAATTACATATGGGTGAAACCAATATGGATCTCAACTGGTTTCTCAACCCAGACCCTCAAAGGTAGAAGTTCCTGGAATAAATTATTTTAAGATGTAAAATTAAATGGATGCCAAAAAATAATTTTACATTTAGCAAAATTAAGTTTCAGATTTAATGATGAAATTAAAACCTTCCATGATAACAAACATTGAAAGAATTCACAACTAGAAAGCCTGAGCTACAGAGCATTCTCAACAAAATATTCCATGAGAACGAAGTTAAAAAAAAGTGCAAAACAGCAAAGGTAGAAACTACACTAGAGTAATATTCAACCAAAGTAGAAACTAAATCAAATTAAAAACCAGAAGCAAAATGACAGGAAATACAAATCATATCTCAATAATAACCTTGAATGTTAATGTCCTAAACTTATCAATGAAAAGACCTAGAATGGCAGATTGGATTAAAAAGCAAGACCCAACAATATGCTCATCTCTTCCATTGGCATGCTTCCCTTTTACCTCATGAGCTCTCTCCTCAAGTTCTCATAGAGTTATGAACCTGAAGACACCAGTGGTCAGCTTAGACCTACAGATTTATGTACACTCCAGGCATATTGTATAGTTGAAAGTGAGTAAGTGAGCAAATATCAGAAAATTTGCCTCCCGAGTTTCCACTCAGCATGGAGAGAGGGAGAACTGCAACCTCTATACAAGGACAGAGCAAGTTCAACACTTGACCTGAGTTTTCACTTTGGAAAGTTAAGAATAAATATTTTCATTGTTAAAATGCAATTGTGAATTTTAACCATACAAAAGTAGGTCACAGAAATGTGGATTTTGGGACACATCTACTGAAAAGTTCATTTGGGATAAATGGAGAGAAAATTATTGCTTTTTTAGAGAGAAAATGCATTGAGTCCTTCACTGGAACAAACAAAATCCTCTGAATGTGCCAGAGATTTTGACTGTGAAGCTGAGGAAAACACTAGGCTCCAAAGAAATGAGGTTAGAGCCCCAGGAAAATCCTGGGGGTACTCTGTGGAGCCAACACACAGTTTCTGAAACCTCAGCACTTCTTCCAAGTAGCAGCATCTAAATGGAACTAAGTGGATCTTTGCAACCAGGAGAAGCAAAACGGGAACATACCTTGCAATAAGCCAGAATAGTTTCCCCAAACAACAGAGGTTTTGGTCCCAGAATCCCCATCTCCTTTAAAAGTCCACACGAGGAGGTCCCATAGCTCTATTGTAAAAAAAAAGCCAAATCACAGGAATTGTGAAAGTATGTGGGGCTTGCCTGTCACAGACTCAGGAACCAGAGCAGTCAAGCCAGAAAGGTGACATGTAGGTGATAAAATGACGGCAAAATCCCCAAAGCAGGGAATTCTGGACTTCAAGAATGGAAAAGCAGAGTGCACACTCAGGCCTGGCACCCATTAGCCAATGCACAGATGAAGGCTATTGGCTCTTTTTTCAGATCAATTCTAAATCATCCCTCTTACCACCATCTTTTGCCTACACCATGGCAACGGGCTCCTACGTCGTCTTCCTGCTACTACTTTCTTCCATGGATTGTATACACTGGAATTCAAGCAACTCAACATTAAGGCAAGAATCACATGGCATTATTGTTTTCATGCTCTGATTTTCTGGCTTCCAATCTGAGGCAGGCAGAATGCTAAAATTATCCTTCCTATTTCCACCTCTTGAGTACATGCCTTGTATAAAAATTCCCTTGAGTCTAAAAAGACCTTGTGTTTATAATAGCCTTTTCAGATGTAATTAAGGTCTCCAATCAATTAAGTTTGAATTAATCAAAAGTGATAATATCTTGGTAACCTTATCAGATGAGCTCTTTAAAAAAGTCAGATATCTGAAGTGAGAGAGATTCTCTGATGAACTAAGAGAGGCAGATTGCTATATTGTCAAGGGTGCCACATGGCAAGGGCTATGAGTGGCCTCTGAGAATCAACAGTGGCCTGCTAAGAAAACAGGGGCATTCATTCATGTATTTGCAAACAATGGTATTCTGCAAACAACTTGAAGGAGCTTAGGATTGATTTATTCCCAGACAAGACTTCAGATGAGGGCGCAGATATATGACACCGCTGATTTTAGCTTTGTCAGACTCTAAGCAAAAAAAAATCTAGTGAAAATGCATAGGACTTCTGACTCATGAGAATTGTGAGATAATAAATTTGTGTTTGCTCAAGCCAAAAAAAGAATTAAACTTAAATTTTTTATTATTATTTGTCTTTTCATTTCATTTCAATTCTCTTATTCCCCCTTCCTCGAATTCTATCTGCTTACTCTCATTCTCTTTAATGACTTCTCTCCTTCCCTTCTAATACCTTTACTCCCAAGCATCAAATAAATTTATAGGAGTAAACAGTAACTCAGCAGTCAAACAGAATCAGAAGTAACATGAGCAGCATGAAAAAGCAAGCAAGAAAAGGAGTACAAACAATGCAGGACAGCCTAAATATTCAGGAGGACCTAGAGCCATCATAAAAAATGATTATATAAGGAACTCAAGAAATACCTTAGACAGTTGGAATGGAACCTTAAATAGGATACGAGACAGCAAATTCAAACAGTGAAAGAATACATTGAAAATGAATTACTGAAACAGATAAAAGAAGTAGTTAAGTATCTTTATTAGGATATATAGATTATAAAAATAAACAATAATTTTAGAAATGAAAGAAACTATAAATCAAATTAAAAACTCAAATGAGAGTATCACTAACAGAGTGGAGCAAGTAGAAGCCAGAACGTCAGATAATGAAGACAAAATATTTTATCTTGAAAACAGTCTAGCCAACTCAGAAAGCCTGGTTAAAAATCACAAGAAAAACGCCCAAGAGATATGGGATAACATAAAAAAAAAAAAAACAAATTTAAGAGTCATCGGGATAGAGGAAGGCACAGAGATTTAAACCAAGGGAATGAGTAACCTGCTGAATAAAATAATTACAGAAAACTTTCCAGAAATTAAAAAAAAAACGAATATACAAATTATAGATGCATACAAGACACCAAGCACACAAAATCACAGTAGAACAATGCCAAGACACATTGTTATGAAGATATCCAATATACAAAACAAAGAGAAAATGTTAAAAGCTACAAGAGTAAGGAGGCAGATTACATTCAGGGGTAAACCAATAAGGTTAAAAACGAATTTTTTATCATAGATGCTGAAAGCAAGAAGATCCTAGAACAACGTATTTCAAACACTGAAAGACAATGGGTGCCAACCAAAAATTCAGTATCCATCAAAATTAAGCTTCAGGTATGAAAACGAAATAAAAATCTTTCATGATAAACAAAAGCTAAAAGAATTTGCAGAAAGAAAACAAGTATTGCAAAGTGTCTTGAGCAAAACACTACATGAGGAAGAAATGAAAAAAAATAACTAAAACCATCAGTGGGTAGTGCCTCGAGAAAGACAGAGGACGGGGTTGGGGAAAGCTAATCAAGGAGAAACAAACTAAATTAGAAAAAAAAAGATAAATAATCAAACATGGCAGGAAGTACAAACCATATATCAATAGTAACTCTAAACGTTAATGGCTTAAACTCTCCAATAAAGCGACATAGGCTGGTAACATGGATTAAAAAAAAAATCCAACAATATGCTGCCTCCAGGAGACACATCTAATAGAAAAAGACATACACAGGCTGAAGGTAAAATGTTGGGAAAAAATATACCACGCACACGGTCCTCGTAAGCAAGCAGGTGTGGCCATCCTCATATTGAATAAAATCGACTTCAAGACTAAGCTAATCAAAAGGGATAAGGAAGGACAATACATACTGTTAAAAGGAACCGTTCACCAATAAGACATAACAATTATCAATATTTATGCACCAAATAATGGTGCTGCCACGTTCATTAAACAAATTCTCCTCGAGTTCAAGAATCAAATAGACCATAACACAATAATTACGGATGACTTCAACACACCTCTTTCACCATTGGACAGATTTTTCAAACAAAAGTTGAATAAAGAAAATATAGAACTCAATATCACAATCAATAACCTAGACTTAACTGACATATATAGAATATATTAACAATCATCAAGTGGATATACTTTTTTCTCAGCAGCACATGGATCCTTCTCAAAAATAGACCATATATTATGTTATAGGGTAACCCTCAGTAAATATAAAGGGGTGGAGATAATACCATGCATTTTATCTGATAATAATGAAATGAAACTTGAAATCAATGATAAAAGAAAAAATGAAAAATTCTACATCACATGGAAAATGAACAATATGTTACTGAATGATCAACGGGTTAGAGAAGACATAAAGGAGAAAATCAAAAAAATTCTTAGAGATACAGACCCTTAGCAATGCTAATGAAGAGAATAAGAGAGAGAACTCAAATTACTAACATACGGGATGAAAAAGGCAATATCACAACAGATGCTACAGAAATACAGAAGACAATTAGAAATTATTTTGAAAACCTATATTCCAATAAAATAGAAGATAGTGAACATATTGATAAATTTCTTAAGTCATATGATTTGCCCAGACTGAGTCAGGAGGATACACACAATTTGAACAGACCAATATCAATGGATGAAATAGAAGAAGCAATCAAATGACTACCAACCAAAAAAAGCCCAGGATTGGATGGATTTTTTTTTTTTGTAACAGCAGAGTTTTACAAAACCTTTAAAGAAGAATTAATACCAATACTTTTCAAGTTATTTCAGGAAAAAGAAAAAGAGGGAGCTTTTCCAAATTCATTCTAAGAGGCCAACATCACCCTGATTCAGAAACAAGACAAAGACACCTCAAAGAAAGGAAACTACAGACCAATATCTCTGATGAACCTAGATGCAAAAATTCTCAATAAAATTCTGGTGAATCAGATACAAAGACACATTAAAAAAATTGTGCACCATGATCAAGTGGAATTTATCCCTAGGATGCAAGGATGGTTCAATATACAGAAATCAATAAATGTTATTCACCACATCAATAGACTTACAGATAAGAACCATATGATCATCTTGATAGATGCAGAAGAAGCATTCAACAAAGTACAGCATCCCTTTATGTTCAAGACATTAGAAAAACTAGGAATAACAGGAACTTACCTTGACATTGTAAAAGCTATCTATGCTAAGCCTCAGGCTAGCATCATTCTGAATGGAGAAAAATTGAAGTCATTCCCTCTAAAATTTGGAACAAGAGAGGGATGCCCTCTATCACCATTTCTATTAAATATAGTTCTCGAAACACTGGCCAGAGAAATTAGACAGACGCAAGAAATTAAAGTCATAAAAATAGGAAAAGTAGAACTTAAATTATCACTATTTGCAGATGACATGATCTATACCTAGAAGACCAAAAAGGGTCAACAAAAAAAACTACTAGAACTAATAAATGAATTCAGCAAAGTAGAAGGATATAAAATCAACACGAAAAAATCAAAGGCATTTCTTTATATCAGCGACAAAACTTCTGAAACGGAAAAGATAAAAAACACTCCATTCTCAATATCCTCAAAAAAAAAAAAAACTAAAATACTTGGGAATCAACATAACAAAAGATGTAAAAGATTTATACAATTAAAAATACAGAACCCTAAAGAGAGAAGTAGAAGATATTAGAAGATGGAAAAATATACCCTGTTCATGGATAGGCAGAACTAACATCATCAAAATGGAGATATTACCAAAAGTTCCCTATAGGTTTAATGCAATTCCAATCAAAATCCCAATGGCATTTCTTGTAGAAATAGAGAAAGCAATCATGAAATTCATATGAAAAAATAAAAGACCCAGAATAGCAAAAGCAATTCTAAGCAGGAAGTGTGAATCAGGCCGTATAGCGATACTCGATTTCAAACTATATTACATAGCAATAGTAACAATAGCAGCATGGTACTGGTACCAAAACAGGCAGGTGGACCAATGGTACAGAATAGAGGACACAGAGACTAATCCACAAAGTTACAACAATATTTGATAAAGGGTATGAAAGCATGCAATAGAGGAAGGATAGTATCTTCAAAAAATGGTGTTTGGAATACTGGATATCCAAATGTAACAAAATGAAACTAAATCCCTTCCTCTCGCCATGCACAAAGGTTAACTCAAAATGGATAAGGAGCTTGATATCAAATCAGAGACTCCGATCTGATAGAAGAAAAAGTTGGCTCCGATCTACATATTGTGGGGTCAGGCTCCAAATTCCTTAATAGGACACCCATAGCTCAAGAGTTAATAACGAGAATCAATAAATGGGACTTACTTCAACTGAAAAGTTTTTTCTCAGCCAGAGAAACAATAAGAGAGGTAAATAGGGAGCCTACTCCTAACATTTCAGATAGAGCCCTAATTTCCAGAGTATACAAAGAACTCAAAAAATTAGACAATAAGATAACAAATAACCCAATAAACAAATGGGCCAAGGACCTGAACAGATACTTCTCAGAGGAGGACATACAATTAATCAACAAGTATATGAAAAAATGCTCACCATCTCTAGCAGTCAGAGAAATGCAAATCAAAACCACCCTAAGATACCATCTCACTCCAGTAAGATTGGCAGCCATTATGAAGTCAAACAACAACAAGTGCTGGCAAGGATGTGGGGAAAAGGGTACACTTGTACATTGCTGGTGGAACTGCAAATTGGTGCAGGCAATTTGGAAAGCAGTATGGAGATTCCTGGGAAAGCTGGGAATGCAACCACCATTTGACCCAGCTATTGCCCTTCTCGGACTATTCCCTGAAGACCTTAAAAGAGCGTACTACAGGGATACTGCCACTTCGATGTTCATAGTAGCACAATTCCCAATAGCTAGACTGTGGAACCAACCCAGATGCCCTTCAATAGATGAATGGATTAAAAAATGTGGCATTTATACACCATGGAGTATTATGCAGCAGTAATAAATGACAAAATCGTGGAATTTACAGGTAAATGAATGGCACTAGAGCAGATTATGATTAGTGAAGCTAGCAAATCCCTAAAATACAAATACCAAATGTCTTCTTTGATATAATGAGAACAACTAAGAATAGAGTAGGGAGGAAGAGCAGGAAGAAAAGTTGAACATTAAACAGAGACTTGAGATGGGAGGGAAACGGAGAGAAAAGGGAAATTGCATGGAAATGAAGGGAGACCCTCATTGCTATACAAAATTACATATAAGAGGTTGTGAGGGGAATGGGAAAATAAACAAGGAGAGAAATGAATTACAGTAGATGGGGTAGAGACAGAAGATGGGAGGGGAGGAGAGGGGGGATAGTAGAGAATAGGAAAGGTAGCAGAATACAACAGTCACTAATATGCCATTATGTAAAACTGTGGATGTATAACTGACGTGATTCTGCAATCTGCATTTGGGGTAAAAATTGGGAGTTCATAACCCATTTGAATCTAATGTATGAAATATGATAATGTCAAGAGCTTTTTAATGTTGTGCACAACCAATGAAAAAATTAAATTAAATTTTAAAAAAAGAATATTCAAAAAAGAAAGTTCAGGTGGATCCAGCAGGGTTCTGTTGACAAAAGGCCCTTGAAGAAGGGACTGGACATGGTTGAGATGGAGTGGACACCTGAGTGAGCACCATCAATTCATGGTGTTCTTTGGGAATTCCATCGAAGTCGTCTGCCACAGAAAGGAATTCAGATTGATTTTGGAACAAAGAATGGTCCTGTCTCTCTGGCATAATGAGAAAATGGACAGTAAAGAAGAACGATCTCTGTGGCCACTTGGACCCAAAACACCTTAGCTACCAATGGTGTGGAAGATGTCATTACAGGCAGCATATACAGCACCTTATAATCCAAAAAATATGATTCTAGGTTAGGTGAGGGGTTCATGGGTCAGAGACAGTCGGTTCCAGTTTTTGATGAATGGTGGTTACTCAATGGGTGATGAAGAGACCTGGAAAACTGGACAGGAGACATTGTGTAATTGATATCTCTGTCACATCTCCAATGGTAGAGACCCTACAAGTGAGTGTTTGGAAATCACACAAGCTTATTATTATTATTCTGACTCAGATCCTGAATAAATTTATTCTAAAAAAAACATGATTCATGGCAAGGAAAAAACCTTCATAGTTTTTAATACACAACAAAATTGAAGACACTTGAGCTGCACTTAGCGTGTCTCTTCCTCTTTATCATTTCTCATCATTGTCAGACTTTACAAAGAATACTATAGGTTATGCATGACATATACTTAGAGAAACCAAGTTCCATCCCCATATTGGTAATTGGAAAAGAATTATATACACATTCAGTCTGAACTCCTTTTAGTGCTTATTCTGTGGGAAGTAAATAAACACCTCAATCAGTGTTATTGGTAAGTTCAATGGTTACAGATCACCACTTCCATTTCATCCCATTATTTTGGGTTTAAGTATATGGGCTAGCAATGAGGGTCTCCCTTCATTTCCATGCAATTTCCCTTTTCTCTCCCTTTTCCAAGGAAACAAAAAGAGAAATGAATTACAGTAGATGGGGTAGAGAGAGAAGAAGGGAGGGGAGGGGAGGGAGGGTAGTACGGGATAGGAAAGGTAGCAGAATACAACAATTACTAATTGGGCATTATGTAAAATTGTGGATGTATAACCAATGTGATTCTGCAATCTGCATTTGGGGTAAAATTGGGAGTTCATAACCCACTTCAATCTAATATATGAAATATGATATGTCAAGAGCTTTGTAATGTTGTGAACAACCAATAAAAAAATAATTAAAAAAAGTATATGGGCTGCTGAATAGTGGCCTATGTACGTGGACATCTCAATACTAAATATAGTCCACCTGCTTTCTTTGTTTTGGAGCTTATCAAGCAGCATGAAATGTTGACGATCATATTTTGTCACATTTGAATCAAAGGTTTCTTTAGGAGACACTAGATAGACACTACAACTCCTCATTTAAAGTGCAATAAGTAAATACATCGATTTATGCATGCATTGATTCAAGGCCAAGGGGAGGTGTTGTACCAGGTAGAGTGTTCTGGCACACAGTCTCCTTACCCAGGAATAGCCTTAAGTGAGCAGAAGACACATAAATGGGCTCAGATAGAGCCATACCTCTGGTATTCCTGTGGAATGTCTGAAAAAAATGACACTCTGCAGAAAGGTGATTAAGGATAGATGTGGCAGAGATCTTTACAGGCAAGAAAAAGAACAGGAAAGAAAAGCTGGGAGACAATCACCAGGCATGATGGAATTTATAGTTCAGAAAATTCTTACACATGCCTGACTTCTCTCCTTGACTTTAATGGACTCTGTTTCATAGAATGAGGGTATTATCCCTGGTTCCCAGAGGTTGAAACTGAGGCTCAGTGACTGCAAATGGTTTCACAACAGCTGTGGATCACAACAAAGTAGGATAGATCAAGTTAATGTGAAGGAAGTTTGAAAAGTCTTCTGTTGCTTGTCATTTCTCAGTACTTTCCATTCCCTGACAGGGTGAACATCAGACATAGCCAGATCCATGACTGCAACAGCTAATCAATTGAGATTTAGTTTCTATTCCATAGTTATTCCCACAGCAGCTCCCCTGTGGCATTTTCAGAAGTAAGAACACCTCTCCCACCCTCCTCTCTCTCTCCCTCCCTCCCTCCCTTTCTCCCTCAGTGGGATAAAAAGGGAGACAAATCAGGGAGATACTGAAGGTATTGATGAGTAGGATCTCCCTGTATGATCCCCACCAGGGAGGTTCACAGAATGCATTCAAACAAGGTCAGAGTTTCATCTCATAACCACTGGCAACTTAACCCCAATGCCTACTTATTCTTTTTGGAAATAAATCACCTGTAGAAATTCATGTTTTCATTTTCCTCCAAAGCATATATTTACAAATACTGTGCCATTACCAAGTCCAATGTGACAGTTCCTCTGCCATTGTCATTTCAGGCCCTAAACAGGGTGCTTAGACTCCATAGCAAAAGCAATAGCTATCATTATATGGGATGAAATGTAGTCACAACTAATTCCCAACTGATGTGAATATTCTTACTCTACAGGGGATATAATAAGAGACATGTTCTTTGTGCCATTTGATTCCCCAGAAGCAATGTCTTCAAACACAAAAAGTTTGCAAACTGACAATTTATTTGAACATATACGGGAAGCACCCAAAACACCCCTTGTCTGCCATCTACTCTTTGCTGTACTGAAGCATCTCCATGTAGTTTTAGAGGTCTGCTCTAAGTTATGAGATTACAAAGATGACAAAGATTCAGATATTCTGGCCAAAAATAATGACAAATAAACATATAACTACAGCAACCATCCTAGTTTAATAAGTGTCTTTGTCAACATTGAATGTCTGAGTTTCTGTCACAGTGTTGTTCATATAATCAGTGTGGAGTCTCATATAATATTCACAAGGCATTCGGCTCAGATTCCATCACTGGATTAAGAGTATTGTAAAGATCTTCATGAATCTAATATTATCCTTTACATTCTAAGCCCAAGTCTCTCCTCCTATGGGAAACCTGTCCTGATTTCCACTGTTTAAGTGTGGGCTTTCATTGCAGGGAGGCAGTGTTGTGCTGAAATGATTTGAGTCTTAGATTCAATTTCACAATTTCTAAACTCGACTGTGCAAATAAAGAAAATAATTTTTTAAATGGAAACTAAATTTTTTTCTAATTTTGTTCTCAAGAGCCTATACTTCTCAGTAGGGGCAAATTGATTAGGCCTATTTGGGAAACCAGGTGATATCTAATTTGATTGCTGAAGGAGGGGAGCAACCAACTCTTGTAGGCCTCATGCTTGGATGTTGTAGGTAAAGTGGCAGGTCCCATGACATTTTCTCCTGGCATTAGAGGAGGTGTGTTCCTCACCTCAGTGTCACTGTGAATTGTCTCGGCTGCATGCCTGATGTGTTTGGGACATGCCCCAGCACTGCATATAAAGGTCAGAATTATTGCTCTCATGGAGTTTAACATGAAACAGGAAAAAGTTGCTAATCCTAAAAGCACAAACCAATATTGAATTAAAAATAGAACTATTATATATGATTCAGCATCCCACTTCTGGATATTTATCTAGATGAAATATAATGTGTCATAGAGGCATGTGTACTCCCATGTTTATTGCAATGTTATTCATGATAACCAAGAATAAAAAATCAACTTAAGTTTCCATGAAATAGTGAATGCATAAAATAAAAGGTGGAATGTATACAAGAGATAACACTATTCAGCCTTACAAATAATGAATTTCTATCATTTGGGACAGCATGGATATGACTGAATGGCGTCATTTCTTTACAAAATATTCTGCCTCAAATTATTCATTTTTGTAATAAAATACAGATTTATAGAGAAATTGGTAGTGAGGGTTATGGTTATTTCTGTAACTAAACTGAAAAAATGGAAGCATTTTTAGAACTGCAAAATGCCCATAGGTTGGGAGAGTTGGAAAACAGCCAGATCAAAACATACATGGAATTTCAAGAAAAAAAGAAGAGGAAATAGTAACAGTATTTAGGTGAAATAATTTTAGGAATCTAGATACCATAGACACAAATCTATCACTCACACACCTGACCATGGGAATACATCTATATTCTTTTAAGTCTAAACCTTTCAACTACTTGTTCTTAATAATAGAAAGTAAGAGGTGACTGAGATTGGCATACAGCTGGAAGATGTCACCATTCAAACAAAGTCTGCAAGGATGACATGTATCCAATAGCTTCTTACAACACTATCTCACTAGCAAAATTGAGGTTGAGTATTAAACAGCAAACTCAGGTAACCACAAAAACCTCAGAAAGTAAGTATATAAAAAACAATAAAAAATAAATATATGAACAACACTAAAATATTCTATAAAATAATTATTTTTGTTGGAATGTCTTTGCTCCTTTCTGTTATAGGTTATCATAGCTAAAGGGTAAAATAAAGATAAGTCATGTTAAGTGAAATAATCCAGTCCCAAAACATTAAAGTGCAAAAGTTCTCTCTGCTAGGGGTAAGGTAATCCAAAATAAGGCAAGTAAGGTGGAGATTAAAAAAAATACAAGAAGAAAAAGAGAGAGGGAACGAAAGAATGGAGAGAAAATTTCAATAAAAAATGGGAGTTCATAATCTGCTTGAATCAAATGTATAAAATATAATGTCAAGAGCTTTGTAATGTATTGAACAACTAATAAAAAATAGAGGAAAGTTCAGTAGAGTAGATGGAGGGGTTGAGGAGGAAGAAGAAGGGACATAAAAAGGGAAGAAGAGTGGAAAGAATCTCATTGAACATGGAATGTGCATGCATTGGTGTGGCACAGTGGGTCGCAGCATCACATGTTTCCACAGGATATTAATAAAAATGGATTTCTTATGGGATGATTTGACAATTCTGTCAGTCTGACTCAATTTTACTCAGACAATTCACCCTGAGCAGAATTGGCCCCCATTTATGCATGAGCCCATTCACACAGAATCTGAAATTGCCACCCTTACCAACTTGCTCCCTTACAACAATGTCCTTTACTATAGAACTAATGCAAGCTTGCTTCCTGACTATGCACAAAAAGGTGACAATTCTGAGAACCTGGTGCTTTCCACTGTATAAAATGAATGTACTAATGATTGTACTTGCCTCTTTTGCCTCCCTACTTTGTGCTTTTTTTGTATGTTTTTAACCTGCCACTAACCAGCACTTAATATCTTGGACTGCAGAACTGGCAGCTTTGTGCTCCCTTGGCCCTGTCCAGAATAAATGCTTTGCCTTTACTTCAAAAAGACACAGAGTTTTATTTGGGATTTAAAATAGTGCCTTAAAATTTGGAGGCCCCAGAGAGGTATTGACTGTAGTTCTAGGCCACCTGAGACCCCAATACCACAAATACAGAGAGATGATCTTCGAACAACATATACCAAGTTCTGACAAAAATTGGTGCCAATCAAAAATCTTGTATCTAGCAAAATTAAACTTTAGATTTGAAGATGAAATAAAAACCTTTCATGATAAACAAAAGTTAAAAGAATTTTTAGCTAGAAAATTGGCTCTACAAAACTTGGCAAAATATTCCATGAAAAGGAAATGAAAAACAACAATGAAAATCAGCAGAGGGAGGTATTACCCTAAAGGAAAAACTAATCAAAGAAGAAAATCAAGTCAAGTTAAATAACCAAAATAAACAAACATGGCTGGGAATACCATGTCTCAATAATAACTCTGAATTTTAATGGCCTGAACTCACCAATCAAAAGAAATAGGCTAGCACACTGTATTGAAAAAAAAGAACAATATGCTGCCTACAGGAAACTCATCTGATAGAAAAAGATATTCACCGACTGAAGGTGAAAGGTTGGGGAAAATCATACCACTCACATGGGCTAGAGAAGCAAGCAGGGGTGTCCATTCTCATGTTAAATAAAGTAGACGTCAAGCCAAAGTTAATCAAAAGGAATAAAGATGGACGTTACGTTCTGCTGAAGGGAACCATACACCAACAAGACATAACAATCATAAATATATATGCACCCAAACAATGGTGCAGCTATGTTCATCAAACAAACTCTTCTCAAGTTCAAATTGAACACAATGCAATAATTTTGGGTGACTCTATCACACCTCTCTCAGCACTGGATATATCTTCCAAACAAAAATTGAATAAGGAAACTCTAGAACTCAATAATACAATCAATAACTTAGACCTAACTGACATATATAGAATATTTTGACCTGCATCAAACAGATACACTTTCTTCACCAGTAGAACAATAAAACTTTCTTCTTTTCTCAAAACCATTCCTTATATTGAATTGACATCAGGGATAAGACTGAGCTTTCAGTAACACTATTGTTGCTTGAGGTACATTCTCTGTGTATATTGGGCACAGTGATGCACATCTGTAATCCCAGGGGCTCTGGAAGATAAGGCAGGAGGATCATTTGTTTGAAGGTTTGAAGGCAGATTCTTAGCAAGGCTGTAAGCAACATAGTGAGAGCTTGCCTCAAAATTAAAAAAAAATAAAATGTACTGAGGTTGTGACTGGATGTTTAAGCAACCTTAGGCTCAATCACTGCTACTAAAAAAAATGGTGTGTGTGTGTGTGTGTGTGTGTGTGTGTGTGTTAATGCATTTGCGTTTCTGGGCAAATATGTGTTTGTGTGCATGTGTATAATGCCCTTTACTCTGTACCTCTAGTTGAGAAACCACTTTAGAATTTCAAAGTTAGGACATCCTTGGAAGATGTCTTCTTCAAGGCCCAGTCTATTCTGCTGTCTTTGTGCTTCATCCTGCCTCAGGAGTTTTTGGTTGATGGCTGGACTTGAGCGTCTGGGGGACTCTCAGTGATATGCAAGATAAAGAGGATAATGTGGAGGTGGCATGTTTTTAAAAATACAAGAGAATCATAGAGGTAGAGAGAGGCAGGACATCCTTGGGGTCCTGTGATTTGAAGGGCATTTACTGACCCCCTTCTCCAGTCAGATGAGGAATTAGAGCTAAGCATACTCAAGTTCTCACACAACCAACCCCGCAAGTCCTGTGGATTGTGCTTTCATAATTACAAAGTAGGAGGGAGTTAAGGGATAAAGGACATATCATGATATGGTTTGGCATTGTAATGTTCCCAAAGGCTCAAGAGTTAACAGCTTGGTTGCCAATGCATCCATGTGCAGAGGTGATTTGGGGAAGGTGATGTGATCATGAGCTTCCTTAATCTCATCTGTGAATGATCCATAGATGGATTCACAATTGTATGGCATTATCAGAATGTGGTAGAGACGACAGGACCTAGGGCCTTGTTGAAGTTAGGTCACCAGGTACAGATCCTGGAAGAGCTAATCAAATACCTGGCCCCTAGCTTGCCCTCCTTATGCTTCCCAGTCAACACAAGGGGAGAAATTTTGCTCAATGGTTCACTTCTGCCATGGCAATTTGCCACACCACACCCAAGAATCAAAGGATCCAAGTGACTATGGACTGAAATATCTTAAACTATGAGTCTAAATATATCTTTTCTACTTTACTTAATATTTCACAGTTATTTTTTTCTTTTATGGTTTTTAAATTTTTATTTGTGCATTATAATTAGATAGATGAGTGATTTTTATCTTTTTATATTGATATATGCACATAGCATATATTGTCGATTTCATTCTCGTATTTCTCCCTTTGCTCCCCCTTTTCCATCCACCAATTTTATTTCTCTACTGGTCCCTTTTCTGTTTACCTGAGTTCCCTTTCTTTCCTTTTTTTTCTCTAGTTTCCACATATTATAAAAAACATATAATCCTTGACTTTCTGAATCTAGCTTATCTTACTTAGTATAATTTTCTCTGTTATGGTTTGGGAGTGTAGTGGTCCCCGAAGTTTGAGGTGTGAGAAAATGCAAGAATGTATGGAGGAGAAATGTTTGGGTTATATTGCATAGTCTTAACCTAATCAGTGAATTAGTTCCTGATTGGATTAATTGAATGGGGACTGTAGGCAAGTGGAGTGGGGCTGGAGGAAGTTAAAAAAAGACAGAGAGGAGATCATAATAGTCCTAGTTATTTCATCATAAGAGCCAAATACATTACTTGAAGGAAGATGAAATTATATTAATTCCATAGTGGTTTTATACACAGGAAATATAAAAAAGATTTTGGGTTGTGGTAAGATTATTACTGAGAGCCTAACCCTTGGAACTACCTTGATCCTAGCTGGCTGGATTTAGATGCTTGCCCACATAATAAATAGACAAAAGATGGTAAAATGAGTATTGAACTTGATGCAGTTCCATCAACTCGGGAGACAGAAGTTAGATTGCTTCTCCGTACCTATCCCACAGACACAATTATAATTTACAGAAACAAAAGCCATGTGATAGATATGTGTATATTTGGTTGATCTGAAGAGGAAGCAATCGGGAAAAAAAGGCGAGAAATGCACATATACAGATTTAGTTAGTCTGTGTTGTCCCAGAAAGAAGGAAATCCCCATTTCCATTTTCTTTGGTGCCTGTCAGGGTGGGAGGTAGAAGCCCCAAGGTCCTCCCGTCATTCCCAATTTCAGTGGGGTGCCTCCTAATTCAGTCTGTTTCAAGGCTGTTAATTGTCAACAGTTATTAAATGACACTCTAATCTCTTCTTGTTTGAATGCATGCCAGAGATGTGGGAAGCGTTGGTGAAGGGTGAGTATCAGTTGGTGCAGAGTAAGAAGAAAAAGAGAAGGAAGCACACAAGAGTTGAATGTCTTATTATTCTGTTATGTTTGAGAACTTGGAGATTTTGTTACCTAATCCTCCATTTCTCAGGCTAATCAGACAAAAAATTTGAATCAGAGTTGAGATAATGAGCTGATATAATTTTCAAACACTGAGACCTGGCATCACTCACATCAGGAATCTATTGAGAGTCTCACAAGTAACAATTGTTGTAAGACTTCTCCTAAATCAGCTCCCAAGGTCAGCTCTCCACCCACAATCACCCATTTACCAAAAAGCAGGAAGCCACCTTCTCAGACACCTCTTGGTCTAATGAAAAATCTAGGATCATCTTTTTGGAGTTCTGGTGCTGGATGTGCTCTCTGTGGTGATATTGGCAATGAGATGGATGGGTAGAGATTTGTGGTTCACCTGGCCATGCAGGATGCTGTTCTCTTTTTCCTTTCACACTCATTAATCATGGACATGCATTATTTTCAGAGACAGAGGCTATTTTTTTCTCTAAAATCTACTTACTGGCTACTGCAGCGATCTCTTACTGACTACACAGAAAGTAGCCTAATGTGCTGGGAAGGTGGCTGCGGCCCAAACAAGACAAATCATCTTTCTGTATTAATAAACAAGCAAGATGAAATGATCAGCAAAAACACACAGGGAAAGAACTTGCAGAGACTCAGCAGTCTCACCTGACTCAATGACCAAATGTCTCAGATACCAGCTCTTTGTAAAGAGCTCTGCTAGGACTATGGGCATAATAGTGGATAGTACAGAGATCCTGATCCAGAGAAGTTTACATTCTGGAAAGTTAAACAAAGGTGGAATCCAACAATGTTGTAGGTCAGTTAAGACAACAACCACAAGAGAAATGTGTTCCAGGGATACTAGATGTTGTCCAGGGGAGGAAGTGGCTCCATGTGAAGAGGTGGTGTTGAAAGCCTTTACCAGATGAAGTTTTTACTGAGCTGGGTTTTGAAGGATGATTAAGAGTCTTCTGGGCTGGGGCTGTGACTCAGTGGTAGAGGGGTTGCCTAGTATGTGTGAGGCCCTGGGTTTGATTCTCAGCACTGCATATAAATAAATAAATAAATAAATAAATGAATAAATAAATAAAATTTTCATCAACAACTAAAAAGTATTTTTAAAAAGTCTTTTATGGGACATGAGGGCATTGTAAGCAGAGGAAATTGCATGAGCAGTTATTTAGATATAACCTTTTTGGGTAGAATTCAAAGATTTTGTAATGAGAACAACCACGAAGAAAAAAAATGGAGTAGAGGACATTTAATTCTAATGTTTCACTTGAGTTTCTGATAAGAAGCAATAACCTTTGGGCATAATGATAACACTGATGAAAGTTTTTAAAAAAACATATTTATTTTTTAATTGTAGATAGGCATAATATCTTTATTTCATTTTTATGTGGTGCTGAAGTTTGAACGCAGTGCCTCATGAGCACTCCTTCACTGAGCCACATCCCCAGCACCATTGAAGTTTTTATAGATAATTTTTTATAAAATCTGAACTCAAAGATTAAACTAGGCATGTCCCCATGTCTCACTGCCAACTGCCAAGGTGGAGAGTGCATCTGGCTTCTTCAGTAGTGGCTGGAGCACCAATAGTTTTTTCTATTGGTTAAACACTCAGCCCCACCTCCTTTTCCAGCATATAAATATGCCAGTCTGACTTCATTGAACCACACGTGCTCACAGAAGGCAAGCTTGGCACTTCTAGATCACATATCTGGAAATAAAGTCGTGATGGACTTGATCCAAAACTTTTCTATGGAAACCTGGGTTCTCCTGGGAATCAGCCTGGTGCTCCTCTATCTGTGAGTAACTGTCCCAGTTTCTCTTCTCTTCAAACCACCCATTACTGTGACTAGGAGATTTAGTGATATGATTTGATTTGGAGGATGAACTTCGGAGTGAGTCTAAGTTTGAAGCCAGATTAATAAACCAGAAGAGTTCAGTAGATGAAGATTACAAACAACTGGACACCTTCTGAAAAGTGATGCACACTTTGCAAACTTTCAGAATTCTGGGGGTATAGAGGAGTCTTCACAAGTTTCTGTGTCATTGTTTATCTTTTGTGTTCTATGTGCACTACAAGAGATGTGTAGGAGCTTCTCTCCTGTGGAACAGGTGGTTCCTGCTCCTTTTCCCCATGTCCCAGCACCATTTGTAAAATACACCAAGTGCATCCCATTTGCTACCACAGGCTCAGATTCAGTTCTTCCGTCTGTTCTCTTCCCTTTCACTGGAACAGCCCTCGCTCTAAAAAAATCAAATCCTGCACTGTGCAATATGCAAGTACTTCTGAATGATAAAACTATTGAGCAAAGACCTGGGAGAAATTTGAAACTTTTATGCCATAAGTTAGCATCATTGTAGAGATTTGTTTCTCCCTTGATTTGAAATCTAATGACAGCTTCAAGAGACAGAAGTTTTCAAGCCCATTTTGTATTTTAAATATTTGCTTATGAAATTCCAGTACAGGAGCACGAATAAAACCATCTAGTAGAAGAATTCCTTTAAATAGTGGAAATCCTGGTTTGGCGTTGTGATTCACTGCTAGAGAGCTCATCTGGTATATGTGAGGCACTGGGTTCAATACTCAGCACCACAAAAATATAAAATAAAATAAATGTATTGTGTCCGCCTACAACTATAAAAATATTTTTTTAAAATAGTGGGATTCCTGGTTTCATAGAGCAGGGGAAGGGAGCAGTTATTTTTGACTGAGGTAGAAGACATTGCCCCAAGGAGACCTTTGACTTCTATTTTAAATCCACTTTTACAAGACTAGGTATTCATAATGATGTGAAAATAGAAAATATGAACCTGGTTGTAACAATTAAAGTAAAGGGTAGTATTCAGGCTTTTGTTGCATTTATTTTCCCTCCAGTGGCATTTTAAAATTAATAAAAATGTTTTAATTTTATTCTGCTCAATAGTACAATTTCTTTAAGGTAAGTTCCTCACATTCCTTCTGAAGGTCAAAATAGGACCCTTGGATTCTGTATTTGTGAAAACTAACCTGTTTAAAAATGAGCTCATCTTTTTTGAAAAATTGAAGGAATATTAATCTAATACATACATCCATGATATAGATTGCACATGTCTTTATACCTGCCCAGCTGGTTATTCTTACTCAACAGTTTCCCCATATGCCAGTGTTCTTAATCTCTTACAGCAGATGAGTAAGGAAAATGTGGACCAGGGATGCAATAAAATGCATGCAGATGGGAGTTATGAAAAAGTGGGAGAATACTCCTGTCTGCTCAGTTAAGAAGTCCCAGAGTGGGGATGGCCCCCACTGGAGGCCACTAGAGGGCCAACATGATGGCATCAAGTCAACTTCCTAAACTGACACTAGTGAGTGAAGTGACCTGGAATAAATCTAATCTGAATGACTCAGGAGTTTTCAAACTCATGTTTGGGGACTTATATCACATATTAACTGTAGCATTTGGAGCCTAATGATGGAACTTAACAATAATCAGCTGCTTTGAGCTAATTATTATGATTTTTGTGGTCTCTCAGGGAATGTGAGAGAGGAGATGATGAGCAGATGTAATTAGGGCAACTGGAGTTTTTGTTGTTATTTAGGGCCTACATGTTACCTGCCTGGCTTCACTGTTCCCATTCTTGAATCAGTGACCCACTATGTACACACAGTCACAACCCCTTGACATGGATTTCTCTTTCACTTTATAGATATGGGACGTATTCACATGGATATTTTTAGAAGCTGGGAATTCCAGGCCCAACACCTCTGCCTTTTTTGGCAACTCCTCTTAATTATCACCGGGTGAGTGTCATTTGAGCTCCTAGGTTTCACTTTTTTGGTTGCAAATACCTGCTTAGTTACATCAGTAGAAATTTAGCTCCATGAAAGAAGTTTTGAGATTTCAAGCTTCAGGAACTGTGTGAGGGCCCATCCAAAGCACAGTCAGGTTTACCCTGGGGCTCTGTTTACAATGCCTCATAGTGTCAGTTTCACTTCTGTTAATGAGCTCAGTACTCTGGCACATCAACAGTGTAAACTGTGGACTTTATGTTCAGACTATGAGCATCCTCACAGTGTTTTCTTTTTTTCCTCAGGGTCGATTCTAGGAAGATACACTCATATCTCTGGGATGCTTTATTTGCACAGTTAAAATATTACAAATGAAACTTAGCACGAGGAAGATTAATTGCTTAGTTTCTATGATGAAAACTCACAGCCAGTGTCTAACTATCTGTGTACTATGTGCAGAGAGGTAGCATCTCCCCTCGTCCAAGTTAAGCCCCAAAACAGGAAGGCAAATCCACTTTTATTTGCTCACTATGTCACTTACTTACTCAACAACATGATTGTAAAAACTGAAATCTCCTAGGCTAAAAGAGTTTACTGGCATCTTTACTTTCTAATTCTACCAGAATTCTACCAGAAAACATGAGATAAATTAAAATCATACTTGATGGGGAGATAAAAGATCATGCATCACCCTGGGATGCACTCATTTTTTCTCACCCTGGGATTCCTTATGTGCCTATGGAGGTGATAATTCAGAAGGTCCCAGTATTTATGAGACAACAAAAGCAGACAAGAAATAATGCAGAAAAGAAGCATGTTTAATTCATTGATAAGGGTAATTGGTAGATTATGAATAATACTTAGAGAAAATTCAAGTGACTTTACATGTTTCATTTCAAATATTGCATATTTCCTCTTTTCACTTCAGAAGCCTCTGAATAAGAGCTTGTCTCTAACCACCTATTAGGAACATCAAGCCTGATTTTATGGGATTTGGGTCATTTGATGCAATGTCAGTACATTTGCAACAATAATGTAATTTCATTTTGTTCTTATTCCTAGGGTTTGTCTAATTTTGACACAGAATGTTATACAAAGTATGGAAAAACATTGGGGTGATTATTCTGGAAATTTCTCTTTGGTAGACTTGTTATGATATGGTGCCCCAACACATGAGGACAACATCAGCCTAGAACTTTTGGGATGCAACCCTCTGTGCTGCAAAGTTCTTGGAGGACTGTACTGCCAGTGATCCTGCATGTCACCAGGAGTCTGGGTCTACAGTCTGACTTAGGTTGAGAATGTTGCATGTTTTGGCTTTTCTCCTAATTTTGATGACCCAGAGTCTCCAGCCTTACTTTGTGTCAAATGTCTGGCTATTTCTGTCTTCCCCATTTTCCTTTTTTTTTAATCCTTTAGATAAATAAAATGTATTATTTGAGAACTTTTCAAAAAAATCATGGGCTTATAAATCTATGGCATCATCTCTTTTGTTCACTGATTCCCTTTTAATTTAAAGACAAAATTCTCTTATTTAAATTTCAGATTCAATGTATGCTTTTGAACAAAAGGCTGGGAGGTACCCTAAAGCAGATGGGAAACCATTTCTGCTCAGCTTTTTTCATTTCCTTAACTTTCTTTTTTTTTAATTGTCATAATTATTGTTGCTCATATGCCATTTTTTAAGTTTTTAGTGTTGACATTTCAATGAAGCATTTCTTCCTCTCTTTCATCCATTTGATGTTAAGACCAGACATAGGATGTAGTTCCACCAGTGAGTTCCTTGGTGGATTGATGGGGTTTATATTGGAGGGTGGCCTTAGTTAACTATACCAACTATTCCCTTTTAGAGCTGGTGGGGGTTTGGTGGGAGCCATAGATGAGGTGAAATCATTTTGCTGTACACTAAAAATAGTGGTAGAAGACTTTGACTTTTCATCTCCATCTTCTCTCATCAATCCCCAGAAAGCCACAGGGCAGGCCAGAGTGTTCTGCTCAGTTGACATGGCCCATAGATACCATGTGATCCAAGGACACAACATGCCCCACTGGATCTCTAAAGGCCCCATTTCAGCTACCACTTGCAAAACTTAGTAATTGTGAGATTTTAGTCAATTATCTGCCTTCAATTTTTCACAAACCTATATTTTTTCATGTAAAAAGTTGTGGAGAGTATGGGCTGAGGCTGTAGCTCAGTGGCAGAGCACTTGCATAGAACAATGAGGCACTGGGTTTGATCCTTAGCACCACATAAAAATAGACAAATAAAGGCTTCTGTCCATCTTTAATTTAAAAAATAACTCAATAAGTAAATAAATAAACAGATAAATAAGTTATGGAAAGTACCATAGGCAATACTATTGTATTCACCATCTAGATTTAACCAGTATTCCAATGCTATTTCTAATTATGATCTCTTAGAAGGTGTATTTTGTCTCTAAGTTTATCTTCCTACCTATTTTACCTACATTTCCCTTTATGCTATTAAGAATCCAGTGGCTTATATGGTCAGAATCCCCAAACAGAACTTCATGTTGCTATGTATTGTAGGAGTAGGCAGGTAGAATAGGTAACATCAGGATCAAAGTCTAGATTCCTGCTGCAGAATCTGGCCTGTTAGATTTAATTTTAGGTTTGCTTTTCCAACACAGCCTGTTTAATGGTTCAAAACCTGTTTTGGCTACTACAGAGCCCAGCATTATTAAAACAGTGCTCATCAAAAAATGTTATTCTGTGTTCACCAAACGGCGGGTAAGCACGCACTTTTCAACATTATAACATTTATTTATATTTTTAAGTTTTTATTTGTTCTTTTTAGTTATACATGACTCTAGAATATATTTTGACATATTATACATACATGAAGTACAACATCCATCTTTGTGTTTGTGCATAATGTTGAGTTTCACTAGTCGTGTATTCACATATGAACATAGGAAAGTTGTGTCTGATTAATTCTACAGTCTTTTCTATTCCCATCCCCTCACCCTTCCCTTTGTTCCCCTGTGTCTAATTCAAAGTAACACTATTTATTTATTTATTTTATTAATTCAATTTTTATCCTGAGATATTTACAAATTCAGAGGGCGTTACTTGCCAAAAAAAATTACCAGGCAGTTTCATGTATAATTTATTGTATTTTACCTAATGAAAATTTATTACATGACTATAAATTTATTAAGTTCTTGTTCCTTTATTAACAGGAAATTGGTACAATCTAGGCTTTTTATTTTCATTTTTCCTGTTTTGTGTGCCTATATGAATGAGTGTGCAGCTCTGTCCAAATGTATAACATGCCTAAATTTGTGTAGATTTAGATTGTGTTTTTAATGTGTTTTCACTAATTTCTATTAACCTTAGAAATGTGCCTGATTTCTTGTTTGTTGACCACATTGGACAAAGATTGCACCTATAAATAGGAAAAATTCTATCTTTATTTCTTTTATTTATTTGTTTTTCTTTTCCTCTCACATCAGCTGGGAGTTACAGTGTGAGGTTGAATAATAGCCATGAGAGTGAACATTTCTTTTGAAGGATATAGACTTTCATCTTCCAAAGTTTACCCCAATTTTAGATGAGGCTAATGTGTATGTGTGGATTCCATACGATCTCTATCTTCACTTTTTAAAAACTTTGATGGCTAGGGATATAGCTCAGTTGGTAGAGTTCTTGCCTTGCAGGCACAAGACTTGGGGTTAAAACCAAAATTTAAAAACTTTGATTAATATATAAAAATTGTGCATGATAATTGGATTTGCTGCAATCTTCAATACATGCATATATTGCACATTACTCAAATCCAGCCTCTATTTACTTGCCTTCTACATACCCCTTCCCAACATGTATAAATAACTAATCTACACTCAGATGAACGTTTTTACTTGTCTTTCTGTGTATGACTGAGAAGACGTTGTTGAATTATTTCCTGATGCTTGAGAGAAAGCATTCAGTTTGCCACCAGTATGTACATTGTTAGCTGAAAATTGTTTTTTGTAGAATCTCTATAAAGTTGAAAAAGCTTCCCTCTGCTGCTAATCCCATAAATGTTAACAGTGAATGAGTGCTGGAAGCATACATTTTTTGGTAGTAGTGGGGTTCTGGGGATTGAACTCAGGGACACTAGACCACTGAGCCAAATTCCTGGTCCTATGTTGTACTTTATTTAGAGACAGGGTCTCACTGATTTGCTTAGCACCTAAACACTGCTGAGGCTGGCTTTGAACTTGTGATCTTCCAGTCTCAGATTCCTGAGCTGCTGGGAATACATAAATGCACCACTGTGCCTGGATGGAAACATACATTTTAACACAAAAATATATCTTAGATTACAGAACTAAATGTCAAGGGTTTTACTTTGGAAGTCTAGCACCCAGGTGAAAAATAGAATTATCTTCCTTTTCTCCTCTGTCCTTTTAGAAAATACTGAAACAACTTCCATTAAAAATTTGTGTTTTTTTTCCTGTATTACACTTATATTTCAAATCCTTTAAGTTTCAAATATTATTATTTTTAAAATTATCATACCTAGGCACCCTTTTATCAAGATGCTTATGCCTTAAATGCATGTAAAGACAGAACTGATCTTAGGTAACATACAGTTGACCAAGTACATCTGGTATCTGTCACCAACCCATTTCTGCTCTGCATAGCCCTGGAGTTTGTACTATGTCTTCTTAGGTCTTCTTCCTGTCTATTCCCCTGGAAAAAGTTTCCAACCAAGTGGAAATTTTGCATCTAAACAAAGGTTGGAATATAAAGTCCAAAAACGGTGTGAGGTACCTGGGTATCTCTTTCAAACTCTCAGGAGGTTATGTCACTTGGAATAAATATTCTTGAGTGTCTGACATAGGGCCAGCTACCTAGTAGGCAGTCACTAAACATTCTTTTTTTAATAAATGATATTATTTAACAACTTTTGAAACTGTGGAGACCTCAACATTTATGTAGGACAAAATCTCTTTTCCTTTGGGTGCTAGAATCTTGGTCTAAAGGGATTTATGAAAAAATCCATCTCTTTGTCTGAGGATGAAGAGTGGAAGAGAATAATATCACTGCTATCTCTAACCTTCACCAGTGGAAAACTCAAGGAGGTAAGGAGGGATTTTCATTGAAAACTTAGAAAATAAACCTGGGAATGGGTAGAAAATGAGATAGATAGTAGTCCCTTTTAAAGGAATAGTTCTCTGAATTTGAATCCTAAAAATGTTCTTTTGTCTTTATGTTTTATAAGAGAAATAGTAAGATTCATTATAAATGTCTCATACTTCTTATCCTGGGAAAACCATAACCTTGGGGACTGAGTCTCTCACTTAACTATGGGTGACTTTGTGTTTTGTGCGTAGATGTTCCCCATCATTAACCAGTATGGAGATTTGTTGGTGAAAAACATGAGACTGGAATCAGAGAAGGGCAAGTTTATCAACTTGAAAGGGTAAGTAGCAGGACAGCTCTGGCATTCCAAGCTCCACCAGGAGCCTCTCCAACTGCCTGCAACAGAACTGAATTCCAAATGTTGAGCTAGTGCAATGAGCAGACAAAGCAAGTGTTTGGAGTCACAACTCTAACTGTTCATCCAAGAAGGTGCTGCTCCCAGGAGGAGACAGGGCAGCTGGGGGACAAAGGATCTCTCTTGTATCCACCAAGGTTTGTTTGGCTGCAAATATTTGTGACATTGGATATACTAAAAGACAAAATACTGTCAAGGTCAAGATCATATTTTATGAATCCTCTAGAAAGACTTAGTTACTCCTCCATTGTCCTGATGAAGCTCAGTTTGTACACAACTATCATTATTTACATTCTATTTGTGCTACTGTAGTGTGTCTGATTATGGATCTTATCCCTGTGTGGGTGAGCTTCTTGAGTTCAGAGGTGAATCTTACTCACCTCACTGTCCCCGTCACTTCTGGAACAAGGGCAGTACCTCATTTAAAACTCATAAAGGCCTCATAGTAAGTGTGAAGGGATCATGGACTCATCTGATAGTTCAGCAGATAACTGTGAGTGTGTGGCTCTCTGCTTGTCTTGCCTGGGTATGTGAACTTACTCCTACTTATTGATGCATGTGTAGTGGAAGGATTGGGAAGAGGCACTGATTTTATCTTCCCATATCATATCTTTCTCTATTCAGTGATTTGGGGCCTACAGCATGGATGTGATCACAGCTACATTATTTGGAGTGAACATTGATTCCCTAAGCAACCCACAAGATCCCTTTGTGGAGAAAGTCAAGAAGCTCTTAAAATTTAATTTCTTTGACCCTTTGGTTTTCAATAAGTATGTGGAATACCATGTTATTTGTTCCCTTTCTTTATTTAAATAAGATCATTATTGATACGTAATTAATAATCTTTTAATTACCCCACTTAATTATACAATGAAATTGTTTTCAGTACAAAGATATACTCAGCCATCACTAGTGACTATTTGTCAACACAGAAGCAGGCTACCATTTCATTATCAACTCTCTATTCCCTAAGCCTAAGCAACCATGGATCTATTTTCTGACTATAGATTTGTTGATACTGTGAGTTTTCTTTTTTTCAAGAGATAGAGATAAGGAGAGAGAGAGAGAGAGAGAGAGAGAGAGAGAGAGAGAGAGAGAGAGAATTTTTAAATATTTATTTTTTAATTTTTGGTGGACAACATCTTTATTTTATATGGTACTAGAGATCAAATCAAGCACCCTGTGCATGCAAGGCGAGCACATTACCGCTTGAGCCACATCCCCAGTTCCTGTGAATTTTGTATTAATGAATCCTACAATATGTGGCTTTGCATTTCTGACTTCTTTCATTTATCATTGTATTTTCAAATTCTTCCATCCTGAAGCATGTGTGAGTACTTCATTTTTTAAAAAAATATTTATTTATTTATTCTAATGAATTATAGATGACAGCAGAATGCATTCCACTACATAAAACACAAAGGGAGCACAACTTTTTACTTCTGTACTTGTACATGAAGTAGATTCACACCACTTGTGTCATCATACATGTTCCTAGGGTAATGATTTCCATCTCATTCCACCATCAATTTTACACCCATCTCCCCTCCATTTCCCTTCCCCTATCCAAAGTTCCTCCATTCCTTGGATGACCCTCCACCCACCCTGACTGGTCAAGCTCGTCTTTGTATGTAGGCTTTTGATGGTGTCTTCTATTTACTTGCTTGAAATTGATTTGTTTAACTTGTGTATATTAGCTTGATTCAGTTTGGATAGATCATGACTCTAGAAATTTGTCGATGTCTTTGTTATTTTCTATTTAATTGGAGTATAAATTTTTTAAATAGTTTTTCATTCCATTATAATCTGATGGCATTC
Source organism: Ictidomys tridecemlineatus (assembly GCF_052094955.1). Taxonomy (NCBI): domain Eukaryota; kingdom Metazoa; phylum Chordata; class Mammalia; order Rodentia; family Sciuridae; genus Ictidomys; species Ictidomys tridecemlineatus. The sequence goes on from NC_135486.1 coordinate 113,448,324, forward strand.
AGGGTAGTATCTCTATTTGTACTTGCTAAGAGTTGCTTTGTGGCATAATATATGGCCTATTTTAGAGAAGGATCTATGTGCTGCTGAGAAGAAAGTGTATTCACTCATTGATGGATGAAATATTTTCTGTATGTCTGTTCTTTTTATTTTAATCTTATAATTGTTGTATGTATGTTAAGTCTAAGTTATTGATTGTATTATTGAGTTCTATAGTTTCTTTGTTTAGCTTTTGTTTGGAAGGTCCATCCAGTGGTGAATGTGTTGTGTTAAAGTCACCCAGTATTATTGTATCGTGGTCTATTTTACTGTTGAAATTGAGAAGAGTTTGAAGAATGTAGATGGCCATTACATTTGTCCTTTTATTGTTAGCCCATAATTCATTGTTTGGTTCTTAAGTATTTATAATTGTTATTTCTTGTTTATTTCATTCAATCTTGTTTATAAATGGTTTTTTAAGCAGTATAAAATGTCCTTTTTTATTCCTTATAATTAACTTTGTCTTGATGTCTACTTTATTTGATATGAGGATGAAAACCTCTGCTTGTTTACACAGTCAACGTGAGTAGTATATTTATTCCCAACCTTTCACCTTCAGTTTGTGGTTGTCTTTTTCTATGAGATAAGTCTCTTGAAGCCAGCATGTTGTTGGTTTTTTAAAAAATCCAGTCTTCCAGTCTATGTCTTTTGATTGATGAGTTTAGGCCATTAACATTCAGGGTTATTATTGAAACATGGTTCATGTTTTCAGTCATTTTGCTTAATTTTGGTTTGTAACTTGCCTTGGTTTCTCCTTTGATTGTCTTTTCCTTTAGTGTACTTCCTCCCTTTGCTAATTTTCCTGCTTGTTTTTCATTTTTGCTTCATGGAATATTTTGCTAAGGATGTATTCTGTAGTCCAGGCTTTCTAGTTTTAAATTCTTTCAATTTTTGTTTATTATGGAGGGTTTTCACTTTATCATGAAATCTAAAGCTTAATTGTGCTGGATGTAATATTCTTGATTGCCATCCATTTTCTTTCAGAGTTTGGTATATATTGTTCCTGGACCCTCTAGTTTAGAAGATCTTGGTTTAGAAATCTGCAGAGATCCTAATTGATTTCCTCCTATATGCAATCTGATTCCTTTCTTTTGTGGCTTTTAAATTTCTTTCTTTATTCTGTATGTTAGGCATTTTCATTGTTATGTGCCTTGGTGTAGAATCTGTCGTGATTTTGAACACTTGGTGTCCTGTAAGCCTTTTGTATTTGATTGTTTAATTCATTATTCAGGTTTGGAAAAGTTAATGATATTATTTTAATTGAATAAACTGTTCATTTTTTTGTTTTGAAACTCTATGCCTTCTTCTATCTCAATAATTCTTACATTTGGCCTTTTCATAATTCATGAATGGTTTCTTACCATCTTCACTGTGTGGTCAACTTTACTTTCAAGATTATATATTTTGTCTTCATTGTCTGAGGTCCTATCTTTTAAGTGATCTAGTCTGTTGTTGATGATTTCTATGGAGTTTTTAATTTGCTTTCTTGTTTCCTTCATTTCAATGATTTCTTTTCCTTTTTTTTTTTTTTAGAATCTCTATCGCCTTATGAAGTAATCTTTTGCTTCCTGTATTTGACTGTGTAGCTCTTTATTGAAATGAACTTTTGTTGCTTTTTTCTGCTTTCTTATATCATCCTTTAATTCACAGAACATTTTAATTACATACTTCCTGAACTCCTTTTGGACATCTCTTCTGTTGTGCTGGCCATTGGTTCTAGTAATGTATCTTGGTTTCTTAGTGGCTCTTTCTTCTCTTGTTTTTTCACATTATTTTTGTGTCTTTCCCTTTAGAAGTGTATATCTAAGGTATTATGGTTTATATCAATAGACTATAGTGTCCCTGCAGAATTCCATGACCTCTCCTTTAAGGAGGAGATCAATATTAACATTTCCCAATGCAAAAAATATTCAGGCTTAATTAAACAAAAGAGCTTCTATTGAGATGTTTACAGTTTTGTCACAACAGACAGAAAGGGTGAGTTTGATTATTATTAACAATGTAAACAGTAGGTTGCAAAAGGACCTACAGTTCATAATGGTGGGCAAAGAGAGAATGGGGGGTGGGTTTAGGATGAGATGTTAAGAAAGTAGGAGGTGAGGATATAGAGTTATTAGATCTTAGGAAGCATAAAAAAGGAATAAAAAATGTTAGCTAGTAGAAGAAGAACAGACAGAAAGAGATTTGGGGGAGATAGATAAGTGGGGAGAGAGAGAGAGAGAGAGAGAGAGAGAGAGAGAGAGAGAGAGAGAGAGAGGAATAACAAATTATTTTGTTGAAATTTTTGCATCCATAATTATAAGATATATCAGTTTGTAGTTCTTCTGTGTTTTCTTTGTGTTAAGTCTTAGGATTAGGTTAACACTGGCATTTTAGGATCTTTTACAAGTTTTCACTATATTCTATACTTAAAAAATACTAGGTATTTCTATAAATGTTTGTAAAGAGGTAAAGAATTGGTATTAGTTCTTTTAATGTTTGGTAGAATTGTCCATGGAATATCTGGACCTGAGCTTCACTTTTTAAGTTTTTAATTTTTAATTTAGTCTCATCACATGATGTATGTCAATATATATTTTGTATTACTTTTTGTGTCAGTTTCTGTTGTTTGTATCTTTTTAGGAATTTGTCTATTTCATTTATGCAATTTGTATAATTGTTATAATAATCTGATTGTTACAACATCTTTATAATTTCTTCTATGTTTATAATGTCAGTATTTCCCCAGTTTTTATTTTGAATGCTACTAACTTTAGCCTTTCTATTTCTGGGTCAGTGTAGCTATTATTTTGTGAATTTTGTTGTTTTTTTTTTTTTCAAAGAATTGTATTTGTTTTTATTTATATATTTATTTATTTTTATTGGTTGTTCAAAACATTACATAACTCATAACATATCATTTTTTATACATTTGACTCAAGTGGGTTATGAACTCCCATTTTTACCCCAAATACAAGTTGCAGAATCACATGGGTTACATATCCACATTTTTCCATAATGCCCTATTAGTGACTGTCATATTTTTTTTCATGATTTATTATGTAAAGTTTGATCATTAATTTGTGATATTTGTTTTTATTTAATAGATAAGAATTTCCCTCTGAGCAATAGTGGCTTTTTCTCCATTTTATAACTTTGATATATTATGCCTCCTTTTTTTTTCAAAGCTATATCTATTTCACTCTATTTCTTCTTTTATCCAGTGTTAATTCAGGAATATATTGATCAATTTGCTCATACTATAAGTTTTCCAATTTTATTTCTAATAATGCCTTCTGGATTCCTCCTGTGGTACTCAAGGGACATATGTTCTGTTGGTCACATCCTGACTGCTCTTTCATGAAGAGCATGATTAACTGCAGTCTCAGAGTAAAGCCTAGTTTTATCCAAAGACACTCTATTCCAGTACATGAAGGGAAAAGTGGTCAGAGTTTTTATCTTGCTCCTTTGGTCACTCCACACCTGCACAAGGGGACACTTATCTCACTGGTTTGGTGGTGGCCGTGTATATAACATCCTCTTGCTCCGCCAGTGGCCTGGAGCCCAATCAGTGGTCCTAACAGAAAGAGTTCCTCTTTAGGAACCCTTGTGACTTCCACTTTTCTGATAGGTAAAAAAGATGTAATTGCTCCAGGTAAATTTTACATTTTTCAATGAAGTGTTCTTTGTTTTTTCTTTCCCCTACAGTAATATTTCCATTCCTTACTCCAATTTATGAGGCAATGAATATCTCTCTGTTTCCAAAGGATGTCACAAATGTTTTAAAAAAAGCTATAAAGAGAATGAAAGAATGTCGCCTTCAAGAGAAACAACAGGTAAAATCCAGTGGTGGTTACAGAGGAGGTTCATTTTTGATAATTTATTTGCCTATGGGTGTATGACTTCCATACTTCTTTGTATATTTTTAAAAGGTAGATGAAGAACTCTTGGTTGAGAATAGTAGAGGGTTCTCATTTGGGAGGAATAAAGAATTTAGCATCTGGTAATTGAGATACAAGAACGAATCAGAGAGGGAACTAAATTAGAGTAAGATGTATTCCATGCTTTTATAATTATGTCAAAATGGACTCTACTTTCATATAACTAAAAAGAACTAATAAAAAAGACTTAAATAAATACAATTATATATTCCAAATACTGAAAAAATAATGAATCAGAGAAAAAGCACTTACAATTAAATAATGGGCATGAAATTTAGTTTGTCAAGGCATAAATATTGCTGATAGAAGAAGCCCAAAATCTATAAAAAAAAAAGGAGTTTTTGCACATTGTTGACTAGAATGCAAATTAGGGAAGCCTTTATGGAAAACTGTGAGGAGGGCAATCAGAAATCAAATGCAGACCCACTGTATAATCCAGCAATCTTACTACTAGGTGTATAACCACAGGAAATGAAATCAGTATGTCAAAGAGACATCTTAACTCCCATGTTTATTGCAGCACTATGTTAAAATTGTTCTTATTAATTGAGCCTAATAGATTTTCAAAACATCCACCATCAGGAAATGATAAATGCAATTAAAGATGTTTCTAAACTGACATAAACATCAAATAGCATATACATATATCAAAGTAATCAGGTACCTTGTTAATGTGTGTATAGTTTAATGTTCTTATATATCAGTTGAAATAATTTTTTTAAATAGAGAAAAAATGTTTTATCATATTCCTTCTCTTCAATAGATAAAATTTCAACATAAACATTATTTTCCTGGTGCTGTAATTTCATCAGATTTTATATGGTCAAGAATCATTGCATTTCCAAACCTCTCACTTTACAAACTCTCCACAAATGGCATCCTCAGGGTAGCTGGCATTGTCTGCACCCTCATGGAGCATGCATGGGTTTTTTTTTAGGTTAAGGTTTTGCCTCATGTCCAAAGGCCAGCACAAGGATGTGTATAGGCCAGGGAGCCAGGATGGCCCCTCCAGGTTTCAGTACAAAGTTCATACCTTCAAGCATGGTGGGATCTTTCAAGATGCTTTCCCAAAATCTGATGATGAGCTCTAAAAATGTCAGGAGATTAATATATGGCATCGTTGATGAGGAATTAAGGTAGTAGAACAAAATATTGAAGTCCAGGACTTCTAACTAAGCAAAAAATGTAACAGGAGACAAAGCCAGCCACTCTCTGGCCAGGAGGCTATGTTCAGAATCTACAGGAGCTCACAAGTAGGGAGAGCAAAGACCAGTAGCTATTGGACACCACAGCCAGTTTTCACTCAGGGAAACATCCTACTCTTCAGTTTGTATATGGATGTTTTTCTTCACTGATGACTTAGGAAATTCCAGCTAGACTTCTGTACTTAAAGAAGACATAGTCTCAGAAGGGAAAATAATTTCTCTACTATTAACTTATTTCTGACTTCATAATTGATCTTCTATCTTTGAAATCTCTCTGTTTCTAGCATCAGGTGGATTTTCTTCAGCTTATGATAAATTTGCAGAATTCCAAAGATTTGGAGTTTCATAAAGGTAAACAAGGTTGTTACCTCATCTACTGATGGGGAAACTCAGAGAGAAGGATTGTTCAGGAAATGTGCAGGAGATTTTCCAGGAAGAAAAGAATTTCTACCTAGTTGCAGAAAGTGCATGCTTGGATATCATATACAGTAGCCTGAGGAACTTTCTAGAGAAGCACACCTAAAGCCATGTTCAAATGTTTAAGCTGATATAAACAAGTATTTCTTTCACTAGCATGGTATTTGTATTCAACTTATTTTTTTATTATTTTTATTTTGATGTTCAATTCCCCCATATTTGTCCACTTGAATCCCCTTAATGTAGGCTCCTGAGTCCTCTATTATTCTTGTCATCTTTTTAATAATTTTTTAAAGGTAGCTTCTGTTTATTTTGCCATAGCAATATTGAACTGAAAACATAGAGGTTCTCCATGTAGTCTCCAGAGAGTTATATTTATCACAGTTCAGGAAACGTCTACCATTCACAGTCCATAGATTTTCTTAGGTTTTGCTCTTGGTCTTGTACATTCTATGAAATGTATCCACATTATAGTAGCATACAGTGTATTCTGTGCCCTTTTCATTTATTTTCTAAGTATTTTCTTGCTTTCTGATTTAAGATATTCTAGATTTCCGCTCTGTTTATCGTGACAGCTTTATTTTTTATTTTTGTTTTCACAATTAATGGAATTTAGGAATCAAAATTTGTGATCATCTTGTGGATTTTTGCTTTTAGATACTCTCAGTAGACAACATTATTAACATGAAATACTTCTACATGCAACAAAGGAAAGAAATATTTCTGTATCTACTCACATCCAGTGATATAAACTATTTTTCTCTCTCATTCAAAATTTTTTTTTTCTAATTTATTGCTTATTTCTGTAATACTCAAATACTCCAATTGTATTTCTAATTTGAGGTACCTAGTGCCTTGACAACCATCTTAAGAAAGTCCTGAATGTTAAGCAATTAATTCTAGAGATGAGGACTGGACTAATACAGCCGGCCAGTATAGATATTTTTTAAAAGATATTTTTGTTTTTTAGTTGTAGGTGCACACAATAATTTTATTTTATTTTTATATGGTGCTGAGGACCAAACCCAGTGCCTCAACGTGTGCTAGGTGAGTGTTCTACCACTGAGCTACAACCCCAGACCCAGTGTACATATTTTTATGTTCACATTTACATATTATCTATCTATCTATCTATCTATCTATCTATCTATCTATCTATCTATCTATCTATTTACTTAACTATCTATCTATCCATCCATCCGTCCGTCTATCCTGTATGTATTTACACATTTCAATTCAGCTTTCTGTGATGAAGAAAACAGTCTGTAGTTTAACTCTTCAATAAAATAACCACCAAACACATGTGCCTTCTTAGCACTTGACATGTGGCTAGTGCCACTGAGGAACTGTTTAAAATTTAAATATTCACATGTGGCTAGTAGCTACGAATGTAAACAGCCAAAATCCAAATCTTAATTGTTTTTGGTGCAGGGGAGAGGGTTACCTGGAATTGAACTCAGGGGCACTCAACCACTGAGCCACATCCCAAGCCCTACTTTGTATTTTATTTAGAGACAGGATCTCACAGAGTTGCGTAGCGCCTCACTGTTGCTGATGTTGGCTTTGAACTCCTGATCCTCTTGCCTCAGACTCCCACTGGGATTACTGGTGTGTGCCACTGCACCTGGCCTGAACCTTGACTTTATAGACCTATTTTATGGGGTTCATACTCACTGGGATAAAAGATTTGATAATTAAATGTTCTCATGACATCATCATAGAAAACCATCACCAATAAATCTGAACTCTGCAGACCTTTCAAACACTTGTTTTATGTATTCTTTTTTTTATATTGAATTGCATGTTTGGCACAGGGACCATGTTTATTTCAGGGCCCAGGTATCTAAAACTCCATATTGATCATACTGTGTACCTTAGATAGAAATGGTATCTCTTGAAATTATCTATCTTTTGTGGTGCTGAGAATGGCACAGTTAGTAGCTAAGTCCAAGAGTGGTATAGTCCTCAGGAAAACTGGATTAAAAAAGTTTTCCTTTGTCTCCCATATCAGATAGACACGGAAGTGAAAAACCACTCTGAGAATGCCTCTGAATTGCTTTTCTATGGTCCTTCCTAGTGATCTGTGGGTTTTAATAGGATTTCTCTTCATCTAAACGTCTGTGTTGTGATTTGCTTGATTTACCTAAGTTGTGTTTCCTCTTCCATTAGCCCTGTCTGATCTGGAGCTTGTGGCTCAATCAATTATTTTCATTTTTGATGGCTATGAGACCAGTAGCAGTGCTCTTTCCTTTATTTTGTATGAACTGGCCACCCATCCTGATGTCCAGACCAAACTGCAGCAGGAGATTGATGCAGCTTTGCCCAATAAGGTGAGAAGATGGTACCTGGAGAGGGAGGAGAGAGGAAGAGGTGGAGCTTCAACAAGCCTCACTCCTCATCACTTCCTAGGAGGCTTTGACCAAATTATATACATTGATTCTTTTCACCAGCTCTATTTGGAAAGGATCTGAAGAGACAAATGAAGGAGAAAACAGTAGTTTTGGGAAAATTCTATTCTCAAAACTACAAGGAATTTTTAAAAGAGTGTAGTTCCAGTCGTATCCATTACCAGTTACCATGATGACACCTAGGAAGTGTAAGCATGTGTCACTCAAGTGTCCAGATCATTGGCTCTGCTGATCTGTGGCATGAGCTCCTGCCTGTCTTACTGCTGAGTGAGCCCGAGCTTGGTGGGCAGGCCAACTCTGCTCTGCTCCACACATCTTCACACTCTAGTCATGTATTAGAGAGAAGCATCCAGGGGATGAGTCAAGTTTTCTGGCTCCCGAGCCAAATTCTTTACTTCTACCTTGTATCCTCTCCAATGTCATAACAGGCATTAGCCACATGATGTGCCTGCTGTGCTCTGCCTAAACAGGAAGTCTATTGAGTCTATTGGATATGAAGACACCAGGTCTCTGGGCCTTACATGGCTGGTTTAGCAGTGAAATGGGCACAAAGCCTCTTCTTCAGAGCTCACAATGAAGCCGTGAAGAACAACCAGGAGACTGGTCTAGCAATAAGGGGTGGGGCTGAGAGTGCCTTTCTATCCTCCTTAGAGTGTCCTCTGAAACTGAAATTGTTTGACATGGTTCCATCAAATCTTAACCTTCCTTTGGTGGTACTGGGATAAAAGTTACCAGTTTCTCCCAACATTTTTTAAATGATGTAGTGTTATCTCTAAGTTATATATATATATATATATATATATATATATATATATATATATACATACACATATACACACACACATACACACACACACACACACACACACACATATATATATATATATATATATATATATATATATTCAAAGCAGGGTTATTCATGAAAAAACTGATATATAATGGGTTATTTTCTCTTATCTATTTCCTTGAAATAGGCATGTGACTTTTCTAGAGAAAGGTAACAGTGACTTTCACATATTTTGCCTGAGTGTAATTGTCATATTTTATTAGTTACTTTTCCTCACATGAGGAAAAATTGTACATGATGATGCTGAGGATATTATACAATGAATTTGGGATTGTTCCATAGGACTCTTATGTTCATAACTACTCTGCACTTCTCAATGGGCCATGGACATGGTTTTCAAATGGGCATGATTTTTATTACAATGCTTAGTCAATTGTAAGCACTACTCTCCTTCACCATTCTGTTATTCCTGGGACCTCCTAACACTTTAATAAAACTATGTAGATTGAGTTTAAAGTTAGTTCCAAACATGAATTTCCAAAAATCTATTTCTCTTCAGGCATCTGCTACCTATGATATCGTGTTACAGATGGAGTACTTGGACATGGTGGTGAATGAAACTCTCAGGTTGTACCAAATTGCTGGCAGACTTGAAAGGGTCTATAAGAAAGATGTTGAAATTAATGGAGTGCCCATTAGGAAGGGAACAGTGGTGATGATATCAAGCTTTGTTCTTCATCGAGACTCACAGCACTGGCCAGAGCCTGAGGAGTTCTGCCCTGAAAGGTACAGGGCCTCTGGGAAAGGGAAGCACCCTGGGCTAGGGTTGTCCAAGCATGTCTTTTTATTTTTTATCATAGATGACAAACAGGTGGCTATGTAATTATTTTTATATATGTCTTTGTATTTTAGTCAGTTTTTTCTTGTTATAAATATAACACTTTCTTGCAAAATGATATGAATTTGTGACAAGGAACAAAATGAATGCTATGTCCATTCACTATCCTAAATTCTTTTTAAAAATTTTTAAATTGCTTTTTATAAAATAAATGACAACAAAATGCATTACAATTCTTAGTACACATATGTAACACAATTTCTTATATCTCTGTTTGTATATAAAGTATTTTGCACCAATTTATGTTTGCATACCTGTACTGTGGATAATGATGTCAATCACATTCCACCATCCTTGCTAATTTCCTGCCTCCTCCCTTCCCCTCCAACCCCTCTGCCCTATCTAGAGTATTTCTATTCCTCCCATGCTACCCCTCCCTACCCCACTATGAGTCAGCCTCCTTATATCAGAGAAAACAGTCAGCATTTGTTTTTTGGAATTGGCTAACTTCACTTAGCATTATCTCCTCCAGCACTATTCATTTACCTGCAAATGCCTTGATTTTATTCTCTTTTAATGCTGAGTAAAATTCCATTGTGTATATATGCCACATTTTTATAATCCATTCATCTACTGAAGGGCATCTAGGTTGGCTCCACAATTTATCAATTGTGAATTGTACTGCTATAAACATTGATGTGGCTGTGTCCTTGTAGCATGTTTATACCTTTTAGGTATAAACCAAGGAGAGGGATATCTTGGTCAAATGGTGGTTCCATTCCCAGTTTTCCAAGGAATCTCTATTCTGCTTTCCATATTTGCTGCACCAATTTACAGTCCCACCAGCAATGTATGAGTGTACTTCCCCCCCCATCCTTACCAACACTTATAATGGCATCATAATAGCTGCTATTCTGACTGGAGTGAGATGATATCTTAGAGTAGTTTTGATTTGCATTTCTCTAATTGCTAGAGATGATGAGAATTTTTTCATATATTTGTTGATTAATTGTATATCCTCTTTTGAGAAGTGTTTGTTAAGGTTCTTGGCCCATATATTGATTGGGTTATTTGTTTTTATTGGTACTTCGCTTTTAGTTCTTTATATACCCTAGAGATTGATGTTCTATCTAATGTGTGAGGGGTAAAAATTTGTTCTCGAGCTGTAGGCTTTTTATTCACCTCACAAATTGTTTCATTTGCTGAGAAGAAAGTTTTTAGTTTGTTAAATTCTTTAAATAATTATGAATTAATAATATGATCATGTTCTCATAAACATATTTCTAGGCATATATAGATATTTTTGCTAAACTAGATTGTATCATATTTGATTTTTGCTAGAACCTGATAATATATACATTCAACCTCTGCATGTATGATTTTTTTTTTTTTGCGGGGTACCAGGAGTTGAACTCATGGGTGGTCCACCACTGAGCCACATCCGAAGCCCTATTTTGTATTTTATTACAGATAGGGTTTTGCTGAGTTTTTTAGGGCCTCACTAAATTGGTGAAGCTGGCTTTGAACTTGGGATACTGCTGTCTCCACCTCCCAAGTTGCTGGGATTACAGGTGTGTGCCATGCTCAGCATGTATGAGCATGGTTTTTGCATCTATAATTTCAACTAACTTATAAATGTTTTTTCTTGTTAGTTTTCCCTAAACAGTGTAATACAATAAGTATTTATGTAGTACTTAAATATTATTAGTTATTATAAGCAATCCAGAGATGATTTAAAATATATTTCAGGATGTGCATAGGTTATACAAGTATGTTCCCATTATTTCTATAAGAGACTTGATCACACAGGATTTTGTTTATTCCAATGCTGAAACTAATTCTCTTCAGATATGGCACCATGACTCTGTTTGTGTATATGCATGTGTGTGTGTGTGTGTGTGTGTGTGTGTGTGTGTATGTCTGTGTTTATGTGTTTTAAATTTTATAGCATGTGCCATAACTGACATAATCACTATCTTATTTCATTGTATGTATTCACTCTTATACTTCTTATATTTTATGTGTGTTTTGTTTTCTTTACTCTCTCAAATTACCATGATTTTCTTTGAAACAGCATTTATCTCATCTCAAAAGACTGAAAGTTTCTATAGGCTAAGGAGGAGAAAGGTGAAAAACTCCTATAGGCTAAAGAAGAGAAAGGTAGAAAAACTCCATAGCTTAACATTTCTCATAGCAAAACCACAGCTGGATTTCAATGACCAGCCCATGAAATCATTTTTTACACTATTGCTTGGGGGTGTCTAAGGCATAATCTGAAACAAGTAACTGTTGTTGTTTTAATATTTTTTTGACTTCTCATCTATTGTGGAACCAGGTTCAGTAAGAATAACAAGGACAGCATCAATCCTTACATGTACATGCCCCTTGGAAATGGACCTCGAAACTGCATGGGCATGAGGTTTACTCTCATGAACATAAAATTTGCTCTTGTCAAAGTAATGCAGACTTTTTCCTTCCAAACTTATAAGAAAACACAGGTCAGTAGCTTTTCATATACATAATGTTTTATTTGAAGATATTTTACCAAATAGAGGGGCTGAGTCACAGAAAAATATATGCTCATTCATCATTTAATTCTTAGATCTATAGTCTAGTTAGTCTCTTTTGCATCATCTTTGAGATTTAGAGTTCTTCACCATGGGGGCTCTAAATCTATGGCTTTATGAAGACCAAAGTGTAAAAAACATATGGACTCAATGCAGATTAGTGTGACATGTGTATGTATGGACTGTGAACTTGAACACAGTGTAGATTCAGCTCCATGTCTCCTAGAGAGACCCTGTGCATAGTCATGAGGTGTGGTGACCACAGGGTTCTCATGTTTGAGGGAAGTTCTCCTTACCAGAACTTACAAAACCTCTCTATCTCAGGCCTTGTACAGGATAAGTGTTTATGAAATAATTTTTCAGATAAGAGAATAATTTTACTATCCAATCGTGACACACCTTAGAAAATGAGTAGATCGAATTCAAACTACATGATACTAAAAATAGTTTTTCTTTTTTTGGAGCATCACTGGGCTTAATATATCCTCTCTACTTTTCTGCTTTGGTTCCTTGTGTTTCATTCATTGCTTCTCCATGTACTTGTCTATACATTACAGATTTCCCTGAAATTAACTGATCAAGGACTTCTTTAACCTGAAAATCCCATTTTAAAGGCTGTATGCAGAGATGGGTCAATAAGTGGAGCCTGAAGTTCCCTAAGGATTTGTTCATTGTTGTCCTCAGAGCCTGGAGACAAGAACATTAGAGAACAAAAATTTATTTTGTGAAGAAAACTTAAAATGAAGATAGACTCTGTATTTCTCAATTGATGAATGATAAGAGATGCTGGACCTTTGCTGAGTTTGCTAGGGTCTGTGCAAAGTGTTATGTATTTTCTGATGAAAAGGAGGTGCCCACTTCAGTTCCGGATGTGAAGACTCATCCTTTCTGGCTCTAATAGGCTCTCTCCTGTCACTGCCAGTTAGTCCTGGCAGCTCCTCCTGAGCTCTGATTAGAGAATCAACAATTATCACCAAATATTTCAATAATTTTTAATTATAATGAGGGTGATTGTGGTGGCTTTTGTAGTGACATTGATATATGATGTGTTCTTTGAAATATGTTGTCATAAATTTTATAATGAGAAAGTCAATAAATGTATCCTTATAGATGTTTATCTGAAGCATTAATGTCTATTTAAGGGAATATATAGTACTGAATCAGTGAGAGTCAAAATTCAATCTTTTGATCATCACAATCAGTGAATACATGGAGCTTTTTCAAAAATTCAAATTAAATAGTAAGATAGAGTTAATCCACTGTGAATTTACCCATTGCTGGAAAAGAATATTCATAGTGGCCTTGTGTCATTTTTGAAGCACAAAATTTGTAACGCTCTACTGAGGTAGGTATTACTATATCTCTAGCTTAGATTTCATACTCCCATCCTATCTCCCTTGTTGATTCTGGAAAGCAAGAAACAAATGTGTAGTCCATCTTCAACTCCTATGTTGATAACAAGCAGAAGGAGCATTGAATCAGAAAGTGGTTTATAGTCAATTGTTTCTATAGCACTGCTCCTCAGATTCAATTGGTATCAGGAGCTACACAGGATTTTTCCATCTTATGTCTTGTTCCTTCTCTTCCTTCTTTTTACTTCTCCTTACTTTCTTGAATAATTCACTCCTAATGCTATTAGATGTGGTTTACCAATGTGAGAGCACACTTTGTGGTGGAGGAGTGAATAATGGTTGCTTCAAGTCATATATGAGATACAATTGGGAAGGTGTCCTCAGAAAGAACAGCCTGGCCTGGATATGGAAGCCCAAGGAACCTGAGATGGGCTCCACAGAGAGAGGTAGCCTGTTATAAACACTCATTGACAAAACAGGGTAAAAAACACCAAGGTTAGCTAAGAAGGGCATGTGGAGTTAGAATAGGATAAATAGAATTTAGTTGTATAAAAGAGAAATTGTTTAAATAAGTAAATACATCAAGGACAATGAAATCCAGTTTTCATAGGAAATGTTGGTGAAGTGACTCTCTGGTTCAGGAAAGAAAATTGGGATGCGACCTTTTAAGTAGGACTGAAATGGAATGTATCACTGTGAATTCATGCTATTCCAGATAGAAAAATAGAGAAACAAGTGTTTGTGTGTGTGTGTGTTTGAGTGTTTGAATGTAGGAAATTAATTTCATACTTGTCTGCACTAATGGGATTGGGTAACAGTGACATTTTAATAGCAAGACCAGTGTATCAGTCTTGGTGACCAGATCATGGAACAAAAATACCATATTTCACTATAGGAAGCAGGGCTGGTTAGACAAAAGGCTGATTCCAGGTTAAAATTTGTGAAAGTCCAAGGTGAGCCTTTTTGTGCAAAATGCAAAAAAAACATTCAAAAAAGAGTGAAAGATATCCCCGGTCCACCCAGACGACTAGCAGACTTACAACAGAACTTAGGCTTAACCCCACCTTCATATTGGGCCTCTATAAGCATCACCATAACCTTTCTCATGCAGTAGTCGCCACCTTGGGAAAACAGGTAGGGCTTAGAGGCAGCTGCATCTCAGAACAGGCAGCTCAAAGCCACTGTAAGGCCCACTTTTTAGCCCTAGCTCTGAAAGTAGTTGCATCCATCTTAAGACACTATTGCCGCCATCATATTTAGTTGCAGTAGCATTATCACGAGACATTGGCTGGGGGCCAGAAGTCCAAAACCAAGGTGAGGTAAAAGTATTCATCAGGGAAACTATAAGATTATAGGGTAGAAACTGTAATAACACAGATTTGCACTGCAAAAAAGAAAGACACATACACAACATGAAAAAAGCAAGGGAGAAAATTGCCCCAAACACACCAAGATACTATAATAATAGAATCCATGGACAGTACAGTTGATAAAATATCAGAGAAGTAATTAAGAATATACATAATTAAAATGACCTACAAAGTAAAGAATGACCTAATTGAGAAAATACAGGCAACCATTGATCACACCAACAAAAAAATAAGGGGGCAAATATAGGTAGAAAAAGAGTACTTCAAGAAAGAGAGATTCTGAAAATAAAATCAGAAATCAAGGAAACAATAAACAAACAAGTAAAATCTTAACAGAAAGCATAAACATCAGATTGGATCACTTGAAAGACAGAATGTTAGATAATGAAAAAAAAATACAATCTTGAAAGTAAATCTGAGCACAGTGAAGACGTAAAGAAAGCATAAACAGAACACCCAATAATTTTGGGATAACATCAAAAGACCAAATCTAAAATTTATTGAGATAGAGGAAGGGACAAAGATTCACACCAAAGGAATGCACAATCTCTTCAATGAAATAATATCAAAAAATTTGCCAAATATAAATAATAAATTAAAAAATCAAATACAAGAGGCCTATAGGAAACCAAAATCACAACAAATCTACATTAAGATGCATTATAATGAAAAGATCTAGCATACAGAGTAAGGATAAAAATTTAAAAGCCACAGAAAAAGGAATGAGATCACATATAGAGAAAACAAATTAGAATCTCTGCAGATTTTTCAATCCAGACCCTGAAAGCTAGAAGATCCTGCAAAAATATATACCAAGCTATGAAAGAAAATGTATGCCAACCAAGAATCATATTCAGCAAAATTAAGCTTTAGATTTGATGATGAAATAAAAATCTTCCATCACAAACATAAGTTAAAAGAATTTACAAGTAGAAAGTCTGCACTACAGAACATCCTTGGCAAAATAGTCCATGAGAAGAATATGAAAAACAGCAATGAAAATCAGCAAAGGGAGTTATTACACTAAAGGAAAAGTTAGCCAAAAGACAAACCAAATCAATTTAAATACCAAAAATAAGCATAAATGACTATTTATATTTATTTTTGGTATTTTAAAATACAAATCATGTCTAAATAGTAACCCTCAATATTAATGCCCTTAACTCATCAATCAAGAGACATAGAGTGGCAGGTTGAATTTTTTTAAAAAGACCCAACATTATGCTGCATTCAAGAGGCTCATCTCATAGAAAAAACCATCCACAGACCAAAGGTGAAAGGTTGCAAAAAACACATGCACATGGACTGCGGAAACAAGTAGAGGTTTCCACCCTCATATCAAATAGACTTCAAGCCAAAGTTAATCAAAAGGGATAAAGAAGAACATTTTATACTACTTAAGGAAACCATACATCAACAAGACATAAAAATTATAAATATGTATGCCCCAAGAAGTAGAGCATCTATGTTCACCAATCAAACTCTTCTCAAATTTCAGAGTCAAATAGACCACAATACAGTAATTCTGCCTGACTTTAACATGCCTCTTTCACCACTGGATAGATCTTCCAAACAAAAGATAAACAAAGAAATTATAGAATTCAATAATACAATCAATAACTTAGACTTAACAGACATGTAGAGATGATTTCATTCACCAAAGAGTGAATACACTTTATTCTCAGCAGCACATAGATCCTTCTCTGAATTAGACCATATATTATGCAACAAAGCAACTCTTAGAAAATACAAAGAAGTAGAGACACTACCCTGCATTCTATCAGATTATAATGAAATAAAATTAGAAATCAATAACAAAATAAAAAATAGAAGATACTCCAAAACCTAGAGAGTAAATATTATGCTATTGAATGAACAATGGGTTGTAAAAGACATCAAAGAGGAGATTAAAAATTATTAGAGGTTGTGGCTCAATGACCGAGTGCTTGCCTAGCATGATCCTTAGAACTGCTTAGGAAAATAAGTAAAGTAGAGACATAATGTCCATGTACAACTACACAAAAAATCTAAAATAATTTTAAAAATTCTTAGAGGTAAATGAGAACACTGACACAACATATGAAAATCTCTGGGACCCTATGAAGGCCATACAAAGAGGAAAGTTCATTGCATGGAGTTCATTCCTTAAAAGAATAAAAAGTTCACAAATAAATGCCCTAAAATTACATCTGAAAGCCCCCCCAAAGAACAACAAATCAAGACCAAAAGCAGTAGAACACAGGAAATATTTAAAATCAGATATGAAATCAATGAAAATGAAACTAAAGAAACAATTTAAAAAATTGACAAAATAAAAAGTTGGTTCTTTGAAAAAAAATAAATAAAAGCAATAAACCGTTAGCCATGCTTACAAGGAAGAGAGAGTAAACTCAAATTACTAACATATGTGATGAAAAAGGTAATATCATGATGAACACGATAGAAATACACAAGATAATTAGAAACTATTTTGAAAATTTGTAGTCCAGTAAAATAGAAAATATCGAAGGTATTGACAAATTTCTAGGGTCATATGATTTGCTCAAAGTGAATCAGGATAATATTCACAAGTTCAATAGATAAATTTTAAGGAATGAAATAGAAGATGGCATCAGAATCCTCCCAACCAAGAAAAGCCCAGGACCAGACAGATACATAGCTGAATTCCACAAGACCTTCAAAGAACTAATACAAATACTTCTGAAACAAAACCTTACATCCCAGGGATGTAAGGCTAGTTCAACATAAATATAAATGTA
This sequence comes from Ictidomys tridecemlineatus, assembly GCF_052094955.1. Lineage (NCBI taxonomy): Eukaryota > Metazoa > Chordata > Mammalia > Rodentia > Sciuridae > Ictidomys > Ictidomys tridecemlineatus. Next base: position 113,465,986 of record NC_135486.1, read on the forward strand.
ATTCATTATATCAATACAATTCATTCATTATAAAATGTAATTCATTACATTAATAGACTTAAAGATAAGAATCATATCATCATCTCAATAGATGTAGAAAAGACAAAATACAACACTCCTTTATGTTCAAAACATTAGAAAAACTAGGGATAACAGGAACATTTTCAATACTGTAAAAGTTATCTATGCTAAGCCACAGGCTAACATCATTCTAAATGGAGAAAAATTGAAAGCATTCCCTCTAAAAACTGGAAGAAGACAGGGATGCCTTCTTTTGCCACTTCTATTTAACATAGTTCTTGAAAATATAGCCAGAGCAATTAGACAGGTTAAAGAAATTAAATGAATATAGATTAGAAAATAAGAAGTCAAACTATCACTGTTTTTCAACAACATGATTGTATGCCTAGAAGATGCAAAAAATTCAACCAGAAAAATTCTAGAACTAATAAATGAATTCAGCAATGTAGCAGGATGTAAAATCAACACCCAGAAATCAAAGGCATTTCTTTACATTGGTGACAAATCCTCTGAAAAAGAAACTAGGAAAATCATCACAATTACAAAAACCTCAAAGTAAATAAACAAATAAAATATTTGGGAATCAACTTAATGAAAGAGGTAAAAGACCTCTAAAATAAAACTACAGAACACTAAAAAAAGAAATTGAAGAAGCCTCAGAAGATGGAAGATCCTCGCATGCTCCTGGAGAGACAGAATTAATATTTTCAAAATGATTATACTGCCAAAAGCACTATACAAATTTCATGGAATCCCAATCAAAATCCCAATGACATTCCTCATAGAAATGTAAAAAGCAATCATGAAACTCATCTGGAAAAACAAAAGACCCAGAATACATAAAGAAAACTTTACCAAGAAGAGTGAAGCAGGTGGCATCATTATACCAGAACTTAAACTACAGAGAAATAGTAACAAAAACAGCATGGTATTGGCACCAATGGTACAAAATAGAGGACACAGAGACAATCCTACATAAATACAGTTATATCATACTAGACAAAGGAGCCAAAAACTTATATTGGAGAAAAAAGAGCCTTTTCAATAAATGGGTCAGGGGAAACTGGAAATCCACATGCAACCAAATGTAATTAAACCCCTATCTTTCACCGTGTACAAAACTCAACTCAAAGTGGATCAAGGACCTAGGAATTAAACCAGAGACACTGAACCTAATAGACAAAAAAGTAGGTCTAAATCATCATGTTGGATCAGGCCCTGAATTCCTTAATAAGACTTTTATAGCACAAGAATCAAAATCAAGAATCAATAAATGGGATGAATTTAAACTGAAAATCTTCTTATCAATGAGATGAATAGAGAGACTATAGAATCATAGCAAATTTTTTACCACATACACATTGATAGAGCATTAATATCTAGGATATATAAAGAACTGAAAAGAATTTAACACCAAAAAACACATAATCCTATCAATGAATGGGCCAATGCATTGATTAAGACCTGGTACATATTATATTTCAGTCCTAAGCACAGATTAGCCTATTGATATTGATGTCAGTTTTTTAATGATTCTATTTGTGTGTTATATATAATATTGGGGTTTGTTTTGATGTAATCATACAAGCATAAAATATAACTTTGGTCCCCAGGGCATCCACTTTTTCTTCTCTCCTCCTTCCCCCATTCCACTTCATTTAATCTATTGGTATTCTATTTATTTATAACTTTTTAAATTAGTGTTTGTAGATGTACATAAAGGTGAAATTCAATGTATGTAATACATTCATTTATGGACATAGCATAATTGGTAAATTTAATTTTATTTTTTCTCTTTTTCCCATTGCTCCTCCCTTCCCCTCAATCCCCTTTCTCTGCCACACTGGTCTCCCTTTCACTTTCATGGGATTTCACTCCCCTTTTTATTTCTTAGTTTTGTATAGCTTCTGTGTATTACAGAAAACATTCAACACTTGACTGTCTGAATCTGGTTTATTTCACTTATTCTGATGTTATGTGGTTCCACACATTTCCTATCAGATGGCATAATTTCTTTATTCTTTATGGCTAAGTATAACTCCATTATGTCTATTTTAACATGTGTGAGCTCTTCCTCATGTAAACAGAGCAGGTGGATAGTCGAATTAGATTTAGTCATAACATCATCTCAGAAAAACACATGTTTTTATAACATAGAAACATATAGTTTCCAAAGAAATGTGTCTCCAAAAGAAAATAAAAATGATTAGGGTTTGGGTGGACTAATTAAATTGTTTATAGTTATGAAATGATATTCCAAACTTTCCTTGGTGAACGAATGTTTTTTCACATGCATTAAAACCTTATCATATTTTGCCAGTGAGAAGTCCACATTTTCAGGCTAGTGTCAGGAATCCCTGGGGATTTACAGACCAGAGGGATGGGAAGAGTTGCCTGGGGTGGTTATAAGTTTATACAGAAGGTTGACACTGAGAACAGATAAAAGAACGATGACCTGCTTGTGCTGCTTAAATTTCTACTCTTTCTGTTGATTATTAAGAACTTCGAAGATTTATCACCTTATCTTTAATTCCTCAGACCATGTAGACACAGAATATTAGATAATGTTCCAATTAGATAGATAGTCCATCATATGGTGACCCTAGATAAACAACTGGTGTTATTTCCAGACAATCACGGATGTCTTTCATCACTAAAGTGATGGGGGCTCACAGGTAGTAATGACACCCATTACCCAGCTGGTCCTCTCTTAGCTTCCCAGACTTGATGCCCACCCATTTAATTAATTCTCCATTTACCAAAAATCAGGAGGCCATATATTCTGACTTATCATCCCAGAGGAGAAGCTCAAATCATATTTTGGTGTTCCTAGATCTTATCTGATGGCTGAGGGACTTAAAATTTTTAGATTCTATGATAAGAGCTACAGTTCCCAAAGCAGTATAGTGATCCAGCTATTCCCATACCAGCCAGGAGGGGAAGTAAAATAGGGGCAGCCTGTCTATGTTGATAAATCAGTGGGCCCTGGCCTTTTAATAAGCCCAGGTTCTTTTTCTTTTTTCTCCATCAAAATAGTAGGTTACATAGTTAAGAAATCTTGACAGTTTTGAGATTTAGGCAAGGAGTTTGAAGTGGGACTCAGGAAGCACAATTTTAGGCGAACAAGTAGTTGTCCCACTTATAATTTTTTTTTAAATTTTTTTCCTATATTTCTTATTGGCATATTATAGTTGTACATAAGGGTGGGATTTATTGTTACATATTAGTATATGTACACAGCCATCCTGAACTGGATGAAACTCAAAAAGAATGTTATCCAGGCTGAGGATATAGTTCAGTTGATACAGTGTGTGCCTCATATGCACAAGGACCAGGGTCTAATCTCCAGGAATACAGAAAAAAAAATAATAATAAAAGAATATTACTCCAAATTCCATAATCCTTTATATTAACAGAAATAGCTCAGAGTCAAGAAAGAACAGTTGAAAAAACTTATCATTCTTAGACTATGACTCTCCTTTCCATTTGTTTCTCAAAACAACAAAGCAAACCAGAAATCAAGAAGCAAAAACATAACTCAGATGCTGCAGCCAACTGTCTATTATTTCACAATCTGCCCACACCTTAAATAAACAGGAAAGGTTATAACTAGCTACAGGCAGACACTATAGAAAACAGACCATAAGAAACCCTCAAACATTCAGCCTCCATCTTTCTTCTACAGGATATTACTTCTTTTCATGACCACAAATGTCTCTCACAATAAGTTAAAGTCAGGCATGATGTCATAGGATGACCAAATACCTTTTTCAGGATTAGTACTTTTCTGATGAACATGTGGAAAAAATATCAGAAAAAAATATCTGTTATTAGGGGGAACAAATATTAAAATTTCCATTTGAATATTAGAAATTATATTGACATTTAAGCAACAAGACATATTTGGAGCTGAATGAGAGTATACATTTCTTTGGATCTTTTAAAAAAATCTGTAGGTGATAATAATTATGGTAAAGTTGTATCACAGTAACATCTCTCTCGTCCAAAGCAAAAACATCAGAATAACAAGAGAATCCTGATAAGCAGAACATCAGAAGCAGAGATTATACTTTTTCTCTTGTGTATTCATAAGCAGGTAATTGGAGGCTTTGACTTAGCATCAACTAACCCAGTGCTTAAAATAGGAGCTTGGGCAAACTCAAGAATTTGTTGTCAATTAATCTGTTTGGGGGGGGCTATAAATGTTAAAAAGATTTTCATTCTGTTTTGAAACAAAATAAAAAGACCTTGAACTACAGAGAGTATGCCCTGACACTGTACAGGGAAAACCTGTGAATTACGATGGGAGAGGATAGGAAATGTACAGGTATACGTGTAGGATTGCAGTTTTATTTTTATTTTTTTAATTTTTAATTTTTTTATTGTTGGTTGTTCAAAACATTACATAGTTCTTGATATATCATATTTCACATTTTGATTCAAGTGGGTTATGAACTCCCATTTTACACCGTATGCAGCTTGCAGAATCACATCAGTTACACTTCCATTGATTTACATATTGATATACTCATGTCTGTTGTATTCTGCTGCCTTTCCTATCCTCTACTATCCCCCCTCCCCTCCCCTACCCTCCCCTCTTCTCTCTCTCCCCCCACTACTGTAATTCATTCCTCCCCCTTGTATTATTTTTCCCTTTCCCCTCACTTCCTCTTGTATGTAATTTTGTATAACCCTGAGTGTCTCCTATCATTTCCAGGCAATTTCCCTTCTCTCTCCCTTTCCCTCCCACCTCTCCTCCTTGTTTAATGATGGTCTTCTTCTCGTGCTCTTCTTCCCTAGTCTGTTCTTAGTTACTCTCCTTATATCAAAGAAGACATTTGGCATTTGTTTTTTAGGGCTTGGCTAGCTTCGCTTAGCATAATCTGCTCTAATGCCATCCATTTCCCTCCAAATTCTATGATTTTGTCATTTCTTAATGCAGAGTAATACTCCATTGTGTATAAATGCCACATTTTTTTATCCACTCATCTATTGAAGGGCATCTAGGTTGGTTCCACAGTCTTGCTATTGTGAATTGTGCTGCTATGAACATCGATGTAAAAGTTTCCCTGTAGCATGCTCTTTTTAGGTATTTAGGGAATAGACCGAGAAGGGGGATAGCTGGGTGAAATGGTGGTTCCATTCCCAGATTTCCCAGGAATCTCCTGGGAAAGAAAATTGCTTTCTAAATTGCTTTCTAAAGAAACTGCTTTCTAAATTGGCTGCACCAATTTGCAGTCCCACCAACAATGTACAAGTGTACCCTTTTCCCCACATCCTCGCCAGCACTTATTGTTGTTTGACTTCGTAATGGCTGCCAATTTTACTGGAGTGAGATGGTATCTTAGGGTGGTTTTGATTTGCATTTCTCTGACTACTAGAGATGGTGAGCATTTTTTCATGTACTTGTTGATTGATTGTATGTCCTCCTCTGAGAAGTGTCTGTTCAAGTCCTTGGCCCATTTGTTGATGAGGTTATTTGTTATCTTATTGTCTAATTTTCTGAGTTCTTTATATATTCTGGATATTAGGGCTCTATCTGAAGTGTGAGGAGTAAAGATTTGTTCCCAGGATGTAGGCTCTCTATTTACCTCTCTTATTGTTTCTTTTGCTGAGATAAAACTTTTTAGTTTGAGTAAGTTCCATTTGTTGATTCTAGATGTTAACTCTTGTGCTATGGGTGTCCTATTGAGGAATTTGGAGCCCGACCCCACAGCATGTAGGTCGTAGCCAACTTTCTCTTCCATCAGATGCCATGTCTCTGATTTGATATCAACCTCCTTGATTTATTTTGAGTTAACTTTTGTGCATGGCGAGAGAAAGGGATTCAGTTTCATTTTGTTGCATATGGATTTCCAGCTTTCCCCACACCATTTGTTGAAGATGCTATCCTTCCTCCATTGCATGCTTTTAGCCCCTTTATCAAATATAAAAAAGTTGTAGTTTTGTGGGTTGGTTTCTGTGTCCTCTATTCTGTACCATTGGTCCACCCACCTGTTTTGGTACCAGTACCATGCTGTTTTTGTTACTATTGCTCTGTAGTATAGTTTGAAATCTGGAATTGCTATACCATCTGATTCACACTTCCTGCTTAGTATTGTTTTTGCTATTCTGGGTCTTTTATTCTTTCATATGAATTTCATGATTGCTTTCTCTATTTCTACAAGAAATGCCGTTGGGATTTTTATTGGCATTGCATTAAACCTATAGAGAACTTTTGGTAATATCGCCATTTCGATGATGCTAGTTCTGCCTATCCATGAACAGGGTATATTTTTCCATCTTCTAAGGTCTTCTTCAATTTCTCTTTTTAGGGTTCTGTAGTTTTCATTGTATAAGTCTTTCACCTCTTTTGTTAGGTTGATTCCCAAGTATTTTATTCTTTTTGAGGATATTGTGAATGGAGTGGTTGTCCTCGTTTCCATTTCAGAGGATTTGTCCCTGATATACAGGAATGCCTTTGATTTATGCGTGTTGATTTTATAACCTGCCACTTTGCTGAATTTATTTATTAGCTCTAATAGTTTCTTTGTAGACCCTTTTGGGTCTGCTAGGTATAGAATCATGTCATCTGCAAATAGTAATAATTTAAGTTCTTCTTTTCCTATTTTTATGCCTTTAATTTCTTTTGTCTGTCTAATTGCTCTGGCCAGTGTTTAGAGAACTATGTTGAACAGACGTGGTGAGAGAGGGCATCCCTTTCTTGTTCCAGATTTTAGAGGGAATGCCTTCAATTTTTCTCCATTGAGAATGATGCTAGCCTGAGGCTTAGCATAAATTGCTTTTCCAGTGTTGAGGTATGTTCCTGTTATCCCTAGTTTTTTGAGAGTTTTAAACATAAAGGGATGCTGTACTTTGTCGAATGCTTTTTCCGCATCTATCGAGATGATCATATGGTTCTTATTTTTAAGTCTATTGATGTGGTGAATAACATTTATTGATTTCCATATATTGAACCAGCCTTGCATACCAGGGATGAATCCGACTTGATCATGGTGCACAATTTTTTTGATATGTTTTTGTATCCGATTCGCCAGAATTTTATTGAGGATTTTTGCATCTAGGTTTATTAGAGATATTGGACTGTAGTTTTCTTTCTTTGAAGTGTCTTTGTGTGGTTTCAGAATCAGGGTGATTTTGGCCTCGTAGAATAAATTTGGAAGTTCTTTCTGTTTTTCTATTTCCTGAAATAGCTTGAAAAGTATTGGTATTAGTTCCTCTTTAAAGGTTTTGTAAAACTCTGCTGTATACCCATCCGGTCCTGGGCTTTTCTTAGATGGTAATCTTTTGATGGTTTCTTCTATTTCCTCAATTGATATTGGTCTGTTTAGGTTGTCTATATCCTCCTGACTTAATCTGGGCAGATTATATGACTTAAGAAATTTATCGGTGCCTTCACTATCTTCTATTTTATTGGAGTATAAAGATTCAAAATAATTTCTGATTATCTTCTGTATTTCTGAAGTGTCTGTCGTGATCTTGCCTTTTTAATCCTGTATGCTAGTAATTTGAGTTCTCTCTCTTCTTCTCTTCGGTAGCATGGCTAAGGGTCTGTCAATTTTATTTATCTTTTCAAAGAACCAACTTTTAGTTTTGTCAATTTTTTCAATTGTTTCTTTTGTTTCGATTTCATTAATTTCAGCTCTGATCTTAATTATTTTTTGCCTTCTAGTTTTTTTGCTGTAGTTTTGCTCTTCTTTTTCTAGGATTTTGAGATGAAGTATGAGATTATTTATTTGTTGGTTTTTTCTTCTTTTAAGGAATGAACTACAAGCAATGAATTTTCCTCTAAGAACTGATTTCAATGTGTTCCATAGATTCCGATATGTTGTGTCTGTGTTTTCATTAAACTCTAAGAATTTTTTAATTTCCTCCTTGATGTCTTCTAAAACCCATTGATCATTCAGTAACCTATTGTTCATTCTCCAAGTGATGCATGATTTTTCCTTGCTTCTTTTATCGTTGATATTTAGTTTCATTCCATTATGATCAGATAAGATGCATGGTATTATCTCTGCTCCTTTATATTGTCTAAGAGTTGCCCTGTGACATAATATATGATCTATTTTTTAGAAGGATCTATGTGCTGCTGAGAAAAATGTGTAGCTTCTTGATGTTGGGTGGTATATTCTATATATGTCAATTAAGTCTAGGTTGTTAATTGTGTTATTGAGTTTTATAGTTTCCTTATTCAACTTTTGTTTGAAAGATCTGTCCAGTGGTGAGAGAGGTGTGTTGAAGTCTCCCATGATTATTGTATGTTGGTCTATTAGACTCTTGAACTTGAGAAGAGTTTGCTTGATGAACATAGCAGCACTGTTGTTTGGGGCATATATATTTATGATTGTTATGTCTTGTTGGTGTATGGTTCCCTTGAGCAGTATGTAGTATACCTCTTTATCCCTTTTGATTAACTTTAGTTTGAAATCTATTTTATTTGATATGAGTATGAACACTCCTGCTTGTTTCCGCAGTCCATATGAGTGAACTCTGAAGTGGGACTCAGGAAGCACAATTTTAGGCGAACGGGTAGTTGTCCCACTTATAATTTGGATTTTGAAAGTAAGTGTCTCATTCTGGGAGATCAATAGGGCGATCATGGGGGTAGTTCCCCAGGTACATCTTCCTGAGCCTGACATATTGGCAAACATCTATACATCTATACTGACCATAATTTTTTCTCTAATATTAGGCACCTTTTATTGCTGTATGGGAAAAGTGCAATGACTGTTCTAACTGCTTCAAGCTGAGAGGGTGCAATGTGCAGTGGGCAAGCAGTTTGTAGTCCCTTTGGAGAAACTGAGAGGGTCAAGGAGTCCATGTTAAAAATCTGGTTCAGGAAGAACAGATTTTAAATTCACCTGGGGGTGGGCACTTCTATGAGAGAAACAAAAAGACATGAGTACTGAAATAAGATTAATGCAAAATAGCAGTTGTAGCATCTGAAATCTTTTCATGAATATTATGAAAATGATAGAAATTAATAATTGTTTACCAAGAGGCATAAGACCTGAGAAATTGTTTTCATAACAAGGCGTAACAAAGCCTAATAAGGCCCATATCTTAGAGACATAGATCTTTAACATTGTCAGAATTATCAGGAATGTAGACACAACATTTAGTTAAGTTAGTTAATGTCATCTTAGTTTTGTAAAATATCTTTATTGGCATGACCTCTACATTCAGTAGAGATTTCTTTGTTACTTAGGGCTAGATAATTATACTAGAAAACACTGATTAAGTCTACTTGTGTATGAGGTTAGGAAAATATGTAGGCCTTAAACTGACTAAAAGCTTCTGACTCTGGTAATTTTTATCATCAGGCATTCTTGCCTAAGAATTTTTCTTTTGTTGCCTCCAGTCTTACTTATTTTGGGGGGTGGTAACACAAGCGTACATTTTATGTTACATTAAAATAACTGTAGTTTATTTTAAATGCCCAGGAATGGCTGTGCTTTGGTTTTTAACAGTTTTTGCTAGGTGTTTAAGACCAAGGTGGTCAAACTGATCTTTTTCCTATCTATTAGTAAGAGTCAGCTGAGTTTCCTTGGAGGACATTCTTGGGGAACTTGTGAGCAGCATTTCAGCTCTGCTAGTGCCATCTGCATTAGGATGGGTCAAGGTCTTGCTGACAATGTGGCTTCCGTTGGAAGCATCAGACATGTCTCCCCTTTTTAATGATCCTCCTCTTTTGCAGCATGTACACTCATTAGCTTTTTGTTCTTCAGTGGTCTCATTAATCTCCCTTATCTGAAAGTTATGTGGCCCAGAGTTGCAAATCTCTTCCTCCTGTCCTGGATTCAGGCTGACTCTAAGGGCAAGAGCCAAATATTGGTTCTCTTGGCCCCTTTATTTTAACATTAATTTTTAAGTTTGAACTTTAACATCTAGTAAGTCAGTTTTATCAGTCTTAAACTGAGAATATTCTGTTTTAACTTTAATGTTTATAACTTTAGAGTTAATTTTTTACATAACACAATACCTTTTTTCTATTTATTAACTTATTTAATGATGTTGATTGAACCCAGTGACTCACTCATGCAAGGCAAACACTCTACTGCTGAGCCATAACTTTAGCCCCTTTACAGTTAGTTTAATTCCTTTTAATTATTATCTGTCTACATATGATGGCTTATTATCTCAAACTAACTTAGGTTTTGTGTTCATGAAGTTTTACTTCTATAGAACATTAACAGGCATCTGTTATTGTTAGTTGCAGAGCAGGCTGAACAAATGTTAGCTTGGCTTGTTTGCCTCAAGTCTGAACACTTAACCCCACTCAAGTTTGAATACTCGACTTTCACCTATCTGGTATAATGGAAACCCACATCTGAGCCCTGCCTATTCTGCCTGAAGGCAGTAGATGACACCCTTAGCAACTACAGTGATACAATCACTGTATGCCAACAAGGCAGCTTGTAGACCCAGAGAGCCCATTAGATTTTGGTTTTAAAATCTCTCTCTTTCCAGGTCCCCCTCTCTTGTTCTCTGTTTCTTATCTCACTTTTGCTCTCTCTCATTCTCCCTCTAATTCTCTTTCTCTTTTCTTCCCTCTCTCATACCCTTTGTTTTCCCCTCTCTCTCTCTCTCTCTCTCTCTCTCTCTCTCTCTCTCTCTCTCTCTCTCTCTTACACTTTTCTTTCTGTCTCTCTCTCTCTCTCTTTTTTAACCCTATTAATCAGACACTTCCACAATAAAGGTTTCTTGGTTGTTCTGAGTGTCATGGTCACTTTTTTTTAGTTATAATGAAAATACAAAGTGAAATTAACAATAGTAAAAACATATCCAGGTTGTATATAATTTTAAACTTTGGCTGAGTTATATATTATATTTTTATTTAAAATTATAGTAAACATTTAAATAAAATCAATCTTTTAATATAACTCTAAATGAACTGAAATCTGGCCTACTTTGAAGTTATTTTGACATGCTGTAAGGTGGGAGGCAGAGCCTTATCTCAAGTAAAGCAGGGCTCTTCACAAATCTTAGTTGAAGTGTTTTAGTTCTAAAGCTGATCTTTGTCTCTCCTTTTAGATATTATTTTATAAAGTTTACATATATTGTTTCCTGACACTGTATGAATGTTAGCTAGCACAATATGACATACATCTGAATCATTAATTCAGAAAAGGCTGAGCACTCTTTTTTAATGTGGAATTGTGGCAAAAATCTTTTATAATATTAACTTTTAAACTATCAGGCTCTCATTATCTTTTATAATACCTTTAAATTTTTATATCCCAGTGTAAAAGGTAACATAAGGTTTGGTTACAAACATCAAATAATATAAATAAATCCCCAGTAAAATCTATTATCCTTATAAGTTTAAATTTCCATTACACTCAATTTTAGTTTGGAGAATACCAACTTGATAAAATGTTCCTTTAAACCTTTTACCTGACAGACTTGCATACTGAAAGATATGAACCAATTCAATCTGTAAAGAAGAGTAATGTACCACACTTTTTCAATGTTTTATATTAACCAAGGTTAGCTTTTAAAGAAAAATCTTGACAGTGGAATGTAGAACAATACTTTAAAATAAACATTGCTTTTTAACCAAGGTTATTTGTTGTAGGGGATAAAATTCACAGAGACCATGTAATTAATATTTTAGAAGTTTTTGTCATTTTAGCATATAAATATATCAGTACATTAATATTTGTCTGTAGGGAATGATCTTGAATAATCTTAAATATTTGTGTTACATATATAACCAACTTATTTACATATAAACCTTTTAATATTTATTTTTATTTTTAGACCTTTATATTACTTAATTAGACCCTTTTGTTGTTAACTTAGATGTATTAAAATTATACTTTACCACATAAAGACTTTTTACGTAGAACCATTTTTTAAATATTTCTAAACCTGACTTTTTTCTCTCTTTTAAGATATTATTTTATAAAGTTTACATATATTGTTTTCTGACTCTGTATGAATGTTAGCTAGCAAAATATGACATACCTCTGAAACATTAGCTTATTTTTTAAAACCTATTAGATTTTTACTAAATATATTTTTATATAGAACCTTTTAATAATTTTTAATCCATTGATCCTTCTTTCTGTTTATACCATGAAATAATCCTTTTACATTCCTGAATGTAGAAAAATTACTCTAATTTAATAAGATGAAATATTTGTTATTTATGGTACTTTAATTGAAATGTAGTTGAAACCTTTTCACTCCTTGTATGTAGAATTATACCTATTGGGACTTTTAATTTATTGTAACCTTGATCTTATGATAACACAAAATCTTTTTTTAAGAGAGGGAGTGTGAGAGAGAGAGAGAGAGAGAGAGAGAGAGAGAGAGAGAGAGAGAGAGAGAGAATTTTTAAATATTTATTTTGAGGATTTTGTTGGAGACAACATCATTATTTTATTTTTATGTGGTGCTGAGGATCTAACCCAGTGCCCCAGTATTCCAGGCAAGCACATTACTACTTGAGCCATATTCCCTGTCTGACACAAATAATTTTTTTAAAAAAATTAAATTTACCACCTTATGAAAACACCAACATTGTTAAGGTATTTTGCCTTATGAAATTTAAGGAGTTAAGAGTACTTGATATTATATTTAACAGTTAGCATTTTAAGTTTGTAAAACAATTAAATATTTATAACAAACACATCCATGATTACTTTTATATATGTTTAGGTGTAATTTGTGTTTTTTTTAAAAAAAAAACAAGGTATCAGACAAGTGCATTCAATAGTGTTAGTAATAATTTTTTCCTGTTGAAGAAAAATCCTATGGGCTGGGAATGTGGCTCAGGCGGTAGTGTGCTCATCTGGCATGCGTGCACCCCTGGTTCGATCCTCAGCACCACATACCAACAAAGGTGTTGTGTCCACAGAGAACTAAAAAATAAATATTAAAAATTCTCTCTCTTTCTCTCTCTCCTCTCTCACTCTCTCCTAAAAAAAGAAAAATCCTAGAGACAATGGATATCATACACTTTATAAATATTAACATTTTAATAGCTGTTTAACCATCTAGAAAAAAACTGTGCATTAGTAACTTTAAAGCCATTTGTACTTTTATTTATTTTTCCAATTTAAATTGAACCTTTTAAATCATATTAACCAAAGGTATTTGAATCTATACTTAAATTTTAATTTATGACCTCAGATGTCAATTTTTCTTGATATCAAATATATGTAGACATGGCAATACATGTAGATGGACAGTATACTGGTGAACCCACACAAAGCAAACAAACAAAAGCCTTGTAGCTTATTTTTTAAAACCTATTAGATTGAGAGTTACCCCTTGTAAATTGGCCTTAGAATAAAGTAGAGTGTTATCAGAAAAACATATTAATCAAGGCATATTGGATCAAAATGATCAATTTAACAAATATAGAATTTTAAAAGTTTTCTGACCTTTTCCTTGAGGAGGTCCTGTTCATCAAAGCTAAAAAAGTTAAGGTAATATAGACAAATGAAAGGGTCTTATTTTTTTTCCTGAAGGAACTTCCCGAAGATGCAGCTCCATTTGTCTCTTTGGAAGAGTCCCCCAGGTTGGGGTTCCATTCTAAACTTGTTTTTCTGGTTTCTTGGATTGTGGCTACCAAATTTTAGCCTAATATTGAAAAATCTTTGGACCACTTTCTTAATAGTTGGGAGTTATTCATGCTTGCAAATACTGAGAGACAAAATCCAAATTTCCTAGACTAAATTTTGCTTTATATTATACAACTTAGGAATAATAATTTTATACAACACTTTAGTTTTAATCTTTCCTCTCTAGGAACTGACATGATTTACCCAGTTGGCCACCTGGCCTAGTTCCTAAGTGAATGAAATCTCCAGAATATATTTTTTGTTACCTTTAGGTTTTACTTTTGACAATTCTTTTAGTCCTGTTAACAGCACTTTACATTTTAATGAAAGATGTAGTGAGCACAGGTAAAACCATTTTAACCATTTTTTTCCTCATTAGAAATAAAGTGAGGTAGAAATTAAAACAGAACATAAAGGGAAGAAACAAAAACAAACGAAGAAACGAAAGTTCTGAAAATTGTTAAGAAAATAAGTTAAAGGGGTACCAGCAGAGATCTCTATAGAGCATCCTTGTCTCATGATGATGGTGAAGGGAAGGAGTCCTGATGAGAGAAGAGCAGTTTTGAGAACAAAAAAAGGGCCAATGCACAACAGATGGACAGATAAGCAAAAGAAAGATGGCTGGAAAACTGACAATGGACAAATGACAAACAGAAAGGCAGAAGGGATAGCAAGGATAAACAGCAGAACAGATGCAGGACAAGCAACAATCAGTAAGGTCACACAGGGAGACCCCTAATGGGGCAGAGACCATATCTCATTCTGCCTTCAGGAATAGATGAGGCCCCACAGGGAGGCTTCCAGTGGGACAGAGACAATGTCTCCTCATGTGCCCAGATACAGACAGATAAGGTCACACAGGGAGTCCTCCACTGGGGCAGAGACATGACTCATCCTGCCCCCAGGCACAGGTAAGAGCTCCCTGGGAGGCCGCCAGGGAGACAGTGACAACATCTTCTCCTGTCCCAGGAAAGGTGTAAGCAACTGAATCCAATCTGGCCTTTTCCCCAGAGGAGTCCAGTCACCATATCTGACAGGCCAGCACGAGGAGCATCTCCTAGGATGCTATAGCCCCCAGATGTTATAGTTAAAGCTTCATCCAGGGGTGTCATGAACTGACTTCCAGACCACTCTTGTATAATCGAATCAAGCCTTTATTGAAGCACACTAGGTGCTACTGAACAAAATATAAAGCTGTTCCCCTGATCAGCCCTAAACAATTGATAGGGTGCTACCTATAACCATGAAAACTACAAAAGGTATGTTTGGGGGTCCAGCCAATGCAAGCAAGCCAGGTTGCAGAAGGAGAAGAGTGCAGTCAAGTGGCAGGAAGCCTAACCAATCACAGTTGGCTCAGTCACCCCAGTTACAGAAACAGAGCCCCGTTACCCTAGTTATAGAAACCATGCCCCATTAGGTAGTTCCATGTCCTTAAAGGTTTTGATAGCAAAAGGAAAAGAACATCTTGACCCAGTCATGACCCTTCTACTTGGCATGGTCGTTTTATAAAATAAAGGCACAAAACAAAATGGAGTCACATTTGCTTTTACTATCACAGTATTTAATGACAGGATTTGTACAGAATATCTGAAAACTACACTGCCTTAAACATTCTCCTCTAAATAAAGCAGAAAGTTCTTATTGCAACTGTCTGGAACACATTATGGGTTCTTATTTTAGATTGCATATTTTCTTCTCAGTCAACAGGATAGTTCCTGAACTTTGGAGGGTCCCCCTCCATGTTAATGAGACGAATTACAGAGCATGCTGGGCCATTTATCTATGCCACAGTTTTCTCCTCTGCCACTATGAGGCCACTTTTGCAGAACTAGCTGTTTCATAGTTAAAATAGCTGCCAGGACTCTCTTGTACATCATTTCTTTTTTTCCGTGTTTCTCTCATCTTTTGGGATGGTGGGGGTAGAGATTGTATGACATAGTACACTCTGGCATGGGGCTGTGAGTATGAACCATCTGAGTTGCTGGCCAGCCAGGCCAAAGGAGCACCAGCCTTTGTGGGTTTTCATACAAAGGGAGTTGATGCACGGAGGGTAATAAACAAACTGTGTTGTGACTGGCCACCTTGGTGGACATGAGCATGCCTGGCTCTGCACTGCCATCTGAGCAACACAGTTGGAGGAACAGACTCAATGAGAGAGAGAATGGTCTGGAGATGATTCCTCAGTCATTCATTCCTCGCTGTAGCACTCAGAGGACATAGGGAACTCAGCCTTCTCTCTGGCTCAAGGCAACCAAATTGTCTAACAGACTTGGGTGACACTCAACATGGCTCAAATTTGTGTGAGGTAGAGAGAAGTCTCATCGTTTCAAAATGGTACATTCGCCATTCAACAGAAGGATATTATTACTGCTTTCAAGGATCCATATGAAGTCAATTTTAAAGAAGGGCTGGATGCTGAACTTGGAGCATGGCAAGTAAAGAAGGGAAAGCCCAAAGTTTTATTACCAAGTTGAAAGAAAAAATGTCACCAGAGGCTCTCAGTGGGCCCTCTGTGATTGAATCGACTGTGTTAAGCAAAATCTCTTCATCAAAATAACTTGAAAACATCACCCATTTTTAGACTGGGAAATACTACATTAAGGAAGGGCAAACATACCAAAGAGACATGCAAATGAAATGCCCTGGCAGAATGCCAGGCTGCACCTTGCAGGAGCACTCAAGTCTGCAAATGTGTATTGAGTATAAACCTCAGAATTCGGGCATGAAGACTCAACTTCTCTTAGCTCATTTCTGACTGCCCTGACTTCTCCAATAAAACGGTAACCCCTTCTGTCTTCTCCTTTCTCACATGGAGCACGAACAAATGGGAAAGAAATTGCATAATAAATGATCAGTCCCTAGAAATAAGCCATATAGAACCTTTCTCTTTGTGACTCAATGAAAAGTGTATTCTTCACAGGAGAGATTCCACATAGTTCCATAAATGTAACACATTATTATTCTTAAATTTCAAATAGTTTACAAATATTTTCTGCATAGAGGGAAACACAAACATTAGATTAGGTTGACATTAGATTAGAAGAGAGAGAGAGAGAGAGAGAGAGAGAGAGAGAGAGAGAGAGAGAGATTGAAATTTTATTTGTTAAATTTTAAAATTAAAAAAGCAAAAAATTGACAGCCAAGTACTCTAAATTAATGATAAGTCTCTCCTTAAATATTTCCTGAATCTTTCCATGAACAAGTTTCCCTCTAAGTCACCATTGAGAGTTCATGAAGGGCAAAAATGGGTTTGAGGTGATGTAGTTAATTGGTAATGATGTAGTTAATATATAAAAGAAATGGGCCTCCAGATGGGATGCTTTTGGAACAAAATGTTAACTTCAATGATCATAAAAGTTTGGAGTAACCAATATCAGAAGAGAGGAATGAATGGGTCTACATTGATGGAAGGACTTATTAGAAGAGTATGGGGATTGAACTAGAAGTTGAAAGATGAGAATAGAATGAGGAAAATGGAGAAATAAGATTCAAGGAGTTACTATTGAAATGTAAAAATAGTTTTTCTGCAACAGGACTCCAAAAAGTTTGAATCAATTAGGAAAACGCTGAACTGCATAAATCCTTCCTGTCTTTAAGAAATGATTGATGTCAATGTTTCTCAACTTTGGCTGAGAATGAGACCAACAGGAAATTTTTAGAGTCAAACTCTAGGCAAATGATTTTAGAATTTTGGAGATTACCCAAATATCTTGTATTTTTAAAATTCTATGTTGATTTCAATGTTTAAAAAATAGTTGAGAAAAAATGTCACAAAATTTTTATAAGTTCTGTTGAGGAAAACAGCCCGTGACATCATCCAAACATGATTTTCACAATTTCAGGATTGATTATGTAAAGCAGCCTCATTCTCATTTGAATTATAATCGAGTTTATACTTTGATAAAGTTCAAAAACACTACACATAAGCATGTCAACCTAATCTCAATGGACTCTCCTGATCTTTAAAATCTTGTTTTTTTATAAAGCCACAGATATAGAGCTCCAAAACTAAAGAAGCCTAACATCGCATAAGTGTCTCAAAAGAGATTCTTTGAATGAGCAGATACTTTTCTTTAAGTAGGTTCCTCAACTAAAAGTAACTACCCACAAGTCCTTACTTTTTCATAAAGTGTCCTGACCTGTGTATCTTTGCAAGGATGGAAGGAGAAGTTCTCCAGTAATCTGATGAGAGCAAGTTTCATGCTCATGAGAGCAAACCTAATGCCAATGCAGTTTCTGAGTCCATTTCCAAAGAACATGTATACCTAAAGATTGATGCTGTCTTTGTTCTTCTTACTGAACCTGATTCCACAAAGTAGATGAAAACAATTTATTGAGACATAAATCTATGAAACCTACATAATTGGGGTTGTCTCCCAAACATTCATAACCAGCAAAACACAGGATTCTTTTGTGAAATGATCATTGAAATTCTGCTGTGACTTTGATTATAAGAATTGAAACCTACAGAACCTTTTCATTCTCCTTACACTAGAGGAGCTATCTCTGTCTTGTTAAGATGTGATGAATGCTATTTTAAAAAAATATGTCTTTAAGTACTGAAATTATATTTAGGATTGTGATCCATACACACTCTGAAAAAATACAAAATGAGCATATAAATGAAGAAAAGTATGTTCCTGCCTTAACTACCACTCCTGCATTTCATATTTTTATTGATGAAGGAAGAGAAAATGCTCCCGCTATAATTACCTCTTTTATCTATACTCCTTTTTTTTTTCTGGATCTTCTTGTCTCCCTTCCTTCTTCTCTCCCTTCTTTTTCCCAATTTCTTTCTTCCTCTACCTCCTCCTCATTCATCTTTTTTCTCCTTCTCTTTCTGTCTCTGCCTCTCTTCCCATAGAATATTATCATTGTCTTCTGAGTCTGTCTCATCAGGTTACAAATAATTCCTGGAATTTTGAACCCAGGTTTTGTTCAAATTGAGCCCTAGTTATTTGATTACTTTAAGGAGAAAGTGTTGATTTGGAGGAAGTGATAATGACATTGTGATTGTTTTTAAACGTATTCTTATATATTTGAGAACATTTTTGCAAATTTATAGGTGATTGTGATTTAAGGTAACATGGAATCTCTTGGAGGGTGTCTGGTGTGTGGAGGGTCTGATGAGGTTGGTTGATAGTTGTTTCGGCAATTGATGAGCAGATGCAGAAGCATTGAAAGCGTTTTCCAAACTACTGTCTGTAGATTATGCTTGCGTGTATGTCAAGAGTCCTCCATACCATACATCTTTGTAATTTTCCTCATCCTGGTCTAGTCCCTGATGCACCTTGATAACTTAGTATCTTATCATGCCTCAGTGAATCAAAGAGATGTGTAATCTCTGATTTTGTATCTGTGAAGTTCAAAAGTTGGAAGGGCTGAAATTGGAGGAAACTGGCATTGAGTAACTCATAACCAACAAGACAAGGTCATTCTAATCAAGAAGTGTAAAGTTAGGGGCCAAGAGAAGTCTTGATCCCATGCCACTTAAACCCCCAGACACTACCCTTAAAACTTTCTCTATTTTGTTCTTCAGTACAACAACAGGAAAACAGTAACTCTTTCCAGAGAGCAAACTGTGAGGTTGGATCCAAATTTTCAGAAGACCAAGGTCAAGACATATTTAAGGATGACTATCTCAGGTGTCTTGGGCACAGGTTACTTGGCTTTGAAAGAGTCATCAACTGTGGAGAGTATGAGAAGCTGGCCCAGAACACTCCAGAGACAAGACTCAGAGGATCTGAGCTCTCTCCATCCTCAGTGAGGCTGCTTAAAACATCTGGGTGGTGGTGGGGTTCTGAGGGCTTAACTTGTATTTAACAATTGTGCTGGAGGAACCAGGAAGCAATGTTTAATCAAGTGGAAGATAAAAGTGCTTCCTAAAGCTGGTAGAAAATTCAAGGAGCTAAAGTGAACAGGACAAAACCCTAAAATGATTAAAAAATATTAGCACCTTAAATAAGAGAGTGGTCAAGTGGAAGAAAGGTTTATAGGTTACTTTTTTTTTTTCAGGGTGAAATAATTGAGTATTACAAGGGAAGGAAGTGCCAGGATAAAAATAGGGAATTGTGCAGTCAACATTTCAGTGAGTCTGAGGAGAAACTGGTGTGTTATATGGAGGGTTCTGGGGGCAAAAGGGGGCAGGAGTCACCACATGCACAGGGGATAGTCCTCTTGTATGTCTTCTACAATAGGCAGAAATCCAAGAAGATAAAGAGACAAATTTCAAGTAAACTGGGTGTTCACAGAATTCCCTAAGTTTCAAAGGGTGTGAGGTTCCCACTGCATATGATAATAGTTATTAATTATCTGTATATGCTAAAATATGGTTTATTCCTCTAGGTGCAAACGCAGAGTCAATCAGACAACCCCCAGAAACAAATCTCAACACTAATTGCTCTATCCACAGGAACCCACCATTTTTCTTCAGCAGTTCTGTCTTCTGAATTATTTTTCTACTATGTGGGATTTTTTGCCAAAATGTGTCAAGTTGTAATTCAGTGAGGCAAATTTATGTGCTAGAAAAGGAGATGGGGCTAGGCATGCTCAATAGAAACATTTTAAGTGTTTATAGAAATTTCAATTCCATCATCTCTTTTGATATTTCAAATAGACAAGGGAAAGAGGAACATGATTAGGTCCCCACCTCCAGGGTTACAGAGGAGGGGAGGCTGGACAGCTACTCACAGATATAGGTGCACCAGACAGATAGCCAGGACCCAGGTCTGTATGAAAGAATTAGGAATTAGGTACATCACCACTTTTCTTCAGCAGATCTGTCTTCTGAATTGTTTTTTTTTCTGCTATGTGGGCTTTTTTGCCAAAATGTGTCAAGCTGTAATTCAGAGAGTCCAATTTATGTTTTAGGAAAGGAGGTGGGGCAAGGAATGTAGCCAGTGGAAAGGCCACCTATGCATCTCCTGGAATTGGAGGGGTCAGGTGTCCTCCTTGCAATTGGCAAAGAATCATGCACTCTCCTTCTTTGATCTTTTAAGCCATTGACTTAAACAAACTTTCTTTGGTAATTTCATTAACTTTGAGGCCAGCAGCTGTCCAATGGGTAACCAAGAATAAATCTTGGTATTCTTCCATCATTAGGTATCCTTTACTAACCTAATATTTGTGACTACACAGCTTTGCACATGACATGTTAATCATTTAAGGAGTGTTTATCTAAAAACTAGCAAAATAAGAATGTTTAGTCTCAAATACACCTAATCTGATACCACCTTGGGGATTGAGGCAAGATTGAAGGGACATTTTATTGTCAGCTTTGGGGGTTTTGTTTTGTTTTGTTTTTTGTTTGGTGCTGAGGATGGAACCCAGGGCCTTGTACATGCAAGACAAGCACTCTACCGACTGAACTGTAGCCCCTGCCCTGATCCTCAGCTTTTACAATAGCTTTTCTTCAGAGCCCCAGAGTGGTGTCTAGAATTTCTCATTCATTTTTCAATTTCTTCCAGGAATGGCAGAGCCTTGTAGACAGATCACTATGAGGAGAGTGTTCCCTCAACAAAATAAATCATATCATGACATCTACATTGTCTTTCTAGTATCCAAGGTCTGGTAGATGAACATCCTGAGCAGTAAGTAAAAATTTACCCCTTTCAAGTGATTAGGACTTCTCAGAAGCTACCTCACAGTTCTAGAACTGAGATAGTGATCCATGAGACTAAAGTTTGGGCAATATTGCTTAACAATGCATACTTCTTCCCCACTGCTCTAATTCTTGTATCAAAACCTGCAGGTCAAGTCCACACCCTAAAGATATGCCTAAAAATATGTCTTCCTGGATGGCTACACAGATGAAAATTCTTGCTTTTTGCAATTACCCTTTGAGTTTGATTTTTGGGGTGAGTGGCCAGACCTAGATTTTGTATCTGGCCACACCAAGTGATATTGAATAGTTTTTTCATATATTTTTAAGTGACTTTTTTTTTGAGAAATAACTATTTGGAGCATTTTCTTATTTTTAAACTTGATTGATTGGGGGTTTGGTCATTAAGTTTTTTAAAATTTGTTATGTTAATTTGTTATGTTATATATCATCTATAAATGTAATACTCTATAGATATTTAAAACATATTTTATATTAATCTATTTTTCATCTAAATGATTGGAACATCTGTACATCCAGATTTATTTCTATATTATTCTGAATACCTGAGATTTGCATTAAATCTAGATATTCATCAATGCTATATGTATATATATATATATATATACATATAATCTATTATAATATAAAATTTATATATTTATAATATATTTTATAATAATATATATACCCACACATACATTTATGCCCAATGGAACATTCATCCATAAGGAAGAATCAAATCCCGTATTTGGTCGCTAAAAGTGGATGGAATTAGGGGACATTCAGCTTATGAACTAAACTGCACACATCAGTACAAGTACCAAATGTTCTTTCTCATATGTGGAATGTAAAAATATTTGACCTGAATGTATAATAGTGATTATTAAAGGTTGGAAAGGGCTATGGCAGAAGGTGGATAATGAAAGGCTCTATTTTATTTCTGTATGCTGTGTATATGTGTTGAGACATCACATGGAACCCATTTATTTGCACAACTCATACATGTTAATTAAAAAATAAAATAAATATTAAGAAGTAATTAAACAGCAAGAAAAATGAAAGGAGAATTTATTACTAACATTGAAAAGGGATTATGAAAAAATTCTAACAATTTGATTATTCACATATATTTGTGCAGAAAATCCTAAAAGACACAAACTACAGAAATTGATTGAGAAGTAAATACACAACCTTAATAAACTTGTAATCTGTAACATGATTGCATTAGTAATAGAAAATTATTCAAAAATACAAGCCCAGATCTGAATTGTTTTAATAGTAGATTCTACAAAATAAAAAACTAATACCAATTATTCATAAACACTTCCAAAATTAAGAGCATTCTGAATATAGTCTAAAAGGCCAATATTACCCTAATACTAACACCAAGCAAAGACAACACAGGAAATGGTTGTGTAATACACCAAATCAATGGAATAAAAAGTCAACAAAGAGGATTGTTTCAATTGATGCAGAAGAAAACATTTGATAAAAATCAAAACCTACCTTCCTGCCAGAAAAATAATCCTCAAAATCATTCTTTTGTGATAAAGACCTCAGCAAATTAGAACTAGAATAAAATTTTATAAACCTGATAAAGGATATCTATGAAAACTTATAGCTTAATAATTTAATAGTTTCATCCCAAATCAAGAACATGACAAGCATCCCTCTCTCACCACTTCTCTTGGACTACTGTAAGTAATAACAAGTTCACCAGCATTTCATGATACAAGATCAGTACACAAAAATAAACTGCATTTCTCTACACTGTGATAAGCAACCCCCCCAAAAAAACTAAAAAATTAAAAAAATTCTATATTCAATGACATTAAAAAGAATAAAATACATAGGAATTAATTTAACAAAGGTGCAAGACAAGCACAATAATAACTACAAAATATTATTGAAATAAAAAAAAGAGGATCTACATGACTAGGAAAAACATCTCAGGTTTGTGGATCAGAAAACTTAATATTGTCCAAATGGCAATAGTATCAAAATTGATTTGCAGATCCTAATGAACTTTGTAACAGAATCTTAGCTGGCTTCTTTGAGAAATTGGCAAGTTGATTTAAAATTCACATAGAATTCAAAGGGACACAGAGTAGCTAAAATGATGTTGAAAAATGAGATTAAGGAAGAACATGGCTGCCAGCGAAGAGGCAGCACATACAATGCCTCCGTGGTAAGGGGATCAGAGAGACTCATTAATACACCCACATGCGTCCTGCTGGGAAACTTCAAGCAAATTTCCTCTGATAGGAGACCTTCGTGGAACTAGTAAGTTTAATAGGAGGTGTCAGATTGTCTCAAAAAACTGAATCTCGGCAACCAAGAGCAGGGGCACAGTCCCGCCAGGGGCCGCCGAATGGCTGCTGCCTACACATTGCAGTGAGCATAGGAGCGGACACTAACTGCCTGGACCCCCGCGGGCGGGCTCTGTGAACCCAAGCCGACCGCTGCCCACACGCTGCAGCATTCGTGGGAACGGTCGTTGCCTGCCCGAGTCCCCGCGAGCTGGCTCTGTGAATCCCAGCCGGCGCAGGCCACACGCTGCATTGTTCTTGGGAACCATTGCTCCCTGCCTGGACCCCGGCGGGCGGGCCCTGTGAACCCAAAATGACCGCCGCCCACACGCGGCAGCGAGTTTAGGAGCAGGAGCGACCTGCCCGGGTCCCCGCAAGCTGGCTTTGTGAATCGCAGCCGGCGCAGGCCACACGCTGCATAGTTCTTGGGAACCATTGCTGCCTGCCTGGACCCCCGCGTGTGGGCCCTGTGAACCCAAGCCGACCACCGCCCACACGTTGCAGCGAGTTTAGGAGCAGGAGCAGCCTGCCTGGGACCCCGCAGCCCAGCTTTGTGATCCGCACACAAGTAACATTGAACTTGGGAGCAGTTGCTGGCTGTCTGCCTCCCCCCCCCTCCCCCGGGCTGGCTTGGTGAACCTCAACCAGCCGCTGCTCACACGGCGCAGTGAACTTGGGAGCCGGCGCTGCCTGCTTGGCTGCTTGGGCCACCGCAGACCAGCTCTGTGAACCGCCGCTGGCTACCGCCAAGCGGCCGCTGCCTACACCCTTGCAGTGAGTGGGAAAGCAGGCGCTGCCTGCCCGGCCCCAAGGGCCTGACTCTGTGAACCTCCTCTGGCGGTTTGGAGCTGCAGACGACCACCCTCCACCTGCCAACCCAGTGCTGCAAACGACCCCTAACCAGCTCTGCAAAAGACCCCGCCCACACAGCAAACAGCAGGAATGGAGACCCGCCCAATCCGGGAGGAAGTACCACTGCACAGTGATTGACTCCCGCCTACTGAGAGGAGAAACTTGACCCGGTGGGCATAGCTCCACCCACTGGAAGAGCAGTTAATCGAACTCTAGGACTGCATTTATATTTTTTTTTTACTGTCTTTTTAAATGTTTTTTAATCCATCTTATTTTATTTTATTCTATTTTTTAAATCTCATTTTCCATCTCTACTATTATTATTTTTCTTTAAATCCCTTTTAATCTTCTATTTTTTTCTATCCTTCTTTTCTCCTGTCTTTACATCTCTTTTTAATTTTCTTATTCCCCTTTCCTTGAATTCTACCTGCTTACTCTTATTCTCTTTAGTGACTTCTACCCATCCCTTTTAATATCTTTCCTCCCAAGCTTCAAATATATTTATAGGAGTAAACAGTAACTCAGCAGTCAAACAGAACAAGAAACAATATGAACAGCATGAAAAAGCAAGGAAGAAAAGGAGTGCAAACAATGCAGGGCAGCCTAAATATTCAGGAGGATATAGAACCACCAGAAAAATGGTCATATAAAGAACTCATGGAACACCTGAGACAGATGGAACGGAACCTTAAAGAGGATACAAGACAGAAAATTCAAGCAGCGAAAGAACACATTGAGAATGTATTACACAAACAGATAAAGGAAGAAGTTAAGCATCTTTATCAGGAGATAGAGACTATAAAAAAGAATCAAACCATAATCTTAGAAATGAAGGAAACTATAAACCAAATTAAAAACTCAAATGAGAGTATCATTAATAGAGTGGAGCAAGTAGAAGCTAGAACATCAGATAATGAAGACAAAATATATCATCTGGAAAAGAGGCTAGCCATTTCAGATAGGCTGGTTAAAAATCATGAGAGAAGCATACAAGAGATATGTGATAATATAAAAAAACCAAATTTAAGAGTCATTGGGATAGAGGAAGTGATAGAGATTCAAACAAGGGGAATGAGTAATCTACTAGATGAAATAATCACAGAAAACTTTCCAGAATTAAAAAAGGAAACAGATATTCAAATTGTAGATGCATACAGGACACCGAACATACAAAATCACAGTAGACCAACGCCAAGACACATTGTTATGAAGATATCCAATATACAGAACAAAGAGAAAATATTAAAAGCTACAAGAGAAAAGACAAAGATTACATTCAGGGGTAAACCAATAAGGTTAACAACGGACTTCTCAACTCAGACGCTGAAAGCGAGAAGATCCTGGAAAACGTATTTCAAACACTGAAAGACAATGGATGTCAACCAAGAATTCTGTACCCAGCAAAATTAAGCTTCAGATACGACAACAAAATAAAAATCTTTCACGATAAACAAAAACTAAAAGAATTTGCAGCCAGAAAATCAGCGTTGCAAAGCATCTTGAGCAAAACATTTCACGAGGAAGAAACGGAAAACAATAACCAAAGCCAACAGTGGGAAGTACCTCAGTAAAGACAGACGGAGGGGGAAAAACTAATCATGGTGAAACAAACGAAATTAAAAAAAAAACGAGATAAATAATCAAATATGGCTGGAAGTACAAACCATATATCAATAGTAACTCTAAACATTAATGGTTTAAACACTCCAATAAAGCGACATAGGCTGGTAACATGGATCAAAAAAACAAATCCAACAATATGCTGTCTCCAGGAGACTCACCTGACTGGAAAAGACATACACAGGCTGAAGGTGAAAGGTTGGGAAAAAATATACCACGCACACGCTCCTCGCAAGCAAGCAGGGGTGGCCATCCTCATATCGAATAAAATCGACTTCAAGACTAAGTTAATCCAAAGGGATAAGGAAGGACATTATATACTGTTAAAAGGAACCATTAAACAACAAGACATAACAATTATCAATATTTATGCACCAAATAATGGCGCTTCGAAATTTATAAAACAAATTCTCCTCAAGTTCAAGAATCAAATAGACCACAACACAATAATTATGGGTGACTTCAACACACCTTTCTCACCATTGGACAGATCCTCCAAGCAAAAGTTGAATAAAGAAACTATAGACCTCAATACCACAATCAATAACCTAGACTTAACTGACATATATAGAATATACCAACCATCATCAAATGGATATACTTTTTTCGCAGCAGCACATGGATCCTTCTCAACAATAGACCATATATTATGCCATAGGGCAACCCTCAATAAATATAAAGGGGTAGAGATTATACCATGCATTTTATCTGATCATAATGGATTGAAACTGGAAATTAATGATAAAAGAAGGAAGGGAAAATCCAATATCACATGGAAAATGAACAATATGTTACTGAATGATCAAAGGGTTACAGAAGACATAAAGGAGAAAATCAAAAATTCTTAGAGATAAATGAAAATGCAGACACAACCTATCGGAATCTATGGGACACAATGAAAGCAGTTTTAAGAGGGAAATTAATGGCCTGGAGGTCATTCCTCAAAAAAAGAAAAAAACAACAAATAAATGAGCTCACACATCATCTCAAAGCCCTAGAAAAGGAAGAGCAAAACAATAGCAAATGCAGCAGAAAGCAAGAAATAATTAAAATCAGAGCGGAAATCAATGAAATTGAAACAAAAGAAACTATCGAAAAAATTAACAAAACTAAAAGTTGGTTCTTTGAAAAAATAAACAAGATTGACAAACCTTTAGCCATGCTAACGAAGAGAAGAAGAGAGAGAACTCAAATTATTAACATAAGGGATGAAAAAGGCAATATCACAACAGACGCCACAGAAATACAGAAGACAATTAGAAACTATTTTGAAAACCTATATTCCAATAAAATAGAAGATAGTGAAGACATCAATACATTTCTTAAGACATATGATTTGCCCAGACTGAGTCAGGAGGACACACACGATTTGAACAGACCAATATCAATGGATGAAATTGAAGAAGTAATCAAAAGACTACCAACCAAGAAAAGCCCAGGACCGGATTGGTATACAGCAGAGTTTTACAAAACCTTTAAAGAAGAATTAATACCAATACTTTTCAAGTTATTCCAGGAAATAGAAAAAGAGGGAGTCCTTCCAAATTCATTATATGAGGCCAACATCACATTGATTCTGAAACCAGACAAAGACACAGCAAAGAAAGAAAACTACAGACCAATATCTCTGATGAACCTAGATGCAAAAATCCTCAATAAAATTCTGGCGAATCGGATACAAAGACACATCAAAAAAATTGTGCACCATGATCAAGTAGGATTCATCCCTGGGATGCAGGGATGGTTCAATATACAGAAATCAATAAATGTAATTCACCATATCAATAGACTTAAAGAACCATATGATCATCTCGATAGATGCAGAAAAAGCATTCGACAAAGTACAGCATCCCTTTATGTTCAAAACATTAGAAAAACTAGGGATAACAGGAACTTACCTTGATATTGTAAAAGCTATTTACGCTAAGCCCCAGGCTAGCGTCATTCTGAATGGAAAAAAATTATAGGCATTCCCCTTAAAATCAGGAACAAGACAGGGATGCCCTCTATCACCACTTCTATTCAATATAGTTCTCGAAACACTGGCCAGAGCAATTAGACAAACGAAAGAAATTAAAGGCATAAAAATTGGAAAGGAAGAACTTAAATTATCACTATTTGCAGATGACATGATTCTATACCTAGAAGACCCAAAATGGTTTACAAAAAAACTACTAGAACTAATAAACGAATTCAGCAAAGTGGCAGGATATAAAATCAACACGCACAAATCAAAGGCATTTCTGTATATCAGCAACAAAACCTCTGAAATGGAAATAAGGAAAACCACTCTATTCTCAATATCCTCACCAAAAAAATAAAATACTTGGGAATCAACCTAACAAAAGAGGTGAAAGATTTATACAATGAAAACTACAGATCCCTAAAAAGAGAAGTAGAAGAAGATCTTAGAAGGTGGAAAGATATACCCTGTTCATGGATAGGCAGAACTAACATCATCAAAATGGCGATATTACCAAAAGTCCTCTATAGGTTTAATGCAATGCCAATCAAAATTCCAATGGCATTGCTTGTAGAAATAGATAAAGCAATCATGAAATTCATATGGAAAAATAAAAGACCCAGAATAGCAAAAGCAATTCTAAGAAGGAAGTGTGAATCAGGTGGTATAGCAATACCAGATTTCAAACTATACTACAGAGCAATAGTAACAAAAACAGCATGGTACTGGTACCAAAACAGGCGGGTAGACCAATGGTACAGAATAGAGGATACAGAGACTAATCCACAAAGTTACAACTATCTTATATTCGATAAAGGGGATAAAAGCATGCAATGGAGGAAGGATAGCATTTTTAACAAATGGTGTTGGGAAAACTGGAAATCTATATGCAACAAAATGAAACTGAATCCCCTCCTCTCACCATGCACAAAAATTAGCTCAAAATGGATCAAGGACCTTGATATCAAATCAGAGACTCTGCGTATGATAGAAGAAAAAGTTGGCTACGATCTACATATTGTGGGATCAGGCTCCAAATTTCTTAACAGGACACCCATAGCACAAGAGTTAATAGCAAGAATCTACAAATGGGACTTACTTAAACTAAAAAGTTTTTTCACAGCAAGAGAAACAATAAGAGAAGTAAATCGGGAGCCTACATCATGGGAACAAATTTTTACCCCCCACACTTCAGATAGAGCCTTAATATCCAGAGTTTACAAAGAACTCAAAAAATTAGACAATAAGACAACAAATAACCCAATCAACAAATGGGCCAAGGACCTGAACAGACACTTCTCAGAGGAGGACATACAATCAATCAACAGATACATGAAAAAATGCTCACCATCTCTAGCAGTCAGAGAAATGCAAATCAAAACTACCCTAAGATACCATCTCACTCCAGTAAGATTGGCAGCCATTATGAAGTCAAATAATAACAAGTGCTGGCGAGGATGTGGGGAAAAGGGTACTCTTATACATTGCTGGTGGGACTGCAAATTGGTTCGGCCAATTTGGAAAGCAGTATGGAGATTCCTGGGAAAGCTAGGAATGGAACCACCATTTGACCCAGTTATTGCCCTTCTTGGTCTATTCCCTGAAGACCTTAAAAGAGCGTACTACAGGGATACTGCCACATCGATGTTCACAGCAGCACAATTCACAATAGCTAGACTGTGGAACCAACCCAAATGCCCTTCAATCGATGAATGGATTAAAAAAATGTGGCATTTATACACTATGGAGTATTACACAGCACTAAAAAATGACAAAATCATGGAATTTGCAGGGAAATGGATGGCATTAGAGAAGATTATGCTCAGTGAAGCTAGCAAATCCCTAAAAAACAAATACCAAATGTCTTCTTTGATATAATGAGAGCAACTAAGAATAGAGTAGGGAGGAAGAGCAGGAAGAAAAGATTGACATTAAACAGAGGCACTAGATGGGAGGGAAAGAGAGAGAAAAGTGGAATTGCATGGAAATGGAAAGAGACCCTCATTGTTATAAAAAACTACATAAAAGAGGTTGTGAGGGGAATTGGAAGAAAAATAAGGAGAGAAATGAATTACAGTAGATGGGATAGAAAGAGAAGATGGGGGGAGGGGGATAGTAGAGGATAGGAAAGGTAGCAGAATACATCAGTCACTAGTATGGCATTATGTAAAAATGTGAATGTGTAACCTATGTGATTCTGCAATCTGTATTTGGGGTAAAAATGGGAGTTCATAACTCACTTGAAACTATTGTTCGAAGTATGATATGTCAAGAGCTTTGTAATGTTGTGAACAATCAATAAAAAAAATGTAAAAAAAAAAAGAATCTGTTTGAAAAAAAAAGTACAAAAAAAATGAGATTAAATTTGTAGAAACTCACATTTCTTGATTACAAATCCTACTCCAAAGCAAAAATTAAATGTGGTCCTACAAGATGGGTAAACATATAGATAAATGGAATAGGATTTAGAGTCCAGAAGTTAACCCACATGTTAATGGCCCATTAAATTTGGAGAAAGGTGCCCTGGCCATTAAATGGGGCCGACACTCTTCAAAAAATGGTGCTGGAACAACCACATAGCCACATGCAAAAGAATAACATGTTGTCCTTACCTGGCCCTGAATGTAAAACTTAAATTAAAATGGTTGGGGAATATTAATATTAGAGCTAAACTACAACTTTTTAGTAGTAAACCATAAAAAGCATGAAAGTCTATATGGTTTCAATCAATTCTTATATTTGATACTTAAAGTATAAACAATAAAAGGAAATGACATAAATCATATATCATTTAAATGTTGTTTGCAAGATCTGTTGAGTTTCTAACATTAAATAAATGACATCAAATTGCATGCATCTACTGTCAATTGCTTTTCTTTTGTGAACACTACAGCTTTGAGATTAATACATTATAAGATTTTGAAATCCAGCTTATTTATTTTAATGGTTGGGATACATAGTACCTCCCATGATAGGAATAAACTGCAAAAAACTAAAAACTTTCTGCTTTAAAGAACACTATCAAGAAAGTAAAAAGATATCTATAGAATAGGAAAAACATGTTGCAAATCATAATCTGATAAGAAACTGTGTAAGGAATATATGAAGATGTATTTTTTCAATTAAATTATTTAAAAATTCTTTTTATTTTTAATTTTTTCCACTTAGTTATACATGACAGTAGAATGCATTTTGACACATTGTACACAAATGGAGCACAATATTTCCTTCCTCTGCTTGTACATGGTACAGACTCACACCAGTAAAATTCTTAAGCCTCAAAACAAGAAGACAAATACTTCAGGTAATTGTGGGTAAAAGATATGGATAAACATTCTTTAAAATAATGACTTTGAATTATCTTTTCTATGTACATAGATGAACACCTCATAGTGAATCTCCACATCATGTATCTCCACAAGCCTGGCATCCTAATTAGAATAAGATATACTTTATGTTTTTATAAATATGTCATGTATATCTAAAAAGAACAAATATATAAGTGATTAACATTGCTTGTTATCAGTAACCAACAGGAAAATGCAAATCAAAACCACATAAGTTGCCATCTCACATCCACCACATTGTCTAAAAAAGACATGGAAACAGGAAGTGTTAGAAAATAAGTGAAGTAATTGGAACCCTCATACACTTTGGGAAAGAATATTAAATGGTACAGCTATTATGGAAAACACTGACAGAAGTACTTTGTAAGGCAGCAATTTCACTCCTGAGTATACACTCAGATGAAATTGAAAACTAGAGTTCACAAACAAGTTTCACAATAATGTTCATAATGGCACAATTCATAATAGCCAAAAGGTTGAAATAACATAAATGTCTATAAACTGATGAAAGGATAACTAAATTGTAGTATATCTATACAATGATATATTATTTGGCCATAAACATGAAATACTGATATATATTTTACTTGGAAACAAAATGCTAAATGATATCACTTTACATCACAAAAGACCACATATTCTATGTCACCATTTTTATAATGTATACATCATATGCAAAGCTAAAGAAATATAAAATTCAGTAGTGTTTGTTTAGGGTAAATGATTTTGAAAGCTGACAGTTAAAAGATAATGAGTTTTCTGAGTTTTGACAATGGTGAAAGCTGCACATATCATTTACCATGTTAAAAATTATGGAGTTTTACATTTTAAGGAATCATATAGTATGTAAATAATATCTAAATGAAGTTGTTATTTTAAAAGAAAAAAAAACGTTGATCCACATACTAATTATAAGAAAAATTGGATGGAAGACATCTGAACCAAGAACCTTCTTGGCTTTTTTCACAAATGGATCTTGTGGATTGTTGAGGGAATTGACATTAACTCCAAAAGATGTTCTAAAGATCACGTCCATGATGTAGCTTCCCAAAATTCTGAGTAGAGAAAGAAATGTAAAATTTTAATCTGTACTGCTTTACTCTCCTACTACACATGCTGGAAAAAGTGAAATGAGCACATTCATACACTGTCAGAAATATCTGTTCATCAAATGGACTAGTCTATGCTTCCATCAAATGCCATGAGGCAGCTACCCCTGTGCCAGGGGAGTTAGGGACACTAAGGCAGTGAGCTCAAGGAATTCAGTCACAGAGAAACAGACACCCAAAATAAGATAAATTACACCAGTGAGTGTAGTGACTCAAAGTCTCTTTCACTCTTCATCCCTTGCTGCAAAGAGAGCTTTTCGCATGAATCCCAATGGAAAACCTACCTGAAGTTCACAAAGAAAACGACATTTTGTATGAGGTATGTTTTGGAAGTCTCCACATTGTAGAGAACTTCTTAAACAGGCATCAGTTTTTTAAATAAGTTATTTACTGAGTGTCTACTAGGGGGCTGGCCCTGTGCTAGATCCTCCATAAACTTTTATCTCATATTCCTCTTCTCTTGTGAGGGTAGAGGGGGTACCCAGCCACCAGATATGTGTTCAGTATTTATATTCCAGCTGCTGTGTAAATACAAAAGCCCCTCATGGTAGGTAAACTGTTCTCCCAGGGGACAGAGAGCATTATGTCCTAGGGCATCCTATAGAGGCAGCACAGGAAAAAACTGATTGATGACAGTCATCCAGATAACCTTGGAAAACTAGGTTGCCCAGAGCAGTTATGCTTTTCCATATATGTACAGCATGAATATCTTGCAAGGGATGCCAGAATATAGACTTTTAAAAATAGTAGCTAATAACTTAAAAGTTTGGGAACTTCTCAATTCTGAAAAAATAATGCAATTATATGGAAGTATTTTTTTGAATTATCCCCCACTACACACACATGGAGGAACAGAAGGAAAAGGAAAGATAATTATGGTTCCCAGCTTGAGACTGGCCTGTCATTCCAACCTGTTCGAAGCTGTCATTCAGCTTCCAACACTGTGTTTTATTTATAAAGGTATAAATCCTGTGGTCATTCATGATGAAAGCTCAAAACACTAGGAAAAAAATACCTTCTTCAATCTGAAAGAGACTCTATATACTAAAAAACCCAACACCAACAAGAAAGTCCTTCAGCTAACATAACATTTACTCATGAAATGGTGAATCTATTCTCCTAAGGTCAGTAACAATTTAAAGTTTTCTACTTTTATTATTCTTATCCAATATTACCATACTGTAAATCCTTACTGGAGCAATGGGACAATGTTTTTTAAAAGGCATGAAAATTGTAAATGAAAGAAACTGAATTGACCCTGTCTTCAGGGGACAAAATTATCAATGTGGAAAATCTCAAAGAATATTTTAAAACTTCTAGAACTAATAAATAGGTTCATCAAGGTTGTAAGATACAGTATTACCATGCAAAAACAAGCTGCATTTTTATATAACAACAAGGGAAATGTTAAAAAAAAAACAGTAAAAACACAATACTGTTCACTGTCACTCCAAAAAAAAAAAAAATGAAACACATTAGGAACAGATGTAAAAACAAGTACAGGATTGCTATGCTGAAAACTATAAAATGTTGATCAAAGATATTAAAGAAAATCTCAAGAAATGGAGAAGCATAACATGGATTTAAAGATTCAACCCAGAAAAGACACAGATTTTTTCCAAATTAATCTACAGATGTGATTGAATTATCAAAATCTCACCAAGTAGGTTTTTGCAGACAAGCTTAATCTGAATTCGTATGAAAAATTAAAGGACAAACATAAATAAAGTAGGAGGGCTGGGGATGTGGCTCAAGCGGTAGTGCACTCGCCTGGCATTTATGTGGCCCAGATTGGATCCCCAGCACCACATGCAAACAAAGATGTTGTGTCTGCCGAAAACTAAAAAAAATAAATATTAAAAATCTCTCTCTCTTTCTCTCTCTCTCTCTCTCAAAAAATAAATAAATAAATAAAGTAGGAGTGAAAAAGACAAACTGAGTCAGTATTAGCAGGTAAACAAACATAACAGAAAATTAGGAGTTAAACAATATGATAGTCTCTAATGCTAACTTAACACACCAGAAGACAGGAGTTTGAGAAGTCAGCTCAGCATTCTGAGGCTATGAAGTCATCAGTAAAACCAACAAGCCAGAGGCAAAGACCAGGTCATTACAATAAAACCCACTGAGAGAGGCCACTAGTCTGCCCTGTTCTGATAATAATACTAGGGACTCCCCCAGATGAGGTGTCACATCTTTTTGAACTAAGGGTCAAATGCATGCATAGAAAAGTTAAGATGGTAACTTCTTCTTTAATATATATATATATATATATATATATATATATATATATATTTAAAATGTATATATATATTTGTAGATGGACACAATATCTTTATTTTATTATTATTTTTTATGTGCTGCAGGGGACTGAACCCAGAACTTTAAACATATTAGGAAAACACTCTTCCACTGAGCCACAAAACCCTGGCCCCAGGATGAAAACATATTTTTTCCTTTGCTTTATTAATATAGTCACCATCCTCCAAGGTAGGTACTTAAAATGGTAATGAGACTCATTGCAAGAAAAATCACATGGAGAGAAGAACACAGGCACAACTAAAATAAAACAGAGTGAGAAATAGACACAACCTATCAGCCCAAATGGACACTTGACAATGGTGAAAACAGAATAATCAGAGGGAGGACAGTCTTTCTAAAGATGATACTGAAACAACTGGACAGCCACAGGCCAACAAAACAAGACAACAACAACAAATGAACCCTCACCTTGTTTTAAAGTGAGCATGACATAGATCATAGGTTTTTATGTAAATTGTAAAGTCTATAACTTTTTGAAGAGAAACAAGAACAACATAGAAGTTAGAGGCAAAGCTTTTCATATATTAGCCTCCCCAATAAAAGACAATACTTGCTCTTATGGAGACCCTGTTAAGAGAAAAAGACAAGTGACCCATCAGGACTTGAAAAGACTAGCAAGAGGGAGCCTTGGAGATCACTATATCTCAAGAAAGCTGATGATTATATTAATTTATCCACAGCAGCAATTTTGCCCAAATTTACATAGGCACACATGTACACGGGCACATAAAACTGGTGA
Organism: Ictidomys tridecemlineatus; assembly: GCF_052094955.1. NCBI lineage: Eukaryota > Metazoa > Chordata > Mammalia > Rodentia > Sciuridae > Ictidomys > Ictidomys tridecemlineatus. The sequence goes on from NC_135486.1 coordinate 113,501,445, forward strand.
AATCTAAATAATTTCTGTGGATTGTATCGATGTCAATTTCTGGTTACTCTAGTAACAGGAATAGACTACATTCAGAGATAAGTAATATGATATTCAAAGCATGTCTATTGGGAAAAAACAGAAGAAAAGTTATATGATACCTCCCTGAATAGTTTTGGAGCAAATTTCTGTGAAGCTGTGATTACTCCAAGACACAAATTTAATCAATAAATATTTTTATTTTTTAAAATAATCTGAGCATACACTTCACAGAAAATGATATACACTCAATAAACAAATATATGAAAAACTATTCATCATCTCTAGCAATTAGAGAAATGCAAATCACAACCACTATCAAGTCACTCCAGTCAGAACGGCTATTATTATGAAGATAAACAACAATGAATGTTGGAGAGCATGGGGAGAAAAAGGCACAGTCATTCATTGTTTGTGGGATTGCAAATTTGTGTAGCCAATATGGAAAGTAGTAAGGAGATTCCTTGGAGATCTGGAAATGGAACCATCATTTGACCCAGCTATCTCTCTTTTTGGTCTATACCCAAAAGACTTAAAATCAGCATGCTACAGAGACACAGCTGCATCAGTGTTTATAGCAGCAAAATTCATAATAGCTAAACTGTAGAACCAACCTAGATGATCTTCAGTGGATGAATGGATAAAAAGGGGGTGGAATGTATACACAATGTAATTTTATTCCACAATAAAAGAGAATTAAATCATGGCACTTGTAGGTAAATGGATAGCATCGGAGAAGATAATGCTAAGTGAAGTTAACCAATCCCCAAAAAAACAAATGCTCGAATGTTTTCTCTGATATAAGGAAGCTGATTCATAGTGGGTTAGGGAAGGTGAGCATGGGAGAAATGGATGAACTCTAGATAGGGCAGAGGGTTGCAGGGAAAAGAAAGGGGCAGGTTAGCAAAGATGATGAAATGTGATACACATCGTTATCCAAAGTACATGTATGATGACATGAATTTGTGTCAACATACTTTATATACAACCATAGATAAGAAAAATTGTGTTACATATGTATAATAAGAATTGTACTGCATTTTGCTGTCATTTATTTTTTTAAAAAATCAATTAAAAGACGAAAAAAGAAATTTAAAAAACTGAATGCTTACCAGCCGATTTGTAAAAACAGAATAACATTCTTTCACCAGCACTGTTTTGATCATTTCTGGATCCGTAATCACTAACACAGGCTATTGACCATGATACAATCTGTGTTTGGAAAGAAGAGCTCATTAAACCTACTAAGCCATATTTTTCATTTAGAGCAACACCCAGGAATCCAAACTGATATTCCATAATCCATATGCCTGACTGTAGAATGCACAGTGACACTAGATACAAGTTCAAGGTAGGTGATGACACACAAGAAGATTCTGGCCATATAAAATGAAGGTCATGTAACTGAAGCAGGGAAGAGATATTCAAAAATGAAAAAATTCTTTATAAGAAGAGCCTGGTTGGACCTGTCTAAATGGTGCATACATGTTTTCTATCTCATTCTCCAATAATTTTTGTATCTTAAAATATTTCATAATCAGTGCAGTTTTAATCTGCACTTCTCTAATTGCTAGATATGTTCAATGTTTTTTATATATTAATTGATCGTTTGTATTTCTTCTTTTGAGAAGGGCCTGCTCAGTTCTTTTGCCCATTTATTGAATGGGTTATTTGATTTTTTGGTGTTAAGCTTATTGGGTTGTTTGTATAGTGTGAATATTAACACCATAAATGAAGTGCAGGAGGCAAAGATTTTATCCATTTCTGAAGGTTCTCTTTTTATGCTTTAATTGTTTCTTCTGATGTGAAAGGATATTAAATTAGAGAAAAATAGACAAGTAAATTATTAAGTTCTTACAAGTGCTTAAGATGCAAGAGACAGCTGGGGTTGTATCAGCGGGGACTCAGTCCTGTATGCTCTTTTCACTCAAAAAATGGCCTTTATGAGCCATGCCAGTTAGGCAGGATGATGTGGCCAGCTCTGCAGTTTTGAAGATTTAATGAGAAAAGATAAAGAGGGAGGAAGAGGCAAAGCCATCTCCCACTTGCTTATAGAACACAAGAACTACAATAATACCTCTGGAGCTGCTTTCACCAAGCATTATTAAGAAAATGGCTGCTGAAATTATCTGATGTCACCCTAGCAGATTATGAAGTACACAAGGTCATGGGGACATAGTGGTTTAAAATGTACTAGCCATCTATTCTTCAAAGTCAATAGAATGAGGTAGGCAGAGAAATCCCTGTGTACACTTCTATTGAAAACTCCAAATTGACAGGTAAAAACAAATGAAATCCCCAAGACTTTACATTTGCAGAGAAAGTTAAAATAAAAGAAAGCAGAGGTCAAATCATTTCCCAATCTGTTCATCTCTGTCTCCTCTTTTCTTTCAAATGTACGTAATAACCCCCAAATATATATAAAGGTCACTTTTATTAAACGTGGCAATCTTGAAAGGAGATAAAGCCATGCACATTTTAGAAAGGTCTGACTTAATGCCTCCTATGCAGTATTAAAGGCTCCTAATGAAGAAAAAATGGAAAAGGGGTAGAGGCTGGGCACTGGAGAGAAGGTGAGGCCAAGAGTTTTTGGGTCATCAGAGACTGAGAAAAGTCCAAAGTATGACATTCTTGGCCATGAACCTTGACACCTGGTGAAATATGGAAACCTTGGCAGAAGGAGGAGCCTCTAAAAGCTTTATGATAATTAATTCCTAGTAATAGCTCTAGACAGGCATTGTCTTCTTGCCCTGGAGTGCCTCATCCAACAAGTCTACCCAAGGGAAGTTTCCAAAATACTCACCCCCACATTTTCCCATACTTATCATAACATTGGACATCATACTGCCAAAAACCCTGGGTGAAGAAACAAGAGAATTTATATTGTTATTTTGAAAATATTGTACCCTGCTTCCAATTCAGGAACCAATGATTCCAGTCCCTTGAAATCAGAATGGAATATTGTCCATCACTGGCAGTTAGAGGGAAGCTCTTATTCTTAGACATCCAAATGCACAGAAGAGAAAATAAATGGGATATTAGTGTTGACAGCCACAGTTTAGCGGAATGATGCCTCCATTTTGCTAGAGGGAATGGTTGAAAGGTGACCCTTCTCTGGGGTTAGGGAAGCTCCAGGATTAGGCGGATCCTGCTGGGATTAGGGCAGATCCTGTTGCCTCAGGCACTGTTTTTTTTGGAGTTCAGGCCTGTAGAGAAAGTGTGTTCCTGGGAAGTGTGTGTAGAGTGCCCCTGAGAGTTCACGAATAAAGAGTTGCTGTTTGAACCTACAAGGCTTTGTGGCGGCTTGGTTAATTTGTGCCCAACCAGACTGGAGCATAGTAGAAAAGGGAATTTAGAGTCCATCTTGAATTTTTTTTTTAAGTATTGTACATATTGACAAAATTATCTTTTTTTTTTCAGACAAGGTATTGCCATGTTTTCTATAATGACCTTGAATTTGTGATTCTCCTGCCTCAGCCTCCAGATTGGTTTGGACTACAGGTGTGTGCCACAGTTTTACTAGTTGTCCTTGAGTATGAATATGAAGCAAGTCTAGTTTTCTGTATCATTTTCTCATGTGCATGGACTGTTTTGAAATTCTGCCAACTTTGAATCATTCCCTCCACCTGGATATGAAAAAATCAAAGCTGAGAGAAAGTGAGTGAGTTTCCCAGGGACATTCTCAAGGCCACTTCACTCATTTTTTCCCAGATCTTTTTTTATTTCTCTCATGAATCTCCCTAGAATACTGGGGAAATGAGGAAGTTCAAGGCACCAGTCACCTCTAAGTTGACCATGTTAATGTGAGTAGTTTAGCTGGCTATTTCACTACTGTGATCCTAACAAGTACCATGTAGAAAACTAAGATTTACTGGGCTCACATTTTCAGATGTCTCAGTTCATACATCACTTCCTCTGTTTCTGTGGTCCGTGGTGAGGAAGAATAACATGGCAGAAGAGTGTGAACAAATAAAGCAGCTCAGGACTGAAAGGATAAAGTTTCTCAGCCGCAAAGCCTTAGTTAAAATGTAAAGGATCAGGCATTGTAAACCTGCTTCTAAACTGCAAAGCCTGGGTTAAATTCCTGAGGCAGTTAAGACAATGCCTTACTGTCCATTTGGTTGTTTAATAACTTAGGACTCTGAGTAGCCCGGCACGTAGTCATCCAGGCCCCAAAACCAATCAGTTTGAATGTGTACACCGCTTAGAAGTGACCAATCCCCCCTGCCCAGACTGTTACTGCCAATGAATGTACTAATCATGTCTAAGAGTTGTTGCTTGATTTTCCCGCGCCTCATGATGATTTGCCCTGATATATGCAAAGCTTCCGCCCACCCCAAAAATGTGTACTTAAGCATTGCTCAACCACTGCTCTAATCTCTGGACTGCTCTTCTTTCTTGAGTGGGCACGGAGCCCCAGCATGCTGGTTCAATAAATCCCTTTCTGCCAACTGCATGAGTGGTCTCTTGGTGGTCTCTTTCTCCGATGCTTCACCGGACCCTTACAAAGACGTGGCATTAGGAAGCAGACAGAAACTCCACTAACCAGGGACAAAATGTATGCCCTGAAGCTAGGCCCCCAGTGACCTACCTCTTCCACAAACACCCTACCTGCTTACAGTTGCCGCCAGTTAATCGTTTCTGAGGAAATAGTGTAGAGTAGATTAAGGATTTCACAATTCAATCACTTTATTTCTGAACTTTCTTACATTGCCTCACACATAAGCTTCTGAGGGATACTACGACTATAACAGTGATTCTCATGCATGTTGTGGAGTGAGAAAGCATAAGTAAGGATTGTCAAAATGAGTCACTTTCTGTTTTTCCAGCTCAACGTAGAAAAGATGGAGAGATGCCACTCCTACCCATGGGAGTCAACAAATTAAGTACTAGCTCTAAGTATTTTCTGCTAACATTTAAAAAGAAATCTTCCTATTGCTATGTTTCACGGATGATGTTTTCATGATGCACAGGGAGACCCCAATTATGTGGATCTTACAATCTGTCTAGTATACTGTTGATCTGTAAAGCGTGAATAGGAAATAATGCTTTTTCAGCAGGAATAGCCGAATGGAATTCTCAGGGGGTCAGGGGGTCTATAATTCTCAGGAGGGTCTACAATTCTGCTCAGAATTATAGAATTAGAGTATGATAAACAAGCCTCAGTGTTTGAAAGTGATAATCTGAGCAGAGTGTAGCCTTTTTTTCTGGCCTCTGGTTTTGAACTCATGAATTTCTGTCAATAGTCAGACCCCGAGTCAGATATCTAAATGGGTTAATGACAAAGGCTTGATAAAAATTCACATTTCTTGTGGAACATATTACTTTCCATTCAGTTTAAAAATTTAAATTTTTTTAAATCATGTGATTACTGCTAATTTCATATGTGATACTGCCTTTGTTAAAAAACAATACAATCTTGTGTTTAATTATGTGAAATCCATAGACAAGGGCTACCTTATCTAATTCATACTTATTCATTGCTAAGATTCACTGCTAGGGTGCTATCTTTGAATGATAAGAAGAAATGCAGAATGCTGTCAATTTATCTGTTAAAACCTCCAAATATGTCACAGGAAGTAGAACTTGGGTGAAGCCATGGAAATAACCACAGGGTATTTACACATTCAAAAATTAAGTATGTGCAAATTGTCAACTTATGAATGCTTGGAGTACTTCAGAAACTGTAGTTTCATTTTTTATTTACAAAGGGACTCATGAGACCTTGCAAAGAATAGGAATGTTTGAAGGTGTTTACCATGCCCTCTTTCACAGACTTTTTGCTCAAATACTAAACACAATATAATCATCATGGAAATGAGCACCCAGCAAGTTAAACATCTTTTTTATAATGAATTCAAAGTCTGAACAACATCATGAAGATCAAATGCAGATGTACAAGAGATCCAAGCTGTGCCACTGAGGCTCTTGAAGAGTTGACATCAGAGCTCCAGGGAAAACCTGGCCATGCTTCAGGAGGGGCCTGAACATAGTTTCTCAAACAATAAAAACTACTAAATTTCTCCTGAAGATGGACATTTTTACTGATGGCACTAAACTGGCATTTGTACTCAGGAGAAAAAATAGAGGGAGCTCAAGCAAACTCATTTTGCAGTAGTCCAGAAGAGTTCTAAATAAAGGCAGAGGTGTTGGCCCAGGTATTCCCAGCTTCTTAAATAGCCCATGAGAACAGGTTCCATATCTATAAAGTGAAATAGAAAGCCAGGTCACCCTTATTGTCATTCTATAGATAAGGGCCTGACCATTCTGTGACTCAGAAACTGGACCAGGCAGTGAGATAGGTAACATGTAGGTGATACATAAAAACAAAAACTCCAACTGGCACATCCTGTTTTCCAACACTGCTTAGAGATACCTTCCTGCCAAAAGAGGCACAATGATTAGGTAAAACAACTTGAGTCTTCATGGCCCCAATAATTGGGTTTGTTCTTAATAAACATTTCCAGCCTTGAATATATCTGAGAAGTTCAGGCTGGCATTCTGCAAGGGCATCACAGTTGCTATGTGTATTTGGTATGTTAACCTTTCCTTAACGTAGAGACTCCTAGTAAGAAAAGTCCAATGCTTTGACATGACTTTCAGTATGAGATTTTGGGTAACCAAATCCATTCAAGCACAGAGTGTCCACTGAGAACCATTGGTAACATTATTTCTTGCAATTTGGACATAAACCTTTCATACTTTTCCTTCTTTCTATGCCATGTCTCTGGTTCAGCATTCAGCCCTTCTTTAAATTTGACTTCACATGGATATTTGGAAGCAGTCATAGTATTCTTATTTCTGTTGAATGACAAATGTGACATTTAAGAAAACTGGGACTTCCATTGGCTTCATACCAATGTGAGCTAAATTGATTGTCACCCAAGTCCATTTTCAGAAAATCTAAGTGACTTGAGCAAGAAGGAAGGCTGAGTTCCCTCATTCTCTGAGTGCTATGGTGAGGAATAAATGACTGAGGAATCATTTCCAGGCCATTCCTTCTCTCATTGATTCTGATCTTCCAACTGGTGATTCTCAGATGGCAGCACAGAGTAAGGCATGCTCATGTTTACCAAGGCAGTCAATGACAAAATAGTTTTGTTTATTTCCTTTATGCATCAACTCTCCTTGTATGAAAACCCACGAAGGCTGGTGTTTCCTTGGGCTGGCCAACCTGCAACACAGATGTGTCATGTTCACAGCCCCATGCCTGAGGGTTCTGGATCCTAAAATCTTCACCCCTATCAGCATTGATAATAGATGAAAGACTAGGTAAAACAAAAATGGTGAACAAGAGATTCCTGGCAGCTACTTCAATAATGAAACAACCAGTTTTGCAAAGATTGCCCCATAGTAGCACAGAAAAGTCTGGCATGTTTAAATAGCTCAACATGTGCACCAATTTCATTTAACTACATAGAAGGTGACCTTTCAAATTTCAGTTACAATCCTGGAGACAGAGCAGACAATATGCAACATAAAATAAGAACTTATAATGTGTTCCAGACAGTTGAATAAGAACTTGCTGCTTCTTTGGAGGAGAATGTTTAAGGCAGTATAGTTTTTACATTCTCTGTACAAATGCTGTCATTACATACAGTAAAATTAAATTACATTGATTCAGTAAAAAAAGTTCTGCAGAGGCAGGATTATGTTGCCAGAACACCCTGAATTAGTACCTTTTCTTTCAGAGAATAAAAGCCAGATGTATATTTACATTTTTTATACTATTTTGATTCTTTATTTTTAAGAGTGAAATTGAGACAAATGTCAGATGTGACCTGTGTGGAATCTCTCCTACCCACAATCAAAATAATCTTTTTCCCTCTGCTTCATGATGTCAGGATCCCATTAGTAAAAGCAATTTCCTTACTAGATGATATTCATTCATGCGTTCATGTTGGAGTGTAGAGTGAAAAAAGTAAAGCCAAATTGGCTTTGTGATGTTGTTCAGGCTGCTAGAAGATTTCATATTGAGGGGAAATAAATCTCTTTATGAGGCTAATATCTCAGAGAGAACAAAAAAATACAAAAGGAAAGAATAAAACTTCTTAAAATTTCTGTCAGGTATTCTCTGCTCTAGACACTTATCATTTAGAAGGAAACAGTTCTGTGAATTTCAGGGTGAAATAATTGAGTTTTACAAGGGAGGGAAGTGCCAGGATAAAAAGAGGGAATTGTGCAGTCAACCTTCCATGGAGTCTGGGGGAAATTGGTGTGTTATATAGAGGGTGCTTGGGGCAAGAGGGGGCAGGAGTCACCACATGCACAGGGGATAGTCCTCTTGCATGTCTTCTGCAATAGGCAGAAATCTAAGAAGATAAAGAGACAAAATCCAAGTAAACTGGGTGTCCCCAGAATTCCCTAAGCTTCAGAGGGAGTGAGGTTCCCACTGCATGTGATAATAGTTATTAATTATCTGTATATGCTGAATTCTGGTTTATTCCTCTAGGTGCAAACACAGAGCCAATTAGATAACCCCCCAAAACAAATCTCAACACCAATTGCTCTATCCACAGGAACTCACCATTTTTCTTCAGCAGTTCTGTGTTCTGAATTTTCTTTCTACTATGTGGGCTTTTTTGCCAAAATGTGTCAAGTTGTAATTCAGTGAGGCCAATTTATGTGCTAGGAAAGGAGATGGGGCCAGGCATGCTCAATAGGAACTTTTTAAGTGTTTATAGAAATTTCAATTCCATCATCTCTTTTGATCTTTCAAATAGACAAAAGAAAGAGGAAGATGATTAGGTCCCCACCTCCAGGGTTACAGAGTAGAGGAGACTTGACAACTACTCACAGATATAGGAGCACAAGGAAGATAGCCAGGAAGACCCAAGTCTCTATGGAAGAATTAGGGATTATGTCCATCACCACTTTTCTTCAGCAGTTCTGTCTTCTGAATTTTTTTTCTGCTATGTGGGCTTTTTTGCCAAAATGTGTCAAGCTGTAATATAGTGAAGGCAATTTATGTGCTAGGAAAGGAGGTGGGGCCAGGCATGCAGCCAGTTGAAAGGCCACCTATGCATCTCCTGGAATTGGAAGGGTCAGGTGTCCTCTTTGCAGTTGGCAAAAAATCATGCACTCTCCTCCTTTGATCATTTAAGCCATTGACTTAAACAAACTTTCTTTGGTAATTTCATTAACTTTGAGGCCAGCAGCTGTCCAATGGGTAACTAAAAGAAGAATAAATCTTGGTATTCTGCCTTCATTAGGTATCATTTACTAACCTAATATTTGTCACTACACAGCTTTGCACATGACATGTTAATCATTTAAGGAGTGTTTATATAAAAACTAGCAAAATAAAAATGTTTAGTCCCAAATACACCTAATCTGATACCACCTTGGAGATTGAGGCAAGATTGAAGAGACATTTTATTGTCAGCTTTGGGGGTTTTGTTTTGTTTTGTTTTGTTTGTTTGGTGCTGAGGATGGAACCCAGGGCCTTGTGCATAGAAGACAAGCACTCTACCAACTGAGCTGTAGCCCCAACCCTGATCCTCAGTTTTTACAGTAGCTTTTCTTCAGAGCCCCAGAGTGGTGGCTAGAGTTTCTCATTCATTTTTCAATTTCTTCCAGGAATGGCAGAGCCTTGTAGACAGATCACTATGAGGAGAGTGTTCCCTCAACAAAATAAATCATATCATGACATCTACATTACCTTTCTAGTATCCAAGGTTTGGTAGATGAACATCCTGATAAGTAAGTAAAAATTTACCCCTTTCAAGATATTAGGACTTTTCAGGAGGTACCTCACAGTGCTAGAACTGAGATAGTGATCCATTAGACTATAGTTTGGGCAAGATTGCTTAACAATGCATACTTCTTTCTCACTGCTCTAATTTTTCTATCAAAGCATTCAGGTAAAGTCAATACCCTGAAGACATGCCTAAAAATATGTCTTCCTGGGGTGGCTACACAGATTAAAGTTCTTTACTTGCTTTTTACAATTACCCTTTGGGTTTGATTTTTGGGGTGAGTGGCCAGACCTAGATTTTGTATCTGGCCTGGAACTTCTGTAGTATGCTTAGTTCATATTTTGTGGAAAAATCAATATATCACGGTGTAATCGATAATATCAATGTTATTTCATATTTGATATTTGAACTCAAGCAAAGCCATTAGCATTCAATGTTCTTATGTGTTCATGGCACCATAGCTGCTGACATGAGAATACATGAGACCTTCATCAAATCAAGCTACATCCATAAATATTTGGCTATACAGGTTCCTGCACCTAGAATGTTTTTTTTTTGCCTCACAAAAGCCTTCAGCTTACCCTTCAAAACCCAGGTCCCACAGCACCTATTTTGGTATAGTCTTTCGTAATTTATATTAGCAGTAGGACAACTTATTCTTTGCTGTGATCTCCAAGACTCTGGAAGCTGAGAAATAAGGATTGCAAAACCAGTCTCAGAAATTCATTGAGGCCCTATCACACTTAGATAGACCCTCTCTCAAAATAAAATATTAAAGGGAAGGATAATAGAATGAATCAGACAGTATTACTTTATGTGCATATATGATTACACAATCCAGTGAATCTACATCATGTACAACCAAGAGATTCATTCTACTGTACTTCCTTGTCATTAACCCCCTTTTTTCCCTTCACATACTTCTACTTAATCTTGTCTGCACCCCCCTTTATTCTGAATTAGCATCAAGATATCATACAAAACATTTAACATTTGGTTTCGGGGATTGTCTTATTTTGCTTAACATAATATTCTCCAGATCCATCTATTTACCAGTAAATGCCATTTTATTCTTGTTTAAGACTGAGTCATATTTCATTGAGTGTGTATATATATATATATATATATATATATATATATATATATATATAAAATTACATTTTTTTATATATTCATCTGTTGAAGGACACCTACGTTTGTTCCATAGTTTAAGTATAAAGCTCTGCAAAAGTGCTTGGTTATATAGAGACTCAGTCCCAGATACCATGATGATTTCAGAGGGGCACACTTGAACAGGCAATTGTAGGATGCCAAATAAAGTAATCATAGAGGTATGAGAAAAATCATTCTTATCAATTTTAAAGGTGAAGCTTCTTTCTTGGCATGGAACTGTCCATTCTCTTGTGCATCATCAGCCCACATAATATCTCTTTTTAGAAGCCTGTTATTACTTCCACTGGCAAATAAATTATTCATGGTGTTGGCTTTTGTTTTACATTCAAAACTGACAGGTCATAATCTTAAGTATGCAAAAAGAAAAAAATGGAATGAAAGAAAAAAAATAAAGATGATTTTTTTAACTCAGCTCTCAAATGCTCTTTTTTTAAAATAAAGACTATTTTCATCTGGACAACTTTGGGAGGCAGACAGTATCTAAGCTTTGTGGTGGGGAGTGGGAATAGCCAAGTATTCTGAGCCTTGCGTTTGGAGTGATGTAAAGAATATCAGATCCAGGAACACATCCTCTTGGACTGAAGGAGGAATGTTCCTCACCCCATAGTCACTGCAGGTAGAATGAGATGTATGCCCACTGTGTTCAGAACCTGTGTCAAGCATTACACATGAACTATCCAGAAACTTAGCTTTCATGAATTTTATCCTTTGTTGGGGGAATGAAACATTAAACAGCAAGAAGAAAAAAACCCGACACATATATATTCTGAATTATAAATTTGAATGAGTTCTGTGAAGTGAAAGAATACTTTACTGAAACTTGTAGCAGGAATTGACTCACTCATTCTTTCCTTTCTTAAATTCACTCCTTTTTCAAAAAATAAAAATAAAAACACCAGAATCAACAGAACTGAAGAGAAGGGAAGAACACACGTTGGATGTGCCTAGACTTCTTTCCTCATGTAGGTGATGGATATTGCCTAGAATTGACTTAAGATGTCCATGGGTCTTGTTATCTGAATCACAGGTCTTGCTCAGGACTGCCTGCCTCTCTCAGGATTGATATGAAACACACCCCTTCCTCATTATCCTACTTATTTTTTATATTAAAGTCCACAAGTTTCTGCAGTCCAGTCAGGAACCAAGAGATCCTATGATCATGATGCACAAAGGTAGAATAGGCAGGATCTCAAAGAACACACACCTGCTATGGAAGCTATGAGCCCTAAAGTCTACAGAGGTTTCTCAACTGTGAGTGCAGAGAGAGAGGTACATCACACCTCCACACACCCCTTACCTCACGAAAAACTAGCTAGCGTTTATTTTTTTACTCTTTAAAGTTTTTTCGGGGATTTTTCGATATATATGACAGAAGAGTGTAATTTGACATTATACATACGTGGAGTATATTCTATTCAAATTAGGATACCATTTTTGGGGTTTACATGATGTGAAATTTTACTGGTCATGCATTCATATATGAACATAGGAAAGTGACGTCCAATTCCTTCTACTTTCTTTTCTAATATTTAGTTGTTGTTGTTGTTGTTTTTTTTTGTTGTTGTTGTTGTTGTAAGGACTTCTCCTTAATTAACTGGCACAACCCATGCAACAATTCTATGAGATATGCATGGCTATAATTATCATTTTATGACAGAGAAACTAAGCCTCAGAATTTTAACTCATCATATACAGTTACATAGCTAATTATTACCATCAAAAAGCAAGGCCCTGGAGCAAAATCTTGTGATTCCATTTTCCACTGAAACATCAAGAGACCTTCTAAAAAACCTGGTTGATGTTTCAACCTCACATGGGTTACATATTTCTTTCCACATCTCCCAGAACACTCTCAACACAGTTACAAAATGCTGCAGAACTGCTTGTAAACACAAATCCACAGACGACCTTTTGTTTATTTATTACTAAAGGTGAAGTCACTTAATTCTATGAGTCAGCAGACAGTCAGAGGTAAAAGAAGTTCAGCCATTTTGTAATCAGGATCATTCCAATAGTCAGGAAAACAAGAAGGAAAAGAGGTCAAAACCAATAAATCAAATAGAACTGAGAGAATTAATCAGTGAGGACAAAATGTGCATCATGGGGTTATGTAGAAAAAGCCTGAAAAGCCTGCACACTGCTCCTCTATGTGGGCCAGTGACTTTCTAACTTGCCTGGTGGGACTGCAGGCTGGCCTTATCCAGGGAATGACCTGCTCACCACAATGCAGATCACTGTAAAATGGATCTTTTAACATTTCTTACTGATTTTGTTACCCAGTCCTTTTAATTTTTGATTTTAAAAGAGAGTCTTGCTAATTGCTTAGGACCTCAGATTAAAACTGATTATTCACTGGCTTATGTAAGCTCTTCTTTTCAACAATTTCACCAAGAGTTTTGGATTGACCATAAAACAGTTATTCCTTATAACCCTCAAGGTCAAGCCATTGTAAAATGAGCTCATTTATATATTAAGCTACAATTACAAAACCTAAAAGGGGGATATAGACTATTACTCCCCAACATAACCTCAATAATTCTATATTTGTTTTAAATTTTCTAAATTATGACTCAGAAGGTCACACTGCACTGAGTGACACATTTCTTCCACAGGAACAGGCCCTTTAAGACTTACAAACTGATCGAGGGAAAGAACAAGACCCAGTGATTATGTGGGGCAGAGGTCATGCTTGTATTTTTCAAGAAGGTGATTTTTTGTTCTATTTGGGTACCTAAACACACCATCAGGCATGGAGGAGTTTGAACCTAGATTCAAATGACTGAAGATCGACCCAGAGAAGCCTTCACTCAAAAGTTCAAAAACACAATATTGTGTCCATCTATAACTAAAAACAAATGAAAAAAATCGAAAGAAGTGAAGAAGAGGGACCCTGAGAAACCAAACAAGGAAGCTAATCTCATTGAAGGACTTGAATAAATAGACACTATGGGCTACAATAATGATTTAACAGCAAGGGAAAGCTAAAACTGCAATGATGAGGCTTGCTGCAGTAACAGCTCTATTGAGCTTTTGGGTAAAATGGAGTCAGAGAGAAACTTATTGTACATATTTTCCAAACCCACCTCTAGTACACGCAGCTGGGTGGACTAGATAATTCATCTCAGTATTTACTAATGACTCACATATGATGGGAGGACTTACAGACACTCATATTACTCTCAATGATGTGACAGGATTTAATTATTCTGGCTATGTTATGTTGGTTTCATGATAAACGTGCAGGCTGTCTAAAAGTGTTATTTGAGGGAAAGACAGCAATTAGAAGAATTAGACCAACTAATTGTACTGTTAATGGAGACTTAAAATCTTATATTAGATGAGTCATTAAAATGGGACTTTCCCATAACAAACCAGTCATCTCAGCAGAACATCCATGAATAATACCTCATTTTCCTAACCTTTCTGCAATTGAAATTGGCACTCTTCCTAAGTGGATAGAATGTATAAATACTTTTCCACTACAACATAAAGTGTCTAAAAATAGTGGGTATATATTGTAGTGGTCTCCTAAAATTGACAAAAGGCAGTTATACAAGAGTACTGCCAACTCCTGGAGGATTTGTTAGCAACATCTTGACTTTCAGGGAAGGTGTCCTTCAGAAAGATGTGTGGTACTTAATTGCTGCCTCAGAATTTTTACATTTTACTTGCAAGCCTTTACCAGACTTTGTAAGCAAGAACTGTAAGGAAGGTTCTTGCTATGGCTTATGAGCCTGTGTTCAATCTCCTTATGTCTTAATTACTGGAATGTAAAAATTAAATGCAAAGATTATAGATATCTTGTAACATGTAGTAAATGTAATTTAACTGTATCACCAGATATAATAGAGGAAAACGAATGCTGATACTCCATCAGCGCACTTTGGTCTTATTACCAGCTAATATTTCAGAGCCATGGTACACTAAAGCTTGTTTTCAATTCTTACAACAAATACATGCCCAGCTAGTGAGATCTAAATGTGCTTATAATAGTGGGAGTAGTTGCCTTGGTTTCTTTTATTGCTTCAATAGTCACAGCTTCAGTGGCCATATCTCAAAATATTCAACATGCAAATTGTCTTAATAATTTGGCTAAGAATACTTCCAAGGCTCTTCATAATCAAATAAATATTGATGAAAGAATTGAGACTAAGCTAAATGCTTTAGAGGGTACTGTCATAAATATGAATGAATTTAATGAATAATAGCAACAGCTTGGATCTTTTGGAGCTCCATCATTATATTGAAGATGTAAAAAAAAAGTAAAGTTGATTTTTCAGATCCTACTTTTTAGCTGATCAAATAACCCTGGAATCATTCTTAAACATTCTGTATGTTATATTTTTGTATTGTTCTCTTTGCTAGTATTTCTCTCTACTAATTCTCTGTTGTAATAGTAGGATGGTGATCCTTCAAAATAAAGATTCAGGGATTCAAAAAAGTGACCCATCACCTGCTTTTTCAAAAAAAAGTAGGAATATGAGGTGGACTGTTGGGCTTAATGACTGGTATTCTCCTTCTTGTGATTGGAAGAGTTTCTGTCGGTTAATTTTGTAACGATCTAGATATTGCCTGAATCTTTGAAGTAGCCAAATGTGTCTTCATGCATAGGTGTTCCTTCCCACAGCCTCAAGAGTTGAATTTCTCACCTGTATCCCTGCCCCTCTTGACCTTTATTTTATGAAACTTTTTAAAGAATTAGGGTCCTCAACCTAATAAAAACTCACTTCTGAATATGATAACTCTCTCTCTCTTGCCAGTCTCTGGTGACTTTCCTCACTCTCCCATTTGGAAAGCTTGAGGCCGAGAGAAGAGGAGACATCCTGAAGCTTGATTCAAAGGTACAGTGTGAGTCTGTGTTTTATTTGGTATCCCAGGAAATACCCATGAGTAACCTTAAGTTTAGCTGCCCACACTGGTTGTGGGCGACATATGTGACCAACATTCTGTAACATAATCCAGAATGCATGCGTGCACACACACACACACACAGACACACACACACACACACACACACACACACACACATTAGATGCTAAGCTCCTGTTCTTAAACTCTGACTCATAAAATGAGCAACAAACCCAAGCAAACCATAAAAAGCACACACATGCTCACACACATAACAACCCCATATATACAGACTCACACACACACACACACACACACACACATAATATACACACTTATACATACACATACATACACATTTTTTTTACTGAGGGGAGACATAAATTTTGGTCCTTAATAAAGTCTAGAAATTTTGGAATTTCAGAGTGATCATGATCATGAAGGCAGATTTTAGATTTCTTTTGTTTTGAAAAAAAGTGTATTTCGATAATTTTAGCTGCGATATCATTAGAGACAGAAAAAATGTTTTTTCTACAATTTGTTTTCTTGGATCAAAAGTTTCTTATCACTATGAACACATTATCCCCTATTTCTGGCATCAAATTTGGTCTCCACTCCTTATTTCCCCAGGGACTCAGGATAAATAAGATATCATTCTGTTTTCTACATCCTATGGCTTCATCCTGCACAGTGTAAGAGAAATTCCTTTGCTACTTGCAGCTCCCACCTCACTGTGGCCTCTCTCTTGTTTGGTGCCTGCATCTTCTCATACGTGAAGTCCAGGTCCCAGTGCACGCCACTGGAAGACAAAGTTGGTTTATTACTCCCACTCTGAATCGTCTGTTTTATATATTTTCATTTTAACTTGTTATATATGACAGAAGAATGAGTTGCAATTGAAGTAATTATACTCTTTTATCTTTGAGATAAGATTTTGCTATGTTCTCTATGTTGGGTATAGACTGAGGAGTGGGATATCTGAGACAAATGGTAGATATATCTTATTAAAGGTCCTCAGAATGACTCCTGGATTTGCAATTCTCCTGCCTCAGCCTCCAGAGTGGTTGGGACTACAGTTGTGTGCCACAGTTTCACTAGCTGTCCTTGAGTATGAATATGAAGCAAGTCTAGTTTTCTGTATAATTTTCTAATGTGCATGGACTATTTCTGAAATCCTGCCAACTTTGAATCATTCCCTCCACCTGGATGAAAAAAAATCAAACCTGAGAGAAAGTGAGTGAGTTTCCAAGGGACATTCAAATTGACACTTCACTCATTTTTCCCCAGATCTTTTTCATTTCGTTCATGAATCCTTCTAGAATAATGGGGAAATTAGGAAGTTAAAGGCACAAATCACTTCTTTAGTTAACCATTTTGATGTTATCAGTTTAGTTGGCTTTTCACTACTGTGACCCTGACAAGAACCACTGGACTCACAGTTTCAGAGGTCTCACTTCATACATGGCTTACTCTGATGCTGTGGTCTGCAGTGAGGCAGAATAACATGGCAGAAGAGTGTAAAGTAATAAAGAAGTTTAGGACATGGCACTAGGAAGCAGACAGAAACTCCACTAACCAGGGACAAAATGTATGCCCTGAAGCCAGGCACTCAGACAACCACATCTTCCACCAATATCCTACCTGCCTTCAGTTGCATCCAGTTAATCCTTACTGAGGAAACAGTGTACTGAGTAGATTAATACTTTCACAATTCAATCACTTTATTTCTGAACTTTCTTGCATTGCCTCACACATGAGCTTCTGAGGGACACCAACACCATAACAGTGATTCTCATGCATGTTGTGGAGTGAGAAAGAATGAGTAAAAATTGACAAAATGGGGTCACTTTCCAGTTTTCCAGCTCAATGTGAAAAAGATGGAGAGATGCCACTCCTACCCATGGGAGTCAGCAAATTAAGTACTTGCTCTAAATTTTTGCTTCTAACACTTAAAAATAAATCTTCCTGTTGCTATGTTACAGGGATGATGTTTTCATGATGCAATGGGAGACCTCAATTATGTGGATCTTACAGCCTGTCTAGTATACTGTTGAATTAAAAATCATAAATAGGAAATAATGCCTTTTCAGCAGGAAAAGCAGTATAGAATTCTCAGATGGTCATTAGATCTCAGAATTTTAGAATTAGAATATGATAAACAAGCCTCAGTGTTTGGGAGAGATAATCTGAGCAGAGTGTAGCCTTTTTTTCTGGCCTCTGGTTTTGAGCTCATGAATATCTGTCTAGTAGTCAGGACCTGAGTCAAATACTTAACCAGGTTACTCTCAAATGCAAGCCACAAATTCACATTTTTCTGGAACATTTTATTGAGTTGACTTAAATTTTAATAATTTATAAATCACCCAATTTTTGCTCATTTGACATCACTAAATGTGCCTTTGTTGAAAAAAATACTCATCTTGTGTTTAATTATGTGAAGGCAATAGATAAGAACTGTCTTATCTCATTCATAATTTTTTTCTCTTAGATTTACAGGCAGGGTATTATCTTTGGAGGATAATAAAAATATGCAGAATGCTTTTGTTTCATCTCTCAAGTCCTCTAAATGTACCTTCAGTAGTAAAACTTGAGTAGTTCCATGGAAATAAATAGAAATTTAGACATTAAGAAATTATGTATGTGAAAATTATCAAACTATGAATACTTGCATGGCTCAAGAAATTTTAGTTTCAAATCTATCCATGAACATTTTTTAAATGTTAGCTACTCATGAGATCTAGTTATGAATAGGAGTGTTTGAATGTGCTTGATGTCTTCTCTTTCACAGATTTTTGATCAAATATTAAATACAATATAACTTTCCTGGAAATATGCAAAGGCAAAAATTAAACATCCTCTTTATGATATGTGCAAGCCTAAACAACATCATGATTATCCAATGCAGATGATCTAGAGATCTAAGCTCTTCCACTGAGGCTCTTGAAAAGTTTACAGGAGATCCCCAGGCAAAACCTGGCCATGTTCAGGTTGAGCTTGCACACTGTTTCAAAAAGGATAAGAGCTGAGAACTTCCTCCAAATGAAGTGCAGTTTTACCAATAACCTTGAACTGGTATTTTTTTTGCCAAAGAAAAAATAAGGAACTCAACCATACTCACTTTGCAGTAGTGCAGAAACATTTCAAGGAAAGGCAAAGGGGCTAGCTCAGAAATTCCCAGCTTCGCAAAAAGCACATGTGAATAGGTTCACCATCTATAAAGTAATAGACAAAGCCAGGTCACCATAACCGGCATTCTATAGATAAGAACCTGACCAGTCTCTGACTCAGAAACTGGACCAGACAATGAGGGAGGTAACATGTAGGTGATATAACAACAACTCCAACTCACAGTGAGAGAAAGTGAGAACATTTGCTCCTTCCTAACTCCATTTAGAGAGCCCCATTACTCAAAGTCATAATAATGAGCTAAGAGATATTGAGACTTCATGCCCGAATTCTTAGATTTATACTCCATACACATTCCCAGACTTGAGTGCTCCTGCAAAATGCAACCTGGCATTCTGCCAGGGCATTTCATTTGCATGTCTCTTTGGTATGTTGTCCCTTCCTTAATGTAGTATTTCCCAGTCTAAAAAGGAGTAATATTTTCAAGTTACTTTGATGAAGAGATTTTGCTTAACGCAGTCTATTCAATCACAGAGGGCCCACTGAGAGCCTCTGTGGACATTTTTTCTTACAACTTGGTAATAAAACTTTTGAACTTTCCCTTTCATCTACATGGAGGGGGACCCTCCAAAGTTCAGAAACTATCCTGTTGACTGAGAAGAAAATATGCAATATAAAATAAGAACCCATAATGTGTTTCAGACAGTTGCAATAAGAACTTGCTGCTGCTTTTTAGAGGAGAATGTTTAAGGCAGTGTAGGTTTCAGATATTCTGTACAAATCCTGCCATTAAATACTGTGATAGTAAAAGCAAATGTGACTCCATTTTGTTTTGTGTCTTTATTTTATAAAACGACCCTGCCAAGTAGAAGGGTCATGACTGGGTCAAGATGTTCTTTTCCTTTTGCTATCAAAACCTTTAAAGACATGGAATTACCTAATGGGGCATTGTTTTTATAACTAGGGTAACGGGGCTCTGTTTCTGTAACTGGGGTGACTGAGCCAACTGTGATTGGTTAGGCTTCCTGCAGCTTGACTGCACTCTTCTTCTTCTTTAACCTGGCTTACTTGCATTGGCTGGACCCTTAAACATCCCTTGTGTGGTTTTCAGGCTTATAAGAAGCACCCTTGCAATTGTTCAGGGCTGATCAGGGGAACAGCTTTATATTCTGTTCAGTGGCCACTAGTGTGCTTTAATAAACGCTTGATTCGATTATACAAGAGTGGTCTGCAAGTCAGTTTATGAAACCCCAGTATGAAGCGTTAACTATACCATCTGGGGGCTATAGCATCCTAGGATGCTCCTCGTGCTGGCCTGTCAGATATGGTGACTGGACTCCTCTGGGGAAAAGGCCAGATTGGATGCAGTTGCTTACATCTTTCCCGGGACAGGATGAGATGTTGTCACTGTCTCCCTGAAGGCCTCCCAGTGGGCTCTTACCTGTGCCTTGGGGCAGGATGTGTAATTTCTCTGCCCCAGTGAAGGACTCCCGGTGTGACCTCATCTGTCTGTATCTGGGAGCATGAAGAGACATTGTCTCTGTCCTACTGGAGGCCTCCCTGTGGGGCCTCATCTGTTCCTGAGGGCAGAATGAGATGTGGTCTCTGCCCCATTAGAGGTCTCGCTGTGTTACTTACTGATTGTTGCTTGTCCTGCATCTGTTCTGCTGTTTTTCATTGCTATCGCTTCTGCCTTTCTGTTTGTCATTTGTCCAGTGCCTTTTGCCAGCCATGTGTCTTGTGCTTATCTGTTCCTGTGTTGTACATGGGCCCTTTTTTTTGATCTCACAACTGCTCTTCTCCCATCAGGACTCTTTCCCTTCACCATCATAATGGGACAAGGAAGCTCTATAGAGATCTCTGCTTGTACCCCTTTGACTTATTTTCTTAACAATTTTCAGAAATTTTGTTTGTTGGTTAGTTTTGGTTTGTTCCCTTTGTGTTCTATGTTAATTTCTACCTAAATTTGTTTCTAATGAGGAAAAAAATGGTTAAAATGGTTTTAACGTTGCTCACTACAGTTTTTATTAAAATGTAATGTGCTGCCAACAGGACTAAAAAAATTGTCAAAAGTAAAACCTAAAAGTAAAAAAAAAGCATTCTGAAGACTGCATTCACTTACAAACTAGGTCAAGTGGCCAACTAGGTAAATCATGTCAGTTCTTACAGAGGACAGATTAAAACTAAAGTGTTGTATAAAATTATTATTCATAAGTTGTATAATAAAAAGCAAAATTTGGTCTAGGAAATTTGGATTTTGTCTCTCAGTATTTGCAAGCATGAATAACTCCCAACTATTAAAAAAAGTGGTCCAAAGATTTTTCAATATCAGGCTAAAATTTGGTGGCCACAATCCAAGAAACCAGAAAAACAAGTTTAGAATGGAACCCCAACCTGGGGGACTCTTCCAAAGAGACAAATGAAGCTGCATCTTCGGGAAGTTCCTTCAGGAAAAAAATAAGACCCTTTCATTTGTCTATATTACCTTAACTTTTTTAGCTTTGATGAACAGGACCTCCTCAAAAAAAAAGGTCAGAAAACTTTTAAAATTCTATATTTGTTAAATTGATCATTTTGATCCAATATGCCTTGATTAATATGTTTTTCTGATTACACTCTACTTATTCTAAGGCCAATTTACAAGGGTTAACTCTCAATTTAATAGGTTTTTAAAAATAAGCTACAAGGCTTTTGTTTATTTGCTTTGTGTGGGTTCACCAGTATACTGTCCATCTACATGTATTGCCATGTCTACATATATTTGATACCAAGAAAAATTGACATCTGAGGTCATAAATTAAAATTTAACTATAGATTCAAATACCTTTGGTTAATATGATTTAAAAGGTTCAATTTAAATTGGAAAAATAAATAAAAGTACAAATGGCTTTAACGTTACTAATGCACAGTTTTTTTTCTAGATGGTTAAACAGCAGTTAAAACGTTAATATTTATAAAGTGTCTGATATCCATTGTCTCTATGATTTTTTTAAGAGAGAGTGAGATAGGAGAGAGAGAAAGAGAGAGAATTTCTAATATTTATTTTTTAGTTCTCCGTGGACACAACATCTTTGTTGGTATGTGGTGCTGAGGATCGAACCAGGGCCTCACGCATGCCAGACGAGCGCGCTACCGCCTGAGCCACATTCCCAGCCCATAGGATTTTTCTTCAACAGGAAAAAATGATTACTAAAACTATTTAATGCACTTGTCTGATACCTTGTTTTCTTAAAAAAACCATAAATTATACCTAAACATATATAAAAGTAATCATGGATGTGTTTGTTATAAATATTTAATTGTTTTACAAACTTAAAATGCTAACTGTTAAATATAATATCAAGTACTCTTAACTTTTTAAATTCCATAAGGCAAAATAGCTAAACAATGTTGGTGTTTTCATAAGGTGGTAAATTTAATTTTTTTAAAAAAAATATTTGTGTTGGACAGGGGATATGGCTCAAGTAGTAATGTGCCTGGAATACTGGGGCACTGGGTTAGATCCTCAGCCCCACATAAAAATAAAATAATGATGTTGTCTCCACCAAAATCCTCAAAATAAATATTTAAAAATTTGCGCTCGCTCTCTCTCTCTCTCTCTCTCTCTCTCTCTCTCTCTCTCTCTCTCTCTTTCTCTCTCTCACTCTCCCTCTCTTAAAAAAAGATTTTGTGTTATCATAAGATCAAGGTTACAATAAATTAAAAGTCCCAATAGGTATAATTCTACATACAAGGAGTCAAGAGCTTTCAACTACATTTCAATTAAAGTACCATAAATAACAAATATTTCATCTTATTAAAATAGATTAATTTTTCTTCATTCAGGAATGTATAAGGATTATTTCAAGGTATAAATAGAAACAAGGATCAATGGATTAAATTTATTAAAAGGTTCTATATAAAAATATATTTAGTAAAAATCTAATAGGTTTTAAAAAATAAGCTAATGTTTCAGAGATATGTCATATTGTACTAGCTAACATTCATACAGAGTCAGAAAACAATATATGTAAACTTTATAAAATAATATCTTAAAAGAGAGAAAAAAGTCAGGTTTAGAAATATTTTAAAAATAGTTCTAGGTAAAAAGTCTTTATGTGGTAAAGTATAATTTTAATACATCTAAGTTAACAACAAAAGGGTCTAATTAAGTAATATAAAGGTCTAAAAATAAAAATAAATATTAAAAGGTTTATATGTAAATAAGTTGGTTATATATGTAACACAAATATTTAAGACTATTCAAGATCATTCCCTACAGACAAATATTAATGTACTGATATATTTATATGCTAAAATGACAAAACCTTCTAAAAATATTAATTACATGGTCTCTGTGAATTTTATCCCCTACAACAAATAACCTTGGTTAAACAGCAATGTTTATTTTAAAGTATTGTTCTACATTCCACTGTCAAGATTTTTCTTTAAAAGCTAACCTTGGTTAATATAAAACATTGAAAAAGTGTGGTACATTACTCTTCTTTACAGATTTAATGGGTTCATATCTTTCGGTATGCAAGTCTGTCAGGTAAAAGGTTTAAAGGAACATTTTATCAAGTTGGTATTCTTCAAACTAAAATTTACTATAATGGTAATTTAAAGTTATAAGGATAATAGATTTTACTGGGGATTTATTTATATTATTTGATGTTTTGTAACCAAACCTTATGTTACCTTTTACACTGGGATATAAAAATTTAAAGGTATTTGCCAAGGCCAATGTCTCGGCTTGGCACCAGAATCACGAGGCACTCACAGCTTTGTAGGTTCAAACAGCAATTCTTTATTCCAGCTCTCACACCGCCTCCACACAGGTAAAGGGGCAAACGTGTTCTGCAGTCTCCCGCACCATTCACCTACTGCACAAGGCTATCTCCCAATCCCATTTTAATCTCACGAGAACTCAACGGGAACAAGCAGCAGGAACACCCTAATCCCAGCAATAATCTTCAACTTCCAACTTCCCTAAAACCCATTATCTTAAACTGGCAATGCCTTAAACTCAAGGAGCCGGTTACTTCCTCAAACCTGATCAGCTCTAAACCCGGATCTGCCTTGGTCCTTGAGCAAGGTCACCTTATTAATGCATGCATGCAATGTCCCATCGAATGTCCTCTAAGCAGCATGGGGTATGCTTGGCAAGGAAATTTCGATGCGTCATTCCTACTTGGTAATGGCCCTCAGCAGGTATTATAAAAGATAATGAGAGCCTGATAGTTGAAAAGTTAATATTATAAAAGATTTTTTCCACAATTCCACATTAAAGAAGAGCGCTCAGCCTTTTCTGAATTAATGTTTCAGATGTATGTCATATTGTGCTAGCTAACATTCATACAGAGTCAGAAAACAATATATGTAAACTTTATAAAATAATATCTAAAAAGAGAGACAAAGATCAGCTTTAGAACTAAAACACTTCACCTAAGATTTGTGAAGAGCCCTGCCTTACTTGAAATAAGGCTCTGCCTTCCACCTTACAGCATGTCAAAGTAACTTCAAATTAGGCCAGATTTCAGTTAATTTAGAGTTATATTCAAAGATTGATTTTATTTAAAAGATTACTATGATTTCAAATAAAAATATAATATATAATTCAGCCAAGGTTCAAAATTATATACAAGCAAGGTATGTTTTTAATATTGTTAATTTCACTTTGTATTTTCATTATAAGTAAAAAAAAAATTGACCATGACACTCAGAACAGCCAAGACACCTTTATTGTAGAAGTGTCTGATTAATAGGGAGAAAAAAAGAGACAGTAAGAAAAGTGCTAGAGAGAAATAGAGAGAGAGAGAGAGAAAGAGAGAGAGAGAGAGAGAGAGAGAGAGAGAGAGAGAGAGAGAGAGAGAGAGAGAAGGGGAAAACAAAGGCTATGAGAGAGGGAAAGAAAAAGAAAGAGAATGAGAGGGAGAATGAGAGAGAACAAAAGTGAGATAAGAAATAGAGAACAAGAGAGGGGGACCTAGAAAGAGAGAGATTTTATAACCAAAATCTAATGGGCCCTCTGGGTCTACAAGCTGCCTTGTAGGCATACAGTGATTGTATCACTGTAGTTGCTAGGGGTGTCATCTTGTGCCTTCAGGCAGAATAGACAGGGCTCAGATGTGGGTTTTCATTATACCAGATGGGTGAAAGTCTAGTATTCAACCTTGAGTAGGGTTAAGTTTTCAGACTTGAGGCAAACAAGCCAAGCTAACATTTGTTCAGCCTTCTCTGCAACTAACAATAACAGATGCCTGTTAATATTCTATAGAAGTAAAACTTCATGAACACACAACCTAAGTTAGTTTGAGATATTAAGCCATCATCTGTAGACAGATAATAATTAAAAGAGATAAAACTAACTGTAAAGGAGCTAAAGTTATGGCTCAGCAGTAGAGTGTTTGCCTTGCATGAGTGAGTCACTGGGTTCAATCCTCATCATTCAATAAGTTAATGAATAAAATTAAGATATTGTGTTATGTGAAAAAACTCTAAAGTTATAAACATTAAAGTTAAAACAGAATATTCTCAGTTTAAGACTGATAAAACTGACTTCCTAGATGTTAAAGTTCAAACTTAAAAATTAATGTTAAAATAAAGGGGCCAAGAAAACCAATATTTGGCTCTTGCACTCTGAGTAACCCTCAACCCAGGACAGGGGAAAGAGCTTTGCGACTCTGGGCCACATCACCTCCTGCTAAGGAAGATTAATGAGACAACTGAAGAATAGAAAGTCAATGAGTGTACATGCTGCAAAAGAGGAGGATCATTAATAAGGGGAGACACGCCTGATGTTTCCAAGGGAAGCCACATGGTCAGCAAGACCTTGACCCATCCTAATGCAGATGGCACTAGCAGAGCTGAAATGCTGCTCACAAGTTCCTCAAGAGTGTCCTCCTAGGAAACTCAGCTGACTCTTACCAATAGATAGGAAAAAGGTCAGTTTGACCAGCTTGGTCTTAAACACAGAACAAAAACAGTTGAAAACCAAAGCACAGCCATTCCTGGGCTTTTAAAATAAACTACAGTTATTTTAATGTAACATAAAATGTACGCTTGTGTTAAAACCCCCCAAAATAAGTAAGACTGGAGGCAACAAAAGTAAAATTCTTAGGCAAGAATGCCTGATGATAAAAATTGCCAGTCAGCAGTTTTTAGTCAGTTTAAGGCCTACATATTTTCCTAACCTCATACACAAATAGATTTAATCAATGTTTGCTAGTATAATTATCAAGCCCTAAGTAACAAATAAATCTCAAATGTAGAGGTCATGCCAATAAAGATATTTTACAAAAATTAAGATGACATTAACTAACTTAACAAAATGTTGTGTCTACATTCCTGATAATTCTGACAATGTTAAAGATTTATGTCCCTAAAAAAGGGCCTTATTAGGCTTTGTTAGGCCTTGTTATGGGAACAATTTCTCAGGTCTTCTGCCTCCTGGTAAACAATTATTAATTTCTATTATTTTCATAGTATTCATGAAAAGATTTCAGATGCTACAACTGCTATTTTGCATTAATCTTATTTCAGTACTCATGTCTTTTTGTTTCTCTCATAGAAGTGCTTACCCCCAGGTAAATTTACAATCTGTTCTTCCTGAACCAGATTTTTACCATGGACTACTTGACCCTCTCAGTTTCTACAAAGGGACTCCAAACTGCTTGCCCACTGCACATTGCTCCCTCTCAGCTTGAAGCGGTTAGAACAGTCATCGCCCTTTTCCCATACAGCAGTAAAAGGTGCCTAATATTAGAGAAAAAATCATGGTCACTATAAATGTTTGCCAGTATGTCTAGCTCAGGAAGTTGTACCTGGGGAACTACACCCAAGATCACCCTGGGTGATCTCCCAGAAAGAGACACTTGCTTCCACAACCCAAATTATAAGTGCTACAACTCCCTGTTCGCCTAAAATTGTGCTTCCTGAGTCCCACTTCAAACTTCTTGCCTAAATCTCAAAACTGTCAATAATTCTGAACTATGTAACCTACTATTTTGATGGAGAAAAAGGAAAATAATCTGTGCTTATTAAAAGGCCAGGGCCCACTGATTTATCAACATAGAAGGCTGCCCCCATTTTAGTTCCCCTCCTGGCTGGTATTTGAATAGCTGGATCAGTATACTGCTTTGGGAACTGCAGCTCTTATCAGAGACTCTAAATATTTTAAGTCCCTCAGTCATCAAAAAGATATGGATTTAAGAGAACTAAAAATGTCAGTCTCAAAACTAGAATTTTCACTCGATTCTCTGACAGAAATAGTATTACAAACAGATGTGGTCTAGATCATCTCTTTCTAAAACAAAGAGGACTTTGTGTGGCCCTAGGAAAAATGTGTTGTTTTTATGCAAACCATTCTGGGAAAATAAAAAACAGTTTGGTGCTAGTGAGAAAGAAACACAAAACATATGAAACTTAAGGTAATTAGTTCCAAAACTATTTCTCATTGTCTCCTTGGCTGACTACCATCATCTCAGCCATAGTTGAGCCCCTAGTCCTTCTCCTGATTGGGACTACTGCCGAAGTCTGGCTTGGCACAAATCAGGAGCCACTTGTCAAAAAGAAACTAACTTTATTTTTAGAACTACAAACGCCAAACATAACAGCTCCAGGGAAAAACCCTCAGAGCCCAACTGCCACCACCGGCTTCCACAAGCCTCTCCCCCCCACACCAGCCTCTCCACCTCCCACAATCCTCCTGCTCTTGAGGCCGATTGGCTGGGTTGCGTGGGCAGAGCCAAAGAAGTCACCCAATGAGCAGCTCCGTGGAGGAGCCAATCAGCTAGATGTTGCTGGGGCCGCTGTGAGCCAATCATCAGCTGGCAGTCTGAAGGGCAGGGAAACAGCCCAATGAACATCACCGCAGAGGAGCCAATCAGCTAGATGTTGCTGGGGCCACTGTGAGCCAATCATCAGCCGGCAACTGGAAGTTTGCTGGCAGCTGGATCATCAGCCGGCAGCTGGAAGTTTGCTGGGGCCCCTTTGGCTGTGGCTCTCAACATCTCCCCTTCTCTGTTTAAACAACAAGCATGTGACTTATGGACCGTGCCTGCCTTAGGTTGTCCAATACTACATATGGTCCTTACCCGTCTTCGGATGAGCTGACCTCAGGGCGTCAGCCTCCTGTCTTAGGTTGGTACCATTGTAATTGGATCTTACCCGTCATTGACTACCGGTCCAGTATACAGCCACACCTGTGGAGAGGTCTCAGCGGGGGGGGGGGTGAGGTTCTTTGCCTCACCTCTGTTGACCCCCAAATTTTAGCTGAATGATCATGACAAGCAGAAGGGAGGAAGATATACCAAGTCAATTGACGGCTCCTTTTGGGAAAATTGTACCACCGATGATATCATCAGCAAAAATACCCCAACACTACCACAAGTCGCTGCACCAACAGATAGTTCACAATGCATACAAGTGACACATAGTTCTGTAAGCAGTTCAGTGCAAGTTCTGTAATCAGTTCAGTGATGGCTATTGCAGAAACTGTAGATTAGTTTTATCTTTGTCTTCACCGGCACAGGGATGAAGATAGGAATTCTGGCAATAATGACTAAAAAAAAAATTAGGTAACATTCCAGAAGACACTAAAAGAAAACAATTTTCTTAACAATTTATATTATCTTTATCGGCACTGGGATGAAGATAGAAATTCTGGCAATAATAGCTAAAGAAAAAATTGTGTAACATTCCAGAAGGCACTAAAAGAAAACAATTTTCTTAACAATTTACATTATAGTGAAGAGAATTATTAAATATAATGAAAACGAAAGGTGAGAGTAAACAAACAGATCTGTTAACCTCCTTTTTTGTTTACATATTAAAACAATTCTTAACAGTTATTTACCCAATTTAAATTAAACCATTTAAATCACGTGAATAAAAAAAAAATATTTGGATCCATCTTTTCATGAGCACTCATCATATATGATATGACATACGTACATTCAAACATATAACACAAAACACAAGTGTGCACACATAATATAATACATACAACACATAACATAATAGTAAAGGCCTTATAACTTTTTACAGGTAAAATCTCTATTGCAATGTTTAAAAACTCTATAGTCAAAAAAAATAGAACTTATCAGCAAAACATTAACCTAGGTCTGTATGAGCTCATAAAATAAAAATAGAACTTCATGATATGGGAAAGGGCAATAATAAAATAGATATTGAAAAAAGCATCCTGGTTCTGTCGCAGATGTAAGGATAGCCAAATTGGAGTTTTGGAAATCAGCTATTATGGATTTGAGCTAAATCATCTTCTTTTTGGTCTGTAGAAATCGCTTTAGTTAATCTCTCTGGAATCCAAATCGGCTGCTGTTCTCCCTGTGGAAACACAAAAACAGACCCCCGACTCCAGACAATCACTGGGTCAGGATTTTAGTTAATCTCTCCGGAATCCAAATCAGCTGCTGTTCTCCCTGTGGAAACACACAAACAGGCCCCCGACTCCAGACAATCACTGGGTCAGAACCTTGGTTAACCTCTCTGGAATCCAAATCGGCTGCTGTTCTTCCTGTGGAAACACACAAACAGACCCCCGACTCCAGACAATCACTGGGTCAGAACCTTGGTTAATCTCTCTGGAATCCAAATCGGCTGCTGTTCTTCCTGTGGAAACACACAAACAGACCCCCGATTCCAGACAATTACTGGGTCAGGACCTTTCCATTGTCCTATTAGAATATCTTTCCAAAGTACCTTGGGCTTATGTACATTTTTTGGACACATATGCCTTTCTGCAGCACTAAGTGCTGATGAATCCAAATTTAAAAAGCTTAGAGTAAAAAGGGTTATTTTAAGTTTATCTTTGGGGAATATATACCCCTTCCCAATTCCATCTTTTTGCTTTAATAAGTACATTTTAATAGTTTGATGAGCTCTTTCAACTATGCCTTGTCCCTGTGGATTGTATGGGATTCCTGTTATATGAGTAATGCCAAATGATGAGCAAAATTGTTTAAAAGAAGTAGACGTATAACCAGGGGCATTATCTGTTTTTAACTGTTTTGGAATGCCCACAGTGGCAAAATTTTGTAAGCAATGAGCTATAACATCTTTAGTTTTTTCGCCGGCATGAAGGGAGCCCATCAAAAATCCAGAAGAAGTATCAACTGTAACATGCAAATATTTTAATTTTCCAAATTCTGGCAAGTGTGTGACGTCCATCTGCCAAATATGGTTAGGCATCAATCCTCTAGGATTGACTCCAAGATTAACTTGTGGTAAAAAGGTCACACAATTTTGACATTGTTTTATTATTTGTCTAGCTTGTTCCTTAGTTATTTTAAAACGCTTTTGTAAAGTATTAGCATTGACATGGAATCTTTCATGAAAATTTATAGCTTCTTCTAGTATAGAGAAAATATGTATGTCACGTGTAGTTTTATCTGCTAAATCATTGCCCAAACTAAGGGCTCCAGGCAATCCTGTATGTGCCCTGATATGTCCTATAAAGAATGGATCTTTTCTGTCCCAGATTAAACTTTGTATAGTGGAAAACAAAGAGAAAACAGTAGAAGAAGGGGAAATCCTACCAGCATCTTCAAGGGATACTATAGCATTAACTATATACTGGCTATCAGAAAATAAATTAAATAGAGAATCTTTAAACATCACAAAAGTTTGTAATACTGCATTAAGCTCTACCTTTTGAGCTGATTGTTTGGGTACTAAAAATGTAAAAGTTTGATCAGGTGTAACTATTGCTGCTGTACCATTATTTGACCCATCAGTGAATATATTTGGAGCATTCATGATAGGTGTTTTTCTTGTCATTTTTGGAAAAATTACAGGATGCAATGACCAAAAAGACAATAAAGGATTAGATGGTAAGTGGTTATCAAATGAAACATTAGATTTGCACATTATTATTGCCCAAGTATTTAACTCATTAGCTAATTCATCAATTTGATTCATAGTATATGGAGTAATAATTTTATGGGGAGAAATTCCAAACACTGCCTTTGCTGTTTTTATTCCTTTGAGTATTAATTGTCCTACAGCCTCAGGATATCTAGTAAGAATAGTGTTAGGAGAATAAGATAAATGTATCCATAATAATGGACCTTCTTGCCAAAATACTCCTGTAGGAATATTTTTTGTTGGTAGTACAATAAATAATAAAGGCAAACTTATATCAATTCTATCCAAATGCATATTTTCCATATATGTTTCAAAGATTTTTAATGCCTTTCTTGCTTCAGGCGTTAACATTCGGGGTTAATTTGGATCTGATGGACCTTTTAGGATATCAAATAAAGGTCCCAATTCTCCTGTTGGAATACCTAGATAAGGCCTTATCCAATTTATGTCTCCTAATAACTTTTGAAAGTCATTAAGTGATTTGAGTTGATCTACTCGTATTTGAATTTTTGGTGGACGGACCATGGTTGAGGATAATAGAACTCCTAAATAATTAATTGGAAAATTTAATTGTACTTTATCTATTGCTATCTCTAGATTATAATTTTTTAATAAGTTTGTAAGTGTGGCATAACGTTCTAGCAATGTGTTTTTAGCTTTGTGTGCTAATAATACATCATCCATATAATGAAATATTTGTAGTTCAGGATTTTGATTTCTAAGTGGCTGGATTACTTTGTTAACATAAATTTGACACATAGTTGGGCTGTTAGCCATCCCTTGAGGGAGTACTTTCCATTCATATCTCTGATCAGGACCTTCATGATTTAGTGCAGGGATAGTAAATGCAAAACGTGGACTATCCTCAGGATGAATTGGAATTGAAAAAAAACAATCTTTAATATCTATAACTAAAACATACCAAGTTTTTGGCAAAGCAGACAATTGAGGAATCCCCGATTGAGCAGGTCCCATAATGACCATTTCATTGTTAATGGCTCTTAAATCTTGCAGTAATCTCCATTTACCAGATTTCTTTTTGATGACAAAAATGGGAGTATTATGGGGAGATACAGAAGGTTGTATATGTCCTTCCGCTAATTGTTGTTTGACCAGATCATGGGCTACTTGTGTCTTTTCTTTAGTCAAGGGCCACTGAGAAACCCATACTGGTGTTTCTGATTTCCATGTAATTTTTATTGTCTCAGTGGCCCTTTGTGAAAATCCAACCCATGTCTGTCTGTTCCTTGATCTATTTGTATTGGTGCTGCTATACATTGTTCTTATCTTTCTAATCTTTTTCCTTTCCTAAAACCTTGTCTAGCCATAATAGTGGGTGCATTTTGATTGATATTATTTGTTAATGTCAAACCTAATTGATCTAAGACATCTTGTCCCCATAAATTTACGGGAAAATGATCCAATACATATGGCTGTATAGTTCCTTCACATCCTTCAGGATCCTTCCAAACTAATAGCATTGCACTTCTATCGGGATTAGTCGCCACTCCTAGGCCTCGAAGCGATTGAGTGGCTTGTTGTAATGGCCAATGTTTTGGCCATTCTTGATGAGAGATGATGCTAAGGTCTGCACCTGTATCCAGTAGCCCATTAAATTCATGTCCTTGAATATTTAGTTTTAGCATGGGGCGAGAATCTAAATTTAAAGAAAGCATAGCCCAATCTACACCTGTGGAGCCTAATCCCTTGGAACCTCTTTCTACAGCATGATTGGAAAATTTATCATGTAGGCTTGGTATTATTAGTAACTGTGCTATTCTATCTCCTGGTGAAATTACTGATATACTCTTTGGAGAACTGGCTATAATTTTTATTTCACCTTCATAATCGGAATCAATTACCCCAGGACTTATCAAAAGTCCTTTTAGAGTAGAAGAGATGCGTCCCAATAATAAGCCTACTGTTCCTTTGGGAAGAGGTCTTTTTACCCCTGTGGGAATGATTTGAACTCCCATCTCTGGAGTTAGTACTGATTTGGTGGAGGCACAGATGTCCAACCCTGCGCTCCCTCTGGTTTGTCTGATGAGGGATCTGATGTGCTGGGCACTACCTTGATGGGGTTGCTGGGTTCCTCCAGTGCTCCGTATATTTGTGGTTTGGGGCCCCGGAGCATTGGGGCCCCCTGTCCATTTTTTGGCAACGAAGCCCGATGCCTTTGTTCACGATATTGTGGATAAACACCTTGTCCTTGTTCGTTTTTTGATAATGGAGTACCCTCTATGGTGGTTTGAGGATGGCATTCATTAGCCCAATATAATGGAGTACCCTCTATGGTGGTTTGAGAATGGCATTCATTAGCCCAATGTCTCCCTTTACGGCATCGTGGGCAAATACCCGGTATTCTACTTGTTTGATACCTAGTTTTGTTAAATCCTCCTCCTATGGGGCAATTCCTTTTAAAATGTCCTGTTTGTTGACAATTGTAGCATGTTTTTGGCCTGGCATCTAAAGCCTGTTTTACTGCAGCTGCCACAATTTGCCCTTGTTCATTAATGTCTCTGGCATCTAAAACCTTTTTTACTGCAGCTGCCACAATTTGCCCTTGTTCATTAATGTCTCTGGCATCTAAAGCCTGTTTTACTGCAGCTGCCACAATTTGCCCTTGTTCATTAATGTCTCTGACATCTAAAACCTGTTTTACTGCAGCTGCCACAATTTGCCCTTGTTCATTAATGTCTCTGGCATCTAAAGCCTGTTTTACTGCAGCTGCCACAATTTGCCCTTGTTCATTAATGTCTCTGGCATCTAAAGCTTGTTTTACTGCAGCTGCCACAATTTGCCCTTGTTCATTAATGTCTCTACATAATTTAATATATGTGTTTAAATCTTCCTATTTCCATGGTCTAATGATATCTCTACACCAACGATTTGCTTGGTCATAAGCCAGTTGTTTTATTAATGGCATTGCTTGTTCTGTATTCCCAAAAACTCTGGTAGCTGTTTGAATAAGCCTATCTACAAATTCAGCGTAAGGTTCATTAGCTCCTTGTATTATCTTAGATAATTGACCTTGTAAACCTCCATGTTCTTGTAAAGTCTTCCATGCCCTGACTGCATCTACAGCAATTTGTGAATATACACCAGGATCATATGCATTTTGTTGCTGCCAATCCTCATAAGGTCCCTTTCCTAACAACATATCTAGATTTCTCTGAGGATAACCAGCTGCTGCATTTCGACTAGCCATCTCCTTGCAAAATTCCTCATTGGCAACCTTCCATAACAGGTATTGTCCTCCATTTAGCACAGCTTTACACATACTAGCCCAATCTGCTGGCGTCATGCTTAAGTTGGTAATGGATTCGACCAAGCTTACAGTGAAGGGTGCTTGAGGACCATAGGTTGTTACAGCCTCTTTTAGCTCCTTCACTGATTTGAAATTTAAACCCTGGTAAGTTCGCTGCCCTCCTACCTCAAATACAGGGCATACTTGAGATCCTGTCTCAGGATCCCAACTATCAACTGCGGGGGTTGGGAGTCTCTTAGCATATGGAGGTGGTGCTGTTGATTGGACACTTATGCCCTCTGGTGATAGAATGCTGTTAGTAGCAGTCTCCTGTAGAGGTGGCACTATTGGTTGAACACTTACGCCCTCTGGTGATAGAATGCTGTTAGTAGCAGTCTCCTGTAGAGGTGGTGCTGTTGGTTGGACACTTACGCTCTCTAATAAAAAGGTCTTATTAGCAGTCTCCTGTTTTAACTTTTCCCCTGATAGATTTTTCTGCTCTAAACTTCCTTCCTCTGTCTCACTATCTCGAAAGACCTTCTCTTTTACTTGAATCTTTTCCTCTTTCTGACTAACTTGAGAGACTTCCTCTTCTACTTGAATCAATATGTCTTCTTCTTCCTCTACCTCTGTCTGAACTGAAGGCTTTGGACTAAGCAAACCAGATACCAACGTCCACAATGACAATGTGCCAACTGGCAGAGTCCCTGGGTTGTTCTTTTCTATTCTTTTTAAATCTTCACCATGATGGTTCCATTGTGATATATCTAACAGCTCCTCCTTAAAAAGCCATGGGCTATATTTTTGTATTATATCAACGTATGCCCTGACTGCTCTTGATTTTACTGGGAAGCTTCCTTCCTCTAACAATTTAGTTAACACTCTTTCGGTTTGTTTTTTACTAATTGCTGATCCCGTATTTCTACTATAATACAACCCAACAAGATGACGCCAAACAAAACTGAGACAGAATCCAATAAAAAGGGAACCACACAAAATCATTATAACAGCCTTTCTATCCTCCTGACATATGCATCCGTCCTTTCTCCCTATCTGTTCCTCAGACGCAAATAGTTTTTCCTCAGATGTGAGTGGTTTTTCTTCCCTCTCACTCATCTCCAGGGACAGGCAACTTAAAACAAAAATGAAGCAAAACAAAAGAGGAATCTTAGAATGGCTCCCCATCCTCTCGCCCTGCCCTCAGGGGCGAGCAGTTTACTTACCCTCAGTTGCTCCCCGTGCGAGCCACCAAATGCCGAAGTCTGGCTTGGCACAAATCAGGAGCCACTTGTCAAAAAGAAACTAACTTTATTTTTAGAACTACAAACGCCAAACAAAACAGCTCCAGGGAAAAACCCTCAGAGCCCAACTGCCACCACCGGCTTCCACAAGCCTCTCCCCCCCACACCAGCCTCTCCACCTCCCACAATCCTCCTGCTCTTGAGGCCGATTGGCTGGGTTGCGTGGGCAGAGCCAAAGAAGTCACCCAATGAGCAGCTCCGTGGAGGAGCCAATCAGCTAGATGTTGCTGGGGCCGCTGTGAGCCAATCATCAGCTGGCAGTCTGAAGGGCAGGGAAACAGCCCAATGAACATCACCGCAGAGGAGCCAATCAGCTAGATGTTGCTGGGGCCACTGTGAGCCAATCATAAGCCGGCAACTGGAAGTTTGCTGGCAGCTGGATCATCAGCCGGCAGCTGGAAGTTTGCTGGGGCCCCTTTGGCTGTGGCTCTCAACAGACTACTATAGGGCTCTGCCTATTACACAAGAGTGTAGATGAGGTTCGACTTATGGTCCTGCGAGCCTATTATGGTCCCTTAGACACAGAAGGATGAAAAAGAAACTAAATCCTAATGATGTGCAAGATTGATATCAAACCTACTAAAACCAGTAGGAACGTGATAGTAAAAGCAAATGTGACTCCATTTTGGTTTGTGACTACATTCTGTAAAACAATCATGCCAAGTAAAAGACTCATGACTGGGTCAAGTTGTTCTTTTCCTTTTGCTATCGAAACCTTTAAGAACATGGAGCTACCTAGTGGGGCATTGTTTCTGTAACTAGGGTAACAGGGCTCTTTTCTGTATCTGGGGTTACTAGACTTACTGTTATTAGTGAGGCTTCCCATCACTTGACTTCACTCTCCTGCTTCTATAACCTGGCTTGCTTGCATTGGCTAGACCCCAAAACATCCCAAAACATTGTGGTTTTCAGGCTTGTAAGGAGCACCCTTGCAATTCTTCAGGGCTGATGGGGGGGAACAGCTTTAAGTTCTGGTCAGTGGCCTCTAGTGCACTTCAATAAAGGCTTTATTCAATTATATGTTACTGTTATGAAAGTTACTTTATTAAAACCCTGGGACAAAGCTGAATTTTGTACCTAGCATGGGACTCCCATAATTCTTTCAATTCTTATTTTGTGAAAAATCAATAAATCACTGTATAATCAATAATGCCATTGGTTATGTGATATTATGAGAAACTCAAGTGAAGCCACTGGGATTAATCTTATATGTTCCTGGAACCTAGCTGCTTTTCTTTTTGCTGTTGTTGTTATTGTTGTTATTGTTATAAGTGGAAACAATAACATTATTTTTATTTTCCTGTGATGCTGAGGATCAAACCCAGTGTCTCACACATGGTAGATGAGAGTTCTACCTCTGAGCAGAGCCCCAGTCCTATACCTGCTGTATGTACAAATTATGAGACCTTTGTCAACACAAGCTCCATCCATATATCTTTGCCCACACAGGTTCCTCTGCCTAGAATATTTTTGTGCCTCATAAAAGACTCCTGCTGAGCCTCCAAAACCCAGCTCTTATAGAACCTATTTTGGTAGAGTGTTTCCTTACTAATCTCAAAGAGTAGGGCAACTTATTCCTTGTCTGTTCTCCTCAGGACTCTATAGGTTGAGGCAGGAGGATCATGAGTTCAAAACCAGCTTCAGAAATGCAGTGAACCCCTAAACATCATATATATATAAATGATAGTAGAAAGAACTGTTCATTACCCTGTGTGCATATATTGTTATATGACTGGTGTATGTCTGTGTCATGTACAACCAGAAGAAAAAGTAGTTATACTCCATTATTGTATAATGCCTCAAAATGCATTCTACTGTCATGTATAACTAATTAGAACAAATAGTGAATTGTTGGGGATATGGCTCAGTGATTAAGCACACTTAGATTCAATCCGCAGTACCAAAATAAATAAGCAAATAAATAAAAATAAATGAATAAAGGCTGCACCTCAATGGAGAATCACCTCTGGTTTCAATTCCCAGTTCAAAACAAAAGAAAAAAGTTCTCACAAACCAAGAAATGAACAAACCACCACCATCACCACCATCAACAGCACTTATTCCTCTGAAGCAATTTCTGTGCTCTGCACACACTTCCATTGTTGTCTTCTCTACTCTTCTAGCATATTGCTTGTTTCTACCAGTGTTTCCTTGAACCAGACATTGAGCGTCTCAAGGGCCCAGTCTGGGTATTATTCACTATTGTAGCCTGATATCCAGCAGAAGGTTTTACTCCTGGCATCAAGAAAAGTTGGATGAGTTGAACTAGGTGAGATTGCTGTGGTTCTGCATGATCCTCTCTGGGGAGTCTTTGGTAACCACTTCATCTTCCTGCCTTGTTAATATACCAAGAAAAGTTGTCTCTGTGTCAGTCAACTTCACTGTACTTTAAGGCCGAACTGTACTAATTCTGTTGGGAAGATGGCCTCTCAAGGAGAGATGGAACATAGACAAGATGGAGCTGATGGTCTCACCAGTGTGTATTCATGTTGCTGTGCAGTCCCTACAAGAATATTGCAGTAGACAGAAGTTACCCAAATTCTTGACAAAAGAGAGGTTCATGCTTTCTAGAAAGTCTGCTTTCCCAAACCAATGGATGTGAAAGGAAAAGAAAACATTGGCCTGCATGGACACATAGACTTTCAAATCCCTTGGTGCAATGCCAGAGAAGATTCAAGGTCTAGGAACACCAAAATATGATTTGAGCTTTTCCTTTTGGATGATAAGTCAGAATATATGGCCTCCTGATTTTTGGTGAATAGAGGAATAAATGGGTGGACATCAAGTTTGGGTAGCTAAGAGAGGAACAGTTCTATAACAGGTGACACTACTACCTGTGAGTCCCCATCACTTTAGTGATGAAACACATCCCCTGATTGTTTGGAAATAACACCAGTTTTTTTCATCTGATGTCACCATAAGATGACCTATCCATCTAATTGGAATATTATCTAATATTCTGTATCTACTTGGTCTGAGGATTTAAGTATTAGGTGATAAATCTTCAAAGTTCTTAAAAATCAACAGAAAGAGTAGGAATTTAAGCAGCACAAGCAGGTCATTCTTCTTTTATCTGTTCTCAGTGTCAACCTTCTGTATAAACTTATAACCACCGCAAGCAACTCTTCTCATCCCTCTGGTCTGTACATCCCCAGGGATTCCTGACACTAGCCTGAAAATGTGGACTTCTCACTGGCAAAATATGATAAGGTTTGAATGCATGTGAAACAACATTCATTCAACAAGGAAAGTTTGGAATATCATTTCATAAGTATAAAGAACTTAATTAGTCCACCCAAACCCTAATCATTTTTATTTTCTTTTGGAAACACATTCCTATGGAAAATATATGTTTCTATGTTATAAAAACATGTGTTTTTCTGAGATAATGTTATGACTAAATCTAATTTGACTTTCCACCTGCTCTGCTTACATGAGGAATAGCTCACACATGTTAAAATAGACAAAATGGAGTTTT
Organism: Ictidomys tridecemlineatus; assembly: GCF_052094955.1. Lineage (NCBI taxonomy): Eukaryota > Metazoa > Chordata > Mammalia > Rodentia > Sciuridae > Ictidomys > Ictidomys tridecemlineatus. The sequence continues at coordinate 113,540,199 of NC_135486.1, forward strand.
ACTCAGCCATAAAAAATAATGAAATTATGTCATCTGATAGGAAATGTATGGAACCACAGAATATCAGGATAAGTGAAATAAACCAGATTCAGACAGACAAGTATTAAATGTTTTCTGTCATATGCAGAAGCTATACTGAACTAAGAAATAAAAAGGAGAGTGGAATCCCATTAAAGTGAAAGGGAGACCAGTGTTGCAGAGTAAGGGGATTGAGGGGAAGGGAGGAGAATGGGAAAAAGAGAGAAAAAAATAAAATTAAATTTAGCAAATTATGCTATGTCCAAAAATGAATGTATTGCATACATTGAATTTCACCTTTTTGTACATCTACAAACACTAATTTAAAAGCTATAAATAAATAGAACACAAATAGATCAAATGAAGTGGAATGGGGGAAGGAGGAGAGGAGAAAAAGTCAATGCAATAGGGACCAAAGTGAAGCAAATTATATTTTATGCTTGTAAAATCAAAACAAACCCCAATAGTATATACAACACACAAATAGAATCATTAAAAAACTGACATCAATATCAATAGGCTAATCTGTGCTTAGGACTGAAATGTAATATGTACCAGGTCTTAAACAATGCATTGGCCCATTCATTTATAGGATTATGTGGTTTTTTTGGTGTTAAATTTTTTTCAGTTCTTTATATATCCTACAGATTAATGCTCTATCTAATGTGTATGTGGTTAAAAATTTGCTCCGATTCTATAGGCGCTCTATTCACATCATTTATAAGAAGCTTTTCAGTTTGAATTCATGACATTTATTGCTTCTTGATTTTGATTCTTGCTCTATAAAAGTCTTATTAAGGAATTCAGGGCCTGATCCAACATGATGAAGATTTGGACCTACTTTTTTGTCTATTAGGTGCAGAGTCTCTGCTTTAATTCCTAGGTCCTTGATCCACTTTGAGTTGAGTTTTGTACATAGTGAGAGATAGGGGTTTAATTTCATTTTGTTGCATGTGGATTTCCAGTTTCCCCTTCCCCATTTTTTGAAAAAGGCTATCTTTTCTCCAATACAATTTTGGCTCCTTTGTCTAGTTTGAGATAACTGTATTTATGTAGGATTGTCTCTGTGTCCTCTACTTTGTACCATTGGTGCCAATACCATGCTGTTTTTGTTACTATTTCTCTGTAGTTTAAGTTCTGCTATAATGATGCCACCTGCTTCACTCTTCTTGGTAAAGTTTGCTTTATGTATTCTGGTTCTCTTATTTTTACAGATGAGTTTCATGATTGCCTTTTCTATTTCTATCAGGAATGTCATTGGAATTTTGATTGGGATTGCATGAAATATTTATAGTGCTTTTGGCCATATAATCATTTTTGAAAATATTAATTCTGTTTATCCAGGACCATGGGAGGATCTTCCATCTTCTGAGGTTTCTTCAATTTTTTTTTAGTGTTCTGTAGTTTTATTTTAGAGGTCTTTCACCTCTTTCATTAAGTTGATTCCCAAGTATTTTATTTATTTATTTATTCATTCATTTATTTATTTGTTTGTTTATTTATTTGTTTATTTATTTTGAGGCCATTATAAACGGCATGATTCTCCTAGTTTCTATTTCAGAGGATTTGTCACCAATGTAAAGAAAGGCCTTTGATTTATGGGTGTTGATTTTACATCCTGCTACGTTGCTGAATTCATTTATTGGTTCTAAAATTTTTCTGGTGGAATTTTTTGGATCTTCTAGGCATACAATCATGTTGTTGGAAAACAGTGATACTTTGAGTTCTTCTTTTCTAATCCATATCTATTTAATTTCTTTAATATGTCTAATTGCTCTGGCTACATTTTCAAGAACTATGTTAAATAGAAGTGGCAAAAAAGGCATCCCTGTCATCTTCCAGTTTTTAGAGGGAATGCTTTCAATTTTTATCCATTTAGAATGATGTTAGCCTGTGGCTTAGCATAGATAACTTTTACAGTATTGAAAATGTTCCTGTTATCCCTAGTTTTTCTAGTGTTTTGAGCACAAAGGAGTGTTGTATTTTGTCTTTTCTGCATTTATTGAGATGATCATATGATTCTTATCTTTAAGTCTATTAATGTAATGAATTACATTTTATAATGAATGAATTGTATTGATGTGATGAATTACATTTATATTTATGGTGAACCCACCTTACATCCCTGGGATTAACCCTATTTGATCATAGTTCACTATCATTCTAATATGTTTTTGTATTTTATTTGCCAGAATTTGATTGAGAATTTTTGCATCTATGTTAATTAGAGATAGTGATCTGAAGCTTTCTTTCTTTGATGTGTCTTTGTCTGATTTTGGATACAGGGTAATATTGGCATAATAGAATGAGTTTTCAAGTGCTCTCTCTTTTTCTCTTTTATGAAATAGTTAGAGGAGTATTTGTATTAGTTCTTTGAATGTCTTGTAGAACTCAGCTATTTGTCTGTCTGGTCCTGGGCTATTTTGGGTTGGGAGGATTCTGATTCTATCTTCTATTTCATTCCTTAAAATTTATCTATTTAACTCATGAATATTATCCTGATTCACTTTGAGCAAATCATATGACCCTAGAAATTTGTCAATACCTTCGATATTTTCTATTTTACTGGAGTACAAATTTTCAAAATAGTTTCTAATTATCTTGTGTATCTCTATCGTGTTCATCATGATATTACCTTTTTCATCACAGATGTTAGTAATTTCAGTTTGCTCTCTCTTCCTTGTAAGCATGGCTAACGGTTTATTGATTTTATTTATTTTTTCGAAAAACCAACTTTTTATTTTGTCAATTTTTTTAATTGTTACTTTTGTTTCACTTTCATTGATTTCATATTTGATTTTAATTATTTCCTATTTTATACTGATTTTGAGCTTGATTTGTTGTTCTTTTATGGGGGATTTCAGTTTTAATTTTAGGACATTTATTTGTAGATTTTTTTCTTCTTTTAAGGAGTGAACTCCATGCAATGAACTTTCCTCTTAGTATTGCCTTCATAGTGTCCCAGAGATTTCAATATGTTATGTCAGTGTTCTCATTTACCTCTAAGAATTTTTAAAATTATTTTAGATTTTTTTGTGTAGTTGTACATGGACATTATGTCTTTATTTTACTTATTTTCAAAAGCAGTTCTAAAGATCAAGCTCAGAGACTCACACATGCTAGGCAAGCACTCTGTCACTGAGCCACAACCTCTAATAATTTTAAATCTCCTCTTTGATTTCTTTCACAACCCATTGTTCATTTAGTAGCATAACATTTACTCTCCAGGTTTTGAAGTATTGTCTATTTTTTTATTTTATTATTGATTTCTAATTTTATTTCATTATAATCTGATAGAATGCAGGGTAGTGTCTCTACTTCTTTGTATTTGCTAAGAGTTGCTTTGTGGCATAATATATGGTCTATTTCAGAGAAGGATCTATGTGCCCCTGAGAAGAAAGTGTATTCACTCATTGGTGGATGAACTATTCTCTATATGTCTGTTAAGTCTAAGTTACTGATTGCATTATTGTGTTCTATAATTTATTTGTTTAGCTTTTTTTTGGAAGATCTATCCAGTGATGAAAGAGGCATGCTAAAATCATCCAGAATTACTGTATTGTGGTCTATTTGACTCTGGAATTTGAGAAGAGTTTGATTGGTGAGCATAGATGCTCTACTGCTTGGGGCATACATATTTATAATTTTTATGTCTTGTTGATGTATGGTTTCCTTAATTAGTATGAAATGTTCTTCTTTATCCCTTTTGATTAACTTTGGCTTGAAGTCTATTTGATATGAGGATGGAAACCCCTACTTGTTTCCACAGTCCATGTGCATGTGTTTTTTTTCAACCTTTCACCTTTGGTCTGTGGATGCTTTTTCCTATGAGATGAGCCTCTTGAATGCAGCATATTGTTGGGTCTTTTTTAAAAATTCAACCTGCCACTCCATGTCTTTTGATTGGTGAGTTAAGGACATTAATATTGAGGGTTACTATTCAGACATGATTTGTATTCCCAGTCATTCATATTTATTTTTGGTATTTAAATTGACTTGGTTTCTCTTTTGGCTGATTTTTTCTTTAGTGTAATAACTCCCTTTCCTGATATTCATTTCTGTTTTTCATTTTCTTCTCAAGGACTATTTTGCCAAGGATGTTCCGTAGTGCACTCTTTCTAGTTGTAAATTCTTTTAACTTATATTACTCATGGAAGGTTTTTATTTCATCGTCAAATGTAAAGCTTAATTTTCCTGAATATGATTCTTGGTTGGCATTCATTTTCTTTTATAGCTTGGTATATATTTTTGCAGGATATTCTAGCTTTCAGGGTCTGGATTGAAAAATCTGCAGAGATCCTAATTTGTTTTTCCTATATGTGATCTCATTCCTTCCTCTATGGCTTTGAAATTTTTATCCTTACTCTGTTTGCCAGACCTTTTCATTATAATGCATCTTGGTGTAGATTTGTTATAATTTTGTACATTTGGTTTTCTATAGGCCTCTTGTATTTGATTTTCCAATTTCTTCTTTATACTTGGGAAATTTTTTGATATTATTTCATTGAAGAGATTGTGCATTCCTTTGGGGTGAATCTTTGTCCCTTCTTCTATCCCAATAAATCTTATATTTTGTCTTTTGATGTTATCCCATAATTATTGGGTTTCTGTTTATGGATTTTTACTATCCTCACTGTGCTCAGATTTACTTTCAAGATTGTATATTTTTTTCTTTATTATCTCACATTCTGTCTTCCAAGTGATCCAATCTGATGTTTATGCTTTCTGTTAAGTTTTTGTTTGTTTGTTGATTGTTTCCTTGATTTCTGATTTTATTTTCAGAATCTCTCTATTTTGAAGTACTCTTTTGCTACCTGTATTTCCCTCCCTTATCTCTTTGTTGGTTTGATCAATGGTTGCCTATATTTTCTCAATTAGGTAATTCTTTACATTGTAGGTTATTTTAATTATGTATATTCTTAATTCCTTCTCTGACATTTAATCAACTTTACTGTCCATGGATTCTATTATTATAGTATCTTGGTGTGTTTGGGGCAATTTTCTCCCTTGTTTTTTTCATGTTGTGTATGTGTCTTCCTTTCTTGCAGTGCAAATCTGAGTTATTACAGTTTCTACCCTATAATATTATATTGTCCCTGAAGATTACTTGTACCTCGCCTTTGATATGGACTTCTGGGCCCCAGCCAATGTCCCGTGATAATGCTAATGCAACTAAATGTGATGGTGGCAATATTGGAGATAACTCAAGATAGCTTTGGGGTTGTCTCAAGATGGATGCAACTACTTTCAAAGATGGGGATAAAAAGTGGGCCTAACAGTGGCTTTGGGCTCCCTGTTCTGAAATGCAGCTGCTTCCAAGCCCTACCTGTTCTTCCAAGGTGGGAGACTACTGCATGAGTAAGGTTATGGTGGTGCTTATAGAGGCCCAAGATGAAGGTGGGATAGGTCTGAGTTCTGTTATATGTCTGCCAGTCGGCTGGGTGGGCCTGGGATTTCTTCCACCCTTTTTTGAATGTTTTCTTGCTTTTTACACAAAAAGGTGTTAAAGGCTCACCTTGGACTTTTGCAATTTTTAACCTGGAATCAGTATTTTTTCTAACCAGCCCTGCTTCCTATAGTGAAATATGGTATTTTTGTTCCAGGATCTGATCACCAAGACTGATACACTGGTCTGGCTATTAAAATGTCACAGTTACTGAGTCCCATTAGTGCAGACAAGTATGAATTTAATTTTCTACATTCAAACACTCAAACACCCACCCCCACACACATACACACACACAAACACATACACAAACACACACACACACACATTTCTCTATTTTTCTATCTGGAAAAGCATGAATTCAAAGTGATACATTCCATTTCAGTCCTACTTCACAGGTTGCATCCCAAGTTTCTTTCCTGAACCAGAGAGTCACTTCACCAACATTTTCTATAAAAACTGGATTTCATTATCCTTGATATATTTACTTATTAAAACAATCTCTCTTTATACAACTAAATTCCATTCATCTTATTCTAAAACCACATGCCCTCCTTAGCTCACCTAGGTGTTTTTTATCCTATTTTTCAATGAGTATTTATGACAGAAAACCTCTGTCTGTGGAGCCCATATCAAGTTGCTTGGGCTTCATACTGAGCAGGGTGTCCCTTCTGAGTACACCTTCTCAGTTGTAAATCATATCTGACTTGAAGCCACCATTATTCCCTCCTCCACCACAAAGTGTGCCCCCACATTGCTGGACTGCATCTAATTGAATTAGGAGTGAAGTGTCAAGAAGGGAAGGGGAAGGAAAGGGAAGGAAAAGAAGGGACAGGACAGAAGATGGAAAAATCTTGTTTAGCTCCTGATACCAGCTGAATCTGAGGAGCACTGCTATAGAAACAATTGACTATCAACCACTTTCTAATTCAATGCTCCTTGTGCTTGTTATCAAATTAGGAGTTGAAGATGGACTACAAATTTGTTTCTTGCTTTCCAGAAACAACAACGGAGATAGAATGGAAGTATGAAATCTAAGAAATATAGTAATAACTACCTCATAGAGTGTTACAAGTTTTGTTATTCAAAAATGACACAAGGCCACTATGAATATTTTTTTCCAGCAGTGGGGAAACTCACAGTGGATTAACTCTATCTTACCATTTAATTTGAATTTCTGAAAAAGCTCCATGTATTCACTGATTGTGATAATCAAGATTGAATTTTGACTCTCACTGATTCAGCACTATATATACCCTTAAATGGGCATAAAGGCCTCAGATAAACTTCTATAATGATATGTTTATTGACTTTCTCATTATAAAATTTATCACAACATATTTCAAAGAACACATCATATATCAATGTCACTACAAAAGCCACCGCAACCACCATTATTTTCATTAAAAATTATTGATAAATTTGGTGATAATTGTTGATTCTCTAATCAGAGCTAAGGAGGAGCTGCCAGGACTAACTGGAAGTGAGAGAAGAGAGCCCATTAGAACCAAAAGGGTGAGTCTTCATATCTGGAACTGAAGTGGGTACCTCCTTTCCATCAGAAAATACATAATACTTTGCACAGACCCTGAGCAAGCTCAGCAAAGGTCCAGCATCTCTTATCATTCATCAGTTGAGGAATATAGAGTCTATATTCATTTTGAGTTTTCTTCACAAAATAAATTTTTGTTCTCTGATGTTCTGGTTCCCAGGCTCTGAGGACAACAATGCACAAATCCTTAGGGAAGTTCAGGCTCCACTTACTGTCCCATTTCTGCACACAGCCTTCAGAATAATGGGCTTTTCAGGTGGAAGAAGTCTTTGATTAGTTAAAATAATAATAATCAGATTATCATAACAATTATACAAATTACACAGACACAACATATTGGAATCTATGGGACACAGTTAAAGCAGTTCTAAGAGGAAAATTCATTGCACGGAGTTCATTACTTACAAAAAGAAAAAAACAACAAATAAATCTCACACTTCATCTCAAAATCTTAGAAAAAGAAGAGCAAAACAACAGCAAAAGAAGTAGAAGCCAAGAAATAATTAAAATCAGAGCCGAAATTAATGAAATCAAAACAAAAGAAACAATTGAAAAAAATTAAAAAAACAAAAATTTGGTTCTACAAAAACATAAATAAGATTGAAAGACCCTTAGCCATGCTAACGAAGGGAAGAGAGAGAATTCAAATTATTAACATAGGGGATGAAAAAGGCAATATCACAACAGACACTTCAGAAATACAGAACATAATTAGAAATTATGGTGAAACCGTATACTCCAATAAAATAGAAGATAGTGAAGGCATCGATAAATTTCTTAAGTCATATGATCTGCCCAGATTGAGTCAGGAGGATATAGACAACCTAAACAGACCAATATCAATTGAGGAAATAGAAGAAGCAATCAAAAGACTACCAACTAAGAAAAGCCCAGGACCGGATGGGTATACAGCAGAGTTTTACAAAACCTTTAAAGAAGAACTAATACCAATACTTTTCAAGTTATTTCAGGAAATAGAAAAAGAGGGAAAACTTCCAAATTCATTCTATGAGGCCAACATCACCCTGATTCATAAACCAGACAAAGACACTTCAAAAAAAGAAAATTAAAGACCAATATCTCTAATGAACCTAGATGCAAAAATCCTCAATAAAATTCTGGTGAATCGGATACAAAAACACATCAAAAAAATTGTGCACCATGATCAACTAGGATTCATCCCTGGGATGCAAGAATAATTCAACATACGGAAATCAATAAATGTTATTCACCACATCAATAGACTCAAAGATAAGAAACATATGATCATCTCGATAGATGCAGAAAAAGCATTCGACAAAGTACAGCATCCCTGTATGTTCAAAACATTAGAAAAACTAGGGATAACAGGAACATACCTCAATATTGTAAAAGCTATCTATGCTAAGCCTCAGGCTAGTATCATTATGAACGGAGAAAAATTGAAGGCATTCCCTCTACAATCTGGAACAAGACAGGGATGCCCTCTCTCACCACTTCTGTTAAACATAGTTCTCGAAACACTGGCCAGAGGAATTAGACAGTCGAAAGAAATTAAAGGCATAAAAATTGAAAAAGAAGAACTTAAATTATCACTACTTGCAGGTGACATGATTGTATACCTAGCAGACCCAAAAGGGTCTACAAAGAAACTATTAGAGCTAATAAATGAATTCAGCAAAGTGGCAGGATATAAAATCAACATGCATAAATCAAAGGCATTCCTGTATATCAGTGACAAATCTTCTGAAATGGAAATGAGGGCAACCCCTCCATTCACAATATCCTAAAAAAAATAAAATATTTGGGAATTAACCTAACAAAAGAGGTGAAAGACTTATACAATGAAAACTACAGAATCCTAAAGAGAGAAATAGAAGAAGATCTTAGAACATGGAAAAATATGCCCTGTTCATGGATAGGCAGAACTAACATCATCAAAATGGCTATATTTCCAAACGTTCTCTATAGGTTTAATGCAATGCTAATCAAAATCCCAATGGCATTTCTTGTAGAAATAGAGAAAGCAATCATTAAATTCATATGGAAACATAAAAGACCCAGAATAGCAAAAGCAGTTCTAAGCAGGAACTGTGAATCAGGCGGTATAGTAATACCAGACTTCAAACTTTACTACAGAGCAATAGTAACAAAAAAAGCATGTTACTGGTACCAAAACAGGCGCGTGGACCAATGGTACAGAATAGAAGATACAGAAACCAATCCACAAAACGACAACTATCTTATATTTGATAAAGGGGCTAAAAGCATGAAATGGAGGAAGGATAGCATCTTCAACAAATGGTGCTGGGAAAACTAGAAATCCATATGCAACAAAATGAAACTGAACCCCTTTCTCTCGCCATGCACAAAAGTTAACACAAAATGGATCAAATAGCTTGATATCAAATCAGAGACATGGCGTCTGATACAAGAAAAAGTTGGCTATGATATACATATTGTGGGGTAAGGCTCCAAATTTTTTAATAGGACACCCATAGCACAAGAGTTAATAAGAAGAATCAACAAATAGGACTTACTCAAAGTAAAAAGTTTTATCTCAGCAAAAGAAACAATAATAGAGGTAAATAGGGGCCTACATCCTGGGAACCAATCTTTACTCCTCACACTTCAAATAGAGCCCTAATATCCAGAGTACATCAAGAACTCAAAAAATTAAACAATAAGAAAACAAATAACCCAATCAACAAATGAGCCAAGGTCCTGAACAGTGGAGGACATACAATCAATCAACAAATACATGAAAAAATGCTCACCATCTCTAGTAGTCAGAGAAATGCAAATCAAAACCACCCTAAGATACCATCTCACTCCAGTAAGATTGGCAGCAATTATGAAGTCAAACAACAACAAGTGCTGGCGAGGATGTGGGGAAAAGGGTACATTTGTACATTGCTGGTGGGACTGCAAATTGGTGCGGCCAATTTGGAAAGCAGTATGGAGATTTCTGGAAATCTGGGAATAAAACCACCATTTGACCCAGCTATTGCCCTTCTCGGTCTATTCCCTAAAGACTTAAAAAGAGCATACTACAGGGACACTGCTACATCGATGTTCATAGCACCACAATTCACAATAGCAAGACTGTGGAACCAACCTAGATGCCCTTCAATACACAAATGGATAAAAAAATGTGGCATTTATACACAATGGAGTATTACTCTGCATTAAAAAATGACAAAATCATAGAATTTGCAGGAAAATGGATGGCATTAGAGCAGATTATGCTAAGTAAAGCTAGTTAATCCCTAAAAGACAAATACCAAATGTCTTCTTTGATATAAGGAGAGTAACTAAGAACAGAGTAGGGAGAAAGAGCATGAGAAGATGATTAACATGAAACAGGAATGAGAGGTGGGAGGGAAAGGGAGAGAGAAGGGAAATTGCATTGAAATGGAAGGAGACCCTCATGGTTATACAAAATTACATACAAGAGGAAGTGAGGGAAAAGGGGAAAAAAACAAGGGGGAGAAATGAATTACTGTAGATGTGGTAGGGAGAGAAGATGGGAGAAGAGGAGAGGGGGGATAGTAGAGCATAGGAAAGGCTGCAGAATACAACAGACACTAGTATGGCAATATGTAAATCAGTGGATTTGTAACCGATATAATTCTGCAATCTGTATATGGGTTAAAAATGGGAGTTCACAACCCACTTCAATCAAAGTGTGAAATATGATAGTCAAGAACTATGTAATGTTTTTGAACAACCAACAATAAAATTTTTTTAAAAAGAAATTTAGTTGGATTTTGGTTGTAGCTCACTGGTAGAGCACTTGCCTAGCATGCCTGAAGCAAGGGTTCAATTCTCAGCACCACATACAAATAAATCAAAAGATCCATTCACAACTAAAATAAAATTTTAAAAAAAGTAATTTATTGATGTCTTTAATGTCTTCTATTTTATTGGAGTATAAGTTTTCAAAATAATTTCTAATTATCCTCTGAATTTCTGTAGTTTCTGTTGTGATATTACCTTTTTCATCGTGTATGTTGGTAATTTGAGTTTTCTCTCTACTTCTCTTCATTAGCATAGCTAAGGGCCTGTCAATTTTATTTATTTTTCAAAGAACCAACTCATTCTTTTGTCATTTTTAAATTTTTTTTTGTTTTGATTTCATTGGATTCAGCTCTAATTTTAATTACTTCTTGCCTTCTACTGCTTTTGCTGCTGATTTGTTCCTCTTTTTCTAGGATTAGAGATGTAATATGAGGTCATTTATTTATTAGCTTTTTCTTCTTTTAAGGAATGAACTCCATGCAGTGAGCCTTCCTCTTAGTACTGCATTCATAGTGTCCCAGATTTCAATATGTTTTGTCTATGTTCTCATTTACTGCTAAGAATTTTTTTATCTCCTTCTTTATGTATTCTGCAACCCAGTGTTCATTCAGTAGCATATTGTTCAGTCTCATGGTGATGGAGAAAATTTTATTTTTTTACTTTGTTGTTGAATTCCAATTTCATTTCATTATGATCTGATAAAATGCATGATTGTATCTCTCTACTTTTTTGTATTTGCTAAGAGTTGCTTTGTGACATATTATATGGTCTATTTTGGAGAAGAATCCATGTGTTCCTGAGAAGAAAGTGTACCTGTTTGATGTAGGTTGAAATATTCTATATATGTCCATTAAGTCTAAGTTATTGATTGTATTATTGAGTTCTAGAGTTTCCTTATTCAATTTTTGTTTGGAAGATATATCTAGTGGTAAGAAAGGTGTGTTAAAGTCACCCAAAATTAATGTGTTGTGTTCAATTTGAACTTGAGAAAAGTTTGTTTGATGATCATAGCTGCACCATTGTTTAGGGCATATATATTTATGATTGTTATGTCATACTGGTATATGCTTCCCTTCAGCAGTAGATAATGTCCACCTTTATCCCTTTTGATTAACTTTGGCTTCAAGTCTACTTTATTTAATATGAGAACAGACACCCCTGCTTGCTTCTGCAGCCCATGTGAGTGGTATGATTTTTCCCAACCTTTCACCTTCAGTCTCTTTATGTCTTTTCCTATCAGATGATTCTCCTGGAAGCAGCATATTGCTTTTTTTTTTAATCCACTGTGCTAGCCTATGTCTTTTGATTGGTGAGTTTAAGCCATTAAAATTCAGGGTTACTATTGAGACATGGTATTTCCAGCCATGTTTGTTTCTTTTGGTTATTTAACTTGACTTGATTTTCTACTTTGACTAGTTTTTCTTTCAGAGTACTACCTCCCTCTGCTGATTTTCATTGTTGTTTTTCATTTCCTTTTCATGGAATATTTTGCCAAGGATGTTTTGTAAAGCCAATTTTCTGGCTATAAATTCTTTTATCTTTTGTTTATCATGGAAGGTTATTATTTCATCTTCAAATTTTAATTTTGCTGAATACAAGTTTCTTGACTTGCACCCATTTTTTATTTGTAATTTTTTTTATTATTTGCTCAATCCAATACAATGATCTTGAAATATCATACATTTGATTCAAATAGGGTATGAATTCTCATTTTTCCACATGTACAGATTACAGAATCACATTGGTTATAAATCCATGTGTATACATACAGCAATCTTAGTGTCATCTAAGATGACACTAAGATTGCGCTCTCTTCTCATTCTATTGTGACACTTATCTCTCTCTTTTTTTCTTCTCTTCCCCCTCACACCTCATATATATATTTTGTGAAACCATGAGGGTCTCCTTCCATCTTCTATGCAATTCCCCTTTTCCCTCCAATTCTTTCCTACCTCTTTTTCTTGTTTCATGGTAATCTTCTTCTCATACTCTTCCTTCCTACTCTGTTTTGAGTCACCTCCCTTATATCAGAAAAGACATTCGGCATTTGTTTTTAACGGAATAGCTAACTTCATTTAGCATAATCTGTTCTAGTGCCATCCATTTCCCTGCAAATGGCACCCATTTTTTCAGAGCTTGATATATGTGGTTCCAGGATCTTCTCTCTGTCTTTGTGTCATTGGGGACTCAGGTAGCTGAGAGCCACAGCCTAGACTCCAGAGAATATCTCTCTGGGGCTCCCAAATATTAAGGCACTATTCCAAAATCACAAATAAAATTCTGTGTCTTTTTGAAGTAAAGATAAAGAATTTATTCTGGCTAGGGCCAAGGGAACACAAAGCTGCCAGTCCTTCAGACCAAGAATTAAATGCTGATGGAGGGCAGATTAAAAACACAAAAAATTACAAAGAAGAGAGGCAGGAGAGGCAAGTACAATCATAAGACATTTCACAAAGTGGAAAGCACCAAGTTCTCAGAATTGGCACATTTTTGTGCATAGTCAGGAAGCAAGCTTGCATTATTTCTACAGTTAAGGACATTGTTCTCAGGGATCAAGTTGGTAAGGGTGGCTCATGCAGAAATGAGGGCCAATTCTGCCCAGGGTGAATTGTCTGAACAAAATTAGGTCAGACTGACTTAATTTTTAAATCATACCATAACAAATCCATCTACAATTTTTTTTATTAATGTCCTGTGGAAACATGTGATGCTGGGACCCACTGTGACACACCCATGCATGCACATTCCATGTTCAGTGAGATTCATTCCACTCTTATTTCCTTTTTCTCTCCATTCTTTCTCCTCAACCCCTCCATCTACTCTACTGAGCTTTCCTCTATTTTGATGAAATTACCTCTCTCTTATTTTGTTCCCTGTCTCTTTTTCTTCTTGTACTTTTTTATCTCCACCATACTTGCCATACATTGGATTAGCTTCCCCTTAGTAGGGAAAAACCTTTGAAGTTTAATGTTTTGGGACTGGATTATTTCACTTAACAAGATGTATCTTCATTTTAACCTTTAGCTTTGATAACCTATAACAGAAAGGAGCAAAGTTCTACCAACAAAAATAACTATTTTATAGATTTTTTAGTGTTGTTCATATACTTACTTTTACCAAAATTCTGGATATTTTCCTATGATTTCATGTTAATATTTTGCAAAAAAAGTAGTATCTGTTTTATTATAGTAGTCACAGAAGGCTATGCAGCCCTTCTCTCTTTCTGGTAAAGTATCTGAAACTTTCTGACTTTGTTGTTGCTAAAATAATTAATCACCATTGGGTATTATTGATTAAATACCCTAGAAAATTTATTGAGTGTGAAGCATTTATAATTCTGCAGGATTACAGGGCCTTCTCCGATGCAAATAAGATTTGAGTTCCAACTGTTCCATATGATAAGTCGAATCTGGGTCCAAACTGGTGTCTTGTAAGGTTACCAGTTAATCAGTATGCTGATTTCACAATCTCAGTGGGCCTGATTAGGGTGATTAAAATATGAAATTACTAAGTTTTACATGTAAGTTTAAGTTGTTAGATAATAGTCAACCAGGATTATATCTACAAGTGAGAAAAATATTAGATACATGTCATGATTGGTGGCAGTCAAGGTCTGTCTTTTAGGACTCACTTTGATATATATCATCTGTGACAAATTGTTAATGAAATCTTGACTTTTAGTGACAGGTTCTAAAGCAATGCCTAACAGCTTGTTTCTGGGTTACACAAATTCCCATTCTTATCCTACTTGAACTGGTTATTGTCTACACTTTCTAAGGTTTTTGTGGTCACCTGAGGTTGGTGTTTAATATTCAACCAGAATTTTGCTAGTGAGTTATTGTTGTAAAAAGCTATTGGATACATGTCATCCTTGCTGACTTTGTTGGAATTGTGACATCTTCCAGCTGGCTGCCAGTCTCAGCCACCTCACTTTCTTTCTCTAAGAACATGTAGTTGAAAGATGTAATTTTCCTCATTTCAGTTTCAGAAGTTTTGTCGCTGATATACAGAAATGCCTTTGATTTATGCATGTTGATTTTATATCCTGCCACTTTGCTGAAATCATTTATTAGTTCTAGTAAGTTTTCTTGTAGACCCTTTTGGGTCTTCTAGGTATAGAATCATATCATCTGCAAATAGTGATAATTTAAGTTCTTTTTTTCCAAATTTTATGCCTTTAATTTCTTTCATTTGTCTAATTGCTCTGGCCAGTGTTTTGAGAACTATATTAAATAGAAGTGGTTCCAGATTTTAGAGGGAATTCCTTCAATTTTTCTCCATTCAGAATGATGCTAGCCTGAGGCTTAGCATAGATAGCTTTTACAATGTAAAGGTAAGTTCCTGTTAACCCTAGTTTTTCTAATGTTTTGAACATAAATGGATGCTGTACTTTGTCGAATGCTTTTTCTGCATCTATCAAGATGATCATATGGTTCTTATCTTTAAGTCTATTGATGTGGTGAATAACATTTATTGATTTTCGTATATTGAACCATCCTTGAATCCCAGGGATGAATCCTAGTTGATCATAGTGCACAATTTTTTTAATGTGCCTTTATATTCGATTCGCCAAAATTTTATTGAGGATTTTTGCATCTAGGTTCATCAGCGATATTGGTCTGTTGTTTTCTTTCTTTGAGGTGTCTTTGTCTGGTTTTGGATTCAATGTGATGTTGGCCTCATAGAATGAATTTGGAAGAGTTACCTCTTTTGCTATTTTTTGGAATAACTTGTAAAGTATTGGTATTAATTCTTCTTTAAAGGTTTTGTAAAATTCCGCTGTATACCCATCTGGTCCTGGGCTTTTCTTGGTTGGTAGTTTTTTTGATTGCTTTTTCAATTTCATCCATTGATATTGGTCTGTTCAAATTGTGTGTATCCTCCTGACTCAGTCTAGGCAAATTATATGTTTTAAGAAATTTATCGATGTCTTCACTATCTTCTATTTTATTGGAATATATGTTTTCAAAATAATTTCTAATTGTCTTCTGTATTTCTGTAGCATCTGTTGTGATATTGCTTTTTTCATCTTTTATGTTAGTAATTTGAGTTCTCTCTCCTCTTCTGTTCGTTAGCATGTCTAAGGGTCTGTCAATCTTGTTTATTTTTTCAAAGAATCAACTTTTAGTTTTGTTATTTTTTCAATAATTTCATTTGTTTCAATTTCATTGATTTCTGCTCTGATTTTAATTATTTCTTATCTTCTGCTGCATTTGCTGTTGTTTTGCTCTTCCTTTTCTAGGGCTTTGAGATGAAGTGTGAGCTCATTTATTTGTTGGTTTTTTCTTTTTTTGACGAATGACCTCCAGGTGATGAATTTCCCTCTTAAAACTGCTTTCATTGTGTCCCATAGATTCTGATATGTTGTGTCTGTATTTTCATTTATCTCTAAGAATTTTTCTATTTCCTCCTTTATGTCTTCCGTAATTCCTTGATCATTCAGTAACATATTGTTCATTTTCCATGTGATTGGATTTTCCCTTCCTTCTTTTATCATTGAATTTCCAGTTTTATTCCATTATGATCAGATAAAATGCATGGTATTATCTCCACCCCTCTATATTTACTGACGGTGGCCCTATGGCATAATATATGGTCTATTTTTGAGAACAATCCATGTGCTGCTGAGAACAAAGTATATCCACTTGATGATGGTTGATATATTCTATATATGTTAGTTAAGTCTAGGTTATTGATTGTGATATTGAGTTCTATAGTTTCTTTATTCAACTTTTGTTTGGAGGATCATTCCAATGGTGAGAAAGGTGTGTTGAAGTCACCCATAATTATTGTGTTGTGGTCTATTTCATTCTTGAACTTGATAAGAATTTGTTTTATGAACTTCGCAGCACCATTTTTTGGTGCATAAATATTGATAATTGTTATATCTTGTTGTTTAATGGTTCCTTTTAACAGTATATAATGTCCTTCCTTATCGTTTCTGATTAACTTAGTCTTGAAGTGGATTTTAGTCGATATAAGGATGTCCATCCCTGCTTGCTTGCGAGGACCGTTTGCGTGGTATATTTTTTTCCCAACCTTTCACCTTCTGGCTGTGTATGTCTTTTCCAGTCAGGTGTGTCTCCTGTAGGCAGCATATTGTTGGATTTGTTTTTTTAATCCATGTTACCAGCCTATGTCACTTTATTGGAGTGTTTAAATCATTAACGTTTAGAGTTACTATTGATATATGGTTTGTACTTCCAGCCATGTTTGATTATTTATCTCTTTTTTTTTTAATTTAGTTTGTTTCTCCATGATTAGCTTTCCCTTCTCCATCTGTCTTTACTGAGGTACTTCCCACTGTTTGCTTTGGTTACTGTTTTTCATTTCTTCCTCATGTAGTGTTTTGCTCAAGATGCTTTGCAATGCTGGTTTTCTGGCTGCAAATTTTTTTAGCTTTTGTTTATCGTGAAAGATTTTTATTTCATTGTCATACCTGAAGCTTAATTTTCCTGGATACAGAATTCTTGGTTGGCATCCATTGTCTTTCAGTGTTTGAAATACATTGTTCCAGGATCTTCTCACTTTCAGCGTCTGTGATAAAAAATCCGTTGTTAACCTTATTGGTTTACCCCTGAATGTAATCTACCTCCTTTCTCTTGTAGCTTTTAATATTTCCTCTTTGTCCTGTATATTGGATATCTTCATAACAATGTGTCTTGGTGTTGGTCTACTGTGATTTTGAATGTTTTGTGTCCTGTATGCATCTTCAATTTGTATATCTGTTTTTTTTTATTTCTGGAAAGTTTTCTGTAATTATTTCATTTAGTAGGTTACTTATTCCCCTGGTTTGAATCTCTATCCCTTCCTCTATCCTGATGACTCTTAAATTTGTTTTTTTTTTATATTATCACATATCTCTTGTATTTTTCTCTCGTGATTTTTAACCAGCCTATCTGATTTGGCTAGACTCTTTTCAAGATGATATATTTTGTCTTTATTATCTGACGTTCTGACTTCTACTTGCTCCACTCTATTAGTGATACTCTCATTTGAGATTTTAATTTAGTTTATAATTTCCTTCATTTCTAAGATTATTGTTTGATTCTTTTTTATAATCTCTATCTCCTGATAAAGATGCTTAACTTCTTCTTTTATCTGTTTATATAATTCATTCTCAATGTGTTCTTTCGCTGCTTGTATTTGCTGTCTCGTATCCTCTTTAAGGTTCCTTTCCATCTGTCTAAGGTATTCCTTGAGTTCTTTATATGACCGTTTTTCTGATGTCTCTATATCCTCCTGAATATTTAGGCTGTCCTGCATTGTTTGTAGTCCGTTTCTTCCTTGGTTTTTCATGCTACCCATTTTGCTTTTTGTTCTGTTTGACTGCTGAGTTACTGTTTACTCCTATAAATTTATTTCATGCTTGGGAGGAAAGGTATTAGCAGGTAAGGAAAGAAGTCACCAAAGAGAATGAGAGTAAGCAGGTAGAATTCAAGGAAGGGGGAATAAGAGAATTAAAAAGAAATGAAAAGACAGAAGCAGACAGAGAAAAAAAGAAAAAAAAAGAATTTAAAAAAAATAATAATAGTAATTATAAAAATGAGGATTAAAATTAAAAAATAAAATAAAATAAAATGAATTAAAATATTTTTTTAAAGAAAACAACAAAAAAAATTTAATAAATGCAGTCTGAGAGTTTGATTCACTATTATTCCATTAGGTGGAGCTGTGCCCACCGGGCTAAACTTCTCTCAGTAGGCAAGAGCCTGTCACTGTGCAGCAGCTCTTCCTAACGGACTGTGTGGGTCTCCAATCCTGAGTGCCTAGGGCCTTTTCTTGTATCTAGTCACTTCCCCACTTTTCCTAAAGCTAGGCGCCGCTTACAGGTGACGCTCACCACAATGCTGGCTACACGCCAGGTCTGCTGCTCCTGTGAGCCCAGTTTTCATGGACGGCTGGGCACACTCTCCCTGTTTGCCATTCCCTCGGACCCTACATTTGGAGAGGTTAGGGCTGAGAACCCCTCGATAATTTGCTTGCCCTCTGGTAGCAACGCCCCCGGAAGCGGGTGCAAGAGACCTCAGTTGTCAGCACTGGTGGGAGCGGTAACCTGGAGTTCCACACTACTAATCCTGCGCCACTCCTGATTCCCCCATGCGGGCAGGGCTGTTCGAAGAGCCGGGCGGGCGGGACCCGTTCACCGTGTGGGCGGGGTCTTTTGCAGAGCCCAGCAGGCGGGAGTCGTTCACACAAGGGGGGAGGGGTAGTCGTTTGCAATGCCGGTTTGTCGGGGGTGGGGGGGATTGTTTGCAGCGCCCAACCAGCAAAGGCAGTTCACAGAGCCAGGCCGGCGGGGGCCTAGTCAGGAAGTGGCCGTTCGTATGTTCGCTGTGATGCATGGGCAGCGGCAGTTCAGCAGCAGCCAGCGGGGTTGTGCCCCTGGTTCGCGTTGCCGAGATTCACTTGTCTGAGACAAACTGACCCCTCCAATAGACTTACTTTCAGCGGAATTTTGCTAGAAGTTCCTCAGCAGGTCGCATGTAGGTGTATTTATGGATCTCCCTGATCCCGTTACTGCGGAGGTATTGAAAGTGCAGCCTCCTCGCCGGCTGCCATGTTGCATTCCTGATCGTTAACATTTCATGCTGCTTGATAAGCTCCAAAGCAAAGAAAGGAGGTGGCCAATATTTAGTATTGAGATGTCTACCTTCACAGGCAACTGTTCAGCAGCCCATATACTTAAACCCAGAATAATGGGATGAAATGGAAATGGTGATCTGTAACCATTGAACTTAACAATAACACTGGTAGAGGTGTTTATTGACTTCCCACAGAATAAACACTAAAAGGAGGTCAGACTGAATGTTTACATTTCTTTTCCAATTACCAATGTGGGGAGGGAACTTGAGTTCTCTAAGTATAGGTCATGCATAACCTATAGTTTTCTGTGGAAATTCTGACAATGATTAGAAAAGATAAAGAGGAAGAGACACGCTAAGTGCAGCTCAAGTATCTTCAATTTTGTTATGTATTAAGAACTATGAAGGGTTTTTTTCCTTGTCATGAATTGTGCTTTTTTTCAGAATAAACTTATTCAGGACATAAGTCAGAATGATAATAATGAGCTTGTGTGATTTCCAAACACTCACTTGTTGGGTCACTATCATTGTAGATGTGGTAGAAGCTCACAAATGACAGAGATATCAATTACACAACGTCCCCTGACTAGTTTCCCAGGTCTCTTCATCACCCATTGTGTAATCACCATTCATCAAAAACTGGAACCCACTGTTTCTGACCCATGGACCTCCCACCAAAGCTAGAATCATTTTTGGATTACAAGGTGCTGTATAGGCTGCCTGTAATGACATCTTCCACACCATTGGTAGCTAAGGTGTTTGGGGTCCAAATGGCCACACAGATCGTTCTTCTTTTCTGTCCATTTTCTCATGATGCCAGAGAGATAGGGTCATTCTTTGTTCCAAAATCACTCTTAATTCTTTTCTGTGGCAGACACCTTTGAGAGACTTCCCAAAGAGCACCATGAATTGATGGTGCTCACTCAGCTGTCAACTCCATCTCAACGATGTCCAGTCCCTTCTTCAAGGGCCCATTGTCAACAGAATTCTGCTGGATCCACCTGAACTTACAGGGACAAAGAATGAAGCATAGATGATACCTTCTGTTAGGTAGGTAGAGTGGATGCCACAGGCTTACAGGGGAAGACATGCAGGGGCCCAGCCATCAAATTAAATTCAACTCAACCAAACTTTCTGGATGCCAACTCTGTATAAAGCATTCTGCTAGGGACTAGAGATGTAACAGTGAATGATACCCATTTTACTTGATAATGTGGTTAGGGAAATATTCATAGAAGTCCCCAAGGGAGGCAGAGTACAGAGAGGCCAATAATAGAAATGGAGGTGGGAGAGACAGGTAGAAATTATTCAGAGGAAGACATGATTTTATTTGTTGGAGGCAATTGCTGAGGAAACTTTCTACTAGAATGGTTTTGTGCCTGAGTTGTGTTTGAAGTGTGATTTGGAGCCTTCTGTGAGGCACAGTGTCACTTTAGGCTGAAGAAACTACTTGGTTAATGATCTGTAGATGTGACTTCTTGGATTGAATTCAAGTATTTTCGAATGAGGGGAGCAATGGAGAGAAGAGCAAGTCAGGAAATTTAATGCCAGTGGGCTCACGTAAATATCTAATATGAGTAAATGATGTTTGGCATTAGGAAAACAGTAAGAGTATTAGAATTGCATATTGTTTTTACATAGAACATGCATTCACAGGAAGTCAGTGTAGGGGTGTTTATGACCCTTTTCCAACTGCCAATGTGCAGAGGGCATTAAACCCATCTAACTTCAGGTGGGGCACAGGTGGCCCTACTCCTGGCCAACATACTATCTCCATCTCCTCTTCTGTAATGTAAAAATGCAGGCTGGCCTCACCAAATACATCTGGACATAGAAGGGAAGCTCTGAAAAGACAGCCTTGCATAGGGCATCCCTAGAGGTTTTCATGTTCAGCTAACCGGAAACCTCAGAGTAGAGAATTGTCCACGGAAAGATGTGATAGACCTGATCCCCCACTTTTCTATGGAGACCTGGATCCTCTTCACAATCAGCCTGGTGTTACTCTGTCTGTGAGTAGCTGCCCAGGTTCTTCTCTTCTGTAACCCTGGAATTGAGGTGGTTATCAGGGCCTTATTATTTTTTAAAGTGTTTGGAAGTTCAAAACAGAAAATACTAGAAATGCATAACTTTCTATTAATCTTTACTAGATCCTTAATATCTGCTTGAGTTCCTACCCCTTCCCCCAACTTCCTATTCCTGTGTCTATGGGGGTTATTGACAAAAGTATTTCCTAGGATGATCTGATTAACTGAATTTTAGACCAAGATCAATGATCCAAAATACAATGGAGGCAAATTATACAAAACAAAAAAATTTAAAAAAACTGACTGCCATGTGAAGTAGGAACATCTCCCCTTTCTCTATTCCCTTTGGGAATTCTGGAGGCATCTGGGTTATTTGAAGATTTTTCTTATTATCTTTACCTTCTTCATTATGTATGCTGGAGGAGATGTGTGGCTGTCTTGTGGATATCAGGGTTTCTTTTTTCTCCTCCCTTCCACTCTCCAGCATCATTTACAAAATGCTCCACAGTGCACCCCATACCTAGTGAGAGGGTCACACTCCACCTTCCC
Source organism: Ictidomys tridecemlineatus (assembly GCF_052094955.1). NCBI lineage: Eukaryota > Metazoa > Chordata > Mammalia > Rodentia > Sciuridae > Ictidomys > Ictidomys tridecemlineatus. The sequence goes on from NC_135486.1 coordinate 113,562,153, forward strand.
TCTTTTCTGTGAACTTCCCCTCAAACCTCCATTCCCTCCTAGAACTCAATTTCTACACCATGCAATATGCAGAACTATTTACCTCTCAATGTTGAAATTTTAGAGCAGAGACAGCTGTTGGAAATACAGAGGAGGAATTCCAGAACCCAGCTGGGTCTTGCTGAGGAATGCCTGTGGATGCTTCAAAAACAAGATTTTCCTGAAATAAATTTTATGATATTTTACAAGAGTTACTGGATTGTAACAGAATATTTTACACACTATCTGCTTTAAAGGCTCATCCCTGGAGAAGAAGATGTTAATTAACCATCTGGAAAACATCACAGATTCTCGTTTGATATTGCACAGTGCAATCTCGTTTGATATTGCACAGAGGTTTGCAGGATCCAGAACCCACAGCTGTGGGTTTCAGGACATGACATATCAAAGATGAGTTGCAGGCAGGCCTGCCCTAAGGAGCATCAGCCCTAAAGGGTTTCATACAGAGGTAGTTGATGGACAGAGGCAGCAAATGAATGGCTTTGTAACTGACCCTAATGATAAGTGTGAGAATGGCTGGCACTCTGCTGACCATGCAAACATCACTGGTTGTAGATTTCATGAGGAGAGGAATGGCCTCAATATTGGTTCCTTGGTAAATCATTTTTGTGCCCAGTGCCACTCAGGTGAAATGTAGAAAATCAGCCTTCCCTACATGTCAAATCATATGGACTGTCTGACGACAGCAATTTGGGTATCTCTGAAGGTGTTCAGATATCTCTGATGTCATGGGAAGCCTTGGACCCAGTTTCCATTCTATATAAATAAGAGCACTGTGAGCACTCCCAGATCTTTCTGGAAAGACAGATCTAAATGCCAGATCCTAAAATAGGAGCATGCTTTAGAGAAAAGGAAAATTATAAAATTCTCAGAACAAATTGCAAGAACGATGTTACCACAGGTGCTTCATGAATTTGTGATGTTGAGAAGATGCACTTAAGCAAAATCTTATCATTCGAGGAAAAGAAAAAAAATCTTTCTATTTCTACTGCATTTATTATTCCATGAATGAGAATCATAATTTCATAGAATAATCAATTTCATCAATAGACATAGGCAAATCAAATGTTCTGGCAGAATTTCAGTCTGAAATTCTCAGGAACACTCCAGTTTGGAGATGCTTATCAACTATTCATTTTAAGATGGGAGCATAAATAATTCAGGTTATTTTAGTTAATAATGAGTTTTAGGAGGTCTCTCACTGGAAGTGGGGGGGGGAGAAAGTGAGTGAATGCAATTATTGCTTTGGGGATTTGGCTGTCATTTTATCACCTACATGTCACCTCCCTGGGTTGACTGCTCTGGTTCCTGAGTCTGTGACAGGCAAGCCACACATACTTTCACAATTCCTATGACCTGGCTTTCTCTTATATAGTATAGCTATGGGACCTCTTTATGTGGACTTTTGAAGGAGCTGGGGATTCTGGGACCAAACATCTGTTGTTTGGGGAAACTATTCTGGCTTGCTGCAAGGTAAGTCTTGCTTGAGTTCCCTGTTTTGCTTTTCCTGGTTGCAAAGATCCACTTAGTTCCACTTAGATGCTGCTCCTTGGGAAGAAGTGCTGAGGTTTCAGAAACTGTGTGTGGGATCCACAGAGTACACCCAGAATTTCCCTGGGGCTCTGACCTCATTTCTTTGGAGCTTAGTGTTTGCCTCAGGTGCAAGCCCAAATCACTGGCACATCAAGAGGATTTTGTTTGTTCCAGTGAAGGACTCCATGCATTTTCTCTTTGAGAAAGCAATAATCTCCTCTCCATATCTCCTAAATGAACTTTTCAGTATATGTATCCCAAAATCCACAATTCTGTGACCTACTTTTATATAGTTAAAATTAACAATTGCATTTAAACAATAGAAAGATTTATTCTTAACTTTCAGAAGGGATAACTCAGGACAAGTGTTTCTTGCCCTGTCCTTGTGTAGAAGTTGAAATTCCCTATCTCTTCATGCTGAGTGGGAACTCAGGAGGCAAGTTTTCTGATATTTGCACAGTTACTCACTTTCTACTCCACACTATGCATGGGATGTACATAAGTCTGTTGGTCTAAGCAGACCACGGGTGACTTCAGGTTCCTAACTCTATGAGAACTCGAGGAGCGAGCTCATGAGGTAAGAAGAAAGGATGCCAACGGAGGAGATGAGCATATTGTTGGGTCCTGCTTTTTAATCCAATCTGCCAGTCTAGGTCTTTTGATTGATAAGTTTAGGACATTAACATTCAAGGTTATTATTGAGATATGATTTGTATTCCCTATCATTTTACTTCTGGTTTTATTTGAATTAGTTTCTCCTTTGGTTGAATATTACTTTAGTGTAGTCCCTCCCTTTGCTGATTTTCACTTTTTTAAACTTCATCCTCATGGAATATTTTGTTAAGAATGCTCTGTAGCTCAGGCTTTCTAGTCGTGAATTCTTTCAATATTTGTTATCATGGAAGGTTTTAATTTCATCTTCAAATCTGAAACTTAATTTTGCTGCATGTAAAATTCTTTGTTGGCATTCATTTTCTTTTACATCTTGAAATATTTTATTTCAGGAACTCCTACCTCTGAGAAACTGGGTTGAGAACCAGTTGAGATCCAAATTGGTTTTCCCCCATATGTAATTTGATTTTTTTTCTCAAAGCCTTTAAGATTTTAACTTTATTCTCTGTGTTAGTCATTCTCATTTTAATGTATCCTGGTGTGGGTCTGCAGTAATTTTGTACATCTGGGGTCCTGTAAGCCACTTGTATTTGATTTTCCATTCCAATATTTAGGTTTGGTAAATTTTCTGATATTGTATCATTAAATTATTGTGCATTCCTTTGGTTTGTATCTCTGTTTCTTCATCTATTCTTATAACTCTTAAATTTTATCTTTTCATGTTATCTCATAAATCTTCAGTGTTCTATTTATGGTTTCTGTCTATCTTCTCTGCAGAGTCAACTCTATCTTCAAGATTATATGTTTCATCTTCATTACCTTTGGTTCTGTTTTCCAAGTGGTCTAGTCTGTTGGTGATGCTTTCTATTGAATTTATAAATTGGTTTATTGATTACTTTATTTTGAGGATTCTGTTTGTTTGGGAGTTTTTCCAAGAGTCTCTAAGTGTTTCTTGAAGTAATCTTTTGCTACCTGTATTTTTTCTTTTATTTATTTCTTGTAGGGATCTATTGTCTCCAGTGTTTGCTGTCTTACATTATTCTGTGCCTTGAAGATCACTTTAATTACGTATGTTTTGACGTCCTTCTCTGACATTTCTTCTATTGTGATGTTAATGTATTCTACTATTGTACTGTCTTGGTTTGTTTCCGGTCACTTTCTTCTCTTGTTTTTTAATATTGATTATGATCTTCCTCTATAGCAGTACAGATCTGAGGTATTACAGTTTCTACTCTATAATCTTGTAATATCCCTGCAGGTTACCAATATCTCGACATTAAGGAGGATATTAATATTTACAGCATCCAAAACAAACAATATGCAGCCTTAAACTATACTATCCCTATTTAGACAATTACAGTTTTGTCACAATAAAGAGAAATAATGCATTCAATTAGTATCCACATTAAAAATAGTAGGTTTGCATAAGGATCTACAGTTTTGAATAATAAACAAACAGGAGGGTATAGGATGTGGGATATGTGAGGTAGAAGTGAGAATATAGAGGTATTAGGTCATAGGGAGAGTGAAAGATATATCAAGAGACGTAGCTAGCAAGGATACATCTGGAGTAACCAGGCTAGGACCTTGGTGATGGTCTTCCAGGTCTTGGCTATTTTCTCTAGATTTGGTCTGGTCTTTTTCTCCACATGTGCATGGTTTGTCTCCTCTTTCAAACACAAGCAGCTGTGATAGATCTCCTTCTGCTCCTCCATGTTCTTGCTGAGGTCAGTCTTCTTTTCCTCCTCCTCCCCTCATTGGGCTCGGGTCAGTTTTCTCCTCCTCTGTGTGTCTGGCTGGGGTCAGTCTGCTCTTCCTCTGCTCATGGGCCTGAGATCTGTCTGGTCCACCTCCTTCATGTGTGGGGCCAGGTCAATCTGCTCTACCTCCTCCATATGTTGTCCCAGGAAATCTCTCTTATATCTCTTTACTTTCACCAAGACATTTTCTGATTATTAACACTGTTTACTAAATGTATAATAAATTTAATGATATCCTTTAATTTTTATTAACCCATTCAGATCTATGATTATTGTTACTATACTCTGGATTCTAAATTGTACTGTAAAAGTGAAAATTAGTAAAAATATAAATCTTAAGAGAGTAGTTTGCCATGTTGATGTTCTCCAAGCTAAAAGTATCTGTAACAAAAGTCTTAGATGTGTATAGAAATAACAAATTGGGTTGATGCTGAGAGCCGTTGCCAAGTAGGAATGACGCATCATAATCCTCGCCAGCGTACCCCATGTTAAATGGACTTGCCTTAGAAATTTGCTGTGACCTTGCTTGTGTGTTTTAGAAAGGTGACCCTGCTCAATGACCAGGGTGGATCCAGGATTAAGGTGTATCCTGCAGGAAGTATCCCCGTACTTGAGTTTAGGGCGTGACAATAAGAGTTTTAGGGAAGTTGGAGGTTGAAGATTATTCCTGCTGGGAGTAGGGCGTGCCTGCTGCCTGACTTCCTGCTGAGTTCTCCTGGAGAGAAAGTATTTAGGACGTGAATTGTGCGGGAGATGGGCATTGCCCATGAACCTGTGTGAAGCGGTGTGAGATCGGGAATAAAGAATTGCTGTTTGAACCTACAAAGCTGTGTGGTGACTCGTGATTCTGTGCCAAGCCGAGACATTGGCATTTGGCAGGTTGATATTTATTTATGTCATTTAATGTTTTATAACTGAATAAAGTAACCTGTTGTCAACAATATATATATATATATATATATATATATATATATATATATATATATATATATAATTTTGTGTTACTCTTTACATTACTTTTGAAATTTTAATGCACTTTTTAAAATAATAAGGAGAGCCTGATCTGTTTAAAGGTTATATTGTAGAACATAAAACATTTTGCCACTTACCCACACAAAAGGAAAGCTAACATCCCCCTTAGCCTTTCTCTGATCCATGTTTGAAATGTAATGTTATATTGTGTTAACTAATGTTCATATAGACTCAGAAAATAATATATGCAAACTTTATAAAATGACATTTAAGAAAGAGGCAAAATCAGCCTCAGACCTAAAACACTTTACCTAAAATTTGTCAAGTCCCACCTTACCTGGAATAAAACTCTGCCTTCCACCTACTACATGTTAGAATGGCTCCAAAATGGGCTGGACTTCAGCTCATTTAAAGTTATGTTTAGAAGAGTGATATTTGTTTCAAAGATTACTATGATCTAAAAGAGGTATATAATGTATAAGATAGCAAAAATTCAAGATAGCTATTACACAAACTAAGCACGTTTTTAGTCTTGTTAATTTGATTATTAAAGAAAAAAAAGACTATGACTTTGTCTATGCCAAGTGCTTTTACAAAGGATTAACATCTAGTTGGATGAGACCTTATTAATTCATCCTGACTACCCTAATGGCCATGAAAGTAAATGAACTCACAGGGTGGATTTATCTCACCTGAGTAAAGACAACAAAAATATCTCCTGCAAAAGAATGGACATACTAAGAGACCCCAACCACCCTCTAAAGATTAAAAAAGAAAAAAAAAGAAGAAAGAAAGAGAAAGAAAACGTTACTTATGTTTTCTTTTCTCTTGCTCAGACTGTGTTTTAAGGCCAGAACTACTAAAACAACATATTTTTGAATCAAGATTATATGTGTGTGTATATATATATATATATATATATATATATATATCTCCCCACTACAACCCCCTACCTCATTCAAAAGGGGGAAATGTTATAGGCCAGGATATTTGTGCTTTAACCAGACAAACTCCATTTTACTCTGAGACTACATTTCGTATAATAAATGCTTTTGCCAGGAGAAAACCCTGTCACTGTCATCCTGATCCTGCTTAGCACACCCTGCTTAGAGATACAAATGTTGCTCTTCTTCTTATACAATGTAAAATCATTCTCTTTTTGGTTCCCATTTTTCTTGGCAATGTACCCTAACTACGTGGAATGATTGTCTAGATGTTAGTAACCACTCTTTCAATTGTACTCATTTAGGATTGTTTTGATCCATTTCCCCTGTCTGCTTATAATTTTAGAGCTTATGATTTGTGCGTATGTTTTGAATTATAGTAACAGGCACTTATGTTTAATGTAGTGACTTGTGGTTTTAAACTATAAATGGTGTGCTCCAACCCCTGGAGTGGGTAAAGAAGTGTAGACTTCTCTTGGCCCACCAGCTGGTGAATAAAAGTTCCAATTCCTATATTGAGTTTGACTCATTGATTTATTGTAATCTCATTATAACAATAAAGCACTAATTTTCAAAAAGTATAAGTAAAAAGAAGTAAGACTAGTAGAATAGAGAAAGCTAACAGAGAGAGGGAGCATGGGAGGGAGAGAGAAATTACTAGGGTCTGGAGTGGGGCAGATTCTATTCCATGTTTTTTGATTATGGTATCTATTTTTTAAGCCTCCCATGAATATCAATTTCAATGGGAATCCTGTGTTGACAGCCACTGGGTGTTTATTTGTAGGAATTATGAGAGGGAAGAAGTGGAGCTCTTCACCACCTCTCTGATGAGTCAGTGGAAGGGGTTAGTTGGGGTATATGATGCCCTGTGTGACTGCTGAAAGTTGAATAGGAATTCACTAAATGAAAAACAGGTTTGGTCACTCCAGAAAAAGACTAGCCTGTACAGACAAAAGAAAACAAGAATATGTCACATTAGGGAGCTTGGGATGTGATAAATGATAAAAATCCCTTAAAACATCTTATGGAGATACAGAGTAAGACAAGACTGAAGAGCCCAGCATGTCTTAGTGAAGAAGAATCAGCTGTTACTGAAGGTAATTCGGTTTTATCCTGTGGGTGTTAGTAGCATTTGGAGGGATTTTAGTAAAAGAAAAATGTGTTGGGCATTGTGGTACACTCTTTTAATCCAAGTGACTCAGGAGGCCGAGACAGGAGGATCACAAGTCTAAAGCCAGCCTTAGCAACTTAGTGAGATCCTAATCAATTTTGCAAGACCCGGATTCAAAATAAAAATTAAAAAGCCTGAGTACCAAAATCAATAAATAAATATTAAAAGACCCATTTTGCAAGGCTCTGCCTGGTGGTGAGCAGGGCATTCCCTGGAAAAGACCAGCCGACAATCCCATCAAGCAAGTTAGAAGCTCACTGTCCTATGTGGAGGCGAGAGTTTGCAGGCTTTGAGGTCCTTTTTAACATGACCCCATGATGCTCATCTTCTCCTTACTCATTTTCTTTTTCATGAATTCTGATTTCTCTTTAATTTATTGGCTTTGTCTTCATTTTCTTCCTGCTTTCCTGCCTATCATAATGATTCTGATTATAAAATGACTGAACTCTTTCTACCTCTGACTGTCTGCTGACTCCAGTAATAAACTAAAGGCTGTCTGTGAATTTGTGTTCACAAGCAGTTCTGCTCCATTTCATAACTATGTTGGGAGTATTCTGGGAGGTGTGGAAAGAAATACTTAACCCATGTGAGGCTGACACATCAACCAGGTTTTTTAGAGGATCCCTTGCACCTTCAGCACAATTTGGAATCACAAGTTCTGGCTCCAGGGACCCACTTCAGGATTAAATTGCCTAAGCAATTTTCTTCTTCAATATTGGTTTCACAGCTATAACAGGGAAATTAAAACAACCCTACACTAGTTGTCTCACAGAGTACAAATAGGATCTATCATTAAGAGGGATGTAAATGAGCTTTCTAAACTATGAGGTACTCTGTTCCCTTATTGGTTATTTCCAAAAGAACAAAGGCTCAGGGATGGAGTAGGAAGTGAGCAGCCATGATGAAGACTTTTTACTTTTAACCTCAAAATCTTCAGAAGGTTTCCTCCTCCAGAGTGAGGAGAAGAGATAGAATGTTCCACACAGAGCTAAAATGGTATCTTCAGCTTGTGCCTTTGTAGGAGACAGAGCTCTGGGTACAACACTTTCATTAGATCTGGGCCACATTCCAGTCCTTTAAGTCATCCTGTGTGGCAGTAGGTGAGACTAAGCCCGTATTGCAAGGTTAAGACCCTGGGCTCTATAGTTAGATGATTTAAATAAGAACAGTGGCTCTGGTAGTAATTATCTAGGTAACCATGGGTGGATGAGTTAAACTTTGTGAGACTTAGTTAACTCATTTGTAAAATAATGACTATAACCACACAAATCTCATAGAGTTGTTGGATGGATTTTGCCAGTTAATGAAGTTCTTAGAACAAAAAAAAAAAAAAAAACAAACACTAGGAAAGACAGTAGAATAAATTGAATATCACCTTCTATGTTCATATATGAATACAAGACCAATGAAACTCCTCATCATGTACAACCACAAGAATGTTATTCTAATTAAAACGTTATACTCCATGTATGTGTAATGTCAAAACAAACTCTACTGTCATGTATATCTAAAAAGACCAAATAGAACAAGTCACTGACCTCTTCAGCTGTATGGGCATAGGGAGTTGTAAACAATCTAAATTCTCTTTGCTCAGGATCACTAGGCAATGCTGACCTGATGTGGATCTGGGGCGAGCAGTCTGGACCTCTCAAAACACACACTGAGCCCAGATCGGCTGAATTCAAGCTACCGTTTGCCTGCTTCCAGCAAACAAACAGCTGTGACTCAGCACTAATCCATCCAGCTAAAACAACCCGTCAGCCTTTCTGATCCTACAGAGGCAAATGCCAACCAAGCCTTCATAGGTAGTGGCCACAGGTTTGAAATGGGGCTTGGGAGAGACAGTAAAGACCCACCATTGCATTGGTCACCCGGAAAAGGGAAACGAACTGTCACCATTTGCAGGAGATACGACCATGGCAGAGAACTGAGGTCACCAGACTGCAGGGGAGGAGATAACTTTATTGAAACTTGCGGCTACAGGTGTGTAATTCCCTATCCTTCCCTCTCCACACATTGGGGAAAACTTAAGGGCCCCTCCTAGCTCTCCCATGAGCACAATAGCCAGACCAAGGGAATCAGATGTGGCACGGAACCCGCGGCATGGAACTCCTGGCTGTAGCTCCCACCAGTGCTGATAACTGAGATCTCTTACACCAGCTACCGGGGGCATGGCTACTGGAGGGCAAGTAAAATTTGCTGAGGATTCTCAGCCCCAAGCTCTACAAACTTAGGGTCTGAGGGAATGGCAAACAGGGAGAGTGTGCCCAGTCGTTAATAAAAACAGGGCTCCCGGGAGCAGCAGACCTGGCATGTAGCCAGTATTGTGGTGAGCAGCACCGGTGAGAGGGACCTGGCTAAAGAAAAAGTGGGGAAGTGACTAGACAAAAGAGGAGGCCCTAGGAACTCAGGATTGGAGACTCTTCCAGGCTGGGAGGAGGAGCTGCTGCACAGTGATTGGTTCCTGCGTATTGACAGGAGAAGCTTTGCCTGGTAGACACAGCGTCACCTACTGGAAGAAAAGTTAATCAAACTATAAGACTGCATTTATTAGTTTTTTTTTTAATTTGGGTTTTTCTTTCATTTACATTTTTATTTCTTGTTGTTTTTGAAATTTGTTTTTCAATTTTTTTAAATTTTCTTCTTCTAATTATAATTTTTATTTTTATTATTATTATTATTTAAAATTTTTTTAAATTCCTATTTTTTTCTTCTTTTGTCTTTTCAGATCTTTTCAATTTTCTTATTTCCCCTTCCTTCTACCTGCTTACTCTCATTCTCTTTAGTGACTTCTTCCCTTCCCTTCTAATACCTTTCCTCCCAAGCATCAAATAAATTTATAGAAGTAAACAGTAACTCAGCAGTCAAACAGAACAAAAAGTAATATGAGCAGCTTGAAAAAGCAAGCAATTAAGGAGTATAAACAATGCAGGACAGCCTAAATATTCAGGAGGACCTACAGTCATCAGAAAAATGGTAATATAAAGGACTCTAGGAACACCTTAGACAGATGGAATGGAACCTTAAAGAAGATATGAGAAAGCAAATTCAAGCAGCAAAAGAACACATTGAGAATCAATTACATAAACAGATAAAAGAAGAAGTTAAGCATCTTTATCAGGAGATAGAGATTATAAAAAATAATCAAACAATAATTCTAGAAATGAAGAAAACGATAAACCAAATTAAAAACTCAATTGAGAGTATCACTAATAGAGTGGAGCAAGTAGAAGCCAGAACGTCAGATAATGAAGACAAAATATATCATCTTGAAAAAGTCTAGCCAACTTAGAAACGCTGGTAAAAAAAATCACGAGAAAAACATCACATCGAAGAGTTATGGGATAACATAAAAAATCCAAACTTACGGGTCATCGGGATGGAAGAAGGTACAGAGATTCAAACCAAGGGAATGAGCGACCTGCTGAATAAAATAATTACAGAAAACCTTCCAGAAATAAAAAAAAGGAAACAGATACACAAATTGAAGATGCATACAGGACACCGAGCACACAAAATCACAGTAGACCAATACTAAGACATATTGTTAGGAAGCTATCCAATATACAGAACAAAGAGAAAATATTAAAAGCTACAAGAGAAAGGAGGTAGATTACATTCAGGGGTAAACCAATAAGGTTAACAACAGATTTTTCATCATAGACACTGAAAGCAAGAAGGTCATGGAACAATATATTTCAAACACTGAAAGACAATAAATGCCAACCAAGAATTCTGTATCCAGCAAAATTAAGCTTCAGGTATGACAACGAAATAAAAATCTTTCATGATAAACAAAAGTTAAAAAAAATTTCAGCCAGAAAACCAGCGTTGCAAAGCATTTTGAGCAAAACAATACACGAGGAAGAAATGAAAAACAATAACCAAAACCATCAGTGGGAAGTGCCTCGGTAAAGAGAGAGGGTGAGGGGAAAGATAATCATGGAGAAACAAACTAATTTTTTTTTTAAAAAAAGATAAATAATCAAACATGGCTGGAAGTACAAACCACATATCAATAGTATCTCTAAATGTTAATGGCTTAAACTCTCCAATAGTGACATAGGCTGGTATCATGGATTAAAAAAACAAATCCAACAATATGCTGCCTCCAGGAGACACATCTGATTGGAAAAGACATACACAGGCTGAAGGTGAAAGGTTGGGAAAAATACACCACACACAGAGTCCTCGTAAGCAAGCAGGAGTGGCCAACCTCATATTGTATAAAATAGACTTCAAGACTAAGTTCATCAAAATGGATAAAGAAGGACATTATATGGTGTTAAAAGGAACCATTCACCAACAAGACATAACAATTATCAATATTTATGCACCAAATAATGGCGCTGCAACATTCATAAAACAAATTCTCCTCAAGTTCAAGAATCAAATAGACCACAACACAATAATCATGGGTGACTTCAATACACCTCTCTCACCATTGGACAGATCCTCCAAAAAAAAGTTGAATAAACAAACTATAGAACTCAATACCACAATCAATAAATTAGACTTAACTGACATATATAGAATATATCAACCATCATCAAATGGATATACTTTTTTCTCAGCAGCACATGGATTTTTCTCAAAAATAGTCCACATATTATGCCATAGGGCAACCCTCAGTAAATATAAAGGGATGGAGATAATACCATGCATTTTATCTGATTATAATGGAATGAAACTGGAAATTAATGATAAAAGAAGGAAGGAAAAATCCTACATCACGTGGAAAATGAACAATATGCTACTGAATGATCAATGGGTTATAGAAGACATAAAGGAGAAAATAAAAAAAATTCTTAGAGATAAATGAAAATACAGACACAACATATCTGAATCTATGGGACACAATGAAAGCAGTTTTAAGAGGGAAATTAATCGCCTGGAGGTCATTCCTCAAAAAAAGAAGAAACCAACAAATAAATGAGCTCACACTTCATTTCAAAGCCCTAGAAGAAAAACCAAAACAACAGCAAATGTAGCACAAGGCAATAAATAATTAAAATCAGAGAAGAAATCAATGAAATTTAAAGAAAAAATAATTATTGAAAAAATTAACAAAACTAAAAGTTGGTTCTTGGGAATCAACCTAACAAAAGAGGTGAAAGATTTATACAATGGAAACTACAGAACCCTAAAGAGAGAATAGAAGAAGATCTTAGAAGATGGAAAAATATACGCTGTTCATGGATAGGCAGAACTAGCATTATCAAAATGGCGATATTACCAAAAGTTCTCTATAGGTTTAATGCAATGCCAATCAAAATCCCAACGGCATTTCTTGTAGAAATAGAGAAAGCAATCATGAATTTCATATGAAAAATAAAAGACCCAGAATAGCAAAAGCAATTCTAACCAGGAAGTGTGAATCAGGCGGTATAGTGATACCAGATATCAAACTGTATTACAGAGCAATAGTGATAAAAACCGCGTGGTACTGGTACCAAAACAGGCGGGTGAACCAATGGTATAGAATAGAGGACAAAGAGTCTAATCCACAAAGTTACAACTATCTTATATTTGTTAAAGTGGCTAAAAGCATGCAATGGAGGAAGGATAGCATCTTCAACAAATGGTGTTGGGAATATTGGAAATCCATATGCAACAAAATAAAACTGAATCCCTTTCTCTCCCCATGCACAAAAGTTAACTCAAACTAGATCAAGGAGCTTGACATCAAATCAAAGACTCTGGGTCTAATAGGAGAAAAAGTTGGCTCCAATCTACATATTGTTGGGTCAGGCTCCAAATTTTTTAATAGGACACCCATAGCACAAGAGTTAATAACAAGAATAAACAAATGAGACTTACTTAAACTAATAATTTTTTCTCAGCAAGAGAAACAATAAGAGAGGTAAATAGGGAGCCTACATCCTGGGAACAAATTTTTACCCCTCACACTTCAGATAGAGCCCTAATATCCAGAGTATACAAACAACTCAAAAAATTAGACAATAAGATAACAAATAATCCAATCAACAAATTGGCCAAGGACCTGAACAGACACTTCTCAGAGGAGGATATACAATCAGTGAAGAAGTAGATGAAAAAATGCTCACCATCTCTAGCAGTCAGAGAAATACAAATCAAAACCACCCTAAGATACCATCTCACTCCAGTAAGATTGGCAGCCACTATGAAGTCAAACAACAACAAGTGCTAGCGAGGTTGTGGAGAAAAGGGTATATTTGCACATTGCTGGTGGGGCTGCAAATTGGTGCGGCCAATCTGGAAAGCAGTATGGAGATTCCTAGGAAAGCTGGGAATGGAACCACCATTTGACCCTGCTATTTCCCTTCAGGGACTATTCCCTGAAGACCTTAAAAGAGCATGCTACAGGGATACTGCCACATCAATGTTTATATCAGCACAATTCACAATAGCTAGCCTGTGGAACCAACCCAGATGCCCTTCAATAGATGAATGGTTAAAAAAAATGCGGCATCTATACACCATGGAATATTACGCAGCACTAAAAAATGACAAAATCATGGAATTTGCAGGGAAATGGATGGAACTAGAGCATATTATGCTTAGTGAAGCTAGCAAATCCCTAAAAAACAAATACCAAATGTCTTCTTTGATATAATGAGAACAACTATGAACAGAGCAGAGAGGAAGAGCAGGAAGAAAAGATTAACATTAAACAGAGACATGAGATGGGAGGGAAAGGGAGAGAAAAGGGAAATTGCATGTAAATGGAGGGAGACCCTCATTGCTATACAAAATTACATATAAGAGGTTGTGAGGGGAATGGGAAAATAAACAAGGAGAGAAATTAATTAAAGTAGATGGGGTAGAGAGAGAAGATTTGAGGGAAGGGGAGGGGAGATAGTAGGGGATAGGAAAGGTAGCAGAATACAACAATTACTAATAGGGCATTATGTAACATTGTGGATGTGTAACCGACGTGATTCTGCAATCTGCATTTGAGGTAAAATTGAGAGTTCATAAACCACTTCAATCTAATGTATGAAATTTGATATGTCAAGAGTTTGTAATGTTGTGAACAACCAATAAAAAAAATAAAAAGACCGAATAAAAAATATAGATAAGTAAATAAATGCTAGCTATTTTTTTTCTGAGTTATTGACTCGTGTATGTGGTGCCTTTTTTTTTTCTATTTTTTTGCACTCCCAGTTGAGGGACCTCTCTAGATTTTTTACTGCTCAGGACATTTGTGGCAGGTATGTCATCTTTCAGTTTCAGTTTATTCCACCTTTTATGCATCCTGACCATAGGATTTCTTAGTTTCTGCTTGAACTGGAGAAATTTGGGGACTATAATACACAAGATAATTATAATAATGAGGAAAGGGTGTGTTTCATGCCAAGCTTGAGATTGGCAGGCAATGCTGAGTGGGTCTTGTGATTGAGATAACAAGGCTTTTGGACTTCTTAGGTCAATTTCTCCCACATGAGGAAAGAGGTCCAGGCACACCCAATGCCTCACACTTTACATTCCTCCAGTCCCATTGATTCTGTAGTTTTTATATTTTTCAAAGGAGAAGTGATTTGAGAAAAAGAAAGGATGAATGAATCAAATTCTGCTGCAAGATTCAGTAAAGGATTCTTTTACTTCACAGAATTTATCCCAATTCGTAATTCAAAATCTGTATGAGTGAAATTTTTGTTGTTGCTGTTTAGTGTCTCTTTCACCCAGGAAAGGTTAAAATTCATGAAGGCCAAGGTTCTGCCTGGCTTATGTGTAATGCATGGCTCAGATCCTAAACACAGTAGGCATGTAGCCCAGTCACCCTGCAGTGATACTGGGGTGAGGTTCATACTTCATTCAGTGCCAAGAGAAAATGTTCCTAGACCTGAAATTCTCCTCACCAATACAAACACAAAGGCCAGAAGATTTGGCGATTCCTTCTTCCAGCCACAAAGCTTAGATACTGCCTGAACCCAAAACTGGCAAGATGAAGATAATCTCTACTTTGAAGAAAGGGCATTTGAGAGCTGAGTTACACAAATCATCTTTTCTTTTCTTTCATTTCTTTCTTTTTTCTTTTTGCATATTTAAGATTATGACCTCTGAGTTTTGAATGTAAAACATAAACCAAAACTATGAGCAATTTACTTGCCAGTGAAAGTCAGAACAGGCTTCTCAAAGAGATGTCACTTGAGCTGACAAAGAATAAGGGGATGGACCATCCCATGGCAAGAAAGAAACTCCACAATGCAGGATTGATAGAATGCTCTTTCTCATTCCACTATGATTACTTTATTTGGTTTAAGAAATGGTGTCTTGCTTAATTTAAGAGGTATCTGCAATCATTAAGCAAGAATATTTAGATGTAGTAAGTGAAGCTTGAACAACAGAAAGACTTGGAAAAGGTATATTTCAGACAATAAAGTTATACAAACATATAAAAACTACTTTCAGTATCATGTGTCTAAGAATCCTTACATTTATTCTTTAAGCTTTGACAAGATTGTAGAATGAAAGCATACATACATCTGTCCATTCAAAGAAGTATTTCATGAGCATCTATTCTCTAACATGCCCAAGATAAAATAATGTTGCCTTGTGTTCTTTTTAATTGAAATTTTAGGAAAACAACTAATGATGAGCCTGAGTGGTAGAGCAGTTGTCTAGCATGTGTGATGCCCTCAGTTATCTAACAACACAAACAAAAAATGTTCAGCAAAATAAATGAATTTAAATAATTTTAACTAGATTTTTTACATCATTTCAAACTCTTATTTGTAAAGCTAAATAAAGCTAACATCATGGATGTTTGCTCAGGTTGCTTCATGGAAGGGTTACATAGGTAACCCTGATCAGGTTTTCTAATTTGAACTCTATGAGAAGTCCTTCCCTTCTAAGAGTCCAGGCATGCCTCTTGATAGAACCCATGAAGTTTAAAGATGGAAAAGACCTTCAGGGAACAACATGCTTTCTCCCCCTAAAGTTTCTCTTTCTCTTTGTAGTGCAAAAGGGGAACATTTGAGTCCTAGAAAGTATTGAGTATCCCTTTAGTCTCATTCTCATAGAGAAATTCCTTTAGTGTTGGGGGTACCTCCAACAGAGTAATCTTCTACACCTAAGAGAGAAAAGGGAAGACAATTGTCTTGGAGATTGAGAAGTTCCAATCTGGGAAATACTAGGAGTTTGCAGAAAGTACCTGCCCCATCTCAGATGTACTAGAGACATACTTTCTCAGAGATTTAAGTTCCTTCCTGCTTAGAGGGTAGCTACCTGACTGCCCTGACTTCTCAAATAAAATGGACACCACTTCTGTCTCCTCCTTTCCCATATGGAACAGGAAAAAATAAGAAAGAAATTGCATAATAAATGATTAGTCCCTAAAAATAAGCCATACAGAATCATGTTTTTTGTGACTCAATGTACAGTGTATTCTTCACAGAAGAGATTCCACATAGTTTCATAAATGTAACACATTACTATTTTTAAATTTAAAATAGTTTACAAATATTTTCTGCATAGAGAGAAACATGAACATTAGATTAAGTTGACATTAGATTAGGAGAGATGGAGAAAGAGAGAAAGAGAGAGATGTCATTTGTTAAATTTTAAAGTTAAAAGAAGCAAAAAATTGACAGCCGAGTACTCTAAATCAATGATAAGTCTCTCTAAAGATTTCTTGAATCCATCCATGAACAAGTTTCCCACTAAGTCACCATTGAGAGTTCATGAAGGAAAATAATGAGATGATGTAGTTAAGTGGTATTATGTAGTTAATATACAGAAAAAAGGGGCCTCCAAATGGGATGATTTTGGGACAAAATATTAACTTAAATGATCATAAAATTTTGGAGTAATAAACATCAAATGAGAGGAATGAATGGGTCTTGCATTAGATGGGAGGACTCCTTAGAGACGTTTGGGGATGAACTAGAAGTTGAAAGATGAGAATAGAATGAGGAAAATGGGGAAATAAGATTTAAAGATTTACTATTGAAATGTAGAAGTAGTTTTTCTGCAACAAGACTCCAGGAAGTTTGTATAAATTAGAAAAAAGCTGAACTGCATAAATCTTTCCTATCTTTAAGAAATGATTGATGTCAATGTTTCTCAACTTTGTCTGAGAATGAGACCAACAGAGAGCTTTTAGAGTCAAACTTTAGGCAAGTGATTTTAGAATTTTGGAGATGATTCAAATATTTTGTATTTTTAAAATTCTATGTTGATTTCAATGTTCATAAAATAGTTGAGAAAAGCTGTCACAAAATTTCCATAAGTTCTGTTGAGGAAAACAGCCCTTGACATTTTCAAAACATGATTTTCACAGTTCAGGATTGATTATGTAAAGCAGCTTCATCCTCATTTGAATTATAATCGAGTTTATACTTTGATAAAGTTCAAAAACACTGCACATAAGAATGTCAACCTAATCTCAATGGACTCTACCTGATCTTCTAACTCTATTTATTATAAAGCCACAGATATAGAGATCCAAAACTGAAGAAGCCTAACAGCACACAAATGTCCCAAAAGAGATTATTTGAATGAGCAGATACTTTTTTAAAAAATAGGTTTCTCAACTAAAAGAAACTACCCACAAGACCTTACTTTTTCATAAAGTGTCCTGACCTGTGTTTCCTTGCAATGATGGAAGAAGAAGTTCTGAAGTAATCTCATGAGAGCAAGTTTCATGTTCATGAGAGCAAACCTCATGCCAATGCAGTTTCTGGGTCCATTTCCCAAGGGCATGTATACGTAAGGATTGATGCTGTCCTTGTTCTTCTTACTGAACTTGATTCCACAATAATAGATGAAAACAAGTTATTGAGACATAAATCTATAAAAGCTACATAATTGGGGTGTTCCTAAACATTCATAAGCAGCAAAACACACGATTCTTTTGTAGAATGGTCATTGAAATACTGCTGTGACTTTGCTTATAAGAATTGAAACCTACAGAACTTTTTTATTCTCCTTACACTAGAGGAGCTCTCTGTCTTGTTAAGATGTGATGGATGCTATTTAAAAGAAAATATGTCTTTAATACAGAAATTATATTCAGGATTGTGATTCATACACACTCTGAAAATATTAGAAAATGAACTTATAAATGAAGAAAAGTATGTTCCTGCCTCAACTCCCACACTTGCATTTCATATTTTAATTAATGAAGGAGTATAATTATGTAGTATAATTACCTCTCTTCTCTTCTCTTCTCTTCTCTTCTCTTCTCTTCTCTTCAATATACTACTTTTTTCTCAATCATCTTTTCTCCATTTCTTTCTCTTTCCCTTCCCTTTCCCAATTCCTCTCTTCCTCTACCTCCTCCTCATTTTTCTTTTATCTCTTTCTCCTTCTGTCTCTGCCTCTCTCCCCATAGAATATCATTACTGTCTTCTGAGTCTGTCTCATCAGGTTACAAATAATTCCTTCAATGTTGAACCCAGGTTTTATTCAAATTGAGTCCTAGTTATTTGATTGCTTTAAGGAGAAAGTGTTGATTTGAGAAAGTGATAATGACATTGTGATTCTTTTAAAAAGTATTCTTATATATTTGAGAGCATTTTGGCAAATTTAAATGTTTTTGTGACTCAAAGTAACATGGAATCTATTGGAGGGTGAGGTGGTGTGTGGAGGGTCTGATGAGGTTGGTGGATGGTTGTTTGGGCAGATAATGAGCAGATGTTGAAGCATTAAATCATTTTTCCAGACTACTGTCTGTAGATTATGCTTTTGTGTATGTGAAGTGTCCTCCATACAATACATCTTTGTAATTTTCCTCATCCTGGTCTAATTCCTGATGCACCTTAAGCACTTAGTATCTTATAATACCTCAGTGAATCAAAGAATTGTGTAATCTCTGATTTTGTATCTTTGAAGTTTAAAAGATGGAAGTGTGCAGAATTTGGAGAAAACTGGCACTGAGGAACTCATAATCAACAAGAAAAGATCACTCTAATTAAGAAGTGTAAAGTTAGGGGCCAAGAGAAGTCTTGATCCCATGCCACCTGACCCACCAGAAACTACCGTGAAAACTTTCTTTATCTTTCTCTTCAGTACAACAACAGGAAAACAGTAACTCTTTCCAGAGTGCAAACTGTGAGGTTGGATTCAAATTTTCAGAAGACTAAGGTAAAGACATATCTAAGGATGAATATCTCAGGTGTCTTGGTGGCAGGTTACTTGGCTTTGAAAGAGTCATCAACTGTGGAGAGTATGAGGAAGCTGTCCCAGAACATTCCAGAGACAAGAATCAGAAGATCCTCCATCTTCAGTGAGGCTGCTTGAACTATCTTAGTGTGTGGGGGGGTGAATTCTCAGGCCTTAACTTGTATTTAACAATTGTTTTGGAGGAACCAGGAACCAATGTTTAATCAAATGAAAAAAAGAAGTGGTTCCTAAAGCTTCCTAAAGTGCTTCCTAGAAAAGACTAAAGTGAACAGGACAAAAACCCTAAAATCATTAAAAAATGTAAGCACCTAAAATAAGAGAGTAGTCAAATGGCAGAAAGGTTTATGGATTACTGTTAAATAAAATTAATAAAAGTTCAACACCAAATATAATGTGTTAGCATTTCAGCCCTTAAAAGCTACATATTTCTATAATAATGTCCATACAGACATTTATCACATTAATAATAGATAGGGCTTAGCTTGATGTTCTAGGGCCATATATAGTTATAGTCATTTATTTTTTCTTATGCTTGTTTTCTAAAGTTCAAACAATAACCACTTTGTAAAAGACTTCTTAAAATTTTCTTAAAACAAGAAAATTTTAAGATCACATGTATGCCATCTGCACTAGAAGACCTCAGAATATGTGTGAAACAGCCTCTTAAGGGTGGATTTCCTTTCTCAGGAGCCCTGTACCTTTCAGGGTAGAACTGTTCAGGTTCTGGCCAGTATGTGGAGTTTTGATGAAGACTATATATTGGTATAGCCATGATTGTTCTTTTGGGAATAAGCACCCCATTGAGTTCAACATATTTTTTACAAACTTTCACAATTCTCTCAACAATTGGATATAATCTGAGAGTTTTATTCACCAAAATGTCCTGATATTTCATCTCAAATAGTACATTGTATGTGAAAAGTGCCTGGCAAGAAAGAAAATTTTGCAAATTAAGATTTGGAAATGACTTAAAGCTCTGTTGACACAGTACACTGATGTTTTAAGAGCTCCTCAAATAATTCATATATTAAAATACCATAGCATTTACAAAGTATTTACTAACCATCATGATATCAGAACTGCCCAATGGCACACTGAGATGCCCAAAGATTTACCTCTCCTCTCCCCTCCAGGTGCTATTCACTCACCTTATTAGGCAAAGTCTCATCAATCTCCTGCTGAAGCTTCTTCTGGACATCAGGGTGGGTGGCCAGTACATACATAATAAATGAAAGACTGGTGCTAGTGGTGTCATAGCCAGCCAAAATAAAGATAATAGACTGGGCTGTGATCTCCAGGTCAGATAGATCTAAAAGAAGAGGAAAGACAATTTAGTCTAAGCAAGTCCATGCACACTTTAACATTTACATCAACATAAATCAGAATGATGATCCAAAATCCCATGAGGAAAAACTGGAAGAGCAATTCATAATGTTCCTCATTTGCCACCACCCCCCAACACGAACACAACTGGGTAATTTAAAGATACAGTATGTATGTCAAACATTCACAGTATTTTTCAAATGTGCCTTGCATAATTAAGAAAGTTATTTAGCTATAAATATTGGGTAGCACTCTTCCCTGGGGAAAAAATAAACTTACTCTATCTAGAATGTAGGATGAAGAACCTTGAAAGAATTTTCAATACTGACATCTTTGCAGGGAAAATAAAGGCCATAATTGACAGAACTATACTGAGCCACAGAGAAATTTTTCTACACAAATTGTAGTCCGTGAACCAGCAGCGTCAACAGCTTCAAGGAACTTATTAGAAACACAGACGCTCAAGCATTGCTCTAGAGCTACCAAATTGAAATCTGAACTTTCATTAGATATGATCAATTCTGTTCAAAAAACTAGCCTAAGTATCATTAGGTAATAGAAGACCTGAGGCACCAGTCTTCAAAATGGATGATCTCAGGGTGTGCAGAAACTATACAGAGAAAAATACCCAGAAGAGTAGTGATTAACTGGAGTTTAATGAGTGGTATTAAAATCACACAAGAAAGAATGTGTTGATACAGGTCATTAGGCAGAAACCATAGGACGATGGGGTTCAGTGAGTGGAATTAACATTGCTTATCAATCTTGGGCTGAATGTCATCTTTCCTAGTGCATGTCCCCTCTATTTGATCAACTTCATAATAATCAAACAGCCTTTGTGATAGAAGGTGTTGTTTCTCTTAACTTTTCTTCTGAAAAGTAACATTGAAGCATTCATCTCAGTGATTGGAGAAATTATTAGGATTTGTTGATACTCGAATACCTGAAAGAAACATGCTATACATTCCAACCATGTAATTTATAACAAAAATTAATGCAAAATGAGTGTGAGAAAGATCTACATGGAATGTTATCTTACACAAGCTTTCTATGATGCTATTGTGGGAAAACTCAAACCAAGTTTTCCCCACTACTGGCATAAACCCAATGATACTGAAATGAAATTGGATTATAAAGTTAAATTACAACTGTTCAGTATAATCTGGTAGCCACTAACTATATGTGTCTACCTAAATTTAAATTTTAATGAATTTAATCTAAACAACAAAAGAAAGTTCACTTCTTCAGTAACACTACCTACATACCAAATGCTCGTAGCCAAGTGTCTAGTGCTTACTGTATGAAAAATATATATATTGAGTACTTCTTTTACCACAGAAAGTTGTAGTGGAAGCAGGGAGATGAGTACTGTTTACACCTTGCATATGGACTAACATAGAAATATTTATATTGCTCAGTCTGCACAAATATATTTTATTTTCATATCTCTGTTCAGACAAAGGATATAGAAGAAACTACAGTTTTAATGGTCACATTACATTTCCAGATTTTGGTTTCTAATACCGTCTCTCATATAAAAGATCCAGGGCTTCAGGAAAAATGAGTGGTTCCAGACCTGATCAGAGGAAATAGGTAAGGAATCTAGAGTTTCTTGCACCAGAAACCAAGAATATTCTCCAAAAAATATGAAAAAACATGCAATACTGAGTATGTTTCTATAAGGTGGATATATGTCATTATATAGGTATCAAACTGATAGAATGTACAAACTCAAGAACCCTCATGTTAACCTATGAACTTAGGAGTAGTGTGCCTTTTCTGTGATGGTTCATTGATTATGGCAAATATATCATTTTGGTGAGGAATGTTTGTAACGGGGGCAACATATGAATTTAGAGAAAAAATGGATATGGGCAAGCTCTAAGCCTTCTCCTCAGTTTTATTATGAAACTAAATCAGCTGTAAAATATAGTCAATTTTAACAATCAAAATACAAGATGAAGAAGAGAAGAGGGAGGAAGAACAGAAGGAGGAGAGAGAAGTTGCTAAAAGACTTAAGCCCAAGAGAATTTGACCAACAAAATAAAAAAGATAGTAAGAGAATAAATTCATAGTATACAACATCATACTGACATAAATAAGAATGGAACTCTCTTACAATCTAATAGCAACTTATAAATGTACAGTAGATGATAGAATGATAAAGACAGCAGTTTGTAAACATCATAATATAAATGCTTTTTATCAAAAGTCATCCATGTATGATAAAACTAGTTGGTGAAAGTATGTTGAGGAACACGGTACTTACACAGTGTCAGAGGTTTTCCCCCACAGCATTCTTATAAAATACATGGGAAAAAATTAATCTTAATATCAGATGAAGCTAGTGAACACATTTTCACCTAGTACTGCCAGTGACTCTCACCACTATTGGGATAGTGCAACTCCTGATTGGATGTACAAATTCAATATCCAGGCAGAGGTTCTGATACAGTGCATCTGAATGAGGCTTCAAATAAGTGATTGTTCTGATGTTGATGGTAAAAATACAACTGACTAACTTCATGACTGAAACGCTTTCTCCTAGTTTCCCTTCAATTTTTGAGCCTTGTTACTCCTGTATGATTCCAGAGAGTACATGTGGGCACCATTTGCAGTATCCAAATGTGTATCTTCCTGCAATTTTGTGGAAATCATTCTCTAGAAAACGTGTATATTTCGAGGATAATTTGCTTACTCTGAATTTCCCTGTCAGTAGACCATGAAACATTCTTGGTTACCTTTGTAGGATTTCTTGTCTTGGGAATTCTGGGAATCAATCATTAACTGGAGATAATCAAAGTGGTGCTGGAAGCAGAAATGAAAATGGAAATTACCAAATCAATAATAAAGTCAGAAGTATATCTGTAATGTAGCATTTCACCTCCCTTCTTAGAGTATGGCTTCCTTAAGTCCAGAAATCTGGCTAGGGTTGCACAACCCACCACTGAACAAAACATGTATGTATAAACCGTGGAAAACAGAATTTTTTCCTGAGAGAAATAAAGCTCTGGTGTCCAATATCTGTTGGTCTTTGCTCTCCCTAATGCTGGGTTTGTCTTCTTTTCCTTTAACACCTGCTTGCCCAGGAAGTGGTCCTTGACTTTAATTCTTTTAGTTTGCCTTAATTCTTATTCAATGGCCACACTGAATACACTTGGTAGTTTCAAAGATGATTACTAGCTTTTGTTTGTGTATCATCAAATTCTCCACCCATTAGGTACATGATGCAATCTTTCGTGACACTTGGGGATGGCTGTCCTGCCTCCCTGACCTGGAGACATTCCTGTGCTGACCTCCAGGCAAATCAGAAGGCAAGGCTGGGTTAGCATATCACCTTGATGGTCACTGAAGAGCACGGCCTGATTGTGGACAGGAAAGGACTCAGATTTAACATACATATACTTCACCAGGTGCCCAATAGGACCTTCCTTTGAAGAATGTGTCAACTAAGATGTAAAGGGCTTTTAATTGTAATGATTGTTCACCAATCTAAGACTTGGGGAATACTTTTTTAACAGTGTAATTATTTTGAAATAGAATTTTTATTTTGACAGTTTACTGAATGGGAGGAAAATGATAAGGTTTTTATTTGAATGATATTTCTTTCAAGACATAACATCAGGATCACACAACATGGCAGCAGGCGGGGAGTCAGCACTTTCAGTTCCTCCTCAATCACAGGGATAGAGAGACGCATTAATAAGGTCAGATTCTACCAGCTGAGAAACATCTAGCAAAATTCCACTGAAGTGAGACCTGCTGGAAAATTTGTAGGATTGTTGGAGGTGAAAGTTTGCCCCAGATGAGTGAATCTCTGCCACGTGGCATGGAGGTCCAGACCCACACCACTGTGTGATTACCAGCACAGTAGGAGGCAGTTCAGCAAGGCGCGGTGTAGGAACCCTATGAAGAGGTCACTAACCAAGCCTTCATGAAACAGGGAACAAGAACTGAAACCAACCAAGACTGAGTCAGACCAGAGACAGGCCAGACCCACCACTCTCATTGGACACTCCAGCAATGAGTCTGGGGCCCGCCATAGCAGAGAGGTGACGTCACCAGAGTTTGGCAGATGGAATCCCTTTCCAATGGAATCGGCTTTAGCAGGTGTGTGACTCCCACCCCCACCAGATACATACAGCCGAGAAACCTCAAGAATCTCTACCCAGAGCCCTGTGGGCGTGACTATAGGGGCCAAGGAAAACAGAGGAGACTCCCGAGGCCCAACTCCCACTACCGCCAAAAGCGTGGGCATGACTGTAGGGGCAGAGGAAAGCAGAGAAGACTCCAGACCCCCAACTCCCCCTAACACCAGTGGCAACACCCAAGGTCTTAGCCGCCAGTTCCCGGGGGTGTGCCCACCAAAGGGATCCGGACAAATGAAACTGTGGGTTCCCAGATCACTGTTCCACAGCCCTGGGGTTTGGATGAATGACAAAAAGAGAGTGCTCAGTCCTTCAGGAAATAGGGCACACAGTGGGGCTGCAAGTTTAAACAGATCCTTTGAGAATGCCTCTGGTGAGCAGGGGGGTGGGGGAGTCTAGCTGGCTGGCAGGAGAAAGGGGGCGAGGGCCCGGAGAAGAGAAATGGCTCTAGACTAACAGGATTTAGAGACGCCCAGGACCCACCTTAGAGGGATTGCTGAAACGCACATAGAGGGCAGAAGCTCGGCTTGAAGGGCACAGCTCTGCCTAATGGAAGAGAAGAAAATGGATCTCTAAGACTTCACATTTTTTTTTATTTTCTACTTTATTAGTTTTTTTCCTTCCTTTTTTTTCTCTTTTCAAGTTTTATTGTTCTTTCCACTGTCCTCTATTCTACCTATCTCTCTCTTCCTCTTTCTCTTTAAGAACTCTTTCCTTCCTCTTCCCTCTAACATTAGACACAGAAAAAGTATTCGACAAAGTACATATCCCTTTATGTTCAAAACACTAGAAAAACTAGGGATAACAGGAACTTACTTCAATACTGTAAAAGCTATATATAATAAGCCTCAGGCTAGCATCATTCTAAATGAAGAAAAACTGAAACCATTCCCTCTAAAATCTGAAACAAGACAGGGATGCCCTCTTTCACCACTTCTATTCAATTTAGTTCTCAAAATACTAGCCAGAGAAATTAGAGAGACAAAAGAAATTAAAGGCATAAACATAGGAAAAGAAGAACTTAAATTATCACTATTTGCAGATGATATGATTCTATACCTAACAGACCCAAAAGGGTCTACAAAGAAACTACTAGAGCTAGTAAATAAATTCAGCAAAGTGGCTGAATATAAAATCAACACACATAAATCAAAGGCATTCCTGTATATCAGTGGCAAATCTTCTGAAATGGAAATGAGGACAACCACGCCAATCACAATATCCTAAAAAAAAAAAAATGGGAATCAACCTAACAAAAGAGGTGAAAGATTTATACAATGAAAGCTACAGAATCCTAAAGAGAGAAATAGAAGAAGATCTTAGAACATGAAAAAATATACCCTGTTCATGGATAGGCAGAACTAACATCATAAAAATGGCAATATTACCGAAAGTCCTCTATAGGTTCAATGCAATGCCAATCGAAATCCCAATGACATTTCTTGTAGAAATAGATAAAGCAATCATGAAATTCATATGAAAAAATGAAAGACCCAGAATAGCAAAAGCAGAAAATGTGAATCAGGCGGTATAGTGATACCAGACCTCAAACTATACCACAGAGCAATAGTAACAAAAACAGCATGTACTGGTACCAAAACAGGCGGGTGGACCAATTGTACAGAATAGAGGACACAGAAACCAATCCACAAAACTACAACTATCTTATATTTGATAAAGGGGCTTAAAGCATGAAATGGAGGAAGGATAGCATCTCAACAAATGGTGCTGGGAAAACTGGAAATCCATATGCAACAAAATGAAACCAAATCCCTTTCTCTTGCCATGCACAAAAGTCAACTCAAAATGGATCAAGGAGCTTGATATCAAATCAGAGACATGGCGTCTGATACAAGAAAAAGTTGGCTACGATCTACATACTGTGGAGTCGAGCTCCAAATTCCTTAATAGGACACCCATAGAACAAGAGTTAATAACAAGAATCAACAAATGGGACTTACTCAAACTAAAAAGTTTTTTCTCGACAAAAGAAACAATAAGGGAGGTAAATAGGGAGCCTACATCCTGGGAACCAATCTTTACTCCTCACACTTCAGATAGAGCCCTAATATCCAGAGTATACAAAGAACTCAAAAAATTAAACAATAAAAAAATGAATAACCCAATCAACAATTGGGCCGAGGACCTGAATGGACACTTCTCACAGGAGGACATACAATCAATCAATAAGTACATGAAAAAATGCTCACCATCTCTAGCAGTCAGAGAAATGCAAATAAAAACCACCCTAAGATACCATCTTACTCCAGTAAGATTGGCAGCCATTATGAAGTCAGACAACAACAAGTGCTGGTGAGGATGTGGGGAAAAGGGTATACTTGTACATAGCTGGTGGGACTGCAAATTGGTGCAGCCAAATTGGAAAGCAGTATGGAGATTCCTTGAAAGCTGGGAATGGAACTAACATTTGACCCAGCTATTCCTCTTTTTGGATTATTCTCTAAAGACCTTATAAGAGCATACTATAGGGACACTGCTACATTGATGTTCATAGCAGCACAATTCACAATAGCTAGACTGTGGAACCAACCTAGATGCCCTTCAATAGATGAATGGATAAAAAATGTGGCATTTATACACAATGGAGTATTACTCTGAACTAAAAAATGACAAAATCATCAAATTTTCAGGGAAATGGATGGTACTAGAGGAGATTATGCTAAGTGAAGCTAGCCAATCCCTTGAAAATAAATTCCAAATGTCTTCATTTATATAATGAGAGCAACTAAGAACAGAATAGAGAGAAAGAACATGAGAAGAAGATCACCACTAAACAGGGATGAGAGGGGGGGAGAGAAAGAGAAAGAGAAGGGAAATTTGCATCTTAAAAAAAGTAGACCCTCATTGTTATACAAAATTACATATAAGAGGAGGTGAGGGGAAAGGGGGAAAAAACAAGAGAGAGAAATGAATTACAGCATATGGGGTAGGGAGAGAAGAAGAGAAGGGAGAGGAAGGGAACGGGAGGGAAGGGGAGGGGAGGGGGAATAGTAGAGGATAGGAAAGGCAGCAGAATACAACATACACTAGTATGGCAGTAGTTAAAAAAGTCGATGGGTAACCGATGTGAATCTGCAATATGTATATAGGGTAAAAATGGGAGTCATAATCTGCTTGAATCAAATGTATGAAATATGATATGTCAAGAACTTTGTAATGTTTTGAACAACTAATAAAAAATGAAAAAAAAAACATAAAGAAAAAAAATCACACATACCCTTTTTAGACTGAAAATACTACATTAAGGAAAGGGTCAACATACCAAAGAGACATGCAAACAAAATGCCCTGGCAGAATGCCAGACTGGACCTTGCAGGAGGACTCAAGTCTGGGAATGTGTATCAAGTATGAACCCAAGAATTGGGGCATGAAGTTTCAACTTATCTTAGCTCATCATTGTGCCTTTGGGGTGAGGGAGGGGGCTCTCTAAATGGAGTTGGGAAGGAGCGAATGTGATGTTGGAATTTTTGTTGTTATATATCACCTACATGTTACCTCCCACATTGTCTGGTCCAGTTTCTGAGTCAGAGACTTGTCAGGGCCTTATTTATAGAATGACAATCATGGTGACCTGACTTTCCCTCTCATTTTATAGATATAGAACCTATTCACATGTGCTATGTGAGAAGCTGGGAATTTTGGGGCCAATACCTCTGCATTTTATTGGAATGCTTCTGTAAGGTGAGTATGGTTGAGTTTCTTCTTTTTTCTTTGGCAAAGAAAATGCCAGTTTAATGTCATTGGTAGAAATGCACTTCTTTGGGAGGAAGTTCCAAGCTCTCATTCTTTTTGAAACACTATGCAAGCTCCACCCTGAGCATGGCCAGGTTTTCTTTGGGGCTCTGTTGTCAACTCTTCAAGAGCCTCAGTGGAAATACTCAGATCTCTAATTCACGTGCATTTGATGCTCATGATGTTGTTCAGACTTGTACGTATCATAAAGAGATGTTTAATTTGCCTTTGCACATTTGAGCAAAAATCTGTGAAAGAGAAGATGTCAAGCACATTCAAATATTCTATTCATAACTAGATCTCATGGTTAGCTTTATTTAAAAAAGTGCTCATGGATATATTTGAAACTACAATTTCTTGAACAATGCAAGTATTCATAGTTTGATAATTGCACATACATAAATTCTTAATGTCTAAATCTATGGTTATTTCCATGGCACTGCCCAAGTTTTACTACTAAAGGTACATGTAGAGGATATGAGAGATGAAACAAAAGCATTCTGCATTTTTTTATTATCCTTCAAAGATAACACCCTGTCTGTAAGTCTTAGAAGGGAGAAAATACAAAAGAGATAAGACAGCTCTTATCTATGGACTTCACATAATTAACCACAAGATAAGTATTGTTTTTCAACAAGGTCAGATTTAGTGATATGAAATGAACTGAAATTGGATGACTTAAAAAATTATTAAAATTTAAGTCAATTGAATGGAGTGTTCCAAAAAAAATGTGAACTTTTGGCTTGCATTTGTGATTAACCTGGTTAGGTATTTGCCTCAGGGCCTGAATACTGAATAGAAATTCATGAGCTCTAATCCAGATGGTCAGAGAATATGCTGCTCTCTGCTTAGATTACCTTTCCCAAAGTCTGAGGTTTCTTTTTGTTAAAGAGAGAGAGAGAAAGAGAGAGCGAACCCAGTGCCCATGCATGCCAGGTGAGCACATTACTGCTTGAGCCACATACCCAGCCCCTGAAGCTACTTAATTAGATTCTATTTCTACAATTCAGAGACCTAATGACCACCTGAGAATTCCATATTGATGTTCAAGTGATTGGAATCATTTGTTCCTCAATTAGAAGCAGGGTTCAATATTTTCAAAATAACAATATAAATTCTCTTGTTTCTCCTCCCAGGGTTTTTGGCAATATGATCCCCAATATCATGAAAAGTATGGAAAAATGTGGGGCTGAGTCTTTTGGAAACTTTCCTTGGGTAGACTTGTTAGATGAGGCACTCCAGGGCAAGAGAACAATGCCAACCCAGAGATATTACTGGGAATTAGTTATCATAAAGCTTTTAGAGGTTCCTCCTCCTGCCAAGAGTCCCATATTTCAACAGGTGTCAAGATTCATGGCCAAGAATGTCATACTTCTGACTTTTCTCAGTCTCTGATTACACAAACACTCTTGGCCTCACCTTCTTTCCAGTGCCCAGCCTCTACCCCCTTTTCTATTTTTTTTTCTTTATTAGGAGCCTTTAATACTGCATAGGAGGCATTAAGTCAGACCTTCCTAAAATCTGCACCATGCATGGCTTAATCTCCTTTCAAGATTGTCCCATTGAATAAATTTGGGGGTTATTATGAACATTTGAAATAAAAGAGAAGACAGAGATGAACAGATTGGGAAATGATTTGACCTCTGCTTTCTTTTATTTTAACTTTTACTGCAAGTGTAAAGTCTCTGGATTTCATTTGTTTTGCCCTGTCAATTAGGAGTTTTCACTAGAAGTGTACACAAGGATTTCTCTGCCTACCTCATTCTACTGACTTTGAAGAATGGATGGCCAGTACATTTTAAACCACTGTGTTCCCATGACCTTCTGTACTTCATAATCTGCTAGGGTGAAATCAGCTAATTTCAGCAGCCATTTTCTTAATAATGCTTGGTGAAAGAAGCTCTAGAGGTATTATTGTAGTTCCTGTGTGCTATAAACAAGAGAGAGAAGGCTTTGCCTCTTCCTCCCTCTTCATTTTCCCTCATTAAGTCTTCAAAACTGCAGAGCTGGCCACATTATCCTACCTAACTTGTGTGGCCCATAAAGGCCATGTTGTTGAGTGGAAAGAGCACACAGGGCTGAGTCCCCAATGATACTGTCTCTTGCACCTTAAGCACTTGTAAGAACTTAATAATTTAATTTAATTGACAACAATAATTTAATTGTTGTCTATTTTTCTCTAATCTAATATCCTTTCACATCAGAAGAAACAATTGAGAGCATAAAGAGAGAACCTTCAGTAGTGGATAAAATCTTTGCCCCCTGCAGTTCATTTATGGTGTTAATATTCACAATATACAAAGAACTCAATGAGCTTAACACCAAAAAAATCAAAAAACCCAATCAATAAATGGGCAAAAGAAAGGAGCAGATCCTTCTCAAAAGAAGAAATACAAATGATCAATGAATATATAAAAAAAATGTTCAACATGTAAAGCAATCAGAGAAGTGCAAAATTATTTTCCATGATTCTATAATTATGTCAAAATAAAACTTATTGTTATGGATAAATAATAAGAACTAATGAAAAATTTCAAATGACATTTGTCTTTATATCCTGGAAGAGATATTATTTGATTCATTATAAATATCTCATACTTTATAATCCTGGGAAAACCACTGCCTCGTGGACTGGATTCTCTTCTAACTGTGGGTGGAGTTGTGTTTGTGCTTAGATGTTCTCCATCATTAAACAATATGGAGACACATTGGTGAAGTACTTGAGCCAGGAAGTAAAAAAAGGTGAGCCTGTCACTGTGAAGGAGTAAATAGCATGCCAGCTCTGGGGTTCTGAGCTGTTTTAAGACTTTCCAGCAGCCTGCCAGGGAACTGAAATTACCACTGTTGCGCTACTCCCTGACCAGACAAAAGCAAGTGAGTGGTGTCACAACCACAATGGGCCACCCAAGGAGGAGAGGCTCCCAGGTGAAGGCAGGGCAACTGGGACATCTGTGTACAGAAAACAGAATTAGTTTATCTGCTTCATCATCAATGTGGATATTATGAGAGTCAAAACACATGTTTTACAATGAAGAATGTGATCACTCAGAAGTTGAGGGTAGAGCCTAGGAAATGTTGGTTGGGGGAAGTTTCTGGTACCTATTGAGCAGGGATAGAAGATACAATACAGGCTATGAAACAACAAATTTATTCATGGTTGCACTGAAAATATCAGCAAAGTACAAAATATGAAATATTCTCACCACTTCTTCCTCCAATCTCAACAGAGATAAGGTCCTGAAAGGATATGGATTACAGCTACCATATCATTTGTTGTATAAAATGGGTTATTTTGACCCATGCACAATCTCTGATACTGTCTTGGAAAATCTGAGAGAATATGTTCACCAAGTTGTGAGCTCATCCAAGTACATTTTGATGAGATTTTCAATTTTTAAGTAAGGATATTCGTACTCATTCACTTTTGCGAGATTCTGCCATTGGGGCCACCTTGGGTACTGGAGTGCAGGACGTCTCAGGAGCAGTAGCAGTGAGTGCAGAGAAGAGGGGACAATATTTCTGCCTCTCAGAACAAGGTATTGCTGTTATGTAATGTACTGGAGAAGAGTCATCTCTGGACACAGACTGAGCTTAGGCAGGACCTAGGTCAAGGTCACCTTTCTTGGATCCCCTAGCAGAGATCAATTATAACACCCTCGTCCTGGTGAAGCTCTGTACTTAATCACTTTTATCATCTACACTCTACTCACTGATGTAATTTGTCTGATTATGGGTGTCTGTCTCTCTGTGACTGAACTCCTTGAGCTAACTAACCCTACTGTTCCTAACTCCCCTGGCACTGGGGCAGCTGCCTCATGGTATTTGATAGGAGCATAGACTAGTCATTTGATCAACAGATATTTCTGACAGTGTGAAGATCTTCTGTTCCACTTCTTCCAGCATGTGTTGTAGGGAGTAAAGCAGTACAGATTAAAATTTTACATTTCTTTCTCTACTCAGAATTTTGGAGAGCTATAGCATGGATGTGATCATTAGCACATCCTTTGGAGTTAATGTCAATTCCCTCAACAATCCATTTGTGAAAAAAGCCAGGAGAATCCTTGGTTCAGATGTCTTCCATCCATTTTTTCGTATAATTAGTATGTGGATTATCATTTCTTTTTTCTTTTAAAATAACAACTTCAATAATATATTTTTACATACTATATGATTCCTTAAAATTTAAAATTTCATACTTTTAGCATGTTAAATGATACATGCAGCCCTCCCCATTGTCAAAACTCAGAAAACTCATTATCTTTTAACTGTCAGCTTCCAAAATTATTTACCTGAAACAAACACTACTCTATTTTCTGTTTCTGTAGCTTTGCATATAATGTATATATTATAAAAAAATGGAGACATGTAATATGTGGTCTTGTGATGCAAAGTGTATCATTTAGCATTTTGTTTTCAAGGAAATATATATCAGTACTTCATGTTTATAGCCAAATAATATTCCGTTGTATAGACATACCACAATTTAGTTATCCTTTCATCAGTTGATGGACATTTGTGTTATTTTCACTTTTTGGCGATTGTGAATGATGCTGTTATGAACATTAATGTGAAACATGTTTGTGAACTCTAATTTTCAATTTATTCTAAGTTTATACTCAGGAGTGAAATTTCTGCCTTACAAAGTACTTCTGTCAGTGTTTTCCATAATAGCTATACCATTTAATATTCTTACCAAAAATGTATGATGGTTCCAATTACTTCACTTATTTTCTAACACTTCCTGTTTCCATCTCTTATTTTAGACACTGTAGTGGATGTGAGATGGCATCTTTTGTGGTTTTGATTTGCATTTTCTCCTTGTTTACTGATAACAAGCAATGTTAATCACTTTTTTATTTGTTCTTTTTAGATATGGATGACATATCTATAAAAACATAAAGTATACCTTATTCTAATTAGGATGCCAGGCTTGTGGAGGTACATGATGTGGAGATGAACTATGATGTATTCATCTGTACATAGGAAAGATAAGTCAGATTCACTATTTTAAAGAATGTCAATCCATATCTTTTGCTCACAATTACCTGAAGCATTTGTTTTTTGTTTTGAGGCTAAAGAATTTTACTGGTGTGAGTCTGTACCATTTGTGTACAATGTGCCAAAATGCATTCTACTGTCATGTATAATGAATTGGAACAAATTAAAAATAAAAGAAAAAAGAATTTTTAAATAATTTAATTGAAAAAATACTTCTTCATATATTCTTTACACCGTTTCTTACCAGATTATGATTTGTAACATGCTTGTCCTGTTCTATAGATATCTTTTTACTTTCTTGATAGTGTCCTTTGAAGCACAAAGTTTTTAGTTTTTTGCAGTATATTCCTGTCATGAATGAATGAGCAGAATTTTTAAATCTTAAAATGTATTAATCTCAAAGCTGTAGTGATCTCAAAAGAGAGCAATTGACAGTAGATGCATGAAATTTGATGCCATTTATATAAATGTTAAAAACTCAACAGGTCTTAAAAACTTACATTTAAATGATGTATGATTTATGTCATTTCCTTTATTTATTTGTGTTTTAAGTATCAAATCTAAGAATCGATTGAGACCATATGGACTTAGACACTTTTTATGGTCTACTACTAAAAATTGTAGTTTAGCTCTGATATTACGGTTGTCCAACCACTTTAATTTAAGTTTTACATACAGATCCAGGTGAGGTCAATATGTTATTCTTTTGCATATGGCTATCCAGTTGTTCCAGCAGCATTTTTTGAAGAGTGTCTGCCCCATTCAGTGGCCAGGGCACCTTTCTCAAAATTCCATGGACCATAGACATGTGGGTTAATTTCTGGACTCTAAATCCTATTCCATTTATCTATGTGTTTACCCATCTTCCAGGACCACATTTTATTTTTGCTTTGGAGTAGGTTTTAAAATAAAGAAATGTGAGTCCTACAACTTTAATCTCATTTTTCAACATCATTTTAGCTATTCTGTGTCCCTTTGAATTCTATGTGAATTTTAAATCAACTTGTCTATTCCTCAAAGAAGCCAGCTAAGATTCTGTTTCAAATTCATTAGGATCTGCAAATCAATTTCAATACTATTGCCATTTGGACAATATTAAGTTTTCTGATCAAAAAACCTGAGATGTTTTTTTCTAGCAATTTAGATCATCTTTCTTTAATTTCAACAGTATTTTGTAGTTATTAGTGTGCTTGTTTTGCACTTTTGTTAAATTGATTCCTAAGTATTTTATTCTTTTTAATGACATTGTAAAAAAATTATTTTTTTCACTTTTTAGTTTTTCTTTTGGGTTGTTTGTTACAGTGCATAGAGATAAAGTTTATTTTTGAGTACTGATCTTACATCACAAAATGCTGGTGAACTTGTTATTACTAACAATACTCCAAGAGAAGTGATGAGAGAGAAATTCTTGTCATGTTCTTGATTTGGGGTGAAACTATTAAATTATAAAGCTACAAGTTTTTATAGATATCCTTTGTCAGGTTTACAAATTTTATCCTAATCCTAATTTGCTGAGTGTTTTATCACAAAAGAATGGTTTTGAGGATTATTTTTCCCAGGGGGGGGAGGGTTGGTTTTGGTTTTTATCAAATTTTTTTTGGCATCAATTGAAACAATCCTCTTATGTTGACTTTTTATTTTATGAATTTGGTGTATTACACAATCTTTTCCTATGATGTCTTTGCTTGGTGTTAGTAATAGGGTAATACTGGCCTCTTAGCATATATTCAGAAATACTCTTTTAATTTTGAAAGTGTTTGTGAATAATTGATATTAGTTCTTTATTTCATAGAATCTACTATGAATAATTTCTACTACTAACACAATCATGTTATATTTTACAAGTTTATTCAGTTTTCATATTTAATTCTCAATTTTTATAATTTATGTCTTTAAGGATTTTGTGCATTAAGATATGTGAACAATAAAATTGTTAGAATTCTCTCAGAATCCTTCTCCAATGTTAGTAATAATTTCTCCTTTTATTTCTAATGCTATTAATTTCATTCATTTCTTTTTTAATATTTATTTTATTTTTTAATTAACATATGTGTTAATCAAATAAATGGGGCTCCGTGTAATGTCTCAACACATTTACACAGCATACAAAAATGAAATACAGCCTTTCTTTATACACCTTCTGCCATAAACCTTCCCAACTTTTAATAATCACTATTATACATTCAGGTCAAATATTTTCCCTTCCACATATGAGAAAGAACATGTGGTTCTTGTATTGATGTATCTAGTTTAGTTCATAAGCTGAATTTCTTCCAATTCCATCTACATTTTGCTACAAAATACAGGAATTTATTCTTCTTTATAAATGAATGTTCCATTGGGCACATATGTATATGAATGTATATATTTTATTATACATTTATTTTATTATACTATATTATACATACATAAATTTTATATTATAATAATTAATCCATTTCTTTATCCATTCATTGATGGATATCTAGATTTAATTCACATCTCAGATTTTCAGAATAATATAGGAATAAGTCTGGATGTACAGATGTTCCAATCATTTAGATAAAAAAATAGATTAATATAAAATAGGTTTTATATATCTATAGAGTATTGCATTTATAAGTGATACATAAAATAACAATTTTTTAAAAACCTAACAACCAAAACCCCCAAGTAATCCAGTTTAACAGTAGGCAAACACTAAATAGTAATTTTTCAAAAGAAAAAAACACAAATGACTTAAAAATACATGAAAAACTGTTCAAAATCACTTGGTGTAAGATAAATGCAAATCAAAACTACAATATGACATCATCTCACCCTGGTTAGAATGACCATTATCAAAAAAATAAGAATGAATGAAAAATAACAAATACTGGCTAGATGTGCAGAAAAAGTTTTCTTAAATATTGTAGGTGGAAATGAATACCATTCTGGAAAAGAGTGTAAAGGTCCCAAAAATAAATAAAGATCCTTAGGATCCAGATGCCCCCTTCTAGTACATATTGAGTGAAAATATCATCATATGAAACTCTTATCCCTTTTTATTTTTTGGTCAATCTGGCTAATGGTTTGGTAATTTTTATGATATTTTCAAAGGAGTGAGGTGACTTATAGACACCTTTGGTTTTATCAATTTTATTTCTTTTCTATTACATTTGTTTCAACTTGGGTTTTTATGCTTTTCTTCCTTATGCTTGCTTTTTGTTTAATTTGCTCTTTTCGCCATTTTATGATTTAACTTAGACTACTGACTTGAGAACTCTCTTTTATAAAACCTATACATCTGTAGCTGTATGTTTATGAGCGCTGCTTTTGTTACTTCTCCTAAGTGTGATATAACATGTCTTCTCCTTAATTCTCCTAAAACCAACTTCTAGTTGCCTTTGGATACCATTATTGATGCTTGACAGCTGTATCTGAAAGTTTTACGGTTAATTTGCACTTTTGTCTGAGTTTCCTGATTTTTCATCTATTATTGATTTCTGGTTTCATTTTTTGACAGCTGAGGAACATAGGCCAAATTGTATCAATCCTACCTACTTTTCCTTGAATGCATAATAAATTACAGCAGAGACTATAGACTGGTTTACCCAGAGACCCTATCCCAATACACAAAAGGGTAAGGGGCCAGGGAAGTTAATCCTTTTCCTTTGCAAGGTCCAATGGCATTAATGGGGCCACTGATCCACTGCTATGGTGTATGCCACCACATGTATGAAGTGCCCTTGCTCAGACATGAACCAGACAAGAAGTACTGGCCACAGAGGAAATAGCTGCTGGTTGAGAAAACTGATAATTTTTATCTTCTGTATTTTTTACAAAATGATCAATGCTTCTGGGATGTTGTCTTTCCATTAAGATTTCTCTTTATTTTTTCTTTCACTTTCTTTATAGTGCTATTTCCATTTCTTAGACCAGTGTTTCAAGCATTAAATGTCTACAGGTTTTCAAAAAGTGTTCTGGATTTCTTTAAAAATGCTGTAAGGCAGATGAAATAAAAACACCTAGAAGATAAAGAAAAGGTAAACACTGGTGGTGGTGACATGACAATGTTCGCTATCTGATCATTTATTTGTTGTGTACATCTGACTTGTACATATATAAATATATATGTAATTTTGTAAGTGGTGCTGGTGATTGAACCCAAGGCCTCATATATGCTAGGCGAATACTGTTATCACTGAGCTTCATTCCCCAGTCCCTCTCTGTACATTTTTTCAAGTTGATGGAATACTTTAAGATTTGGAGAAATTTTACATTTTGGATAGAATAAAGATAAAATTTTTAAAAAGCAAACTGATAATGAATAAGATTGACAGTGTTTGACACAATAATAGACATGATGTTATGTCTTGAAAGAAATAGCATTCAATTAAAAACTTTATCATTTCTCTTCCATTAAGTAAACTGTCAAAATAAAAATTCTATTTCAAAATGATTACACTGAAAAAAAAAAACTATTCCCCAAGTCTTATATTGGTGAACAATCATTACAATTCCAAGCCCATTACTTATTAGTTGGCACATTTTTCAAAGGAAGGTCCTTCCTATTGGGCACCTAGTGAAGTATTTGTATGTTAAATGTGAATTCTTTCCTGTCCAAAATCAGGCCATGCTCTTCAGTGACCATCAAGGTAATATGCTAACCCAGCTTTGCATTCTTCTTTGCCTGGAGGTCAGCACAAGAATGTCTCCAGGTCAGGGAGGCAGGACAGCCATCCCCAAGTGTCACTGAAGATTGAGTCATGTACCTAATGGGTGGAGAATTTGATGATACACAAACAAAAGCTAGTAATCATCTTTGAAACTACCAAGTGTATTCAGTGTGGCCATTGAATAAGAATTAAGGCAAACTAAAAGAATTGAAGTCCAGGACCACTTCCTGGGCAAGCAGGTGTGACAGGAAAAAAAGACAATCCCAGCATTAGGGAAAGCAAAGAGCAACAGATATTGGACAACATAGCTGGATTTCTCTCAGGAAAATATTCTGTTCTCCATGGTTTATACCTGTTCTCCATGGTTTACTGGTGGGTTGTGCAAACCTACCAGACTTCTGGACTTAAAGGAGCCATATTCTAAGAAGGGACATGAAATTCTAGATTTCAGATTTACTTCTGATTTATGACTGATTTAGTCATTTTCATTTCCATGTCTGCTTCCAGCACCACATTGATTTTCTCCAGATAATGATTGATTCCCAGAATTCCCAAGACAAGGAGTCCTACAAAGGTAACCAAGAATGTTTTATGGTCTACTGACAGGGAAATTCAGAGTAAGCAAATTATCCTGAAAATACACATGTTTTCTAGAGAAAAGAGATTTCCACTAAATTGCAGGAAGATAAAATTTGGATATGCAAATGGTAGCCACATGTACTGTCTAGAATCATACAGGTGTAACAAGGCTCAAAAATTGAATGGAAACTAGGAGAAAGCATTTCAGTCACGATGTTAGTCAGTTGTCTTTTTACTGTAGACATCAGAACAAATGCTAATTCGCAGCCCGATTCGCATGCACTGAATCAGAACCTCTGCATGGATATTTGCATTTGTACATCCAATCAGAAGGTGCACTGTCCCAATAGTGGTGAGAGTAAATGGCAGTACTGAGTAAAAATGTGTTCACTAGCTTCATCTGATATTAAGATTAATTTTTTCCCATGTAATTCATAAGAATGTTTTGGGAAAACCTCTTACACTGTGTAAGCATCGTGTTCCTGAACATACTTTCACCAAATAGTTTAATCATACATTTATGATTTTTGATAGAAAGAATTTGTATTATGATGTTTACAAACTGCTGTCTTTATCATTCTACCTTCTACTGTACATATATGAGTTGGTATTAGATTGTAAGATAGTTCCATTCTTATTTATTTCAGAATGATGTTATATACTATGAATTTATTCTCTTGCTATTATTTTTTATTTTAATGGTCAAATTTTCTTGGACTTAAGTCTTAACAACTTCTCCCTCCTTCTTCTGTTCTTCCTCCCTCCCCTCTTCCTCATCTTATATTTTGATTGTTAAAATTGACTATATTTTATAGCAGTTTTAGTTTCATAACAAAAATGAGTAGAAGGCATAGAGATTGCCATATCCATTTTTTTCTCTAAATTCATATGTTTCCCCCATTGAAAAGACCCCCTCACCAAAATGATATATTTGCCATAATCAATGAATCATCACAGAAAAGTCACCCTACCCCTAAGTTCATAGGTTAACATGAGGATTTTTGAGTTTGTACATTCTATCTGTTTTGATACCTATATAATAATATATATCCACATTATAGAAACATACACAGTATTGCATATGTTTTCTCATATTTTTTGAGAGAACATTTTTGCTTTATGGTGCAAGAAACTCTAGGTTCCTTGTCTATTTCCTCTGATCAGGCCTGAAACCACCCATTTTTCCAGAAGCCCTGGTCCTTTAAGTGAGAGACTGTATTAGAAACCAAAATCTGGAAGTGTAATGTGACCATTACAACTGCAGTTCCTTCTAGATCCTTTGTCTGAACATAGATATGAAAATAAAATTATTTGTACAGACTGGGCAATATAAATATTTCTATGTGAGTCCATATACATGATTTAAACAGTAGTCCTCTCCCTGATTCCACTACAACTTTCTGTGATGAAGCAAGTACTCAATATACGTATTGTTTATACAGTAAGCACCCGACATGTGGCTACGAGCATTTGGCATGTAGGTAGTGTTTCTGAAGAAGTGAATTTTCTATTGTTATTTAGATTTAATTATTTAAAATGCAAATTTAGATAAACACATATGGTTAGTGGCTACCAGATTGTACTGAATTGTTGTAACTTAAGTTTATAATCTAATATCATTTCGGTATTATTGGGTTTATGCCAGTAGTGGGGAAAACATTGTTTGAGTTTTCCCACAATAGCATCATAGAAAGCTTGTGTAATTAGAATTCCATGTAGATCTTTCTCACACTCATTTTGCATTAATTTTTGTTATGAATTACATGGTTGGAATGTATACCATGTTTCTTTCAGGTATTCAAATATCGACAAATCTTAATCATTTCTCAAATCAATGGGATGGATACTTGAATGTCACTTTTGAGGAGAAAAGTGAAGAGAAACAACACCTCTATTGCAAAGGCTGTTTGATGATTATGAAGTTGAGCAAATAGAGGGAACATGTACTAGGAAAGATGACATTCAACCCAAGATTGATAAGCAAAGTTAATTCCACTCATTGAACCCCATTGTCCTTTGTTTTCTGCCTGACGCCCTGTATCAACACTTCGTTCTTGTGTGATTTCAATACCATTCATTAGACTCCGATTAATCACTACTCTTTTGTTTTTTTTTCTCTGTATAGTTTCTGCATACCCTGAGATCATCCATTTTGAAGATTGGTGCCCTAGCTTTTCTATTACCTGATGATACTCAGGCTATTTTGTGAACATATTTGACCACATCTCATGAAAGTTCAGATTTCAATTTGGTAGCTCTAGAGTGAAGCTTGAACCTCTGTGTTTCTAATAAGCTCCTTGAAGCTGTTGATGCTGCTGGTCCATGGACCACAATTGGTGTAGAAAAATTTCTCTGTGGCTCAGTATAGTTCTTTCAATCATGGCCTTTATTTTCCCTGCCAAGATGTCAGTATTGCAAATGATTTTAAGGTTCGTCAACATACATTCTCGATAGAGTAAGTTTATTTTTTTTTCCCAGGGGAAGAGTGCTTCTCACTATTTATAGCTAAATAACTTTCATGATATGCAAGGCACATTTGAAAAATACAGTGTTTTACATCCATACTGTCCCTTGAAATCACCCAGTTGTGTTCGTGGTGTGGGTAGTGGGGGTGGCCAAATGAGGAACATTTTGAATTGCTTTTCCAGTTTTTCTTAATGGGATTTTGGATCATCATTCTGAATTATCTTCATGTAAACGATAAAGTGTGCATGGACCTACTTAGACTAAATTGTCTTTCCTCTTCTTTTAGGTCTATCTGATATGGAGATTGAATTCCAGTCTGTTATCTTTATTTTGGCTGGCTATGACACCACTAGAACCAGTCTTTCATTTATTATGTATGTACTGGCCACCCACTCTCATGTCCAGAAACAGCTTCAGCAGGAGATTGATGAGACTTTGTCCAATAAGGTGAGTGAATGGCACCTGGAGGGGAGAGGAGAGGTAAAATCTCTGGGCATCTCAGTGTGCCATTGGGCAGTTCTAAAATCATGATGGTTATTAAAAGCTTTGTAAATGCTATGGTATTATACGAATATGAGTTATTTGAGGAGCTCTGGAATACATCAGTGTACTGTGTCAACAGAGTTTTAAGTCATTTCTAAATCTTAATTTAAAAAAATCTCTTTCTTGCTAGGCACTTGTTACACACAATGTACTATTTGAGATGAAGTATCTGGGCATGGTGGTGAATGAAATTCTCAGATTATATCCAATTATTGAGAGAATTGTGACAGTCTGTAAAAAAGATGTTGAACTCAATTGGGTGTTCATTCCCAAAGGAACAAGTGTTGCTATACCAACATATAGTCTTCTTCAAAGCTCCACAGGTTCTGGCCAGAACCTGAAAAGTTCTACCCTGAAAGGTACAGGGCTCCTAAGAAAGGAAATCCACCCTTAACAGGCTGTTTCACACATATTCTGAGGTCTCTTAGTGCAGATGGCATACATGTGATTTTAAAATTTTCTTGTTTTAAGAAAATTTTAAGAAGTCTTTTACAAAATGGTAATTGTTTGAACTTTAGAAAACAAGCATTAGAAAAAAATAAATGACTATAGCCTTTTAAGGCCATAGAACATCAAGCTAAGCCCTATCTATAATTAATGTGATAAATGTCTGTATAGACATTTTTATGTAAATGTGTAGCTTTGAAGGGCTGAAATGCTATCACATTATATTTGGTGTTGAACTCTTATTTGTTTTATTTAACAGTAATCAATAACATTTCTGCCATTTGACCACTCTCTTATTTTAGGTGCTTACATTTTTTAATTATTTTAGGGTTTTTGTCCTGTTCACTTTAGCTCCTTGAATTTTCTACTGCCTTTAGTAAGCACTTCTGTCTTCCATTTGAGTAAACATTGGTTCCTAGTTCCTCCAGCACAATTGTTAAATACAAGTTAAGGCCTGAGAATTCCCTCCTCCATAACATGGTTCAAGCAGCCTCACTGAAGATGGAGAGAGTTCAGACCTCCTGAATATTGTCTCTGGAATGTTCTGGGCCAGCTTTCTCATACTCTCTACAGTTGATGACTCTTTCAAAGCCAAGTAACCTGTCCCGAAGACATCTCAGATATTCATCCTTTGATATGTCTTGACCTAGGTCTTCTGAATATTTGGATCCAACCTCACAGTTTGCACTCTGGAAATAGTTATTGTTTTCCTGTTGTTGTACTGAAGAGCAAAATAGAGAAAGTTTTCAGGGTAGTGTCTGGTGGGTCAGGTAGCATGGGATCAAGACTTCTCTTGGCCCCTAACTTTACACTTCTTGATTAGAGTGACCTTGTCTTGTTGGTTATGAGTTCTTCAGTGCCAGTTTCCTCCAATTTCACCACTTGCAACTTTTGAAACTTCACAGATACCAAATCAAAGATTACACATCTCTTTGATTCACTGAGGCGTGATAAGATACTAAGTGCTTGAAGTGCATCAGGGACTAGACCATGATGAGGAAAATTACAAAGATGTATTGTATGGAGGACACTTCACATACACACAAGCATAATCTACAGACGGTAGTCTGGAAAAATGCTTTAATGCTTCCTCATCTGCTCATCATCTGCCCAAACAACCATCCACCAACATCATCAGACCCTCCACACACCACTTAACCCCCCAATAGATTCCATGCTACTTTTAATCACAATAACCTGTAAATTTGCCAAAATGCTCTCAAATATATAAGAATACTTTTAAAATGAATCACAAAGTCATTATCACTTTCTCCAAATCAGCACTTTATCCTTAAAGTGTAGGACTCAATTTGAATTAAACATGGGGTCAACATTCAAGAAATTATTTGTAACTTGATGAGACAGACTCAGAAGACAGTGATAAGATATTCTATGGGAGGAGAGGCAGAGATAGAAGAAGAAAGAAAAAAAAAGAAGA
Organism: Ictidomys tridecemlineatus; assembly: GCF_052094955.1. Classification (NCBI taxonomy): domain Eukaryota; kingdom Metazoa; phylum Chordata; class Mammalia; order Rodentia; family Sciuridae; genus Ictidomys; species Ictidomys tridecemlineatus. Next base: position 113,605,627 of record NC_135486.1, read on the forward strand.
ATGAGGAGGAGGTAGAGAAAGAGAGGAATTGGGAAAGGGAAGGGAGACAAGAAAATTGAGGAAAAAAGGAGTATACAGAAGAGAAGAGAAGAGAAAAGAAAAGAGAAGAGAGAAGAGGTAATTACAGAGGGAGCATTTTCTCTTCCTTCATCAATAAAAATATGAAATGCAGGAGTGGGAGTTGAGGCAGGAACATACTTTTCTTCATTTATAAGCTTATTTGTTAATTTTCTCAGAGTGTATACAGATCACAATCCTGAATATAATTTCAATACTTAAAGACATATTTTCTTTTAAATAGCATTCATTTCATCTTAACAAGACAGAGAGCTCCTCTAGTGTAAGGAGAATGAAAAAGTTCTGTAGGTTTCAATTCTTATAAGCAAAGTCACAGCAGTATTTCAATGACCATTCTACAAAAGAATCCTGTGTTTTGCTGCTTATGAATATTTAGGAAACAACCCCAATTATGTAGCTTTTATAGATTTATGTCTCAATAACTTGTTCTCATCTACTATTGTGAATCAGGTTCAGTAAGAAGAACAAGGACAGCATCCATCCTTATGTATACATGCCCTTTAGAAATGGACCCAGATACTGCATTGGCATGAGGTTTGCTCTTATGAACATGAAACTTGCTTTCATCAGATTACTGCAGAATTTCTTCTTCCATCCTTGCAAGGAAACACAGGTAAGGACACTTTATGAAAAAGTAAGGTCTTGTGGGTAGTTTCTTTTAGTTGAAAAACCTATTTATAGAAAAGCATCTGCTCATTCAAATAAATAATCTCTTTTGAGACATTTGTGCAAAGTTAGGCTTCTTCAGTTTTGGAGCTCTATATCTGTGGCTTTTTAAAAAACAGAGTATAAAAGATCAGTTAGAATCCATTGAGATTAGGTTGACATGCTTATATGCAGTGCTTTTTAACTTTATAAAAGTATAAACTCGATTTTATTTCAAATGAGGATGAGGCTGCTTTCCATAGTCAATCCTAAACTGTCAAAGCCATGTTTTGATGATGTCAAGTGCTATTTTCCTCAAGAGAACTTATGGAAAATTTGTGACAGTTTTTCTCAACTATTATCTGGACATTGAAATCAACATAGAATTTTATAAATACAAGACATTTGGGTCATCTCCAAAATTCTAAAATCACTTGTCTAGAGTTTGACTCTAAAAGCTTCCTGTTAGTCTCATTCTCAAACAAAGTTGAGAAACATTGTCATCAATCATTTTTTAAAGATAGAAAAGATTTATGCAGTTCAGCATTTTTCTAATTGATCCAACCTTCCTGAAATCCTGTTGCAGAAAAACTACTTTTACATTTCAATAGTAACTCTTGGAATCTTATTTCCCCATTTTCCTCATTCTATTCTCATCTTTCAACTTCTAGTTAAATCCCCAAACTTCTCTAAAGTGTCCTCCCATCTAATGCAACACCCATTCATTCCTACCTTTTGATATTGATTACTCCAAATTTTATGATCATCTAAGTTAATATTTTGTCCCAAAATCATCCCATTTAGAGGCCCATTTTTTCTGTATATTAACTACATCATACCACATAACTACATCACCTCAATTTTGCCCTTCATGAAATCTCAATGGTGACTTAGAGGGAAACTTGTTCATAGAAAGATTCAAGAAATATTTAAGGAGAGACATCATTAATTTAGAGTACTTGGCTGTCAATTTTTTGCTTGTTTTAATTTTGAATTTTAACAAATAACATCTTTCTCTTTCTCTCTTTCTCCATCTCCCCTAATCTAATGTCAACTTAATCTAATGTTCATGTTTCTCTCTATGCAGAAAATATTTGTAAACTATTTTAAATTTAAAAATAGTAATGTGTTACATTTATGGAACTATGTGGAATCTCTCCTGTGAAGAATACACTGTACATTGAGTCACAAAAAGCAAGGTTCTATATGGCTTATTTATAGGGACTAATCATTCATTATGCAATTTCTTTCCCATTTGTTCGTGTTCCATATGAGAAAGGAGGAGACAGAAGTGGTGACCATTTTATTTGAGAAGTCAGGGCAGTCAGGTGGCTACTCTCTAAGCAAGAAGGAACTTAAATCTCAGAGAAAGTAGGTCTCTAGTATATCTGAGATGGGGCAGGTTCTTTCTGAAAGCTCCTAGTATTTCCCAGATTGGAACTTCTCAATCTATATGGCAATTGTCTTCCCTATTCTCTCTTGGATGTAGAAGATTATTCTGTTGGAGGTACCCCCAACATTAAAGGAATGCCTTGGTGAGAATGAGACTAAAGGGATACTCAAAACTATGTAGGACTCCAATGTTCCCCATTTGCACTTCAAAGAAGAAGAGAAACTTTAGGGGGAGAAAGCATGTTGTTCCCTGAAGGTCTTTTCTAACTTTAAACTTCATGGGTTTTATCAAGAGGCATGCCTGGACTCTTAGAAGGGAAGGACTGCTCATGGAGTTCAAATTATAAAACCTGATCAGGGTTACCTATGTAACCCATCCATGAAGCAACCTGAGCAAACATCCATGAAGTTCACTTTATTTAGCTTTCCAAAAATAGTTTGAAATAATACCAAAAATCTAGTTTAAATTATTTAAATGCATCTATATTGCTGAATATTTTTTGTTTCTGTTGTTAGGGAACCAAGGGCACACTCATGCTAGGCAAGTGTTCTACCACTCAGGCTCATCATCAGCTGTTTTCCTAAAATTTAAATTAAAAAGAACACAAGCCAACATTATTTTATCTTAGCGATGGTAAAGAATAGATGCTAATGAAATACTTCTTGGAATTGACAGATGTATGTATGCTTTCATTCTACAATCTTGGCAAAGCTTATAGAATAAATATAAGAAATCCCAGACACATGAGGCTGAAAGTAGTTTTATATGTTTGTATAGCTTTATTGTCTGAAATGTACCTTTTCCAATTCTTTCTGATGTTCAGGCTTCACTTACTACATCTAAATATACTTGCTTAATGATTGCAGATACCTATGAAATTAATCAAGACACCATTTCCTCAACCAGAAAAACCCATTGTTCTAAAGGTTGAGTCAAGAGATGAGCCTGGAAAGTAGAGTCTAAATCTCCCTAAATCTCTGCTCTGTTCTTCAAAGAAGATGTATCTCAGAACAAAAAACATATTGATGTTCTCTGTGAATACAAATTTGTATTGAAGATGGATTTATTGGTGGATGTTGCTCTTTAGTTACTAGAGATGCTGAACCTTTGCTTGGCTAGTTCAGTGTCTGTGCACAGTATTATGTGTTGTGTGATGGAAAGGAGGTGACCATCTGTGTGCCAGATATAAAGACTCAGTCTCTATAGTTTTTGGGGAATTTTATCCACCCACCTCTGCACCCTCACCTCTTCATATTGCCCTTATGAATTCTTAAACGCTGATTCAGTAACTCAAAGAATCTGAGTACAATTTCTTTTTATCATCAACTCTTTTTTTCAATACATGCTTTACTACACAGGTTTCTAATATTAGTCAAAACATTTTAATTTTGTACTCCCTAAATAGTCTTTAAATAGTCATTAGAAATAATGATAGAAAAGATCTTTATATATTTATCTTAATATTTTTAGAGTATCACTGAACTTCATATGTCTACCTTAAATGGATTTATAATGGTTTTCCATAATACTCTGAAGGATTATAGACACATACACAATGCTACTTGAATTCCTGAAACTAAGCTAAAATAGTGAAGGTATATATAAACCACTTTATTCTGGGGATAGTCAAAGTACATCATGGATCTGGATTCTTGAAAATGCTTAGAAGTTTACCCATAATAACACTCTATACTTGGGCCAACTACAGGTGTAGTCATTGGGTGATAATACCTCTCCTCAACACTCTCCTCAGAGACTTAGCTACATCCTTATTCCGGAGAATATAAATCAGAGGATTAAGAGTGGGAGTAATGATGCTATAGAACACAGAACCAACTTTGTCTTGCAGTGGAGTGCGCTGGGACCTGGGCCTCATGTATGAGAAGATGCAGGCACCAAACCAGAGAGACACCACAATGAAGTAAAAGCTGCAAGTGGCAAAGGCATTTCTCTTACTCCCAGCTTAACCCATCTTAATGACACTGTGCAGGATGAAGCCATAGGATGTAGAAAACAGGATGATGGGGAGGAGGAGAAGCAAGATGCTTCTTCTATGACACTGTGGTGTCATAGATGGTGACATCACCACATACCAACTTCCCAACAGCTGGATACTCACAGTAGAAGTGGTGTATTTTCCAAGATCCACAGAAGGAAAAGTGCATCAAGATAACTGTGTGAATTATGGAGTTCAGAGATTCCCCCAACCATGAGGTGATGGCCATCATCAGTACCATCTTCCTGCTCATAAGCACAGTATAATGCTGAGGATGACAGATGGCAACATGCCTGTCATAGGACATGAGAGCTAGCAGAAGACACTCAGTGTCACCCAGAGACAAATATAGAAAGTGCTTCATGTCACAGCCCATGAAGGAGATGGACTTGCTGCCAGACAGGTAGTTGGTATCCATTTTGGGGATGATTGTGCAGTCGAGCATCAGGTCCATGAGGGAGAGCTGGCTGAGCAGGAAGTACATGGGCATGTGAAGCCCAGAATCCACACAGATGAGGAAGATGATGAGGGTGTTGCCACTCAGTGCTACAAGGTAGACCACCATGGTCAGGCAGAAAAGGAAAAGGTGGGTCAGAGAGTAATCAAAGAGCCCTTCAAGGATGAAGTCTGCCAGAGACGACTGATTCCTCAGCCACATGGTCTCTTCGAAGTCCTTGGGGAAACAGGGAGTGGAGACAAAGTATGATGCCAGAAATATGGGATCCTGTGTACAGGGTGATATGCTCTCTTGATCTAAGAAAACATTTGTGAAGAGATTTTTCTCTATTTATAAGTACCCAAAAACTGAAATTATTGAAATTCAACTTTTTTCAAAACAAGACAAACCTAAAATTTGTCATCATGATCATGGTCATTTGAAATTCCAAGACTCTATTAAGGGCCAAAATTTATGACTCTTCTTACTAAATATAGACATATGTGTGTGTAATCATATGCATGGTTTGGGTTAGTGTGTGTCTGTGTTTTTATGGTTGTTGGATTATGTGTCTTATTTTACCAGGCAGCTTATAACAAGAGCAGCTGAACCACTAAGATGTTTCTAGTTATGCATGTAATTGTTAAGGGTTGTGTTACAGAACTTTGGCCTTATTTCTTTGTGGAAGCTGGTTAAGGAGTTGGTGTACTGCTGTCATATTTAAGTCTGATGTGGAAACTTAAAGTTTACAGGACAAGCAGTAGAAAGTGAAGACAGTACAAATCAGGGCAGACAAGAGACAGATGAAATCCCAAAGCATGAGCTGTGACCCCACAAGAGAAAACAAAAAGAGTCAGTCGGCTTGCCTATAAAATTAGGCACTAAGGTTCTTCTTTTTGTGTTGGCTCTTTTGAATTCTACAAAATATTAGGGTTTCTTTTGACATAATTAAAAACATAAAATAGGCCTCAATTCAGTCCCCATACTTCTCCGTTCCATCCCCTCCTCCCTTCCTCTGATCCCTTCCCTATACTCTGCTGATCTGCTATTTATTTATGTTTTTTATTAGTTACTTGTGGTTATACATAAAGATGAGATCCATATGTTATGTTCAAACAGGCACATTGAAAATTTAGGTCAGATTTTTAATGAAGCTGAATGCACACCCCTAGCCCAGAATTCCAAGAGCCTAAAGGAGAATCCTGAGGAAGTAGAGCAACTGCAGGCCCAGCCAGTGCTCCTTACCAGTGTGGTGTGAGCCAGGAGACCAGCAGCAATGTATTAGTACTACAGGGTGGCTTCTTCCCTTCTGCCCTCTAATCTCCCAGGAAGCTTCTCTAAGACCCACCTAAAACAGAAATGATGGATTAGAGGGAATTTGGTGAGATGTAGTTAATCTTAGCCAACCTCACACATTGCAAACTCACTGCAGTCCATTTTCTGCCCTTTTGGTACATATGCACACCTCCATCAGTCAGGTTAACCTCCAAATACAAAAAGGATACCTGTGTAACTAAATACAATACCTCCAGTATGAAGGCAAACACGTTAACTTTTTCTCCAGGAGAAATCCAAAGTTCTTTATTTTTCCTAGGGGAGACATTCATTCTTCTAATACATGTGTCCTCTTTAATATCCTAGAACTTCAAAATTTTCTGGACAATATATTTAAAATATTCTTATGGAAACAAGAAAGAAATACTCATTACCACCACAAACGAGATAGAGATTCTTATCCAAAAAAAAGGTTAACCAGTACTTTGGATATCAGCCCCTGTTTTCTCTTAGTCCTGGAATCTGCCCAATAGATCCATTAACAAACTGGACATGGAATCAGGGGTAAAGTTTATCCCTGAGAGTTGAGGTTACTACTTTAGGATGCTCATTTTAGTTGAATCAACAGGTGAAGAAGAAGGTCACTCTGTGGCATGGAGTGACTGATTCTGACTAGGAAGAGAAAATGAGCTGCTACTACAATACAGAGAGGAAAAGCAAGTGTGACATAGGAAATTATCTCAGTGTCTCTTCAAACTCCCAGGTGGTCTGATGGAGTGCAATAGAAAACTAAAGCCCAAGTCAGGTCACACTGATAAGGGCTCAGATAGGTCAGAGATGAATGTTTGGGTGACCTAACTGACCAGGAACAGTGACCAGCTGTGAACCAAAACAGTATGGATTGCGGAGTGAAATAGGATAATTATAAAGACCAGTAATGACAATGTAGACAACTCTCAGGAACACAAACTGCCAATCTTTTGCATTTCTTCTTAATGCTGATAAGAATTTGTATATTTATATTACACAAATTAAGTCTTTATTTTATTGTCATCCTCTCATCAAAGATGAGGTGTGAATAATACCTAAAATCTCATCTCAGTATTTAAATAAGTGGATATAAATGAAGAGTATGAATCAGTAGAAACAAGATATATTTCACACAAAATGCAAAAAAAGTATTTTTCTCCCTTAATGAGGAAAGGGTTGCATATTTTATATAATCTACTTGGGAAGAGATGATGATATCTTAGATTATACATTGAATAGTCATATCAGATTAGGTAGAAGTATATTTTATGGTGTCTTTATTTGAATAATGAGCAAGTTTTTTTAAAAAAAATGCATGAGTGCTGTGTTGACACAAAACAAAGCAACCATAAATATGTCCTGGGTGAATTTGTGAGTCAACAGATGAAAAAAAAATGCCGATAATATTAGGTTTTTCACATTGATTCAGCCACACTTGCCAATCTGCCCTATCTCCAGTTCTCCCACAAACACTAATGAGAATGAGAAGTTGATCTCCATGGGGAAATTAGACTCAAAAAGTCAGAAACTAAGTAAAGCCTTCTATCACTTCTTGTGTCTTACCTCCTAAATATCTTCCTATACTTTAACATATTCTTAATCACTGATGTACATTAACAAGAAAGAACCACCACCATTGAAGGAAAGTGATCATGACAATTATAAAAGTGAATACCAGTAATAAAAAATAATTGTGAGTATAAAAAATAAACTTCAAAAATAAAAGCAAAAAACCACATGACTTAATTCATTCTAATCAAATTTCAACTCTGCCAGTAAGAACAAGCTCACATTTATTTTTCTTCTGTCCTAGAGTCACTCTAGGATTATAATGACAGTCATGTCACACTGCTACTTCTTGCTCAGCTTCTGTGAACTAAGAGAACAATTTCAACCCTGATGCCCCTGATTACTCCAACTCAGTCAACATGATCTGCATACTTCTTTTCTACCTAATTATAGACACACATTTCTTTCTCTTTCTTCATTAGTTTCTGAATATCTCTATGAATCTTTTGGCATAAGTTTTCCATGATCTGGCTCTATTCTATCTTCCTTCCTTAGGCAACCCATTCTTACTGTACCCCTTAAGTTATGTTTTTCTCTATCTTCTCAGGAAGCATTCTTGTGTGCTGATGAAATGTCACTATTTATTAAAGGATAATCTCACAATACCCTAGTTTCTGATAAAGGCTTCTGAACACCTCAAGCCCCAACACTATCTTATCTGCAATATTCTCTGCAGAGATTTGTGCACAGAAGTGAAATGAAGAGAGAACAGTCCTCCCAGCCATACATTAGCTATTTGTCTATTTGTGTTTATTATTTTGAGCCCTGTCTGACATATTAAGTAAAACTAAACACATTTGGCCCCTATTAATTGGGACTTGATGTGGTGCATATATTTGCACTATTTACTTTTAAATAGAAACTTGTGGATATACATTATGGTGAGATTTCTTGTGGTATATCCATGTATGTGTTATAATCATATATGAATTTTACATATATTCATATACTTGAAAGTTAGTTCAGATTCACTCTGCTGCTCTTCCCTTATCATGTACCATCTCCCCCTTCTCATTTCCTTTTATCTAGTCCACCTACCTTACTTCTCTTTTGATAGAATCCCCCATTTTCCTTTAATCTTTCTCTCTCTCTCTCTCTCTCTCTCTCTCTCTCTCTCTCTCTCTCTCTCTCTCTTTATTTTGGACTAACTTTTACAAATCAGAGAAAAATTCAATCTTTAGTTTTCCTTATCTGGCATATATATCTCAATGAGAGTGATAGTCTCCCTTTCCATCCATTTACTAGTAAATACCATAATTTTATTCTCCTTTATGGCTGAATAATAGCCCATTGGTTATGGGTGGAAATATATCACATTTTCTTATTCATTCATTTGTTGAAACACAACTTGGTTGGTTCCATAACTTGGAACAAAATAAAGATGTAGAGATATTCCCATGCATTTTGTCAGATAATAATGGAATAAAATTGGAAGTCAATGACAAAATAAAAAATAAAAATTTCTTCATCACCTGGAGACTAAACAATATGCTACTGAATGAACAATGAGTTACAGATAGGAGGAGACCAACATAAGACTTTTAAAACTGATAAAATTTTAGTAAAGTCAGTTTCTAAAGTGAACATACAAAAGTCAATCACTTTCCTATACTTTAATAAAGAAAACTGTAACTGTTGTAAATGAAATTAGAAAAACTATTCCATTCACAATAACCTGGAAAAAGTGGTACTAAATATTATAATGGGTTTCAGGAAACTTTGCAATGAAAACTATATAATGCTTAACACAGAGATTGAAGGAGACCTTAGAAGATGGAAAGATGCCCCATGTTCTTGGATAGGCAGAATTAATATTATTAAGATGACCATATCACCAAAAGTATTATAGAGATTCAATCCAATTTCCATCAAAACACCAATGACATTCTTCACAGAGCTAGAAGAGGCAAATCTAAAATTCCTTTGGACAAATAAGAGACCCAGAATAGCCAAAGGAATCCTGAGCAAACAGTGATTCTGGAATTCAATACCAGACCTCAAAATATGCTACAGAGATATAGTAACAAAACAGCATGGCACAAAAAGGGACAGAAGAACAATGGAACAGAATAGAAGATGAAAAGGTAAACTCACATAATTACAATTATCTAATACTAGACAAACATGCCAAAAACATTCACTGGAGAAAAGATAGTCTTTTGAATATATGGTGCTGGGAATACTGGAAATCCATATGTAGAAAAATGAAACTTGACCTCTATCTCTCATAAAGCCAAAGATTGAATATTTTCTCTGATTTGTAAAAGCTAGTCCAAAATAAGAAAAAAAAAGAAGAGAGGAAAAAGATTAAAGGAATGGGGGAGTCTGTCAAAAGAGAAGTGAGATGGGTGGACTAGATAAAGGGGAATGAGAAGGGGAAGATGGTACATAATAAGGGAAGAGCAGCAGAGTGAATCTGATCTAACTTTCACATATATGAATATATGTAAAATTCATTTATGATTATACCACATACATGTATATTCCACAGGGAATCTCACCATAATGTATATCCACAAGTTTTTATTTAAAAACCCTGAAAGTAGTAGCAGAAAGATCAGTAGAGTAGAAGAAAGAAAAGGGAGAGGAAAAAACGAAGGAAAAGGAAAATACTAAGGACTGAATTAAGACAAATTACATTCCATGCTTTGTAATTATGTCAAAATGAATCCAAATGTTAGACATAACTAAAAAGAAAAAAAAGATCCAACACTTTCTGTCTTATGTCACTTGCATTGGGTATTGATTAATACAAATTCTTAACCCAAGTTGACATAGTTGTGTCTGTAACTCCCAAGGAGGAAAAGACTCCTCATGCTTGTTAATCACTATGTAATCAGTACAGTTCTTGGAACGCAGCAGGCAATCATAAAATATTTCTCAAACAATAAATAAATCATATAAATACCAAGACTGCCTTAATTAAAACTATATTCTGTCATAAAGGGAGGTACCAGATAAGAGTAATAGCCTGAAGGTTTTGAAGCAAGTGATAATACGTTTCCTCTACTTAAACAACAAGCCATGATATAGAGTCCAGATAAGCTCAGTGAAGCAAGGCATTTTAATATCTGAGTTGAGAAAAGAGAAACAAGAATAGCTCAAATATGCTTATGATGAGAGGAGGGCAGCGAGTGAATAAAACATGAAAGTAAATGAAATGTAGGGAAATGCACTTTTCTTTCTTTCTCTACTGACATGCTATTTTGTGTGGTCCATAGAATGGAAGCACCAACAAGACTGAGCATGATAATTACCTGCTGCCATTTCTATAATATGACACATGGGAAAAAGCAGTAAAATGGCCACTGGGCAAGAAGACACTCAGACTGTCTTCTCAAAAGAGTAACATAGAAAGGGGCTACTGAGACCTGGATTCTGTAATGAACAAAATAAATCAGGGACTATAGGAACAGTTACTCTGTATTATTAACTAGCCCCCAGTTAGAGTATTCCCATGTTATCTTCAGAACCAGATTCCTCAAATTACCCAGTCCCCCCACCCCTGCAAACAAACTTCAAGTACATCACCATGGGATTCTCACCTCAGTGAACATGGCACAGACAAATTGGTAACTTGAGTAATGGTGCCCAGAAGACATCCGATGTGTCTTCTAAGTGGGAATCCCTGATGCCATCAGGTCTTCAGATTTCTATTTACCTCTGCTGACATCATAGGTCCTGAGGACCCGGGGAATATTTCATCTCTCATGGAGCATGCTCCTCTTCCTCATGACTGGCTCAGGTCAAGACAGTCTGGCCTCTTCTGACCCCTTTGATTACTGTTGAGGAAACATCTCTGTGGTATAGAATGAGCTTAGTAACTGCATAATACATACATACTTATATGTTACTACTAAGAAATCAGGTAAACAATGACAAGTGTGCTATAGTGATCCAAAACCACAGAGACTGCAAAGAGGTTTTTGGTTGGACTCTGGGAGCATTGAGGATTAACCACCTATTATGTTTAGTACCTTACTAAGGTAACATGAACGGCCATTCCTATTTCCCAGGCTCTCAATATGGTAATGAAAGGAAGTTCAAATAAAAGTTCAGAGTCAAGAGGATACATATGCAACACACCAAGTTCCAACTAGTAGGGGCTAAATGCACTCAATTTTACTTAATCTATCTGACAGGGCTCAAAATAATGAGCATAGATTATGAGAGGATCCTAGAACACAATGTTCTATTGTTTGTGTGATGCTCCATCCTAGAGTAATTAATGCAAACCATGATGAGTGAGCTGGACAAATATTCTATCTAATATTCTGCTAGAAGATGCAGCTTCCAGGGTTAAAGGAGGAGTCTTAGGAGTACTTCAGAAAGTGCTTGTGTGGAAGACAAATAGCCAATGTATGGCTGGGAGGACTGTTCTCTTTCCATTTCACTTCTGTGCACAAATCTCTGCAGAGAAAATTGCAAGTAAGATAGTGTTGGGGCTGGAGGTGTTCAGAAACCTTTATCAGAAACCAGGGCATTGTGAGATTATCCTTTAATCAATGCTGACATTTCATCAGCACATAAGGATGCTTCCTGAGAAGATAGAGAAAAACATAACTTAAGGGGTACAAGTAAGAATGGGTTGCCTAAGGAAGAAAAAGAGAATAGAGCCAGATTATGGAAAATTTATACCAACGAGGTTCATAGAGATATTCAGAAACTAATGAAGAAAGAGAAAGAAATGTGTGTCTCTAATTAGGTAGAAAAGAAGTATGCAGATCATGTTGACTGGGTTGGATTAATCAGGGGCATCAAGGTTGAAATTGTTCTCTTAGTCCACAGAAGCTTAGCAGGAAGTAGCAGTTTGACATGACTGTCATTATAATCCTAGAGTGACTCTAGGACAGAAGAAAAATAAATGTGAGCTCGTTTTTACTGGCAGAAATGAAATTTGATCAGAATGAATTAAGTCATCTGTTTTTTGCTTTTATTTTTGAAGTTTATTTTTTCTACTCACATAATTATTTTTAATTACCGGTATTCACTCTTATAATTGTCATGATCACTTTCCTTTAATGGTGGTGGTTCTTTCTTGTTAATGTACATCAGTGATTAAGAATATGTGAAAGTATAGGAAGATATTTAGGAAGTAAGACACAAGAAGTGATAGAAGGCTTTACTTAATTTATGACTTTTTTGAGTCTAATTTCTCCATGGAGATAAACTTCTCATTCTGATTAGTGTTTGTGAGAGAACTGGAGAGAGGGCAGATTGGCAAGTGTGGCTGAATCAATGTGAAAAACCTAGTTTTATCAGCATATTTTTTTTTCATTTGTTGACTCACAAATCTATCCAGGACATAGGTATGGTTGCTTTGTTTTGTGTCAACACAGCACTCATGCATTTTTTAAAAAGTTTTCTCATTATTCAAATAAAGACAACATAAAATATCCTTCTACCTAATCTTTTATAACTATTCTATGTATAACCTAAAATATCATCATCTTTTCCCAAGTAGATTATATAAAATATGCAACCCTTTTCTCATTGAGGAAGAAAAAATACTTGTTTGCATTTTGTGTGAAATATATTCTGTTTCTATAGATTCATACACCTTCATTTATATCCAGTTTTTTAAATACTGAGATGAGATTTTAGATATTATTTACACCTCATGTTTGATGAGAGGATGACAATAAAATAAACACTTAATTTGTGTAATATAAATATACAAATTCTTATCAGCATTAAGAAGAAATGCAAAAGAACGGCAGTTTGTGTTCCTGAGAGTTGTCCCCATGGTCAGTACTAATCTTTATAATTATCCTATTTAACTCCACAGTCCATAGTGCCTTGGTTCACAGCTCGTCATTGTTTCTGGTCAGGTTAGTTACCCAAACCTTCCTAAGATCTGAAGGATCTTAGCCCTTATCAGTTTAGTTTCTTATTGCTGTCCATCACGGGACCTAGGAGTTCAAAGAGGCTCTGAGAAAATGTGCTATGTCACACTTGCTCTTCTTCTCTGTAGTGGTGTAGTTGCATCTCAGTTTTCCTTCCTAGTCAGATCCATGCCACTGAGTGACCTTCTTCTTCACCTGTTGATTCAGCTATATTGAGTATCCTAACGTGGCAGTAGTGCAATCTCAACTCTCAGAAAATTGAGTCACTTTGTATCTGGGTAGAAGAATCTCTCTGTTTATTGCTAAGAGTTTTCTAAAGCAGCAGAACCAAAAAGTTCAGGAACAAATAATGTTGGTGGGTCATAGACATCAATCTTATAGGGAGAGAACACACTCTCATTTCTATCCATTGAATCTTTGGGGTCTGATCCTATAAATCCTTACTGTAAGGGAAGCAGTACCATAAATTAGATGCAGACGTGGAACATGTATGACACCCTGGAGGACATTTCCCCAGCAATGAGAAGTGTTGCCACCTAGGTGTTTCTTGAGGCAGAGTCTTACAAGGGTATTTCACCATTCTATCAGGTTCTGCATTTCAGGAAGATAGAGTACCTATGTTAAGTATAACAAATCTCATGAACCGAGGCCACATTGCACACTTATTTGCTATGAATTGAGCTCCTTGTACAGGAGCAATGCTGCATGGAATACGCTTATGCTAAATAAAGTATTCTGTGAGTCTAGAGATGGTAGTTCTGGCAGCAGCACTTCAGGAGAGGAAGCAAAATCCATACCAAGAGTGAATGTCCAGTCCAGAAAAAAAAAAAAAAGAGTTTCCCTTTTATTTGAATGTGGTCCATGTCATCAATGTGTTATGGAGTGGTGGCTGATCACCCCAGGGAATGGTGTGATGTGGGGAACTCAGGTTAGTCTTTGCTGTTAGCCATGGATATTCTGCAATGGCTTCAGACAGATTGGCCTTGATGAGTGTACATCCATCATGCTGCATTCACGAATAACCTTTTTTCCCTGATGCCATGTCCAGTTTGTTCATGGATCTATTGAGCAGATGCCAGGACTAAGTGAGGAAACAGGGGCTGATATCCAAACTACTGATTAACCATTTTTGGATAAGAAGATCTATCCCGTTGGTGGTAGTAAATAGTATTTCTTTGTTGTTTCCATAAGGATTTTTACATATATATCATCCAGAATATTTTGAAGTTCCAGGATAATAAAGAGAACACATGTATCAGAGCAATGAATATCTCCCCTAGGTAAAACAAAGAACTTTGGATTTTCTCCTGAAGAAAGATTAACATGTTTACCTTCATGCTGGATATATTTTATTTAGTTACACAGGTATCATTTTTGTATTAGGGGTTACCCTGACTGATGGAGGTGTGTATGTGTGCCAAAAGGGCAGAAGATGGACTGCAGTGACTTTCCGATGTGTGAGGTTGGCTAGGATGAACTACATCTCACCAAATTCCCTCTAATCCATCATTTCTGTTTAAAGTGGATCTCAAGAGGAGCTTCCTGGGAGATTAGAGGGCAGAAGGGAAGCAGCCATCCTGTAGTACTAATAGGTTGTTGCTGGTCTGCTGTCTCAAACCTCACTGGTATGGAGCAGTGACTGGGCCTGCAGTTGTTCTACCTTCCCCAGAATTCTCCTTTAGGCTCTCTGAATTCTGGACTACGGGTGTGCATTCAGCTTCTTAGAAATTAGAAATCTGACTTAACTTACTCTTGGGCCTACATAAACATACCATATGGATCTCATCTGGATGTATAACCACAAGAAACTAATAAAAAATAATAACAAATAGCAGACCAGTAGAATACAGGGAAGGGATCAGAAGAAGGGAGGAGGAGAGGGAAAGGGAAAGTATGGGAACTTAATTGAGGCCTATTTTATGTTTTTTTAATTATGTTAAAAGAAACACTAATATTTTGTAAAATTCAGAAGAGCCAATACAAAAAAAAAAAAAAAAGCCCAGTGCCTAATTCCATAGGAAAGCAGACTGACACTTTTTGTTTTCTCTTGTTGGGTCACAGCTCATGCTTTGGGATTTTGTCTGTCTCTTGTCTTCTCTGCTTTGTACTATCTTCCCTTTCTACTGCTCGTTCTGTAGACTTTAAGTTTCCACATCGGATTTAAACATGACAGCAGTATACCAACTGTTTAACCAGCTTCCACAAAGAAATTAGGCCAAAGTTTTTTAATGAAGCCCTTAAAAATTACATGTGTAAATAGAAACGTCTTAGTGGTTCAGCTGCTCTTGTTAGAACCTGCCTGGTAAAATAGGAAAAATAATCCAACAACCATACAAACACAGACACACACTAACACAAATCACACATGTTATTACACACACATATGCCTATATTTAGTAAGAAGTATAATAAATTCTGTCACTTAATAGAGTCTTGGAATTTAAAATGACCATGATTGTGAAGACAAATTTTAGGTTTGTCTTGTTTTGAAAAAAATTGAATTTCATAATTTCAGTTCTGGATACTTACAAATAGAGAAAAATCTCTTCACAAATGTTTTCTTGGATCAAGAGAGCCTATCACCCTGTACACAGGATCCCATATTTCTGGCATCACACTTTGTTTCCACTCCCTGTATCCCCAAGGACTTTGAAGGGACCATGTGGCTTAGGAATCAGACGTCTCTGGCATATTTCATTCTTGAAGGGCTCTTCGATGATTCCGCGACCCATCTTTTTTTTTTTTCCTGCCTGATCATGAAGGTCTACCTTGTTGCACTGAGTGGCAACACCCTCATCATCATCCTCATCTGTGTGGATCCTGGGCTTCACACTCCCATGTACTTCCTCCTCAGCCAGCTGTCCCTCATGGACCTAACGCACATCTGCACAATCATCCCCAAGATGGCTAAGAACTACCTGTCTGGAAGCAAGTCCATCTCCTTCCTGGGCTGTGCCACCAAGAACTTCCTCTATTTGTCTCTGAGTGGCGCTGAGTGTCTTCTGCTAGCTCTCATGTCCTATGACAGGTATGTTACCATCTGTCATCCTCTGCATTACACTGTGCTCATGAGCAGGAAGGTGGTACTGATGATGGCCATCACCTCATGGTTGGGGGCATCTCTGAACTCGCTAATTCACACAGTCATCTTGATACATTTTCCCTTTTGTGGATCTTGGAAAATATACCATTTTTACTGTGAGTATCCAGCTGTTGTGAAGTGGGTAAGTGGTGATTTCACCGTCTATGACACCACAGTGTATATCTGTAGCATCGTGCTTCTCCTCCTCCCCATCATCCTGGTTTCTACATTCTATGGATTCATACTGCACAGTGTCATTGAGATGCATTCAGCTGGGAGTAAGAGAAATGCTTTTGCCACTTGTATCTCCCACTTCATTGTGGTCTCTCTCTGGTTTGGGGCCTGCATCTTCTCATACATGAGGCCCAGGTGCCAGCACACTCCACTGCAATACAAAGTTGGTTCTGTGTTCTATAGCATCATTACTCCCACTCTGAATCCTCTGATTTATACTCTCTGGAATAAGGATGTAGCTAAGGCTCTGAGGAGAGTGTTGAGGAGAGGTATTATCACCCAATGACTACACCTGTAGTTGGCCCAAGTATAGAGTGTTATTATGGGTAAACCTCTAAGAATTTTCAAGAATCCAGATCCATGATGTACTTTGACTATCCCCAGAATAAAGTGGCTTATGTATATCTTCACTATATTAGCTTGGTTGCAGGAATTCAAGTAGCATTGTGTATGTGTCTATAATCCTTCAGAGTATTATGGAAACCCTCTATAAATCTCATTTAAGGTAGACATATGAAGTTCAGTGATGCTCTAAAAATATTAAGATAAATACATAAAGACCTTTTCTATCATCATGGCAGCAAAGACTATTTAGGGAGCACAAAATTAGAATGTGTTGATTAATATTAGAAACCTGTGAAGTAAAGCATGTTTTGAAAGAAAGAGTTGATGATAAAAAATTGTACTCAGATTTTTTTAGTTACTGAATTAGTGTTTAAGAATTTATAAGGGCAATATGAAGAGGTGAGGGTGCAGAGGTGGGTGGATAGAATCCCCCAAAAACTAGAGAGACTGAGTCTTTATATCTGGCACACAGATTGTCACCTTCTTTCCATCACACAACACATAATACTGTGCACAGACACTGAACAATCCCAGCAAAGGTCCAGCATCCCTAGTAACTCAAGAGCAGCCTCCATTCATAAATCCATCTTCAATACCAATTTTTATTCACAGAGAACATCAATATGTTTTTTGTTCTTAGATACATCTTTTTTGAAGAACAGAGCAGAGAAATTTAGAAAGATTTAGATTCTACTTTCCAGGCTCATCTCTTAACACAACCTTTAGAACAATGGGTTTTTCTGGTTGAAGAAATGGTGTCTTGCTTAATTTCAGAGGAATCTGCAAAAATTACACAAGTATATTTAGATGTGGTAAATGAAACCCGAACAACAGAAAGAATCAGAAAAGGTACATTTCAGACAATAAAGCTATACAAACATATAAAAACTACTTTCAGCCTCATGTGTCTGGGATTCCTTACATTTATTCTTTAAGCTTGGACAGTATTATAGAATGAAAGCATACATGCCTCTGTCCATTCAAAGAAGTATTTTATGAGCATATATTCTCTACCATCGCTGAGATAAAATAATGTTGGCTTGTGTTATTTTTTAAATTTTAGGAAAACAGGTGATGATGAGCCTGAGTGGTAGAACATTTGCCTAGCATATGTGATGCCCTTGGTTCCCCAGCAACACAAATAAAAAATTATCAGCAAAATAGATGAATTTGAATAATTTAAACTAGATTTTTAATATTATTTCAAACACTTTTTTGTAAAGCTAAATAAAGCAAACGTCATGAATGTTTGTTCAGGTTACTTTATGGATGGTTTACATAGGTAACCTTGACCAGGTTTTATAATTTGAATTCTATGAGCAGTCCTTCCATTCTAAAAGTCCAGGCATGCCTCTTTATAGAACCCATGAAGTTTAAAGTTAGAAAAGACCTTGAGGGAACAAGATGCTTTTTCCCCCTAAAGTTTCTCTTTGTCTTTGTAGTGCAAAAGGAGAACATTTGAGTCCTACAAGGTTTTGAGTATCCCTTTAGTCTCATTCTCATGGAGGAATTCTTTTGGTGTTGGGGGTACCTCCAATAGAGTAATCTTCTACACCCAAGAGAGAGAAGGGAAGACAATTGTCATGGAGATTGACAAGTTCCAATCTGGAAAATACTAGGAGTTTGAGAAAGTACCTGCCCCATCTCAGATGTACTAGAGACCTACTTTTTCTGAGAATTAAGTTGCTTCCTGCTTAGAGGGTAGCTACCTGACTGCCCTGACTTCTCAAATAAAATAATCACCACTTCTGTCTCCTCCTTTTCCATATGGAACACGAACAAATGGGAAAAAATTGCATAATAAATGATCAGTCCCTAGAAATAAGCCATATAGAACTTTGCTTTTTGTGACTCAATGAACAGTGTATTCTTCATAGGAGAGATTCCACATAGTTCCATAAATGTAACACATTACTGTTTTTAAATTGAAAATAGTTTACAAATATTTTCTGCATAGAGAGAAACACAAATATTAGATTAAGTTGACATTAGATTAGGAGAGATGGAGGAAGAGAGAGACAGAGAGAGAGAGAGGGAGAGAGAGAGAGAGGGAGAGAGAGAGAGAGAGAGAGAGAGAGGGGGGGGAGAGAGAGAAAGGTGTAATTTGTTAAATTTTAAAAATTTATAGAATCAAAAAATTGACAGCCATGTAGTATAAATCAGTGATAAGTCTCTCTTTAAATATTTCTTGAATCCATCCATGAACAAGTTTCCCTCTAAGTCACCATTGAGAGTTCATGAAGGGCAAAAATGAGATGATGTAGTTAAGTGGTAATGATGTAGTTAATATACAGAAAAAAATGGGCCTCCAAACGGGATGATTTTTGGACAAAATGGTAACTTAGATGATCATAAAAGTTTGGAGTAACCAATATCAAAAAACAAGAATGAATAGGTCTTTAATTGATGGGAGGACTCCTTAGAGGAGTTTGGGGATTGAAATAGAAGTTGAAAAATGAGAATAGAATGAGGAAAATGGAAAAATAAGATTCAAAGAATTACTATTGAAATGTAAAAGTAGTTTTTCTGCAAGAGAACTCCAGGAAGGTTGGATCAATTAAAAAAACACTGAACTGCATAAATCCTTCCTATCTTTAAGAAATAATTGATATTAATGTTTCTCAACTTTGTCTGAGAATGAGACCAACAGGGAGCTTTTAGAGTAAAACTCTATGCAAGTAATTTTAGAATTATAGACATGACCCAAATATCTTGTATTTTTAAAATTCTATATTATTTCAATGTTTAGACAATAGTTGAGAAAAACTGCCACAAAATTTCAATAAGTTCTGTTGAGAAAAACAGCACTAGACATCATCAAAACATGATTTTCACAGTTCAAAATTGAATATGTAAAGCAGCCTCATCCTCATTTGAATTAAAATCGAGTTTATACTTTGATAAAGTTCAAAAATACTGCACATAAGCATGTCAACCTAATCTCAATGGACTCTACTTCATCTTTAAACTCTGGGTGTTTTTAATAAAGCCACAGATATAGAGCTCCAAAACTGAAGACGCCTAACATTGCACAAGTGTCTCAAAAGAGATTATTTGAATGAACAAATACTTTTCTTTAAATAGGTTTCTCAAATAAAAGAAACTACCCACAAGACCTTACTTTTTCATAAAGTGTCCTGACCTGTGTTTCCTTACAATTATGGAAGGAGAAGTTCTGCAGTAATCTGATGAGAGCAAGTTTCATGTTCATGAGAGCAAACCTCATGCCAATGCAGTTTCTGGGTCCATTTCCAAAGGGCATGTATACGTAAGGATTGATGCTGACCTTGTTCTTCTTACTGAACCTGATTCCACAATAGTAAATAAAAACAAGTTATTAAGACATAAATGTATAAAAGCTACATAATTGGGGTTGTCTCCTAAACACTCATAAGCAGCAAAACACAGGATTCTTTTGTAGAATGGTCATTGAAATCCTGCTGTGACTTTGCTTATAAGAATTGAAACCTAAGGAACTTTTTCATTCTGTTACACTAGAGGAGCTCTCTGTCTTCTTAAGATGTGATGAAGGCTATTTAACAGAAAATATGTCTTTAAGTACTGAAATTATATTCATGATTGTGATCCATACGCAATCTGAAAAAATCAGAAAATGGGCTTATAAATGAATAAAGTGAGTTCTTGCCTCAACTCCCACTTCTGCGTTTTATATTTTTATTGATTAAGAAGGAGAAAATGCTCCCACTATAATTACCTCTCTTCTCTATACTCCTTTTTTCTCAATCTTCTTGTCTCCCTTCCTTACTCTTCCCAATTTCTCTCTTCCTCTACCTCCTCCTCATTCTTCTTTATTCTCCTACTCTTTCTGTCTTTGCCTGTCTCCCCATAGAATATCATCATTGTCTTCTGAGTCTGTCTCATCAGGTTACAAATAATTCCTTGAATGTTGAACCCAGGTTTTACTCAAATTGAGTCCTAGTTATTGGATTGCGTTAAGGAGAAAGTGTTGATTTGCAGAAAGTTATAATGACATTGTGATTGTTTTTAAATGTATTCTTATATATTTGAGAACATTTTGAAAAACTTATAGGTGATTGTGATTCAAAGTAACATGAAAGCTATTGCAAGGTGTGGTGGTGTGTGGAGGGTCTGCTGAGGTTGGTGAACAGTTATTTGGGCAGATGATGAGCAGATGAGGAAGCATTAAAAGCATTTTCTGAAGTACTTTCTTTAGATTATGCTTGTGTGTATGTCAAGTGTCCTCCATACAATACATCTTTGTAATTTTCCTCATCCTGGACTAGTCCCTGATGCAACTTAAGCACTTAGTATCTTATCACACCTCAGTGAATCAAAAAGATGTGTGATCTCTGATTTTTTATCTGTGAAGTTCAAAAGTTGGAAGTGATGAAATTGGAGGAAACTGGCACGGAGGAACTCATAACCAACAAGACTAGGTCACTCTAATCAAGAAGTATAAATTTAGTGGCCAAGAGAAGTCTTTATCCCATGCCAACTGACCCACCAGACACTACCCTGAAAACTTTCTCTATTTTCCTCTTAAGTACAACAACAGGAAAACAGTAACTTTTCAGAGTGCAAACTGTGAGGTTAGATAAAAATTTTCAGAAGACCAAGGTCAAGATATATTTAAGGATGAATATTTGAAGTGTCTTTGGGGCACGTTACTTGGCTTTGAAAGAGTCATCGACTGTGGAGAGTATGAGAAGCTGGTCCAGAACACTCTAGAGACAAGACTCAGAGAATCTGAGCTCTCTCCATCCGCAGTGAGGCTGCTTAAACCATCTGGGGGCCGGGGGGGGTTCTCAGCTCTTAACTTGTATTTAACAAATATGCTAGAGGAACCAGAAACCAATGTTTACTCCAATGGAAGATAGAAGTGCTTCCTAAAGCTGGTAGAAAATTCAACGAGATAAAGTGACCAGGACAAAAACCCTAAAACGATTAAAAAATGTAAGCACCTAATATAAGAGAGTGGTCAAGTGGCAGAAAGGTTTACAGATTACTATTAAATAAAATAAAAAACAGTTCAACATCAAATGAAATGTTATAGCATTTCTGCCCTTAAAAGCTACACATTTATATAAAAATGTCCATACTGACATTTATTACATTAATAATAGATAGGGCTTATCTTCATGTTCCAAGGCCTGAAATGGCTATAGTCATTTATTTTTTCTAAAGTTTGTTTCCTAAAACAATTACCACTTTGTAAAAGACTTCTTAAAATTTTTCTAAACAAGAAAATTTTAAAATAAGAGGCTGGATTTCCTTTCTCAAGAGCCCTATACCTTTCAGGGTAGAACTTTTCAGTTTCTGGCCAGTACATGGAGTTTTGATGAAGACTATATATTGGTATAGCCACGATTATTCCTTTGGGAATGAACACCCCATTGAGTTCAACATCTTTTTTACAGACTCTCACAATTCTCTCAACAGCTGGATATAATCTGAGAGTTTCATTCACCACCATGTCCAGATACTTCATCTCAAATAGTACATCATATGTAACAGGTGCCTGGCAAGAAAAAAATTTTTGTAAATTAAGTTTGGAAATTACTTAAAATTCTATTGACACAGTACACTGATGTTTTCAGAGCTCCTCAATTAACTCATATTGGTAAAATTCCATAGCATTTACAAAGCATTTAATAACCATCATGATTTTAGAACTTCCCAATGGCACACTGAGATGCCCAGAGATTTTACCTCTTCTCTTCCCTCCATGTGCCATTCACTCACCTTATTGGGCAAAGTCTCATCAACCTCCTGCTGAAGCTTCTTCTGGACATCAGGGTGGGTGGCCAGTACATACATAATAAATGAAAGAGTGGTACTAGTGGTGTGATAGCCAGCCAAAATAAAGATAATAGACTGCACTGCAATCTCTATATCAGATAGACCTTAAAGGAGAGGAAAGACAATTTAGGCTAAGCAGGTCCATACACACTTTACCATTTACATGAACATAAATCAGAATGATGATCCAAAATCCCATGAGGAAAAACTGGAAGAGCAATTCATAATGTTCCTCATTCTGCCACCCCTCCCCCACCATGAACACAACTGGGTGGTTTCAAGGGACAGTATGGATGTCAAACAGACACAGTATTTTTCAAATATGCCTTGCATATCATGAAAGTGATTTAGGTATAAATAGTGGGTAGCACTCTTCCCCTGGATAAAAATAAACTTACTCTATCGAGAATGTAGAGAGAAAAACCTTGAAAGCATTTGCAACACTTGCATCTTTGCAGGAAAAATAAAGGCCATGATTGACAGAACTATACTGAGCCACAGAGAAATTTTTCTACACAAATTGTGGTCCATGGACCAGCAGCATCAACAGCTTCAGGGAGCTTATTAGAAACACAGAAGCTCAAGAATTGCTCTAGAGCTACCAAATTAAAATCTGAACTTTCATGAGATGTGGTCAACTCTGTTCACAAACTAGTCTAAGAATCATCAGGTAATAGAAGAGCTGGGGCACCAGTCTTCAAAACGGATTATCTCAGGGTGTGCAGAAACTATACAGAGAAAAAAAAACCCAGAAGAGTAGTGATTAATCGGAGTCTAATGAGTGGTATTAAAATCACACAAGTAAGAATGTGTTCATACAAGAAATTAGGCAGAAACCATAGCACGATGGGGTTCAGTGAATGGAATTAACATTGCTTATCAATCTTGGGCTGAATGTCATCTTCCCTAGTACATGTCCCCTCTATTTGCTCAACTTCATAATCATTAAACAGCATTTGTAATAGAAGGTGTTGTTTCTCTTCACTTTTCTCCTGAAAAGTCACATTCAAGTATTCATCTCATTGATTGGAGAAATGATTAGGACTTTTTGTTACTCAAATATCTGAAAGAAACATGGTATACATTCCAACCATGTAATTCATAAAAAAAATTAATGCAAAATGAGTGTGAGAAAGATTTACATGGAATTCTAGCTTACAGAAGCTTTCTATGATGCTATTGTGGGAAAACCCAAACCGTGTTTTCCCCACTACTGGCATAAACCGAATGATACTGAAATAAAATTGGATTGTAAACTTAAGTTACAACTCTTCAGTACAATCTGGTAGACACTAACCATATGTGTCTATCTAAATTTAAATTTTAATAAATTAAATCTAAATAACAATAGAAAGTACACTTTTTCAGTAGCATTACCTAAATACCAAAAGCTCCACAGCCACGTGTCCAGTGCTTACTGTATGAACAATATGTATATTTAGTACTTCCTTCAACACAGAAGGTTGTAGTGGAATCAGGGAGAGGATTACTGTTTCAACCATGTATATGAACTCACATAGAAATATTTCTATTTCTCCGTCTGCACAAATATATTTTATTTTCATATCTTCTTTCAGACAAAGGATCTAGAAGAAACTAAAGTAGTAATGGTCACATTACACTTCCAGATTTTGGTTTCTAATACCATCTCTCACTTAAAGGAGCTAGGGCTTCTAGAATAAATGGGTGATTCCAGCCATGATCAGAGGAAATAGACAAGGAACCTAGAGTTTCTTGCACCAGAAAGCCAGCATGTTCTCTCAAAACAATATGAGAAAACATAAGCGATACTGTGTATGTTCCCAGAATGTGGATATATATATATCATTATATAGGTATCAAAACTGATAGAATTTACAAACTCAAGAACCCTTATGTTAACCTATGAACTTAGGGGTAACGTGACTTATCTGTCATTGATTATGGCGAATATATCATTTTGGTGAGGGATGTTTGTAATGGGGGCAATATATTAATTTAGAGAAAAAATGAATATGGGCAATCTCTATGCCTTCTTCTCAGTTTTGTTATGAAACTATAATTGCTATAAAATATAGTCAATTTTAACAATCAAAATATAAGATGAGAAAGAAGAGAGGGATGAGGAACAGAAGGAGGAGGGAGAAGTTGTTAAAAGACTTAAGCCCAAGAGAATTTGACCATCAATATAAAAAATTATAGCAAAAGAATAAATTCATAGTATATAACATCATAGTGACATAAATAAGAATGGAACTCTCTTACAATCTAATACCAACTCATAAATGTACAGTAGATGATAGAATGATAAAGACAGAAGTTTGTAAGCATCATAATACAAATGCTTTGTATCAAAAAAAATCCATGTATGATGAAACTAATTGGTAAAAGTATGCTGAGGAATAGGATGTTTACACAGTATCAGAGGTTTCCCCCACAACATTCTTGTGAATTACATGGGAAAAGTTAATTTTAATATCAGATGATGCTAGGGAACACATTTTCACTCAGTACTGCAAGTTACCCTCACCACTACTGGGACAGTGATCCTCCTGATTAGATGTACAAATGCAAATATCCAGGCAGAGGTTCTGATTCAGTGAATCTGAATGCGGCTGCGAATCAGCGATTGTTCTGATGTTGATGGTAAAAAGAAAACAGACTAACTTCAAGACTTAAATGCTTTCTCCTAGTTTCCATTCAATTTTTTAGCCTTCTTACAGCTGTATGATTCTAGACAGTACATTTGGGCACCATTTGCAATATCCAAATGTGTATATTCCTGCAATTTGGTGAAAATCTATTTTCTCTAGAAAACGTGTATATTTTCAGTATAATTTGCTCATTTTAATTTCACTATCAATTGATCATGAAACATTCTTTCTTACCTTGGTAGGACTCCTTGTCTTGGGAATTCTGGGAATCAATCATTAACTAGAGAAAATCAATGCGGTGCTGGAAGCAGAAATGGAAATGGAAATGACAAAATCAGTCATAAAGTCAGAAGTAAAACTGGAATGTAGCATTTCACCTCCCTTCTTAGAATATTGCTCCTTTTAATCTAGACGTCTGGCTAGGCTTGCACAACCCAACAGTGAACAATACATGCATGTATAAACCATGGAAAACAGGATATTTTCCTGAGAGAAATGCAGCTATGGTGTCCAATATCTGTTGGTCTTTGCTGTCCCTAATGCTGGGTTTGCCTCCTTCTCCTGTCACACCTTCTTGCCAAGGAAGTGGTCCTGTAATTCAATTTTTTTAGTTTGCCTTAATTCTTATTCAATGGTCACACTGAATACACTTGGTAGTTTTAAAGATGATTACTAGCTTTTGTTTGTGTATCATCAAATTTTCCACCCATTAGGTACATTATTCAATCTTCCGTGACACTTGGGGATGGCTGTCCTGCCTCCCTTACCTGGAGACATTTTTGTGCCGAACTCCAGGCAAAGCAGAATGCAAAGCTAGGTTAGCATATTACCTTGATGGTCACTGAAGAGCATAGCCTGTTTGTGGACAGGACAAGACTCAGATTTAACATACACATACTTGACCAGGTGCCCATTAGGACCTTCCTTTGAAGAATGTGTAAACTAAGATGTAAAGGGCTTGGAATTGTAATGATTGTTCACCAATATAAGATTTTGGGAATACTTTTAACAGTAAAATCATTTTGAAATAGGATTTTTATTTTGACAGTTTGCTGAATGGGAGGGAAATGATAAGGTTTTTATTTGAATGATATTTATTTCAAGACATAACATCACGTCTATTATTGTATCAAAAACTTTCAATCTTACTCATTATCAGTTTGCCTTTTTAAATTTGATCTTCATTCTAACCAAAATATATAAATTCTCCAGTGCAAATCTTAAAGTTTTCCATCAATTTTAAAAGATGTACAGAGGGGCTGGGGAATAAAGCTCAGTGATAACAGTATTTGCCTACCATATATGAGGCCTTGGGTTCAATCTCCAGCACCACTTACAAAATTACATGTATATTTATATATGCACAAGTCAGACGTAAACAGCAAATAAATGATCAGAAAGCGAACATCGTCATGTTACCACCACCAGGTTTTACCTTTTTTTTATCTTCTAGGCGTTTTTGTTTCATCCTCATTACAGCATTTTTTAAAAAAATACAGAGCACTTTTTGAAAACCTGCAGACATTTAATGCTTGAAACACTGGTCTAAGGAATGGAAATAGCACTATAAAGAAAGTGAAAGAAAAAATAAAGAGAAACCTTGATGAAAAGACAACATCCCAGGAGCATTGATCATTTTCTAAAAAATACAGAAGAGAAAAATCATCAGTTTTCTCAACCAGAAGCCATTCCCCGAGTGGCCGGTACCTGGTGTCTGATTCATGTCTGATCAAGTCCACTTCATACATGGGGTTGCAGCCACCATAGCAGGGGATCAGTGGCCCCATCAATGCCACTGAACAGAGCAAAGAAAGAGGATTAAATTCCCTGGCCCTTTACACTTTTGGGTAATGAAATAGGGTCTCTGGGTAAACCAGTCCATAGTCTGTGCTATAATTAATTATGCATTCTAGGAAAAGTAGGCAGCATAGGTACAATTTGGCCTATGTTTTTCAGCTGTCAAGAAATGAAACCAGAAATCAATAACAGATGGAAAATCAGGAAACTCAGACAAAAATGCAAATTAACCATAAAACTTCCAGATACAACTGTCAAGCATGAAAGATGGTATCCAAAGGCAACTAGAAGTTGTTTTTAGGTGAATTAAGGTGAATACATGTTATATCACACTTAGGAGAAGTAGCAAAAGCAGCGCTTATAACCATATAGCTACAGATTTATAGGTTTTATAAAAGAGAGTTCTCAAGTCAATAGTCTAAGTTAAATCATAAAATGATGAAAAGAGGAAATTAAACAAAAGGAAAGCATAAGGAAGAAAATCATAAAAACCCAAGTTGATACAAATGAAATATAATAGAAATAAAATTGACGAAAACAAAAGGTGTCTATAAGTCACCTACCCCTTTGAAAATGTCATAAAAATCACCAAAACATTAGCCAAATTGACCAAGAAATACAAAGGGATAACAGTTTCATATGATGATATTTCCTCTCAATATGTACTAGAAAGGGGCATCTGGATCAGAAGGTATATCTACTTTCATTTATTTTGGGGATCTTCACACTCTTTTCCAGAATGGTGTACATTTCCACCTACTATATGTAAGAGAACTTTTTCTCTACATATAGCCAGCATTTGTTATTTTTTCATTCATTCTTTCTCTTTTTTATAATGGTCATTCTTACCAGGGTGAGATAATGTCTTATTGTAGTTTTGATTGGCATTTCCCTGACACCAAGTGATATTGAATAGTTTTTTCATATATTTTTAAATCATTTGTATTTTTTTTTTGAGAAATAACTATTTGGAGCATTTTCCTATTTTTAAACTGGATAACTTGAGGGTTTTGGTCATTAAGGTTTTTAAAATTTGTTATATTATGGAAATATATATCATTTATAAATGTAATACTCTATAGATATATAAAACATACTTTATATAAATCTATTTTTATCTAAATGATTGGAACATCTGTACATCCAGATTTATTTGTATATTATTCTGAATACTTGAGATGTGCATTAAATCTAGGTATCCATCAATGCATGGATAAAGAAAGTGATATATATATATATATATATATATATATATATATATATATATATATATATATTTCTTATATATTATAATAAAAATTTATGTATTTATAATATATATTATAATGTGAAATATACATACACACACACATACATATATGCCCAATGAAACATTCATTCATAAAGAAGAAGGAAATCCTGTGTTTTGTAGCAAAAAGTAGATGGAATTAGAGGACATTCAGCTTATGAACTAAACTAGACATATTAATACAAGTACCACATGTTCTTTCTCATATGTGGAAGGTAAAATATTTGACCTGAATGTATAATAGTGATTATTGAAGGTTGGGAAGGGTTATGGCAGAAGGTAAATAATGAAAGGCTCTACTTCATTTGTGTATGCTGTGTACATGTGTTGAGACATCATATGGAACCCCATTTTTTGCATAACTCATACTTGTTAATTAAAAAATAAAATAAATATTAAAAAGAAATTAATGCAATGAATAGCAAGAGAAATAAAAGAAGAAATTATTACTAACATTGGAGATGGATTTTAAGTAAAATTTTAACAATTCGATTGTTCTTATATTTTTGTGCAGAAAATCCTTAAGGCATAAACTATAGAAATTGATTGAGAATTAAATATACAACCTGAATAAGCTTGTAGAATGTAACATGATTGCATTAGAAATAGAAAATTATTCACAAATACAAACCCAGATCTGGATTGTTTTAGTAGTAGATTCTATGAAATAAAGTACAAATAACAATTACTCACAAACACTTCCAAAATTAAAATAGCATTTCTAAATATATTCTAAAAGGCTAGTATTACCCTAATACTAACACAAAGCAAAGACAACAAAAAAAATGCTGTGTAATACACCAAATCCATGAAATAAAATTCAACACAGAGGATTGTTTCAATTGATACAGAAAAAAACATTTGATAAAAATCAAAACCACCCCTGCTCCTAGAAAAATAATCCTCAAAACCATTCTTTTGTGATAAAACTCTCAACAAATTAGAACAAAGATGAAATTTTGTAAACATGATAAAGGATATCTATGAAAACTTGTAGGTTAATATTTCACCCCAAATTAAGAACATGACAAGCATCTCTCTCTCTCACCACTTCTCTTGGAGTACTGTAAGTAATAACAAGTTCACCAGCATTTCAATATGTAAGATCAGTACACAAAATTAAACTACATTTCTATATATTGTAATAAGCAACCCAAAAGAAAAACTAAGAAGTTAAAAAAATAATTCTATATTCAATGTCATTAAAAAGAATAAAATACTTAGGAATCAATTTAACACAAGTGGAAGACAAGCAGAATAATAACTACAAAATACTGTTGAAATATAAGAAAAAGGATCTACATGACTAGAAAAACATCTCAGGTTTGTGGATCAGAAAACTTAATATTACCCAAATGGCAATAGTATTGAAATTGTTTTGCAGAACCTAATGCATTTGTAACAGAATCTTAGCTGGCTTCTTTGAAGAATAGGCAAGTGGATTTAAAATTCACATAGAATTCAAGGGGACACAGAATAGCTAAAATGATGTTGGAAAATTAGACTAAAGTTGTAGGACTCACTTTTCTTGATTTTAAAACCTACTCCAAAGCAAAAATAAAATGTGATCCTGGAAGATGGGTAAACATATAGATAAATGGAATAGGATTTAGAGTCCAGAAATTAACCCACATGTCTATGGCCCATGGAATTTTGAGAAAGGTGCCATGGCCATTAAATGGAGCAGACACCAAAAATGGTGATGAGAGAACTGGATAGCCACATTCAAAAGAATAACATGTTGACCTCACCTGGTCCTGTATGTGAAACTTGAATTAATAAGGTTGGGCAACCTAAATATAAGAGCTAAGCTACAATTTTTAGTAGTAAACCATAAAAAGTGTGTACGTTCATGTAGTTTCTATCAATGCTTAGATTTGATACTTAAAGCACAAACAATAAAAGAAAATTACATAAATCATATATCATTTAAATATTAAGTTTCCAAGACCTGTTGAGTTTTTAACATTTATATAAATGGCATCAAATTCATTGCATCTATGTCAATTGCTTTTCTTTTGTGAACACTACAGCGTTGAGATTAATACATTTTAATATTTTGAAATCCAGCTTATTCATTGTAATGATTAGGATATGTAGTACCTCCCATGATAGGAATAAACTGCAAAAAACTAAAAACTTTGTGCTTCAATAGAAACTATCAAGAAAGTAAAAAGGTATCTATAGAATGGGAAAAACATGTTACAAATCATAATCCGGTAAGGTAGGCAGAACTGTGACCACCGACAGAACAGTCCCAGCGGCCCGTGGAGGGGCAGAGCCACCAAATGTGCCTGCAAGGTAGGTGGGCCTGTGACCCACCTGCAAAACAGGCCCAGCGGCCTGCAGAGAGACAGAGCAATGCCCACACCTGCCTGGTAGGCAGACCTGCTACTGACTGGCAGAACAGGCCCAGCGGCCTGCCAGTGTGGTAGACACATTGCCCCAATTGGAGGAGGGGCACAGCCGCCCATTCCTGCGAGGGAGACTTTGCAACTATACAAGAGCAATATAAATATATAGGGGAAAAATTCAATAACACAACAGTTTCACGAAGCAGAAAGAAATGTAAACAGTATGAAAAGACAAGGGAAGAAAGGACAACAAGCAATGCAAGTCAAGTCAACGTTAAAAGAGGTAATATCTGCAGCAGATGAAATGTCACATAAAGAATTCAGGATATACATGCTTCAGATGATCTGGAGTCTCAAGGAAGACATTAGACAGCAAAATCAGACAATGAAAGATCACTTCCACAATGAATTACATAAACAAATCCAAGAAACACAAGATCAACTATACAGGGAGATAGAGGTTATAAAAAACAAACAAATAAAAATTCTATAAATGCAGGAAGCAATGAACCAACTTAAAAACTCAATTGAGAATACTACTAGGAGAGTAGAACACTTAGAAGATAGAATATCAGACAATGGAAGACAAAGTATTTCAACTTGAAAAGAACATAGACAGCTCAGCAAGGTTATTAAGAAACCATGAGCAGAATATCCAAGAAATATGGGATAACATAAAGAGACCAAACTTAAGAGTCATTGGGATACAGGAAGGTATAGAAGTCCAAACCAAAGGAATGAGCAATCTGTTCAACAAAATAATATGAGACAACTTTCCAGACTTGAAAAATGAGACAGAATCTCAAATCCTAAAAGCCTACAGGACGCCAAATGTGCAAAATCATTAGAGATCCACACCTAGACACATTATAATAAAGATGCCCAACATACAGAATAAGGAGAAAATTTTAAAAGCTACAAGAGAAAGAAAGCAGATTATATTTAGGGGTAAACCAATCAGGATAACAGGTGATCTTTCAACACAGACTCTGAAAGCTAGAAGATCCTGGAATAACATATTTCAAACACTGAAAGAAAATGGTTTCAAATAAGAATTGTGTATTCAGCGAAATTAAGCTTCAGGATGAAAGATGAAATTAAAACCTTCCACCATATACAAAAGTTAAAAGAATTTGCAGATAGAAAACCATCTCTCCAAAACATCCTCGGCAAAACATTACAGTAAAAGTAAATGGAAAATAACAATGAAAACCAACAGTAGGAGGTATTATAGTAAAGGATGGAAAAATAATCAAAGAGGAAAACAAACCATGTTTAGTAATATAAATAAACAAATATGGCTCGAAGAACAACCAATGTCTCAATAATAACCCTAAATGTCAATGGCTTAAACTCACCAATTTATGTATATCAGCTACAAATCTTCTGAAATGGAAATGAGGACAACCTCTCCATTCACAGTATCCTCAAAAAAAAAAAAAATACTTGGGAATCAACCTAACAAAAGAGGTGAAAGACTTTACAATGAAAACTACAGAACCCTAAATTGAGAAATAGAAGAAGATCTTAGAAGATGTAAAAATATACCCTGTTAATGGATAGGCAGAACTAACATCATCAAAATGGCGATATTACCTAAAGTTCTTTATAGGTTTAATGCAATGCCAATCAAAATCCCAACAGCGTTTTTGCAGAAATAAATAAAGCAATTATGAAATTCATATGGAAAAACAAAACACCAAGAATAGCAAAAAGAACTCTAAGCAGGAAGTGTGAATCAGGCAGTATGGCGATACCAGACATCAAACTATACTACAGAGCAATAGTAACAAAAACAGCATGATACTGGTACCAAAACAGACGGTGGACCAATGGTACGGATTAGAGGACACAGAAACCAATCCACAAATCTAAAACTATCTTATATTTGATAAAGAGGCTAAAAGCATGCAATGGAGGAAGGATAGCATCTTCAACAAATGGTGCTGGGAAAGCTGGAAATCCATATGAAACAAAATGAAACTAAATCCCTTTCTCTCGCCATGCACAAAAGTTAACTCAAAATGGATCAAGTAGATTGATATCAAATCAGAGACATGGCGTCTGATACAAGAAAAAGTTGGCTAAGATCTACGTACTGTGGAGTCGGGCTCCAAATTCCTCAATAGGACACCCATAGCACAAGAGTTAATAACTAGAATAAACAAATGGGACTTACTCAAAGTAAAAAGTTTTATCTTAGAAAAAGAAACAATAATAGAGGTAAATATGGAGTGTACATCCTGGGAACCAATATTTACTCCCCACACTTCAGATAGAGCCCTAATATCCAGAGTATACAAAGAACTCAAAAAATTAGACAATAAATATCAAATAATGCAATCAACAAATGGGCCAAGGACCTGAACAGACACTTCTCACAGGAGGACATACAATCAATTAATAAGTACATGAAAAAATGCTCACCATCTCTAGCAGTCAGAGAAATGCGAATCAAAACCACTCTAAGATACCATCTTACTCCAGTAAGATTGGCAGCCATTATGAAGTCAAACAACAAGTGCTGGTGAGGATGTGGGGAAAAGGATACACTTGTACATTGCTGGTGGGACTGCAAATTGGTGCATCCAATTTGGAAAGCAGTATGAAGATTTTTTGGAAAGCCGGGAATGGAACCACCATTTGACCCAGCTATTCCCCTTCTTGGTCTATTCCCTAAAGACATAAAAAGAGCATGCTACAGGAACACTGCTACATTGATGTTAATAGCAGCACAATTCACAAGCAAGACTGTGGAACAAACCTAGATGCCCTTCAATGGATAAAAAATTGTGGCATTTATACACAATGGAGTATTACTCTGCATTAAAAAATGACAAAATCATAGAATTTGAAGTGAAATGGATGGCATTAGAACAGATTATGGTAAGTGAAGCTGGCTAATCCCTAAAAAACAAATGCCAAATATTTTCTTTGGTATAAGGAGAGTAACAAAGAACAGAGTTGGGAGAAAGAGCATGAGAAGAAGATTAACATTAAACAGGGGTGAGAGGTGGGAGGGAAAATGTAAGAGAAGAGAAATTGCATGGAAATGGAAGGAGACCCTCATGGTTATACAAAATTACACACAAGAAGAAGTGAGGGGAAAGGGGAAAAAAGGGGGAGAAATAAATTACAGTAGATATGGTAGAGAGAGAAGATGGGAGGGGAGGTGATGGGGGATAGTAGAGGATAGGAAAGGCAGCAGAATGCAACAGACACGAGTATAGCAAAATGTAAAACAGTGGATGTGTAACCTATGTGATGCTGCAATCTGTAACGGGGTAAAAAATGGGAGTTTATAAGCCACTTGAATAAACCTGTGAAGTATGATATGTCAAGAACTATGTAATGTTTTGAACAACCAACAATAAAAATTAAAGAATAAAAAGCAAATCATAATCTGGTAAGAAACTATGTAAAGAATATATGAAAAAGTATTTTTTCAATTAAATTATTTAAAAATCATTTTTTTCTTTTATTTTTAATTTGTTCCAATTAGTTATACATGATAGTAGAATGCATTTTGACACATTGTACACAAATGGAGCTCAAGATTTCCTCCCTCTTATTGTACATGGTACAGACTCACACCAGTAAAATTTTTAAACTTCAAAACAAAAAGACAAATGCTTCAGGTAATTGTGGGCAAAAGATATACATAGTTAATCTTAAAAATAGTGAATCTGACTTGTCTTTCCTGTGTACATAAATGAACACCTCATAGTGAATCTCCACATCATGTACATACACAAGCCTGGGATCCTAATTAGAATAAGGTATACTTTATGTTTTTATAGATACGTCATGCATATCTAACAAGAACAAATAAAAAGTGATTAACATTGCTTGTTATCAGTAACAAACAGGAAAATGCAAATCAAAACCACATAAGATGCCATCTCACATCTACTAAAACGTCTGAAATAAAAGATGGAAACAGGAAGTGTTAGGAAATAAGTGAAGTAATTGGAAACTTCATACATTTTTGGTAAGAATATTAAATGGTACAGTTATTATGGAAAACACTGACAAAAGTACTTTGTAAGGCAGAAATTTCACTCCTGAGTATGTACTCAGATGAAATTGAAAACCAGAGTTCACAAACAAGTTTCACACTAATGTTCATAACAGCACCATTCATAATAGCCAAAAGGTGGAAATAACATAAATGTCTATCAAATGATGAAAAGATAACTAAATTGTAGTATATCTATACAATGGAATATTATTTGGCCATAAACATGAAGTACTGATATATATTTCACTTAGAAACAGAATGCTAAATGATATCACTTTGCATCTCAAAAGACCACATATTACATGTCTCCATTTTTATAATGTATACATCATATGAAAAGCTAAAGAGATAAAAAATAGAGTAGTGTTTGTTTAGAGTAAATGATTTTGAAAGCTGACAGTTAAAAAATAATGAGTTTTCTGATTTTGACAATGGTGATTTAACATGCTAAAAATTATGGAATTTTACATTTTAAGGAATCATATAGTATGTAAATAATATCTTAATAAAGTTGTTATTTAAAAAAAATAAATGATAATCCACATACTAATTATAAGAAAAAACGGATGGAGAAATTCTGAACCAAGGATGTTCTTGGCTTTTTTCACAAATGGATCTTGTGGATTGTTGAGGGAATTGATATTAACTCCAAAAGAGGTGCTAATGATCACATCCATGATGTAGCTCCCAAACATTCTGAGTAAAGATAGAAATGTAAAATTTTAATATGTATTGCTTTACTCTCCTACTACACATGCTGGAAGAAGTGATATGAGCACATTCAAACACTTTCAGAAATATCTGTTGATAAAATGGCTAAGTCCATGCTCCTATCAAATACCATGAGGCAGCTGCCCCTGTGCCAGAGGAGTTAGGGACACTAGGGTCGTGAGCTCAAGGAGATCAGTCACAGAGAGACAGACACCCTTAATCAGACAAATTACATCAGTTAGTGGAGTGAAGACGATAAAAGATGATTAAATATGGAGCTTCAGCAGGACCAGGGTGGTATAATTGACTCCTGGTAGGGGATCCAAGATAGGTGACCTTGACCTAGGTCCTGCCTAAGCACAGTCTGTGCCCAAAGCTGATTCCTCTCTAGCACATCATATACCAGCAACACTCAGTTCTGAGAGGACGAAATATCATCTCCCCTTCTCTGCACCCACTGCTACAGCTCCTGAGAGGTCCTGAACTCCAGGACCTAAAGTGGCCCAAGGACAGAATCTCGCAAAAGAAAATGAGAAAGAATATCCTCAGTTAAAACATTGAAAATCTCCTCAAAATGTACTTGGATGTGCTCACGACTTGGTGAACGTATTCTCTCAGATTTTTTATGACAATATCAGTGGTTGTTCATGGATCAAAATAAACCATTTTTTACAACAAATGATATGGTAGTTGTAATCTATATCCTTTCAGGACCTTATCTCTGTTGAGACTGGATGAAGAAGTGAAGAGAATATTTCATATTTCGTATTTTGCTGATATTCTCAGTGCAACCATGAATAGAGTTGTTGTTCCATAGCTTGCATTGTATTTTTATTTTTTAAATAATTTATTTTTAGTTGTAGAGGACAGCATGCCTTTATTTTATCAGTTTATTTTTATGTGGTGCTGAGGATAGAACACAGTGCATTACACATGCTAGGCAAGTGTTCTGCCACTGAACTACAACCCTAGCCCTGGGTTATATCTTTCTATCCCTTCTCAATAGGTTCTGGAAACTTACCCCCATCCAACATTTCCTAGGCTCTACCCTCAACTTCTGAGTGATCATGTTCTTCATTGTAAAACATGTGTTTTGACTTACATAATATCCACATTGATGATCAAGCAGATAAACTAATTCTATTTTTGTACACAGATGTCTCAGCACCCTGCCTCATCCTAGGAGCCTCTTCTCCTTGGGTGGCACATATTGGTTTTGATACCCCCACACTTACTTTTGTCTGGTCAGGGGAGTAGCTCAAGAGTGGTAATTTCAGTTCCCTGGAAGGCTGCTGGAAGGTCTTAAAACAGCTCAGAACCCCAGAGCTGGCTGCTACTTACTCCTTCACAGTGACAGGCTCGCCTTTTTTCACTTCCTGGCTCAGGCAGTTCACCAATGTGTTTCCATATTGGTTAATGATGGGGAACATCTAAGCACAAACACAACTCCACCCACAGTTAAAGGTGAATCGAGTCCCCAGGCTCTGGTTTTCCCAGGATTATAAAGTATGAGATATTTATAATGAATCAAATAATATCTCTTTTAAGACATAAAGACAAAAGGTGATTTGAAATTATTAATTAGTTATTTTTATTTATACATAACAATGTTTCTGTTTGACATAATTATAAAAGCATGGAAAAATAATTTGTTCTAACTCAGTTCCAATACTTCCCTTTTCTCTCCTCTTTCCTTCCCTCTGTTCTCTTCCTTCTACTCTAATGATCTTTCTGATATTTACTTTTAGTTTTTTTTAATTAGGAATTTCAAACTTAACTGAATATTCTTTGGAAAACAATGATGTTCTCACGTATGTCCCATCCCCAAATCCTTATTTTAGTTTCTAACTAAAGTCCTCTTAGTTTTTATTACCTCCTTGAGTTTCCCACTAGAGAAAACTGGCAATAGCAAGACTCGAAGTCTCTTCCACTCTTCATCCCATGCCGCAAAAAGAGCTTTTTTCATAAATCCCAATGGCAAAACTACCTGAAGTTCACAAAGAAAAAGACATTTTATATAAGGTATGTTTTGTAAGTCTCCACATTGCAGAAAACTTGTTAAACAGGCATCAGTTTTTTTAATCAGTTATTTACTGAGTGTCTACTAGAGGGAAGGCCCTGTGCTAGATGCTCCATAAACTTTTATCCCAAATTCCTCTTCTCTTGTGAGGGTAGAGGGGGTACCCAGCCACCAGATGTGTGTTCAGTATTTATATTCCAGCTGCTGTGTAAATACAAAGGCCCCTCATGGGAGGTAAACTGTTCTCCTAGGAGACAGAGAGCATTATGACCTAGGGCAGCCTACACAGACAGCACAGGAAAAAAAAATGATTGATGACAGTCTTTCAGATAACCTTAGAAAACTAGGTTGCCCAGACCATTTATGCTTTTCCGTATACATACAGCATAAATATCTTGCAAGGGATGCCAAGATATAGCCACTTAAAAATAGTAGCTAATAACTTAAAAGATTAGGAACTTCTTCTCAATTCTGAAAAAATAATGCAATTATGTGGAAGTCCTTTCTTTTGAATCATCCCCCACTACACATACATGGCGGGACAGAAAGAAAGGAAAAGATAATTATGTTTCCCATCTTGACACTGGCCTTTCAATTCAACCTGCTCAAAGCTGTCATTCAGCTTTCAACACTATGTTTTGTTTATAAAGGTATACATGCAGTGTTCGTTCATGATGAAAGCTCAAAACACTAGGAAGAAAAAAAAAAACTTCTTCAATCTGAAAGAGACTCTATATACTTAAAAACCCAACACCAACAACTAAGACCTTCAGCTAACATAACATTTATTGGTGAAATGGTGAATCAAAAAAACATTAAAAACACAATACTATTCACTGTCACTCCAAAGAAAATGAAACACATTAGGAACAGATATAAAAACAAGTACAGGATTGCTATGCTGGAAACTATAAAATGTTGATCAAAGATATTAAAGAAAATCTCAAGAAATGGAGAAGCATGACATGGATTGAAAGATTTAACCCAGGAAAGACACAGATTTTCTTTAAATTAATCTATAGATTTGATTGAATTCTTATCAAAATCTCACCAAATGAGTTTTCACAGACAAGCTTATTCTGAATTTGTATGAAAAATTAAAGGACCAACATAAATAAAGTGGGAGAGCTGGGGATGTGGCTCAAGTGGTAGCTCGCTCCCCTGGCATGCATGAGGCCCAGATTCGATCCTTAGCACCACATACAAACAAAGATGTTGTTTCTGCCGAAAACTAAAAAAATAAATATTAAAAATCTCTCTCTCTCTCTCTCTCTCTCTCTCTCTCTCTCTCTCTCTCTCAATAAATAAATAAATAAAGTGGGAGTGAAACAGACAAACTGAGTCAGTCTTAGCAGGTTAACAAACATAACAGAAAATTAGGAGTTAAACTGTATGGTAGTCTCTAATGCTAACTTAACACATCAGGAGACAGGAGTTTGAGAAGTCAGCTCAGCATTCTGAGGCTATGAAGTAATCAGAAAAACCAAGAAGCCAGAGGCAAAGACCAGGTCATTAATATAAAACCCACTGAGAGAGGCCACTAGTCGGCCCTGTTCTGATAATACTACTAGAGAATCCCCCAAATGGGGTGTTACATGTTTTTGAACTGAGGGGTAAATGCATGAATAGAAAAGTTAAGATGGTAATTTCTTGGTTTAATATATATATATATATATATATATATATATATATATATATATACATATATATATATATATATATAGTTGTAGATGGACACAATAAAGATTTTTTGTTTTTGTTTTTATATGTGGTGCAGGGGACTGAACGCAGCACTTTACTCATGTTAGGCAAGCACTCTACCACTGAGCCACACAACCCTGGCCCCAAGATTATAGCATATTTTTTCCTTTGCTTTATTAACATTGTCACCATCCCCCAAGGTAGGTACTTAAAATGGTAATGAGACGCATTGCAAGAAAAAACACAATGGAGAGAAGAGCACAGGCACAACTAAAATAAAACAGAGTGAGAAATAGACACACCCTATCAGCCAAAATAAATGTTTGACAATGGTGAAAACAGGATGAATAGAGGGAGGACAGATTTTCTAAAGATGGTACTGAAACAACTGGAAAGCCACAGGCCAACAAAACAAGACAACAACAAGAAATGAACTCTCACCATGTTTTACAATGAGCATGACTCAGATCATAGGTTTTTATGTAAATTGTAAAGTCTATAACTTTTAGGAGAGAAATAAGAACAACATAGAAATCAGAGGCAAAATTTTTCATGTATTAGCCTCCCCCATAAAAGACAATGTTTGCTCTTATGGAGACCCTGTTAACAGGAAAAGACAAGTGATCCATCAGGACTTGAAAAGACTAGCAAGAGGGAGCCTTGGGGAACACTGAATCCTAATAAAGCTGATGATCATATGGATTTATCCACAGCAGCAACTTTGTCCAAATGTACATAGGCACACATGTACATGGGCAAATAAAACTGGTTAAATTTAAAAAAGTTCTGTGGATTGTATCGATTTCAATTTCTGGTTACTGTAGTAACAGGAATAGACTACATTCAGAGATAATTAATATGCTATTCAAAGTATGTCAATTGGGAAAAACAGAAGAAAAGTTATATGAAACCTTCCTGAACAGTTTTGGAGAAAATTTCTGTGAAGCTGTGATTACTCCAAGACACAAATTTAATCAATAAATATTTGTATTTTTTAAGATGACCTGAACATTCACCTCACAGAAAATGACATACACTCAATCAACAAATATATGAAAAACTATTCATCATCTCTAGCAATCAGAGAAATGCAAATCAAAATCATTATCATGTCACTCCAGTCAGAATGGCAATTATTATGAAGATAAACAACAATAAATGTTGGAGAGCATAGGGAAACAATGGCATACTCATACATTGTTGGTGGGATTGCAAATTGATGCAGCCAATATGGTATGTAGTATGGAGATTCCTTGGAAATCTGGAAATGGAACCATCATTTGACCCAGCTATCCCTCCCCTTGTTCTATACCCAAAGGACTTAAAATCAGCATACTACAGAGACACAGCCACATCAGTGTTTTATAGCAGCACAATTCACAATAGCAAAACTGTGGAACCAACCTATATGCTCTTCAGTGGATGAATGGATAAAAAGGGGAGTGGGAAATATATACCCAATGAAATTTTACTCCACAATAAAAGAGAATGCAATCATGGCGTTTGTAGGTAAATGGAGGGCATTGGAGAAGATAATGCTATGTGAAGTTAGCCAATCCCCCAAAAAACAAATGCTCGAATATTTTCTCTG
The DNA here is from genome assembly GCF_052094955.1 of Ictidomys tridecemlineatus. Taxonomy (NCBI): domain Eukaryota; kingdom Metazoa; phylum Chordata; class Mammalia; order Rodentia; family Sciuridae; genus Ictidomys; species Ictidomys tridecemlineatus. Next base: position 113,646,453 of record NC_135486.1, read on the forward strand.
ATATAAGAAAGCTGATTCATAGTGGGTTAGGGAGGGGGAGAATGGGAGGAATGGATGAACTCTAGATAGAGCAGAGGGGTTGGAAGGAAAGAAAAGGGGTGGGGGTTAGCAAAAATGATGGAATGTGATACACATCATTATCCAAAGTACATGTGTGAAGACATGAATTGGTGTGGACATACTTTATATACAACCATAGATATGAAAAATTGTGTTATATATGTGTGATAAGAATTGTAATGCATTCTGCTGTCATTTATTTTTAAAAAATTAATTAAAAAAAAGAAATTTATAAAACTGAATGCTTACCAGTAGATTTGTAAAAACAGAATAATATTTTTTTACCAGCACTGTTTTGATCATCTCTGGATCCGTAATAACCAAAACAGGCTGTTGACCATCATAAAATCTGTGTTGGGAAAGAAGAGCTCATTAAACCTACTAAGCCATATTCTTCAGTTAGAGCAACACCCAGGAATCCAAACTGATATTCCATAATCCATATGCCTGACTGTAGAATGCACAGTGACACTAGATACAAGTTCAAGGTAGGTGATGACACACAACGAGATTCTGGCTATATAAAATGAAAGTCATGTAACTGAAACAGGGAAGAGATATTTAAAGATGAAAAAAATTCTTTCTTAGAAGACCCTGGTCGGAGATGTCTAAATGGTGCATACATGTTTTCTCATTCTCCAGTAATTTTGTATTTAAAAATATTTCATAATCAGTGAAGTTTTAATCTGCACTTCTCTAGTTGTAAGATATGTTGAACATTTTTTCATATATTAATTGATAATATTTATTTCTTCTTTTGAGAAGGGTCTGCTCAGTTCTTTTGCCCATTTATTGATTGGGTTATTTGGTTTTTTGGTGTTAAGCTTATTAAGTTGTTTGTATATTGTGAATAGTAACACCATAAATGAAGTGCAGGGGGCAAAGATTTTATCCACTTCTGAAGGTTCTCTTTTTATGCTTTAATTGTTTCTTCTGATGTGGAAGTATATTAAATTAGAGAAAAATAGACAAGTAAATTATTAAGTTCTTACAAGTGCTTAAGATACAAGAGATGGCTGGGGTTGTATCAGTGGGGACTCAGCCCTGTGTGCTCTTTCCACTCAACAACATGGCCTTTATGAACCATGCCAGTTAGGTAGGATGATGTGGCCAGCTCTGCTGTTTTGAGGACTTGATGAGAGAAGATGAAGAGGGAGGAAGACGCAAAGCCTTCTCCCATTTGCTTATAGTACACAAGAACTACAATAATACCTCTGGAGCTGTTTTCACCAAGCTTTATTAAGAAAATGGCTACTGAAATTAGCTGATTTCACTCTATCAGATTATGAAGTACATAATCCCATGGGAACACAGTGGTTTAAAATGAACTGGCCATCCATTCTTTAAAGTCAGTAGAATGAGGTAGGCAGAGAAATCCCTGTGTACACTTCTAGTGAAAACTCCTAATTGACAGGGAAAAACAAATGAAATCCCCAAGATTTTACACTTGCAGAGAAAGATAGAATAAAAGAAAGCAGAGGTCAACTCATTTCCCAATCTGTTCATCTCTTTCTCAGCTTTTCTTTCAAATGTACATAATAACCCTCAAATTTATATAAACATCACTTTTATTCAATGTGGCAATCTTGAAAGGAGATTAAGCCATGCATGGTGTACATTTTAGGAATGTCAGACTTAATGCCTCCTATGCAGTATTAAAGGCTCCTAATGAAGAAAAAAATGGGAAAGGGAGTAGAGGCTGGGCACTGGAGAGAAGGTGAGGCCAAGAGTTTTTGGGTTATCAGAGACTGAGAAAAAGTCAAAAGTATGACATTCTTGGCCATGAACCTTGACACCTGGTGAAATATGGGACCCTTGGCAGGAGGAGGAACATCTAAAAGCTTTATGATAATTAATTACCAGTAATAGCTCTGGGCTGGCATTGTCCTCTTGCCCTGGAGTGCCTCATCCAACAAGTCTACCCAAGAGACATTTCCAAAATACTCACCCCCACATTTTCCCATACTTTTCATGACATTGGATGTCATATTGCCAAAAACTCTGGGAGGAGAAACAAGAGAATTTATATTGTTATTTTGAAAATATTGAACTCTGCTTCTAATTTAGGAACCAATGATTAGAATCCCTTGAAATCAGACTGGAATATGGTCCATCACTGGCAGTTAGAGGGAAGCTCTTATTCTAAGACATCCAAAGGCACAGAAGTGAAAATAAATGGGATATTAGTGTTGAGAGCCACAGTTTAGTCAGAAAGATACCTGGCATTTTGCTAGAGGGAATGGTTAAAAGATGACCCTGCTCTGGGATTAGGGCTGATCTGGGATTATGGCAGATCCTACTGCCTCTGGCGCTTGCTACTTTGGAGTTCCCCTTGAGTTCCCACAAGGTTCAGAGAGAATCGGACACCTGGAGCCCTGTGGAGGGAGTGTGTTCCTGGGAAGTGTGTGTAGAGTGCTGGTGAGAGTTCAGAAATAAAGATTTGCTGTTTGAACCCACAAGGCTTTGTGGTGGCTTCGTTAATTTGTGCCCAGCCAGACTGTGGAACATTAGAAAGGGGAATTTAGAGTTCATTTTGAATTTTCTTGAAGTATTGTACATATTAAAGAAATTATCCTTTTCTTTTTTTAGGCAAGGTATTGCCATGTTTCCTATAATGACCTTGAATTTATGATTCTCCTGCCTCAGCCTCCAGAGTGGTTGGGACAACAGGTGTGTGCCACAGTTTCACTAGTTGTCTTTGAGTAGGAATATGAAGCAAGTATAGTTTTCTGTATCATTTTCTCATGTGCATGGACTGTTTCTGAAATCCTGCCAACTTTGAATCATTCCCTCCACCTGGATGTGAAAAAATCAAAGCTGAGAGAAAGTGAGTGAGTTTCCCAGGAACATTTGCAAGAACACTTCACTCATTTTTCCCCAGATCTTTTTCATTTCTCTCATGAATCTCCCTATAATACTGGAAAAATTAAGAAATTCAAGGCACCAACCACCTCTAAGTTGACCATGTTGATGTGATTAGTTTAGCTGGCTATTTCACTACTGTGACCCTGACAACAACCATGTATAAAACTAAGATTTACTGGGCTCACAGTTTCAGAGGTCTCAGTTCATACATGGCTTTCTCTGTTGCCATGGTCTGTGGTAAGGCAGAATAACATGGCAGAAGAGTGTGACAGAAAAAAGCAGTTCAGGACATAGCACCATGAAGCAGACAGAAACTTCACTAACCAGGGACAAAATGTATACCCTGAAGCCAGGCCCCCAGTGACCCACCTCTTTCACCACTATCCTAACTGCCTCCAGTTGCCTCCAGTTAATCCTTACTGAGGAAATAGTGTACCAAGTAGATTAAGGCTTTCACAATTAAATCACTTTATTTCTGAACTTTCTTGCAATTCCTTACACATGAGCTGCTGAGGGACACCACGACCATAACAGTGATTCTCATGTATGTTGTGGAGTGAGAAAGACTAAGTAAGAATTAACAAAATGGAGTCACCTTCCAGTTTTCCAGCTAAAGGTGGAAAAGATAGAGAGATGCCACTCCTACCCATGGGAGTCAACATATTAAGTACTTGCTCTAAATTTTTGCTTCTAACACTTAAAAAGTAATTTTCCTATTGCTATGTTTAAAGGATGATGTTTTCATGATGCACAGGAAGACCCAAATTATGTGGATCTTTCACCCTATCTAGTATACTGTTGATCTGGAAAGCGTGAATAGGAAATAATGCCTTTTTAGCAGGAAGAGCAGAATGGAATTCTCAGGGGATCAGGGGGGTCTATTATTCTCAGGGGGGTCTATAAATCCTGCTCAGAATTATAGAATTAGAGTATGATAAACAAGCCTCAGTGTTTGGAAGAAATAATCTGAGCAGAGTGTAGCCTTTTTTTATGGCCTCTGGTTTTGAGTTCATTAATTTCTGTCTGTAGGCAGGCCCTGAGTCAGATTCTAAATGGGTTAATGACAAAGGCTTGATAAAAATTCACATTCCTTGTGGAACATGTTACATTCCATTCAGTTAACTTAAATTTTAATTTTTGAAATCATGTGATTACTGCTCATTTTATATGTGATACTGCCTTTGTTAAAAAACAATACACATCTTTTGTTTAATTATGTGAAACCCATATACAAGGGCTACCTTATCTCATTCATACTTATTTGTTGCTAAGACTCACTGCTAGGGTGCTATCTTTGAATGATAAAAAGAAATACATAATGCTGTCGTTTCATCTGTAAAATCCTCCAAATATGTCACAGGAAGTAAAACTTGGGTGAAGCTATGGAAATAACCACAGGGTATTTGCACATTCAAAAATTAACTATGTGCAAATTGTCAACTTATGAATGCTTGGGGTACTTTAGAAACTGTAGTTTCATTTTTTATTTACAACGGGACTCATGAGACCTTGCAAAGAAGAGGAATGTTTGAAGGTGTTTACCATGCCCTCTTTCACAGACTTTTTGCTCAAATACTAAGTACAATATAATCTTCCTGGAAATATGCACCCAGCAAGTTAAACATCTTTTTTATGATGAATTCAAAGTCTGAACAACATCATGAAGATCAAATGCAGGTGTACCAGAGATACAAGCTGTTCTACTGAGGCTCTTGAAGATTTGACTTCAGAGCTCTAGGGAAAAACTAGCCATGCTCCAGGCGGGGCCTGAACATTGTTTTTCAAAGGATAAAAACTACTAAATTTTTCCTGAAGATAGATATTTTTACTGATGGCACTAAACTGGCATTTGTACTCAGGAGAAAAAATAGAGGGAGCTCAAGCACACTCACTTTGCGGTAGTACAGAAGAGTTCCAAACAAAGGCAGAGGTGTTGGCCCAGGTATTCCCAGCTTCTTAAATAGCTCATGAGAATAGGTTCCATATCTACAAAGTAAAATACAAAGCCAGGTCACCCTGATTTGCCAAGGCCAATGTCTCGGCTTGGCACCAGAATCACGAGGCACTCACAGCTTTGTAGGTTCAAACAGCAATTCTTTATTCCAGCTCTCACACCACCTCCACACAGGTCCAGGGGCAAACGCGTTCTGCTCCCTCCCGCACCAACCACCTACTCCACGAGGCTCTCTCCAAAATCCCATTTTAATTTCACGAGAACTCAATGGGAACAAGCAGCAGGAACACCCTAATCCCAGCAATAATCTTCAACCGCCAACTTCCCTAAAACCCATATCTTAAACTGGCAACGCCTTAAACTCAAGGAGCCGGTTACTTCCTCAAACCTGATCAGCTCTAAACCCGAATCCGCCTTGTTCCTTGAGCAAGGTCACCTTATTAAAGCATGCATGCAATGTTCCATCAAATGTCCTCTAAGCAGCATGGGGTACGCTTGGCAAGGAAATTTCGATGCGTTATTCCTACTTGGTAATGGCCCTCAGCATCTCCCCCCTTCTGATTAATTAAACAACAAGCAATGCGGCTTAGGACCGTGCCTGGTAGGTTGTCCAATTCAACATATGGTTCTTACCCGTCATCGGATGAACTGACCTCTAGGCGTCAGTCCCCTGTCTTAGGTTGAATCCACTGCAATCAGATCAACCCGTCGCTGACTACCGGTCCAGCATTCAGCCATGCTTGTGGATAGGCCTAAGCACCAGTGGGGGGGTGAGGTTCTTGCCTCACCTCTGTTGGCCCCCAAATTTAACCTTGGTGCCAGTGGGGGGGTGAGGTTCTTGCCTCACCTCTGTTGGCCCCCAAATTTTAGACCATCACTAGTAGAAGGGAGGAAGATACAGAAATGCCACGACACCAAGCCAATTGACGGCTCCTTTGGAAAAATTGCATCACTGGTGACACCATCAGCAAAGATGCCAGCATTACCACAATTAACATGGGGTGCGCTGGCAAGGAAATTGCATCACTGGTGACACCATCAGCAAAAATATGCCAGCATTACCACAATTCGCTGCACCAGACGATAGTTCACAATGCATGCAACTGATAAATAGTCCAGGCAAGTTCTTCAGGCAGTTCAAAGTGGGAGAGTCTATCAATATGTCCATTTCCTCACAAAGTAAATGTTGAGTTATATTCATTGATGCATCAGTTTATACAGTTTACTGTGGTAGCTATCATAGAAGCTGTAGTTTGGTTTTCTTAGTCTTCACCGGCACTGGGATGGAGATGGGAATTCTGGCAATGATGTTAAAGAGACATTATCCTGAACAGAATTATTAAATATAATGAAAAGGAAAAGTGAAAGTAAACAAACAGATCTGTTAATAGTAAGCAAACAGATCTATTAACCACCTTTGAAAACAATCATTAAAAGCTGTTTACCTAATTAGATTAAACCACTTAAATCACGTGAATAAAAAAAAAAAAATTCGGATCCATTTTTTCATGAGCGCTCCTCATATAAAAATATGGACATACACACATACTGACATGCAACACAAAACAGGGCACACATAACATACAACATATAAGACAATAATAACGGCCTTGTAGCTTTACCTAGGTAAAATCTCCATTGCAATGTTTAAAAACTCCACAGTCAAAAAATTAAAAACAGTCAAAAAACAAAACTGATCAGAAAAACATTAACCTAGGTTTGTATGAGCTCAAAAAATAAAATAGAACTTTACGATGTGGGAAAAATGCAATAATAAAATAGATATTGAAAAAAGGCACCGTGGTTAATCACTGTCGCAGATGTAAGAATAGCCAAGCTGGAGCTCTGGATTTCAGCTGTTATGGATTTCAGTCAAATCATCTTCTTTTTCTGTAGAAATTGTTTTGGTTAACCTCTCTGGAATCCAAATCGGCTGCTGTTCTCCCTGTGGGAACACACAAACGGAACCCCGACTCCAGACAATAACTGGGTCGGGACCTTTCCATTGTCCTGTTAGAATATCTTTCCAAAGTACCTTAGGCTTATGTACATTTTTCGGATACATATGTCTTTCCGCAGCACTAAGTCCTGATGAATCCAAATTTAGAAAGTTTAGAGTAAAAAGGGTTATTTTAAGTTTATCTTTGGGGGATAAATATCCCTTTAAGACCCTTTTAAATTTAAGTCTTTCAAAAGCATTCTGCCTTACTTTTTAGAATTATTTTAGTCCTTATAATTTTTAGATGTGGTTTTAAACCATAGTTGTCTTAGCCTTTTGTATTTTCTATCTGAAATACCTTTACTTGACATTTTCAACCTTTTCTATCTTATTTCTATCTTCTAGTTTTCTACTAAGGTTTTTATATTTACCCTTAGTAGCCTTTTTCTCTCCTAGTTTTCTTTTGTTTCCTATTTTGTGGGTTTAAAATTCTTGTCTTTCTACATCTTTTTTATCTTCCTATATCTTTTTTATCTTTCTACATCTTCTCTTTTTTTTTACCTTTCTGTACTTCTGTTTTTGAAGTTTTCCACTTCAAATTTTTAATCTTCTTTATCTAAATCTTTTATCTTATTATCTTCCCATTTTCATGGGTTATTTTTTTTTTCTCCGTCATGAAGGCATCTTAACCACCTTCAATTTAACCTTTTAAAGCCTTTTGCAATGTACTTAGACATTTTACAACTTTTTACTTTACCACACAAAGATTATCTCATCTCCCTCTTTTTAGTTTAATAAGTATATTTTAATAGTTAATAGTTTGATAAGTAAAGCAATCTTTTATCCACCATGAAGGTATCTCGACCACCTTCAATTTAACCTTTTAAAGCCTTTCAATTATCATCTATACTGTACTTTTAAATGTACTTTTTCTCCACCTACAGCTTCACTCTTTTAAACGAGGCTTAGATTCTGTATAAATCGCTTAATATTAGTTTACATGGCTGCCCTTCAACCAAAGGCTTTTTTTTTTAACTCCATTAAGAAGCTTTGTCTCAATCTGCAAATACCTTTTTCTTCTTTCTTCCTTTCTCAAGCTTATAAAGTAAGTCTAGTTTCCTCAAAATCTTTTTAAATGGCATTTACAACTTTTTACTTTACCATACAGAGATTATCTCATCTAGAAACATTTATTTAACCTTTAACCTTTTATATTAGAATATATTTCCACATCTTGAACCTTTTATATCCCTTTTTTAACCGTTAATGCTTTTTATAAAATCACATTCTGAAACAACCCTTATGAGATTACTCCACTTTAATAAGATGAAATACTTTCATGTTTTTAAGGTACTATTATGCTGTAATTGAAACCCAACTGAAACTTCTTATACTATTTGTATATAAATTACACATGATAGAATATTAACACTTAGTAACCTTGTTTCAGCAAAGACACAGACCAAAGCAATATTAAACCTTTTTCCATTTCCCAATTTATGAAAACACACATAATGTTTAAATATATTACCTTATGGAACTTAATAAGTAAAGAGTACTTGATTTCATATTTAGTGGTTGATATTTTAACACTTTAGCTTTGTAAATTAATCAAATGTCTGTAAAAACCAAGATCTTAGACAAATGTAGTAAACAGAACTAGCCATCTCTTTCTTGTTGAAGAAAAATACTTCTACAGGATACCATGATGGTCCCATTGATATACTTAATAACCCATCTTTAAAAAGCCATGGGCTACATTTTTGTATTGTATCAACATATGCCCTAGCTGTTCTTGGTCTTACTGGGGTGCCTCCTTCCTCTAACAATTTCTCTTCCTCAGAGGCGAACAAATTCAAACCTTGAGTCAACCATTTTCCCCAGTTTGCCTGAGAAAGTTCTAGGAACAGGCAGCTTGAAATAAAAACAAAATAAATCAAAACAAGAACACATTGTTTTTTGAAATGGTCACCCATTCTCTCGCCTTCCCTCAGGGGGGAGCGATTTTACTCACCTCCAAATTTCAGACGTTCCGCGTATGGGGCACCAAAATGCCAAAGCCAATGTCTCGGCTTGGCACCAGAATCACGAGGCACTCACAGCTTTGTAGGTTCAAACAGCAATTCTTTATTCCAGCTCTCACACCACCTCCACACAGGTCCAGGGGCAAACGCGTTCTGCTCCCTCCCGCACCAACCACCTACTCCACGAGGCTCTCTCCAAAATCCCATTTTAATCTCACGAGAACTCAATGGGAACAAGCAGCAGGAACACCCTAATCCCAGCAATAATCTTCAACCGCCAACTTCCCTAAAACCCATATCTTAAACTGGCAACGCCTTAAACTCAAGGAGCCGGTTACTTCCTCAAACCTGATCAGCTCTAAACCCGAATCCGCCTTGTTCCTTGAGCAAGGTCACCTTATTAAAGCATGCATGCAATGTTCCATCAAATGTCCTCTAAGCAGCATGGGGTACGCTTGGCAAGGAAATTTCGATGCGTTATTCCTACTTGGTAATGGCCCTCAGCACTGATTGTCATTCTATAGATAAGGGCCTGACCAGTCTCGAACTCAGAAACTGGACCAGGCAGTGAGATAGGTAACATGTAGGTGATACATAACAACAAAAACTCCAATGGCACATTCTGTTTTCCAACACCACTTAGAAATAACTTCCTGTCACAAGAGGCACAATGATTAGGTAAAAAAAACTTAAGTCTTCATGGCCCCAATAATTGGGTTTGTTCTTAATAAACATTCCCAGCCTTGAATATGCCTGAGAAGTTCAGGCTGGCATTCTGCCAGGGCATCACAGTTGTAATGGGTATTTGGTATGTTAACCTTTTCTTAACCTAGATATTCCTAGTCAAAAAAGGGCCAATGCTTTGACATGACTTTCATTATGAGATTTTTGGTAACCAAATCCATTCAATCACAGAGTATCCACTGAGAACCTATGGTAACATTGTTTCTTGCAATTTGGACATAAACCTTTCATACTTTTCCTTCTTTCTATGCCATGTCTCTGGTTCAGCATTCAGCCCTTCTTTAAATTTAACTTCACATGGATATTTGGAAGCAGTCATAGTATTCTTATTTCTGTTGAATGAGAAATGTGACATTGAAGAAAACTGGGACTTCCATTGGCTTCATACCAACGTGAGCCATGTTGAGTGTCACCCAAGTCCATTGTCAGACAATCTAAGTGACTTGAGCAAGAAGGAAGGCTGAGTTCCCTTATACTCTTAGTGCTTCTGTGAGAAACAAATGACTGAGGAATCATTTCCAGGCCATTCCTCCTCTCATTGAGTTTGATCCTCCAACTGGTATTGCTCAGATGGCAGCACAGAGTCAAGCATGCTCATGTTTACCAAGGCAGTCAATCACAAAACAGTTTTGTTTATTGCCTCTGCACATCAACTCTCCTTGTATGAAAACCCACAAAGGCTGGTGCTTCCTTGGGCTGGCCAACCTGCAACACAGATATGTCATCTTCACAGCCCTATGCCTGGGGGTTCTGGATCCTAAAATCTTCACCCCCATTAGCATTGATAATAGATGAAAGACTAGATAAAGAAAAAATGGTGAACAAGAGATTCCTGGCAGCTTTTTCAATCATGAAACAACCAGTTTTGCAAAGATTGCCCCATAGTAGCACAGAGGAGAAAAGTGTGTCATGTTTAAATAGCTCAACATGCCCAGTAATTTCTTTTAGCTACATGGAAGGTGACCTTCCAAATTTCAGTTACAGTCCTGATGACACAGCAGACAATATGCAACATAAAGTAAGAACCCATAATGTGTTCCAGACAGTTGAATAAGAACTTTCTGCTTCTGTTTTAGAGGAGAATGTTTAAGGCAGTATAGTTTTCACATACTTTGTACAAATTCTGTCATTACATACAGTAAAATTAAACTACATTGATTCACTAGAAAATTTCTACAGAGAGAGGATTATGTTGCCACAATACCCCTGAGTTAGTACCTTTTCTTTCAGAGAATAAAAGCCAGATCTATATTTTCATTTTTCATGCTATTTTGATTCCTTATTTTAAGAGTGAAATTGAGGCAAATGTCAAATGTGACCTGTGTGGAATCTCTCCTTCTACGATCAAAATAACCTCTTTCCCTCTGTTTCATGATGTTATTAGTAAAAGCAATTTCCCTACTAGATGATATTCATTCGTGCATTCATGTTGGAGTGTAGAGGGAAAAAATAAAGCCAAATGGGCTTTGTGATGTTTGTTCAGGCTGCTAGAAAATTTCATATTGAGACAAAATAAGTCTCTTTATGATGCTAATATCTTAGAGAGATGAAAATAATACAAAAGGAAAGAATAAAATTTCTTAAAATTTCTGTCAGGTATTCTCTGTTCTAGACACTTATCATTTGGAAGAAAAAAGTTATGTGAATTTCAGGGTGAAATAATTGAGTTTTACAAGAGAGGGAAGTGCCAGAAGAAAAAAAGAGAGAATTGTGCAGTCAACCTTCCAGGGAGTCTTAGGGGAAATTGGTGTGTTGTACAGAGGGTTCTGGGGGCAAGAAGGGGCAGGAGTCACCACATGCACAGGGAATAGTCCTCTTGTATGTCTTCTGCAATAGGCAGAAATCCAAGAAGACAAAGAGACAAAATCCAAGTAAACTGGTTTTCCCCAGAATTCCCTAACCTTGAAAGGGAGTGAGGTTCCCACTGCATGTGATAATAGTTATTAATGATCTGTATATCCTGAATTCTGATTTATTCCTCTAGGTGCAAACACAGAGCAAATCAGATAGCCCTCAGAAACAAATCTCAACACCAATTGCCCTATCCACAGGAACTCACCATTTTTCTTCAGCAGTTCTGTCTTCTGAATTGTTTTTTCTACTGTGTGGGATTTTTTAGACAAAATGTGTCAAGTTGTAATTCAGTGAGGCCAATTTATGTGCTAGAAAAATAGATGGGGCTAGGCATGCTCAATAGGAACTTTTTAAGTGTTTATAGAAATTTCAATTTCATGATCTTTTTTGATTTTTCAAATAGACAAGGGAAAGAAGAATATGATTAGGTCCCCACCTCTAGGGTTACAGAGGAGAGGAGGCTGGACAGCTACTCACAGATATAGGAGAACCAGACAGATAGCTAGAAGGACCCAGGTCTCTATGGAAGAATTGGGAATCAGGTCCATCACCACTTTTCTTCAGCAGTTCTGCCTTCTGAATTGTTTTTTTTCTGATATGTGGGCTTTTTTGCCAAAATGTGTCAAGCTGTAATTCAGTGAGGCCAATTTATGTGCTAGGAAAAGAGGTGGGGCCAGCATGCAGCCAGTGGAAAGGCCACCTATGCATCTCCTGGAATTGGAGGGATCAGGTGTCCTCTTTGCAGTTGACAAGAAATCATGCACTGTCCTCCTTTGATCTTTTAAACCATTCACTTAAACAAACTTCCTTTGGTAATTTCATTAAATTTGAGGCCAGCAGCTGTCCAATGGGTAACTAAAAAAATAATAAACCTTGGTATTCTGCTTCATTAGGTATCCTTTACTAACCTAATATTAGTGACTACACAGCTTTGCTCAAGACATGTTAATCATTTAAGGAGTGTTTATCTAAAAACTAGCAAAATAAGAATGTTTAGTCTCAAGTATACCTAATCTGATACCACCTTGGAGATTGAGGCAAGATTGAATGGACATTTTATTGTCAGCTTTGGGGGTTTTGTTTTGTTTTGTTTGTTTGTTTGGTGCTGAGAATGGAACCCAGGGCCTTGTGCATGCAAGACAAGCACTCTACCAACTGAGCTGTAGCCCCAACCCTGATCCTCAGCTTTTACAGTAGCTTTTCTTCAGAGCCCCAGAGTGGTGCCTAGAATTTCTCATTCATTTTTCAATTCCTTCCAGGAATGGCAGAAACTTGTAGATAGATCACTATGAGGAGAGTGTTCCCTCAACAAACGGAATCATATCATGACATCTACATTGCCTTTCTAGTATCCAAGTTCTGGTAGATGAACATCCTGATAAGTAAGTAAAAATTTAACCCTTTCAAGTGATTAGGACTTCTCAGGTGCTAGGTCACAGTGCTAGAACTGAGATAGTGATCCATGAGACTACAGTTTGGGCAAGATTGCTTAACAATGCATACTTCTTCCCCACTGCCCTAATTCTTATACTATTAAATCCTTCAGGTCAGGTCAGCACCCTGAAGACATGCCTAAAAATATGTCTTTCTGGGGTGGCTACAATGATTAAAGTTCTTTACTTGCATTATACAATTACCCTTTGGGTTTGATTTTTGGGGTGAGTGGCCAGATCTAGATTTTGCATCTGGCCTGGAACTTCTGTAGTATGCTTAGTTCATATTTGGTGGAAGAATTAATATATCACTGTGTAATCAATAATGTCAATGTTATTTAATATTTGATATTTGAACTCAAGCAAAGCTATTAGCATTTAATTTTCTTATGTGTTCATGGCACCATAGCTGCTGACATGAGAATACATGAGACCTTCATTAAAAAAAGCTACATCCATAAATCTTTGGCTATACAGGTTCCTGCACCTAGAATGTTTTTGTGCCTCACAAATCACTTCAGCTTACCCTTTAAAACCCAGCTCCCACAGCACCTATTTTGGTATAGTCTTTCCTAATTTATCTTGAGCTGTAGGACAACTTATTCCTTGCTGTGATTTCCAAGACTCTGGAAGCTGAGGAAGGAGGATTGCAAGTTTAAAACCAGTCTCAGAAATTCATTGAGGCGCTATGAAACTTAGATAAACCCTCTCTCAAAATAAAATATTAAAAGGAAAGGATAATAGAATGAATCAGACAGTATTACTTCATGTGCATATATGATTACACAATTCAGGTAAATCTACATCATGTACAACAAAGAGATTCATTCTACTATGCTTCCTACTCATACACCCCCTTTGTTCCCTTCACATACTTCTACTTAATCATGTCAACTCCCCGCTTTATTGTGAATTAGCATCAAGATATCAGAGAAAACATTTAACATTTGGTTTGCAGGGATTGTCTTATTTTGCTTAACATAATATACTCCAGCTTCATCCATTTACCAGTAAATGCCATTTTATTCTTCTTTAAGGCTGAGCCATATTTCATTGTATATATATATATATATATATATATATATATATATATATATATAATCTCACATTTTCTTTATATATTTATATGTTGAAGGACACCTACGTTTGTTCCATAGTTTAAGTATAAAGCTCTGCTTAAGTACTTGGTTATATAAAAACGCAGTCCCAGATACCATGCTGATTTGAGAGGGGCACACATGAACAGGCAATTGTAGGATGCCAAATAAAGTAATCATAGAGGTATGAGAAAAATCATGCTTATCAATTTTAAAGGTGAAGCTTCTTTCTTGGCATGGAACTGTCCATTCTCTTGTGCATCATCAGCCCACATAATATCTCTTTTTAGAAGCCTGTTATTACTTCCACTGGCAAATAAATTGTTCATGGTGTTGGCTTTTGTTTTACTTTCAAAACTCACAGGTCATAATTTTAAGCATGCAAAAAGAAAAAAAATGAAATTAAAGAAAAAAAATAAAGATGATTTTTTTTTAACTCAGCTCTCAGATGCTCTTTCTTTTAAATAAGGACTATTTTCATCTGGCTAACTTCGGGAGGCAGACAGTATCTAAGCTTTGTGGCGGGGAGAGGGAATAGCCAAGTATTCTGGGCCTTGTGTTTCGAGTGATGTGAAAAATATCAGGTTCAGTAACACATCCTCTTGGACTGAAGGAGGAATGTTCCTCACCCCATAGTCACTGCAGGTAGAATGAGATATATGCCCACTGTGTTCAGAACCTTTGTCAAGCATTACACATGAACTATCCAGAAACTTGGCTTTCATGAATTTTAACCTTTGTTGGGGGAATGAAACATTAAACAGCAAGAAGAAAAAAACCCCACACATATATTTTTTGAATTATAAATTTGAATGAGTTCTGTGAAGTAAAAGAATACTTTACTAAACTTGTAGCAGTATTTGACTCACTCATTCTTTCCTTTCTTAAACTCACTCCTTTTTCAAAAAAATAAAATAAAAACAGCAGAATCAACGGAACTGAAAAGAAGGGAAGAATACACATTGGATGTTCCTAGACTTTTTTCCTCATGTAGGTGATGGATATTGCCTAGAATTGATGTAAGATGTTCACGGGTCTTGTTATCTGAATCACAGGACTTGCTCAGGACTGCCTGCCTCTCTCAGGATTGATATGAAACACACCCCTTTCTCATTATTCTATTTATTTTGTATATTAAAGTCTGCAAGTTTCTGCAGTCCAGTCAGGAACCAAGAGATCCTATGATCATGATGCACAAAGGCAGAATAGGCAGGATCTCAAAGAACACACACCTGCTGTGGAAGCTATGAGCCCTAAAGTCTACAGAGGTTTCTCATCTGAGAGTGCCGAGAGAGAGGTACACCACACCTCAACACCCCCCTTACCTCACGAAAAACTAGCTAGTGTTTATTTTTTTACTCTTTAAAGTTTTATTTGGGATTTTTCGATATATATGACAGAAGAGTGTATTTTGACATTATACATACGTGGAGTATATTTTATTCAAATTAGGATACTATTTTTGGGGTTTACATGATGTGGAATTTTACTGGTCATGCATTCATATATGAACATAGGAAAGTTACGTCCAATTCCTTCTACTTTCTTTTCTAATATTTTGTTGTTGTTGTTGTTGTTGTTGTTGTTGTTGTAAGGACTTCTCCTTAATTAACTGGCACAACTCATCCAACAATTCTATGGGATATATATGGCTATAATTATCATTTTATGAAAGAGCAACTAAGCCTCAGAATTTTTAACTCACCATACACAGTTACATAGCTAATTATTACCATCAAAAAGCAAGGCCCTGGATCAAAATCTTGTGATTCCATTTTTCCACTGAAACTTCAAGAGACCTTCTAAAAAACCTGGCTGATGTTTCAACCTCACATGGGTTACATATTTTTTTCCACGTCTCCCAGAACACTCCCAACAAAGTTACAAAATGCTGCAGAACTGCTTATAAACACAAATCCACAGAAGATCTTTTGTTTACTTATTACTAAATGTGAAGTCACTGAATTCTATGAGTCAGCAGACAGTCAGAGATAAAAGGAGTTCAGCCGTTTTGCAATCAGAATAATTCCAATAGTCAGGAAAACAAGAAGGTCAAAACCAATAAATCAAAGAGAACTGAGAAAATTAATCAGTTAGGACAAAATGTGCATCATGGGGTTATGTTAAAAAAGCCTGAAAAGCCTGCACACTGCCCCTATATGTGGGCCAGTGACTTTTCAACTTTCCTGGTGGGACTGCAGGCTGGCCTTATCTAGGGAATGACCTGCTCACCACCATGCAGATCCCTGTAAAATGGATCTTTTAACATTTCTTACTGATTTTGTTACCCAGTCCTTTTTACTTTTTATTTTGAAAGAGAGTCTTGCTAAGTTGCTTAGGACCTCACTATGATACAGATTAAAACTGATAATCCACTGGCTTACGAAAGCTCTTCTTTTCAACAATTTCACCAAGAGTTTTGGATTGACCATAAAACAGATATTCCTTATAACCCTCAAGGTCAACCCATTGTAGAATGAGCTCATTTATATATTAAGCTACAATTACAAAACCTAGAAGGGGGATATAGACTATTACTCCCCAACATAACCTCAATAATGCTATATTTGTTTTAAATTTTTTAAATTATGACTCAGAAGGTCACACTGCACTGAGTGACACATGTCTTCCACAGCAAAAGGCCCTTTAGGACTCACAGACTGATCAATGAAAAAACAAGACCCAGTCATTATGTGGGGCAGAGGTCATGCTTGTATTTTTCCAGAAAGTGCTTTTTGTCCTATTTGGGTACCTGAACACACCATCAGGCATGGAGGACTTAGAGCCTAGATTCAAATGACTGAAGATCAACCCAGAGAAGCCTTCTCTCAAAAGTTAGAAAACACAATATTGTGTCCATCTACAATTAAAAACAATTAAAAAAAGAACTCGAAAGAAGTGATGAAGAGGGACCCTGAGAAACCAAACAAGAAAGCTAATCTCATGGAAGGACCTGAATAAATTGACACTATGGGCTACAAGAATGATTTGACAGCAAGGGAAAGCTAAAACTCCAATGGTGATGCTTGCTGCAGTAACAGCTCTACTGAGCTGTTGGGTAAAAGGGAATCATAGAGAAACTTATTGTACATATTTTCCAGATCCACCTTTAGTACACCCAGCTTTGTGGAATGGAGAATTCATCCCAGTATTTACTAATGACTCACATATGATGGAAGGACTTATAGACACTCATATTACTTTCAATGATGTGACAAGATTTAATTATTCTGGCTATGTTATGTTGGTTCCATGTTAAATGTGCTGGCTGTCTAAAAGTGTTATTTGAGGGAAAGACAACAATTAGGAAACTTAGACCAACTAATTGTACTGTTAATGGAGACTTAAAATCTTATATTAGATGAGTTATTAAAATGAAACTTACCCATAACAAACCAGTCATCTCAGCAGAACATCAATGAATAATATCTCGGTGTCCTAACCATTCTGCGATAGAAATTGGCACTCTTCCTAAGTGGATAGATTGTATAAATACTTTTCCACTACAACATAAAGTGTCTAAAAATAGTGGGTATATTTTGTATTGGTCTCCTAAAATTGACAAAAGGCAGTTATAAAAGAGTACTGCCAACTCCTGGGGGATTTGTTAGCAACATCTTGACTTTCAGCAAAGGTATCCTTTAGAAAGATGTTTGGTACTTAATTGCTGCCTCAGAATTCTTACATTTTACTTGCAAGCCTTTACCAGACTTTGTAAGCAAGAACTGTAAGGAAGGTTCTTGCTATGGCTTATAAGCCTGTGTTCAATCTCCTTTTGTCTTAATTACTTTAATGTAAAAATTTAATGGAAAGATTATAGATATCTTGTAACATGTAGTAAATGTAATTTAACTGTATCACCAGATATAATAGAGGAAAAGGAATGCTGATACTCCATCAGCCCTATTTTTTCTTATTACCAGCTAATATTTCAGAGCCATGGTACACTGAAGCTGGTTTTCAAATCTTACAACAAATACATGCCGAGCTAGTGAGATCTAAATGTGCTTATAATAGTAAGAGTTGTTGCCTTGGTTTCTTTTATTGCTTCAATGTTCACAGCTTCAGTGGCCTATCTCAAAATATTCAACATGCAAATTTTCTTAATAATTTGGCTCAGAATACTTCCAAGGCTCTTCATAATCAAATAAATATTGATGAAAGAATTGAGACTAAGCTAAATGCTTTAGAGGCTACTGTCATAAATATTAGTAATAAAATTTCAGCTTTGAAATTCAAGGAAAGACTTAAATGTCATGCTAACCAAATACAATGCTTCCCAATGGGATTGGAAGAAGGTTAGAAAACATTTGTTGGGTATTTTGCAAAATAATAGTAACAGCTTGGATCTTTTGAAGCTCCATCATTATATTTAGGATGTAAAAAAAAAGTAAAATTGAATTTTCAGATCCTACTTTTTAGCTGATCAAATAACCCTGGAAACATACTTAAACATTCTGCATGTTATATTTTTGTATTGTTCTCTTTGCTACTAATTCTCTCTACTAATTCTCTATTGTAATACTAGGATGGTGAGCCTTCATAATAAGGATTCAGGGATTCAAAAAAGTGACCCATCGCCTGCTGTTTCAGAGAAAAAGTGGGCATATGAGGGGGGCTGAATGACTAGCATTCTCCTTCTTGTGATTGGAAGAGGTTTTGTCAGTTACTTTTGTAGGGACCTAGATATTGCCTGAATTCTTGAAGTAGCCAAATGTGTCTTCATGCATAGGTGTTCCTTCCAACACCCTTAGGGGTCGAATTTCTCACCTGTAACCCTGCCCCTCTTGACCTATTTTGAATGAAACTTTTTAAAGAATGAGGGTCCCCCCCCCAATAAAACCTCACTTCTGAACAGACGAGCTCTCTCTCTCTTGCCAGCCTCTGGTGACTTTCCTCACGCTCCCATTTGGGGAGCTTGAGGCCGAGAGCAGAGTAGCCATCCTGAAGCTTGATTCAAAGGTACAGTGTGTGTCTGTGTTTTATTTGGTGTCCCAGGAAATTACCATGAGTAACCTTAAGTTTAGCTGCCCACACTGGTTGTGGGTGGCAGTATGTGACTAAGATTCTGTAATATAATCCAGAACGTGCACACACACACACACACACACACACACACACACACACACACACACATTAGATGCTAAGCTCCTGTTCTTAAACTCTGACTCATAAAATGAGCAACAAACCCAAGAAAACCATATAAAACACACACATGCTCATACACATAAAAACCCCATATATACAGACTCACACACACACACACATACACACACACACACACACACATACACACACACATAATATACACACATATACATACACATACATACATATTTTTTTTTACTGAGAGGAGGCATAAATTTTAGTCCTTAATAAATCTAGAAATTTTGGAATTTCAGAGTGATCGTGATCATGAAGGCAGATTTTAGATTTCTTTTGTTTTGAAAAAAAGTATATTTCAATAATTTTAGCTGCTAGATCATTAGAGACAGAAAAATTTTTTTTCTACAATTTGTTTTCTTGAATCAAAAGTTCCTTATCACTATGAACACATTATCCCATATTTCTGGCATCACATTTGGTCTCCACTCCTTATTTCCCCAGGGACTAAGGATAAATAAAATATCTCATCCTGGTTTCTACATCCTATGGCTTCATCCTGCACAGTGTAAGAAAAATTCCTTTGCCACTTTCAGCTACCACCTCACTGTGGCCTCTCTCTGGTTCGGTGCCTGCATCTTCTCATATGTGAAGTCCAGTTCCCAGTGCACTCCACTGTAATACAAAGTTGGTATATTACTCCCACTCTGAATCATCTGTTTTATTTATTTTTATTTTAACTTGTTATATATGACAGAAGAATGAGTTGCAATTCATAGTACACATATAAAGCACATTTTTTCATATCTCTGGTTTTATAGAAAGTATATTTACACCATTAATGTCTTCACATATGTACTTAAGGTAATGATATCCACCTCATTCTACCATCTTTTTATTCCTCCATGCTCCCTCCTTAGCACTCCCACCCCTTTATTCTATCTAGAGTTTGTCTAAATCCTCCCATGCTCCCCCCAAACCCAATTATGACTCACCCTCTTTATATCAGAGAATACATTTGTCATAAGTTCTTCTGGGATTGGCAAACTATACTGAGCATTATCTTCTAAAACTCTATACATTTATCTGAAATATTATGATTTTATTCTCTTTTATTGCTGACTAATATTCCATTGTGTTTGTGTGTATATATATATATATATATATATATATATATATATATATATATATCACATTTTCTTTATCCATTCATCTACTAAAATGCATCTATGCTGGTTCCACAGTTTGGCTATTGTGAGTTGTGCTGCTATACACTTTGATGTGGCTGTGTCCCTCAAGTATGCTGTTTTTAAGTCCCTTGGGTATAGACCAAGGAGAGGGATAGCTGGGTCAAATGATGATTACATTCCCATATTTCTAAGGAATATCCATACTATTGTTTATATTGGCTGCACCAATTTACAGTCCTATAATCAATGTATGAGTGTACCTTTTTCCCCACATCCTCACCAACACTTATTGTTGTTTGTATTCTTAATAGCTGCATTCTAACCGAGTGAGATGAATTGTTATAATAGCTTTGATTTGTATTTCTATAATTGCTAGGCATGTTGAACATTTTTTATATATTTGTTAGTTGATTATAGATCATCTTCTGAGAGGTGTCTCTTCAGTTCCTTGGCCCATTTATTGGTTGAGATATTAGTTTTTTTGGTGTTTAGCTTTTTGAGTTCTTTATGTACCCTAGAGATTAATGCTTTATCTGATTGTGAGGGGTAAAACGTTACTACCAAGATGTAGGCTCTCTAATCACCTCACTGATTGTTTTTTTGCAGAGAAGAAACTTTTTAGTTTGAATCCATTCCACTTATTGATTCTTGGTTTTAATTCTTGTGCTATAGGAATGCTATTAAGGAAGTTGGGGCCTAATCTGACATGATGGAGATTTTTGCCTACTTTTTTTAATAATAGGTACAATGACTCTGATTTAATTCCTAGGTCCTTTATTTACTTTGATTTGAGTTTTGTGCATGGTGAAAAATAGGGTATTAATTTCATTTGGTTGCATATGGATTTCCAGTTTCTTCAGCACCATTTGTTGAAAAGGCTTTTTTTTTTTCTCCAATGTTACTTTTTGGTGCCTTTGTCTAATATAAGATGACTGCAATTATATGGGTTAGTTTCTGTGTCCTCCATTCTGTACCATTGGTCTACCAGTCTATCTTGATGCCAATATCATGCTATTTTGTTACTATTGCTCTGTAGTATAGTTTAAGTTCTGGTACAGTGATGCCACCTTCTATACTTTCTTGCTAAAAAGAGAAGATTAGAGGGAGAATCTTATTCTAAGACATCTAAAAGCAAAATAGAAAATAATAAAAGAGATATTTAAAAAGGGAATTTAGAGTCAATTTTGAATTTTCTTGAAGTATTGTACATATTGAAGTAATTATCCTCTTTTTTCTTTGAGATAAGATTTTGCCATGTTCTCAATGTTGGGTATACACTGAGGAGTGGGATATCTGGGACAAATGGCAGATATATCTTCTTAAACGTCCTCAAAATGACTCCTGGATTTTTAATTTTCCTTCCTCAGCCTCCAGAGTGGTTGGGACTACAGGTGTGTGCCACAGTTTCACTAGTTGTCCTTGAGTAGGAATATGAAGCAAGTCTAGTTTTCTGTATCATTTTCTCACGTGCATGGACTGTTTCTGAAATCCAACCAACTTTGAATCATTCCCTCCACCTGGATGCAAAAAAATCAAACCCGAGAGAAAGTGAGTGAGTTTCTCAGGGACATTCTAAAGGACAGTTTACTCATTTTTCCCCAGAGCTTTTTCATTTCTTTAATGAATCCTTCTAGAATAATGGGGAAATTAGGAAGTTAAAGGCACTAATCACCTCTAAGTTAACCATGTTGATGTGATTAGTTTAGTTGGCTTTTTCACTACTGTGACCCTGACAAGAACCACTGGACTCACAGTTTCAGAGGTCTCAGTTCATACATGGCTTACTCTATACTCATCTTGTGTTTAATTATGTGAAGTCCATAGATAAGAACTGTCTGATCTCATTCATAATTTTTTTTGTAAGATTTACAGACAGGGTATTATCGTTGGAGGATAATAAATAATGCAGAATGCTTTGGTTTCATCTCTCAAATCCTCTAAATGTACCTTCAGTAGTAAAACTTGAGTAGTGCCATGGAAATAAACACAAATTTAGACATTAAGAAATTATGTATGTGTAAATTATTAAACTATGAATACTTGCATTGCTCAAGAAATTGTAGTTTCAAATCATTCCATGAACACTTTTTAAATAGCTACTCATGAGATATAGTTATGAATAGGAGTGTTTGAATGTGCTTGATGTCTTCTCTTTCACAGATTTTTGATCACATATTAAATACAATATAACTTTCCTGGAAATGTGCAAAGGCAAAAATTAAACATCCTCTTTATGATATGTGCAAGTCTAAACAAAATCATGAGTATCCAATGCAGATGAACTAGAGATCTGAGCTCTTCCACTGAGGCTCTTGAAAAGTTGACAGAAGAGCCCCAGGGAAAACCTGGCCATGTTCAGGGTGGAGCTTGCACACGATTTCAAAAAGGATAGAAGCTGGGAACTTCCTCCAAAAGAAGTGCAGTTTTACCAATGACATTAAACTGGTATTTTCTTTTTGCCAAAGAAAAAAGAGGTAACTCAACCATACTCACTTTGCAGTAGTGCAGAAACATGACAAAGAAAGGCAAAGGGGTTGGCTCATAAATTCCCAGCTTCTCAAAAAGCACATGTGAATAGGTTCACCATCTATAAAGTGAGAGACAAAGCAAGGTCACTATGATCATCATTCTATAGATAAGAGCCTGACCAGTTTGACACAGAAACTGGACCAGGCAATGAGGGAGGTAACATGTAGGTGATATATAACAACAACTCCAACTCACAGTAAAAGAAAGTGAGCATATTTGCTCTTTCCCAACTACATTTAGAGAACCCCCCTTACCCCAAAGTCATAATAATGAGCTAAGAGAAGTTGAGACTTCATGCCCGAATTCTTAGGTTTATACTCAATACACATTCCCAGACTTGAGTGCTCCTGAAATGTCCAGCCTGGCATTCTGCCTGGGCATTTCATTTGCATGTCTCTTTGGTATGTTGTCCCTTCCTTAATGTAGTATTTCCCAGTCTATAAAGGGGTGATAGTTTCAAGTTACTTTGATGAAGAGATTTTGCTTAACACAGTCTATTTAATCACAGAGGGCTCACTGAGAGCCTCTGGTGACAATTTTTCTTACAACTTGGTAATAAAACTTTTGAGCTTTCCCTTCTTTAAGTGCCATGCTCCCAGTTCAGCATCCAGCCCTTATTTAAAATTGACTTTATATGGATCCTTGGAAGCAGTAATAATATCCTTCTGTTGAATGGCAAATGTACCATTTTGAAACAATGAGACTTCTCTCTACCTCACACAAATGTGAGCCATGTTGAGTGTCACCCAAGTCTGCTGTCAGACAATCTGGTTTCCTTGAGCCAAAGGGCAGGCTGAGTTCCTTATGTCCTCTGAGTGCTACAGTGAGGAATGAATGACTGAGGAATCATCTCCAGGCCATTCTCTCTCGTTGAGTCTGTTCCTCCAACTGTGATGCTAAGATGGCAGTGCAGAGCCAGGCATGCTCATGTCCACCAAGGTGGCCAGTCACAACACAGTTTGTTTATTACCCCCGTGAATCAACTACCTTTGTATGAAAACCCACAAAGGCTAGTGCTCCTTTGGCCTGGCTTGCCAGCAACTCAGATGTGTCATACTCACAGCCCCATGCCAGAGTGTTCTATGTCATAAAATCCCTACCCACCATCCCAAAAGATGAGAGAAACTCGGAAATATAGAAATGATGTACAAGAGAGTCCTGGCAGCTATTTTAACCATGAAACAGCTAGTTCTGCAAAAGTGGCCCCATAGTGGCAGAGGAGAAAACTGTGGCATGGATAAATGGCCCAGAATGCTCTGTAATTCCTCTCATCTACATGGAGGGAGACACTCCAAAATTCAGGAACTATCCTGTTGACTGAGAAGAAAATATGCAACCTAAAATAAGAACCCATAATGTGTTCCAGACAGTTGCAATAAGAACTTGCTGCTGATTTTTAGAGAAGAATGTTTAAGGAAGTGTAGGTTTCATATATTCTGTACAAATCCTGCCATTAAATACTGTGATAGTAAAAGCAAATGTGACTCCATTTTGTTTTGTGCCTTCATTCTATAAAATAACCATGCCAAGTAGAAGGGTCATGACTGGGTCAAGATGTTCTTTTCCTTTTGCTTCAAAACCTTTAAGGACATGGAATTACCTAATGGGGCATTGTTTCTATAACTAGGGTAACGGGGCTCTGTTTCTGTAACTGGGGTGACTGAGCCAACTTTAATTTGTTAGGCTTCCTGCCGCTCGACTGCACTCTTCTCTTTCTGTAACCTGACATGCTTGCATTGGCTGGACCCCCAACCATCCCTTTTGTGGTTTTCAGGGTTATAAGTAGCACCCTTGCGATTGTTCAGGGCTGATCATGGGAACAGCTTTATATTCTGTTCAGTGGCCACTAGTGTGCTTCAATAAAGGCTTGATTCGATTATACAAGAGTGGTCTGGAAGTCAGTTTATGGAACCCCAGGATGAAGCTTTAAGTATAACATCTGGGGGCTATAGCATCCTAGGATGCTCCTCGTGCTGGCCCGTCAGATATGGTGACTGGACTCCTCTGGGGAAAAGGCCAGATTGGATGCAGTTGCTTAAATCTTTCCCAGGACAGGATGAGATGTTTTCACTGTTTCCCTGGAGGCCTCCCAGTGGGCTCTTACCTGTGCCTGGTGGCAGGATGAGTCATGTCTCTGCCCCAGTGGAGGACTTTCTGTGTGACCTTATCTGTCTGTATCTGGGGGCATGAGGAGACATGCTCTCTGTCCCACTGGAGGCCTCCCTGTGGGGCCTCATTTGTTCCTGAGGGCAGAATGAGATGTGGTCTCTGCCCCATTAGAGGTCTCCCTGTGTGACCTTACCAGTTGTTGCTTGTCCTGCATCTGTTCTGCTGTTTGTCATTGCTACAGCTTCTGCCTTTCTGTTTGTCATTTGTCCAGTGTCTGTTTGCCAGCCATGTGTCTTGTGCTTATTTTTCCATGTGTTGTACATGGGCCCTTTTTTTGTTCTCACAAATGCTCTTCTCTCATCAGGACTCCTTCCCTTCACCATCATCATGGGACAAGGAAGCTCTATAGAGATCTCTGCTTGTACCCCTTTAACTTATTTTCTTAACAATTTTCAGAACTTTTGTTTGTTGGTTTGTTTTTGTTTGTTCCCTTTGTGTTCTGTGTTAATTTCTACCTCAATTTGTTTCTAATGAGGAAAAAATGGTTAAAATGGTTTTAACTGTGCTCACTATAGCTTTCAGTAAAATGTAAAGTGCTGCCAACAGGACTAAAAGAATTGTCAAAAATAAAACCTAAAGTTAAAAAAAAAAGCATCCTGGAGATTGCAATCACTTAGGAACTAGGCTAGGTGGCCAACTGGGTAAATCATGTCAGTTCCTATAGATGACAGATTAAAACTAAAGTGTTTTATAAAATTATTATTCCTAAGTTGTATAATAAAAAGCAAAATTTTGTATAGGAAATTTGGATTATGTCTCTCAGTATTTGCAAGCATAAATAACTCCCAACTATTAAAAAAGTGGTCCAAAGATTTTTTAATGTCAGGCTAAAATTTTGTGGCCACAATCCAAAAAACCAGAAAAACCAGTTTAGAATGGGACCCCAACCTGGGAGACTCTCCCAAAGAGACCAATGGAGCTGCACTTCGGGAAGTTCCTTAAGGAAAAAAGTAAGACCCTCTCATTTGTCTATATTACCTTAACTTTTTTAGCTTTGATGAACAGGACCTCCTCAAAAAAAAGGTCAGAAAACTTTTAAAATTCTATATTTGTTAAATTGATCATTTTGATCCAATATTCCTAGATTAATATGTTTTTCTGATTACACTCTGCTTTATTCTAAGGCCAATTTACAACAGTTAATTCTCAATCTAATAGGTTTTAAAAAATAAGCTACAAGGCTTTTGTTTGTTTGCTTTGTGTGGGTGCACCGGTATACTGTCCATCTACACGTATTGCCATGTCTACATATATTTGATACCAAAAAAAATTGACAACTGAGCTCATAAATTAAAATTTAAATATACATCCAAATACCTTATTTCTCAAAAACAAAAAATACAAATGACTTAAAAATACAGGAAAAAACTATTCAATATCACTTGGTGTCAGGGAAATGCAAATTAAAACTACAATAAAACATCATCTCACCCTGGTTAGAATGACCATCGTCAAAAAAAGAAAGAATGAATGAAAAAATAACAAATGCTGGTTAGATATGGAGAAAAAGTTCTTGTACATATTGTAAGTAGGAATGTACACCATTCTGGAAAAGAGTGTGAAGGACCCCAAAATAAATAAAAGTAGATATACCTTGTTATCACGATGCCCATTTCTAGTACATATTGAGAGGAAATATCATCATATGAAACTGTTACCCCTTTGTATATCTTGGTCATTTTGGCTAATGATTTGGCGATTTTTATGACATTTTCAAAGGGGTAATGTGACTTATAGACACCTTTTGTTTTTGTCAATTTTATTTCTTTTCTATTTCATTTGTTTCAACTTGGGTTTTATGATTTTCTTCCTTATCCTTGCCTTTTGTTTAATTTCCTCTTTTCACCATTTTATGATTTAACTTAGACTATTGACTTGAGAACTATCTTTTATAAAACCTATACATCTGTAGCTGTATGTTTATGAGCGCTGCTTTTGCTACTTCTCCTAAGTGTGATATAACATGTCTTCACCTTAATTCACCTAAAACAACTTCTAGTTGCCTTTGGATACCATCTTTCATGCTTGACAGTTGTATCTGGAAGTTTTATGGTTAATTTGCATTTTTGTCTGAGTTTCCTGATTTTCCATCTGTTATTGATTTCTGGTTTCAGTTCTTGACAGCTGAGGAACATAGGCCAAATTGTACCTATCCTGCCTACTTTTCCTTGAATGCATAATTAAATATAGCACAGACTATGAACTGGTTTATCCAGAGATTCTATTCCAATAAACAAAAGGATAAGGGGCCAGGGAATTTAATCCTCTTCCTTTGCTCAGTCCAGTGGCATTGATGGGGCCACTGATCACCTGCTATGGTGGCTGCAACCCCATGTATGAAGTGCCCTTGCTCAGACATGAATCAGACACCAGGTACTGGCCACAGGGGGAATGGCTTCTGGTTGAGAAAACTGATGATTTTTCTCTTTTGTATTTTTTAGAAAATGATCAATGTTCCTGGGATGTTGCCTTTTCATCAAGGTTTCTCTTTATTTTCTCTTTCACTTTCTTTCTAGTGATATTTCCATTCCTTAGACCAGTGATTCAAGCATTAAATGTCTGCAGGTTTTCAAAAAGTGTTCTGGATTTTTTTAAAAATGCTGTAATGAGGATGAAACAAAAACGCCTAGAAAATAAAGAAAAGGTAAAACCTGGTGGTGGTGATATGACGATGTTCGCTTTCTGATCATTGATTTGCCGTGTACATCTGACTTGTTAATATATAAATATACATGTAATTTTTGTAAGTGGTGCTGGGGATTGAACCCAAGGCCTCATATATGCTAGGCAAGTACTGTTATCACTGAGCTTCATTCCCCAGCCCCTCTGTACATTTATTAAAGTTGATGAAAAACTTTAAGGTTTGCACTGGAGAATTTTTACATTTTGGTTAGAATGAAGATCAAATTTAAAAAAGGCAAACTGATAATGAGTAAGATTGACAATTTTTGATACAATAATAGATGTGATGTTATGTCTTGAAAGAAATATCATTCAAATAAAACCTTATCATTTCCCTCTCATTCAGTAAACTGTCAAAATAAAAATCCTATTTCAAAATGATTTTACTGTTAACATAAAATATCCTTCTACCTAATCTGATATGACTATTCTATATATAAACTAAGAGATCATCATTTTTCCCAAGTAGATTAAATAAAATAAGCAACCCTTTCCTCATTAAGGGAGAAAAATACTTTTATTGCATTTTGTGTGAAATATATTCTGTTTCTACTGAGTCATACTCCTTCATTTATATCCAGTTATTTAAATACTGAGATATGATTTTAGGAATTATCCACACCTCATGTTTGATAGGAGGACGATAATGAAATAAACACTTAATTTGTGTAATATAAATATACAAATTCTTATCAGCATTAAGAAGAAATGCAAAAGAATGGCAGTGTGTGTTCCTGAGAGTTGTCCACATGGTCATTTTTGGTCTTTATCCTATTTCACTCCACAGTCCATACTGCCTTGGTTCACAGCTGGTCATTGTTCCTGGTTACTTGGGTGACCCAAACCTTCTTCTCTGAAGTATCTGAGCCCTTATCAGTGTGACCTGACTTGGGCTTTAGTTTCCTATTGCCCTCCATCACAGGACCTGGGAGTTTGAAGAGGTACCGAGAAACTGTCCTATGTCACACTTGCTCTTTCTCTCTGTATTGTGTAGTAGCAACTCAGTTTTCCTTCCTAGTAAGAATCAATCACTCCATGCCACAGAGTGACCTTCTTCTTCACCTGTTGATTCAGCTATAATTAGCATCCTAAAGTAGCTACCTCAACTCTCAGGGATAAACTTTACCCTTGATGCCATGTCCTGTTTGTTCACGGATCTATTGGGCAGATGCCAGGACTGAGTGAGGAAACAGGGGCTGATATCCAAAGTTCAGGTTAACCCTTTATGCATAAGAATCTCTATCCAGTGGGTGATAGTAATGAGTATTTCTTTCTTGTTTCCATAAGAAAATGGAATCACTTTGTGTCTGGGTGGAAGAATCTCTCCCTTTGTGGCTAAAAGTTTTCTAAAGCAGCAGAACAGAAATGTTAGTGGTTCATAGACATCAATCTTATAGGGAGAGAACACACTCTCATTTCTATCCACTAAATTCTTGGGGGTCTGATCCTATGAATTCTTGCTGTGGGAGAAGCAGTACCATAAATTAGATGCAGACATCGAGCATGTATCACATCCTGAAGGACATTGCTCCAGCAATGAGAGGTGTTGTCATCTAGGTGTTACTTGAGGTAGAGTCTTCCAAGGGTATTTTACCATTCTATCAGGTTCTGTGTTTCAGGAAGATAAAGGACCTATGTTAATTATAACAAATCCCATGAACACAGGCCACATTACACAGTTGTTTGCTGTGAATGGAGCTCCTTGTTCAGAAGCAATGCTGCATTGAATACACTTATGGTAAATAAAGCATTCTGTGAGTCCAGAGATGGTAGTTCTGGCAGCAGCATTTCAGGAGAGGAAGCAAAATCCATACCAAGAGTGAGTCCAGAAAAAAAAGGAGTGTCCCTTTCATGTTGAATGTGGTCCAATGTCATCAATGTGCTATGCAGTGGCTGGCTGATCACCCCAGGGAATGGTGCGATGTTGGGAACTCACGATTGTCTTTGCTGTTAGCCATGGGTATTCAGCAGTGGCTTCAGACAGATTGGCCTCGGTGAGTGTAAGTTTATCATGATGAATCCAGGGATAAACTTTACCCCTGATGCCATGTCCAGTTTGTTCATGGATATATTGGGCAGATGCCAGGACTAAGTGAGAAAACAGAGGCTGATATCCAAACTACTGGTTAACCCTTTTTGGAATAAGAATCTCTATCCCATGGGTGGTTTTCATAAGAATATTTTTTTATATATATTATCCAGAAAATTTTGAACTTCCAGGATATTAAAGGGAAAACATGTATCAGAGGAATGAATGCCTCCCCTAGGCAACGTAAAGAACTTTGGGTTTTTTTCTGGAGAAAGGGTTAAGATGTTTGCCTTCATGCTGCATGTATTGTATTTAGTTACACAGGTATCATTTTTGTATTTGGAGGTTAACCTGACTGATGGAGGTGTGCATGTGTACCAAAAGGACAGAAGATGGCCTGCAGTGATTTTGCGATGTGTGACGTTTTCTAGGATGAACTACATCTCACCAAATTCCCTCTAATCCATCGTTTCTGCTTAAGGTGGGTCTCAAGAGGAGCTTCCTGGGAGATTAGAGGGCAGAAGGGAAGCAGCCATCCTGTGGTACTAATACATTTTTGCTGGTCTGGTGGCTCACACCTCACTGGTAGGGAGCAGTGGCTGGGCCTGCAGTTACTCTATCTTCCCCAGGCTTCTTCCTTAGGCTCTTGGAATTCTGGGCTAGGGGTGTGCATTCAGCTTCATTAGAAATCTGACCTAAATTTCCAATGTGCCTGAATGAACATACCATATGGATCTCATCTTTATGTATAGCCACAAGTAACTAATAAAAAAAAACCATAAATAAATAGCAGATCATAAGAGAAGAGGGAAGGAATCAGAGGAAGGGAGGAGGACAGGGAAAGGGGAAGTATGGGGACTGAATTGAGGCCTATTTAATGCTTTTTAATTATGTCAAAAGAAACCCTAATATTTTGTAGATTTCAAAAGAGCCAATACAAAAAGAAGAACCTTAGTGCCTAATTCTATAGGCAAACAGACTGACTCTTTTTGTTTTCTCTTGTGGGGTCACAGCTCATGCTTTGGGATTTCGTCTGTCTCTTGTCTGCCCTGCTTTGTACTGTCTTTCCTTTCTACTGCTTGTCCTGTCGAATTTAAGTTTCCACATCAGACTTAAACATGACAGCAGTATACCAACTCCTTAACCAGCTTTCACAAAGAAATAAGGCCAAAGTTCTGTAACACAACCATTAACAATTACATGCATAACTAGAAACATCTTAGTGGTTCAGCTGCTCTTGTTAGAACCTGCCTGGTAAAATAGGAAACATAATCCAACAACCATACAAACACAGACACACACTAACACAAATCATACACATGATTACTCACACATAGGCCTATATTTAGTAAGAAGAGTCATAAATTCTGGGCCTTAATAGAGTCTTGAAATTTCAAATGACCATGATCGTGATGACAAATTTTAGGTTTGTCTTGTTTTGAAAAAAAAATGAATTTTAATAATTTCAGTTTCTGGATACTTACAAATAGAGAATAAATATCTTCACAAATGTTTTCTTGGATCAAGAGAGCTTATCACCCTGTACACAGGATCCCATATTTCTGGCATCACACTTTGTCTCCACTCCCTGTTTCCCCAAAGACTTTGAAGGGACCATGTGGCTGAGGAATCAGACCTCTCTGGCAGACTTCATCCTTGAAGGGCTCTTCGATGACTCCCCGACCCACCTTTATTTTTTCTGCCTGACCATGGTGGTCTACCTTGTTGCACTGAGTGGCAACACCCTAACCATCCTCATCATCTGTGTGGATCGTGGGCTTCACACCCCCATGTACTTCCTGCTCAGCCAACTCTCCCTCATGGACCTGATGCACATCTGCACAACCATCCCCAAAATGGCTACAAACTACCTGTCTGGCAGCAAGTCCATCTCCTTCTTGGGATGTGCCACCCAGCACTTCCTCTATTTGTCTCTGGGTGGGGCTGAGTGTCTTCTGCTAGCTCTCATGTCCTATGACAGGTATGTTGCCATCTGTCATCCTCTGCATTACACTGTGCTCATGAGCAGGAAGGTGGCACTGATGATGGCCCTCACCTTATGGTTGGAGGCATCTCTGAACTCCCTAATTCACACAGTCATCTTGATGCACTTTCCCTTCTGTGGATCTCGGAAAATGTACCACTTCTACTGTGAGTATCAAGCTGTTGTGAAGTTGGTATGTGGTGATGTCACCATCTATGAGACCACAGTGTATATCTGTAGTATCGTGCTTCTTCTCCTCCCCATCATCCTGGTTTCTACATCCTATGGCTTCATCTTGCACAGTGTCATTGAGATGCATTCAGCTGGGAGTAAAAGAAATGCTTTTGCCACTTGTAGCTCCCACTTCATTGTTGTCTCTCTCTGGTTTGGTGCCTGCATCTTCTCATACATGAGGCCCAGGTCCCAGCGCACTTCACTGCAAGACAAAGTTGGTTCTGTGTTCTATAGCATTATTACTCCCACTCTGAATCCTCTGATTTATACTCTCCGGAATAAGGATGTAGCTAAGGCTCTGAGGAGAGTGTTGAGGAGAGGTATTATCACCCAATGACTACACCTGTAGTTGGCTCAAGTATAGAGTGTTATTATGGGTAAACCTCTAAGAATTTTTAAGAATCCAGATCCATGACGTACTCTGACTACCCCAAGAATAAAGTGGTTTACGTAT
This sequence comes from Ictidomys tridecemlineatus, assembly GCF_052094955.1. Lineage (NCBI taxonomy): Eukaryota > Metazoa > Chordata > Mammalia > Rodentia > Sciuridae > Ictidomys > Ictidomys tridecemlineatus. The sequence continues at coordinate 113,678,797 of NC_135486.1, forward strand.
ACCTTCACTATTTTAACTGAGATGCAGGAATTCAAGTAGCACTGTGTATGTGTCTATAATCCTTCAGAGTATTATGGAAAAACCTTTACAAATCCAATTTAAAGTAGATATATGAAGTTAAATGATACTCTAAAAATAGTAAGATAAATATATAAAGACCTTTTCTATCATTATTTTTATTGATAATACATATGTAAATCATGACAGTAAAGACTATTTAGGGAGTATAAAATTAGAATGTGTTGATTAATATTAGAATCCTGTGAAGTAAAGCGTGTTTTGAAAGACAGAGTTGATGATAAAATATTTGTACTCAGATCTTTTGAGTTACTGAATCAGTGTTTAAGAATTTATAAGGGCAGATATGAAGAGGTGAGGGTGCAGAGGTGGGTGTATAGAATCCCCAAAAACCAGAGAGGCTGAGTCTTCATATCTGGCACACAGATTGTCACCTCCTTTTCATCACACAACAGATAATACTGTGCACAGACACTGAACAAGCCCAGCAAAGGTCCAGCATCCCTAGTAACTCAAGAGCAGCATCCACCCATAAATCCATCTTAAATACCAATTTTTATTCACAGAGAAAATCAGTATGTCTTTTGTTCTTAGATACATCTTCTTTGAAGAACAGAGCAGAGATTTTTAGGGAGATTTAGACTCTAATTTCCAGGCTCATCTCTTGACACAACCTTTAGAACAATTGGTTTTTCTGGTTGAAGACGTGGTGTCTTGCTTAATTTCAGAGGAATTTGCAAACATTCAGCAAGTATATTTAGATGTAGTAAATGAAACCCGAACAACAGAAAGAATCGGAAAAGGTACATTTCAGACAATAAAGCTATACAAACATGTAAAAACTACTTTCAGCCTCATGTGTCTGGGATTCCTTACATTTATTCTTTAAGCTTTGACAATATTGTAGAATGAAAGCATGCATGCCTCTGTCCATTTAAAGAAGTATTTCATGAGCATCTATTCTCTACCATCACTGAGATAAAATAATGTTGGCTTGTGTTCTTTATAATTTAAATTTTTGGAAAACAGGTGATGATGAGCCTGAGTGGTAGAACATTTGCCCAGCAACACAAATAAAAAATTTTCAGCAAAATAGATGAATTTAAATAATTTAAACTAGATTTTTGGTATTATTTCAAACGCTTTTTTTGTAAAGCTAAATAAAGCGAATTTTATGGATGTTTGCTCAGGTTGCTTCACGGATGGGTTACATAGGTAACCCTGTATTAGGTTTTATAATTTGAACTCTATGAGCAGTCCTTTTCTTCTAAGAGTCCAGGCATGCCTCTTGATAGAACCCATGAAGTTTAAAGATGGAAAAGACCTTCAGGGAACAACATGCTTTCTCCCCCTAAAGTTTCTCTTCCTCTTTGAAGTGCAAAAAGGGGCACATTGGAGTTCTACATAGTTTTGAGTACCCCTTTAGTCCCATTTCCACCAAGGCATTCCTTTAGTGTTGGTGGTACCTCCAACAGAGTAATCTTCTACACCCAAGAGAGAGAAGAAAAGACAATTGTCATGGAGATTGAGAAGTTACAATTTTGGAAATACTAGAAGCTTGCAGAAAGTACCTGCCCCATCTCAGACATACTAGAGACCTACTTTCTCTGAGATTTAAGCTTCTTCCTGCTTAGAGGGTAGCTACCTGACTGCCCTGACTTCTCAAATAAAATGGACACCACTTCTGTCTCCTCCTTTCCCATATGGTACACGAACAAATGGGAAAGAAATTGCATAATAAATGATCAGTTCCTAGAAATAAGCCATATAGAACCTTGCTTTTTGTGACTCAATGAAAAGTGTATTCTTCACAGGAGAGAGTCCACATAGTTCCATAAATGCAAAACATTACTATTCTTAAATTTCAGATAGTTTGCAAATATTTTCTGCATAGAGAGAAACACAAACAATAGATTGGGTTGACATTAGATTAGGAGAGATAGAGAGATACAGAGATACAGAGAGAGAGAGACAGAGAGAGAGAGAAATAGACAGAGAGATAGAGAGATAGAGGTGTCATTTGTTAAATTTTAAACTTAAAAAAAGCAAAAAATTTAGAGCCAAGTACTCTAAATCAATGAAAGGTCTCTTCTTAAATATGTTTTGAATCCTTCCAAGAACAAGTTTCTCTCTAAGTCACCATTGAGAATTCATGAAGGGCAAAAATGAGGTGATGTAGTTCAGTGGTATGATGTAATTAATATACAAAAAAATGGGCCTCCAAATGGGATGCTTTTGGGACAAATTATTAACTTAGATGATCATAAAAGTTTGGAGTAACCAATATCAAAAGAGAGGAATTCATGGGCCCTGCATTAGATGGGAGGACTACTTAGAGGAGTTTGGGGACTGAACTAGAAGTTGAAAGATGAGAATAGAATGAGGAAAATGGGGAAATAAGATTCAAAGAGTTACTATTGAAATGGAAAAGTAGTTTTTCTGCGACAGGATGCCAGGAAGGTTGGATCAATTAGGAAAACACTGAACTGCATAAATCCTTCCTATCTTTAAGAAATGATTGATGTCAATGTTTCTCAACTTTGTCTCAGAATGAGACCAACAGGGAGCTTTTAGAGTCAAACTCTAGGCAAGTGATTTTAGAATTTTGGAGATGAACCAAATATCTTGTATTTTAAAATTCTATGTTGATTTCAATGTTCAGAAAATAGTTGAGAAAAACTGTCACAAAATTTCCATAAGTTCTGTTGAGGAAAACAGCACTTGACATAATCCAAACATGATTTTCACAATTCAGGATTGATTATGTAAAGCAGCCTCATGCTCATTTGAATTATAATCGAGTTTATACTTTAATAAAGTTCAAAAACACTGCACATAAGCATATAAACTTAATCCCAATGGATTCTATCTGATTGTTTATACTCTGTTTCTATAAAGCCACAGATATAGAGCTCCAAAACTGAAGAAGCCTAACATCGCACAAGTGTCTCAAAAGAGATTATTTGAATGAGCAGATATTTTCTTTAAATAGTTTCCTCAACTAAATGAAACTACCCACAAGACCTTACTTTTTCATAAAGTGTCCTGACCTGTGTTTCTTTACACAGATGGAAGGAGAAGTTCTGCAGTAATCTGATTACAGCAAGTTTCATGTTCACGAGAGCAAACCTCATGCCAATGCAGTTTCTTGGTCCATTTCCAAAGGGCACGTATACGTAAGGATTGATGCTGTCCTTGTTTTTCTTACTGAACCTGATTCCACAATAGTAGATGAAAACAAGTTATTAAGACATAAATCTATGAAACCTACATAATTGAGGTTGTATCCCGAATATTCATAAGCAGCAAAACACAGGATTCTTTTTTGGAATGGTCACTGAAATCCTGCTGTGACTTTGCTTATAAGAATTGAAACCTACAGAACTTTTTCATTCTCCTTACACTAGAGGAGCTCTCTGTCTTGTTAAGATGTGATGAATGCTATTTAAAAGAAAATATGTCTTTAAGTACTGAAATTATATTCAGGATTGTGATCCATACACACTCTGAAAAAATTAGAAAATGAGCATATAAATGAAGAAAAGTGTGTTCCTTCCTTAACTCCCACTCCTGCATTTCATATTTTTATTGATGAAGGAGGACAAAATTCTCCCAGTATAATTAACTCTCTTCTCTATACTCCTTTTTTTCTGGATCTTCTTGTCTTCCTTCCTTCCTCTCTGTCTTCTTTTTCCCAATTCCTCTCTTCCTCTACCTCCTCCTCATTCATCTTTTTTCTCCTTCTCCTTCTGTCTCTGCCTCTCTCCCCATAGAATATTATCATTGTCTTCTGAGTCTGTCTCATCAGGTTACAAATAATTCCTGGAATGTTGAACCCAGGTTTTATTCAAATTGAGCCCTAGTTATTTGATTACTTTAATGAGAAAGTGTTGATTTGGAGAAAGTGATAATGACATTGTGATTGTTTTTAAATGTATTCTTATATATTTGAGAACATTTTGGCAAATTTATAGGTGATTGTAATTTAAAGTAACATGGGATCTCTTGGAGGGTGTGTGGTGTGTGGAGGGTCTGATGAGGTTGGTTTATAGTTGTTTGGGCAGATGATGAGCAGATGCGGAAGCATTGAAAGTGTTTTCCAAACTACTGTCTGTAGATTATGCTTGCGTGTATGTCAAGAGTCCTGCACACCATACATCTTTGTAATTTTCCTCATCCTGGTCTAGTTCCTGATGCACCTTAAGCATTTAGTATCTTATCATGCCTCAGTGAATCAAAGAGATGTGTAATCTCTGATTTTGTATCTGTGTAGTTCAAATGTTGGAAGTGCTGAAATTGGAGGAAACTGGCATTGAAGAACTCATAACCAACAAGACAAGGTCACTCTAATCAGGAAGTGTAAAGTTAGGGGCCAAGAGAAGTCTTGATCCCATGCCACCTGACCCCCCAGACACTACCCTGAAAACTTTCTCTATTTTGCTCTTCAGTACAACAACAGGAAAACAGTAACTCTTTCCAGAGTGCAAACTGTGAGGTTGGATTCAAATTTTCAGAAGACCAAGGTCAAGACATATTTAAAGATGAATATCTCAGGTGTCTTGGGGGCAGGTTACTTGGCTTTGAAAGAGTCATCAACTTTGGAGAGTATGAGAAGCTGGCCCATAACACTCCAGAGACAAGACTCAGAGGATCTGAGCTCTCTCCATCCTCAGTGAGGCTGCTTAAACAATCTGGGTGGTGGGGGTGGTTTCTCAGGCCTTAACTTGTATTTAACAATTGTGCTGGAGGATCCAGGAAGCAATGTTTAATCAAGTGGAAGATAGAAGTGCTTCCTAAAGCTGGTAGAAAATTCAAGGAGCTAAAGTGCACAGGACAAAAACCCTAAAATGATTAAAAAATTTAAGCACCTAAAATAAGAGAGTGGTCAAGTGGCAGAAAGGTTTATAGATTACTGTTAAATAAAATAAAAAAACAGTTCAACATCAAATGAAATGTGATAGCATTTTAGTTCTTAAAAACTACACATTTTTACAAAAATGTCCATACTGACATTTTTCACATTAATAATAGATAGGTCTTATCTTGATGTTCTAGGGCCTTAGATGGCTATAGTCATTTATTATTTCTAATGTTTGTTTTCTAAAACAATTACCACTTTGTAAAATATTTCTTAAAATTTTCTTAAAACAAGAAAATTTTAAAATCACATGTATGCCATCTGTACTAAAAGACCTAAGAATATGTGTAAAACAGCCTCTTAAGGGTGGATTTACTTTCTCAGGAGCCCTGTACCCTTCAGGGTAGAACTTTTCAGGTTCTTGCCAGTACGTGGAGTTTTGATGAAGACTATATGTTGGTATAGCCACGGTTGTTCCTTTGGGAATGAGCACCCCATTGAGTTCAACATCGTTTTTACAGACTCTCAAAATTCTCTCAATAATTGGATATAATCTGAGAGTTTCATTCACCACCATGTCCAGATACTTCATCTCAAATAGTACATCATATGTAACAGGTGCCTGGCAAGAAAGAAATTTTTGTAAATTAAGATTTAGAAATGACTTAAAACTCTGTTGACACAGTACACTGATGTTTTCAGAGCTCCTCAAATAACTCATATTGGTAAAATACCATAGCATTTACAAAGCATTTAATAACCATCATGAATTTAGAACAGCCCAATGGCACACTGAGATGCCCTGAGATTTTACCTCTCCTCTCCCCTCCAGGTTCCATTCACTCACCTTATTGGGCAAAGTCTCATCAATCTCCTGCTAAAGCTTCTTCTGGATATCAGGGTGGGTGGCCAGTAGATACATAATAAATGAAAAAGTGGTGCTAGTGGTTTCATAGCCAGCCAAGATAAAGATAATAGACTGGGCTGCAATCTCCAGATCAGATAGAGCTAAAAGGAGAGGAAAGACAAATTAGTCTAAGAAGGTCCATGCACACTTTACAGTTTACATGAAGATAAATCAGAATGATGATCCAAAATTCCATGAGGAAAAACTGGAAGAGCAATTCATAATGTTCCTCATTCTGCCACCACCCTACCACGAACACAACTGGGTGATTTCAAGGGACAGTATGAATGTCCAACAAACAGTATTTTTCAAGTGTGCCTTGCATATCATGAAAGTTGTTTAGCTATAAATAGTGGGTAACACTCTTCCACTGGGAAAAAAATAAGCTTACTGTATCTAGAATGTAGGTTGAAGAACCTTGAAAGCATTTGCAATACTGGCATCTTTGCAGGGAAAATAAAGGCCATGATTGACAGAACTATACTAAGCCACAGAGAAATTTTTTAACACAAACTGTGGTCTATGGACCAGCAGCATCAACAGCTTCAAGGAGATTATTAGAAACACAGAGTTTCAAGCTTCGCTCTATAGCTACCAAATTGAAATCTGAACTTTCATGAGATGTGGTCAACTGTGTTCACAAACTAGCCTAAGAATCATCAGGTAATAGAAGAGCTGGGGCACCAGTCTTCAAAATGGATGATCTCAGGGTGTGCAGAAACTATACAGAGAAAAACAACCCAAGAAGAGTAGTGATTAACTAGAGTCTAATGAGTGGTATTAAAATCACACAAGAAAGAATGTTTTGATACAGGGTATTAGGCAGAAGCCATAGGACGATGGGGTTCAGTGAGTGGAATTAACATTGCTTATCAATCTTGGGCTGAATGTCATCTTTTCTAGTACACATCCCCTCTATTTGCTGAACTTCATAATCATCAAACAGCCTTTGTGATAGAAGGTGTTGTTTCTTTTGACTTTTCTCCTGAAAAATCACATTCAAGTACTCATCTCATGGATTGGAGAAATGATTACAATTTGTTGATACTCGAATACCTGAAAGAAACATGGTATACATTCCAACCATGTAATTCATAACAAAAAAATAATGCAAAATGAGTGTGAGAAACATCTACATGTAATTCTAGCTTACAGAAGTTTTCTATGATGCTATTGTGGGAAAACTCAAATCGAGTTTTCCCCACTACTGGCATAAACCCAATGATACTGAAATGAAATTGGATTATAAACATAAGTTACAACTTTTCAGTACAATCTGGTAGCCACTAATCATATGTGTCTATCTAAATTTAAATTTTAATAAATTAAATCTAAATTACAATAGAAAGTACACTTCTTCAGTAACATTACCTACATGCCAAAAGCTGCATAGCCACGTGTCTAGTGTTTACTGTATGAACAATATGTATATTTAGTACTTTCTTCACCACAGAAAGTTGTAGTGGAATCAGGGAGAGGATTACTGCTTCAACCATGTATATGGACTCACATAGAAATATTTATATTGCTCAGTCTGCACTAATATATTTTATACTCATATCTCTGTTCAGAGAAACAATCTAGAAGAAACTACAGTAGTAATGGTCACATTACACTTCCAGATTTTGGTTTCTAATACTGTCTCTCACTTAAAGGATCCAGGGCTTCTAGAAAAAATGGGTGATTCCAGGCCTGATCAGAGGAAATAGACAAGAAACCTAGAGTTTCTTGCACCAGAAAGCAAGAATGTTCTCCCAAAACAATATGAGAAAACATATGCAATACTGTGTATGTTTCTACAATGTGGATATATATCATTATATAGGTATCAAAACTGATAGAATGTACAAACTCAAGAACCCTTATGTTAACCTATGAACTTAGGGGTAAGGTGACTTATCTGTGATGTTTCATTGATTATGGAAAATATATCATTTAGGTGAGGGATATTTGTAATGGGGGAAACATATAAATTTAGAGAAAAAATGGATACGGGCAATCTCTATGCCTTCTTCTCAGTTTTGTTATGAAACTAAAACTGCTATAAAATATAGTCAATTTTAACAATCAAAATATAAGATGAGGAAGAGGAGACGGAGGAGGAACAGAAGGAGAAGGGAGAAGTTGTTAAAAGACTTAAGCCCAAGAGAATTTGACCATCAAAATAAAAAATGATAGCAAGAGAATAAATTGATAGTATATAACATCATACTGACATAAATAAGAATGGAACTCTCTTACAATCTAATACCAACTCATAAATGTCCGGTAGATGATAGAATGATAAAGACAGCAGTTTGTAAACATCATAATTCAAATGCTTTCTATCAAAAATCATCCATGTATGATAAAACTAGTTGGTGAAAGTATGCTGAGGAATAGAATGTTTACACAGTATAAGAGGTTTCCCCCCACAACATTCTTATGAATTACATGGGAAAAGCTAATCTTAATATCAGATGAAGCTAGTGAACACATTTTCACCCAGTACTGCCATTGACCCTCACCACTACTGGGACAGTGAACCTGCTGATTGGATGTACAAATGCAAATATTCACGCAGAGGTTCTGATTCAGTGCATCTGAATGAGGCTGCAAATAAGCATTTGTTCTGATGTCGATGGTAAAAAGACAACAGACTAACTTCATGACTGAAATGCTTTCTCCCAGTTTCCCTTCAATTTTTGAGCCTTGTTACACCTGTATGATTCTAGACAGTACATGTGGGCACCATTTGCAATATCCAAAGGTGTATCTTCCTGCAATTTGGTGGAAATCTATTTTCTCTAGAAAACGTGTATATTTTCATGATAACTTGCTTATTTGAATTTCCCTGTCAATGGACCATGAAACATTCTTGGTTACCTTGGTAGGGCTCCTTGTCTTGGGAATTCTGGGAATCAATCATTAACTGGAGAAAATCAATGCGGTTCTAGAAGCAGAAATGGAAATAGAAATGACAAAATCAGTCATAAAGTCAGAAGTAAATCTGGAATGTAGCATTTCACCTCCCTTCATAGAATATGGCTCCTTTAAGTCCAGAAGTCTGGCTAGGGTAGCACAACCCACCAGTGAACAAAACATGCATGTATAAACCATGGAAAACAGGATATTTTCCTGAGAGAAATTCAGCTATGGTGTCCAATATCTGTTGGTCTTTACTCTCCCTAATGCTGGGTTTGTTCCTTTTCCTGTCACACCTGCTTGCCCAGAACGTGGTCCTGGACTTAAATTCTTTTAGTTTGCCTTCATTCTTATTCAATGGCCACACTTAATACACTTGGTAGTTTCAAAGATGATTACTAGCTTTTGTTTGTGTATCATCAAATTCTCCACCCATTAGGTACATGATTCAATCATCCATGACACTTGGGGATGGCTGTCCTGCCTCCCTGAATTGGAGACATTCTTGTGCTAACCTCCAGGCAAAGCAGAAGGCAAAGCTGGTTAGCATATCACCTTGATGGTCACTGAAGAGCACAGCCTGATTGTGGACAGGAAAAGACTCAGATTTAACATACACATACTTCACCAGGTGCCCAATAGGACCTTCCTTTGAAGAATGTGCCAACTAAGATGTAAAGGGCTTGGAATTGTAATGATTGTTCACCAGTCTAAGATTTGGGGAATACTTTTTAACAGTAAAATCATTTTGAAAAAGGATTTTTATTTTGACAGTTTACTGAATGGGAGGGAAATGATAAGGTTTTTATTTAAATGATATTTCTTTCAAGACATAAAGTCATGTCTATTATTGTATCAAACATTGTCAATCTTACTCATTATCAGTTTGCCTTTTTAAAATTTGCTTTTCATTCTAACCAAAATTTAAAAATCCTCCAGTGCAAATCTTAAAGTATTCCATCAACTTTAAAAAATGTACAGAGAGGGTCTGGGTAATGAAGCTCAGTGATTAAGTATTTGCCTAGCATATATGAGGCCTTGGATTCAATCCCCAGCACCACTTACAAAATTACATGTACATTTGTATATGCACAAGTCAGATGTACACAGCAAATAAATGATCAGAAATCAAACATTGTCATGTCACCACCACCAGGTTTTACCTTTTTTAAAAAAATTTCTAGGCGTTTTTGTTTCATCCTCATTACAGCATTTTTTTAAAAATCCAGAAAACTTTTTGAAAACCTATAGACATTTAATGCTTGAAACACTGGTCTAAGGAATGGAAATATCACTAAAAAGAAAGTGAAAGAAAAAATAAAGAGAAACCTTGATGAAAAGGCAACATCCCAGGAGCATTGATTATTTTCTAAAAAATACAGAAGAGAAAAATCATCAGTTTTCTCAACCAGAAGCGATTCCTCTGTGGCCAGTACCTGGTGTCTGGTTCATGTCTGAGCAAGGGCACTTCATACATGGGGTTGCAGCCACCATAGCAGGTGATCAGTGGCCCCATCAATGCCACTGGACTGAGCAAGGAAAGAAGATTAAATTCCCTGGCCCCTTACCCTTTTGTGAATTGGAATAGGGTCTCTGGGTAAACCAGTTCATAGTCTGTGCTATATTTAATTATGCATTCAAGGAAAAGTAGGCAGGATAGGTACAATTTGGCCTATGTTCCTCAGCTATCAAGAACTGAAACCAGAAATCAATAACAGATGAAAAATCAGGAAACTCAGACAAAAATGCAAATTAACCATAAAACTTCCAGATACAACTGTCAAGCATAAAAGATGGTATCCAAAGACAACTAGAAGTTGTTTTTAGGTGAATTAAGGTGAAGACATGTTATATCACACTTAGGAGAAGTAGCAAAAGCGGCGCTCCTAAACATAGAGCTACAGATGTATAGGTTTTATAAAAGAGAGTTCTCAAGTCAATAGTCTAAGTTAAATCATAAAATGGTAAAAATAAGAAAGTAAACAAATGGCAAGCATAAGAAAGAAAATCATAAAAACTCAAGTTTAAACAAATGAAATAGAAAAGAAATAAAATTGAAAAAAACAAAAGATGTCTATACGTCACCTTATCCCTTTGAAAAATCATAAAAATCTCCAAACCATTAGCCAGATTGACCAAAAAATACAAAGAGATAACAGTTTCATATGAAGATATTTTCTCTCAATATGTACTAGAAGTTGGCATCTGGATCAGAAGGTATATCTACTTTTATTTATTTTGGGGTCCTTCACACTCTTTTTTAGAATGGTGTACATTTCTACCTATAATATGTAAGAGAACTTTTTCTCCACATCTAACTAACATTTGTTATTTTTTCATTCATTCATTCTTTTTTGATAATGGTCATTCTAACCAGGGTGAAATGATGTCTTATTGTAGTTTTGATTTGCATTTACCTGACACCAAGTGATATTGAATAGTTTTTTCATGTATTTTTAAGTCATTTGTATTTTTTTTTTTTGAGAAATAGCTATTTGGAGCTTTTTCCTATTTTTAAGCTGGATTACTTGGAGGTTTGGTCATTAAGTTTTTTTAAAATTTGTTATATTATGGAAATATATATTATTTATAAATGTAATATTCTATAGATAAATAAAACATATTTTATATTAATTTATTTTTTATCTAAATGATTGTAAAATCTGTACATCCAGATTTATTTCTATATTATTCTGGATACCTGAGATGTGCATTAAATCTAGACATCCATCAATACATGTATAAAAATAGTGATATATATATTTATTATATATTATAATATAAAATGTATGTATTTATAATATATTATAATAAAAATATATATACCCACACATACATATATGCCCAATGGAACATTCATCCATAAAGAGGAATAAAATCCTGTATTTCATAGCTAAAAGTAGATGCAATTAGAGGACATTCAGCTTATGAACTAAACTAGACACATCAGTACAAGTACCACATGTTCTTTCTCATATGTGGAAGGTAAAAATATTTGACCTGTATGTATAATAGTGATTATTAAAGGTTGGAAAGGGCTATGGCAGAAGGTGGATAAAGAAAGGTTCTATTTCATTTGTGTATGCTGTGTATATGTGTTGAGACATCACATGGAACTCCATTTATTTGCATAACTCATATATGTTAATTAAAAAATAAAATAAATACTAAAAAGAAATGAATAGCAAGAAAAGTGAAAGAAGAATTTATTACTAACATTGGAGAGGGATTATGAAAGAATTCTAACAATTTGATTATTCACATATATTTGTACAGAAAATCCTAAAAGTTACAAACTACAGAAATTGATTTAGAAGTAAATATAAAACCTGAATAAACTTGAAAAATGTACCATGAGTAATACAAAGTTATTCACAAATACAAGCCCAGATCTGGATTGTTTTAATAGTAGATTCTACAAAATAAAGAACTAATACCAATTATTCATAAACACTTCCAAAATTAAAAGAGCATTTCTGAATATACTCTAAAAGGCCAATATTACCCTACTACTAACACCAAGCAAAGACAACACAGGAAATGGTTGTGTAATACACAAAATCCATGAAATAAAAAGTCAACACAGAGGATTGTTTCAACAGATGCAGAAAAAAACATTTGATAAAAATCAAAACCAACCTTCCCTCCGGAAAAATAATTCTCAAAATCATTCTTTTGTGATAAATCCCTCAGCAAATCAGGACTAAGATGAAATTTTATAAACCTGATAAACGATGTCTATGAAAACTTGTAGCTTAATAATTTAATAGTTTCACCCCAAATCAAAAACATGACAAGCATCTTTCTCTCACCACTTCTCTTGGAGTACTGTAAGTAATAACAAGTTTACCAGCATTTAACGATACAAGATCAGTACACAAAAATAAACTGCACTTATCTACACTGTGATAAGCAATCCAAAAAAAAACTAAGAAATTAAAAAATAATTCTATATTCAATGACATTAAAAAGAATAAAATTCATAAGAATTAATTTAACAAAGGTGCAAGACAAGCACAATAATAACTACAAAATATTGTTGAAATAAAAGAAAGAGGATCTACATGACTAGGAAAAACATCTCAGGTTTGTGTATAAGAAAACTTTATATTGTCCAAATGGCAATAGTATTGAAATTGATTTGCAGATCCTAATGAACTTTGTAACAGTATCTTAGCTGGCTTCTTTGAGGAATTGGCAAGTTGATTTAAAATTCACATAGAATTCAAAGGGACCCAGAATAGCTAAAATGATGTTGAAAAAATGAGATTATAGTTGTAGGACTCACATTTCTTGATTTCAAAGCCTACTGCAAAGCAAAAATAAAATGTGGTCCTACAAGATGGGTAAACATATAGATTAATGGAATAGGATTTAGAGTCCAGAAATTAACCCACATGTCTATGGCCCCTGGGATTTTCAGAAAGGTGCCATGGCCATTGAATTGGGCAGACACTCTTCAAAAAAATGGTGCTGGAACAACTACATAGCCACATGCAAAAGAATAACATGTTGTCCTCACCTGGCCCTGAATGTAAAACTTAAATTAAAATCGTTGGGCAACCTTAATATCAGAGCTAAACTACAATTTTTAGTAGTAAACCATAAAAAGTATGTAAGTCCATATGGTTTCAATCAATTCTTATATTTGATACTTAAAGTACAAACAATAAAAGGAAATGACATAAATCATATATCATTTAAATGTTGTTTCCAAGATTTGTTGAGTTTCTAACATTTATATAAATGGCATCCAATTTCATCCATCTACTGTCAATTGCTCTTCTTTTGTGAACACTACAGCTTTGAGATTAATACATTTTAAAATTTTGAAATTCAGCTCATTTATTTTAATGGTTTAGATATGTAGTACCTCCCATGATAGGAATAAACTGCAAAGAATTAAAAACTTTGTGCTTCAAAAGACACTATCAAGAAAGTAAAAAGATATCTATAGAAAAAAAAAAACCTGTTACAAATCATAATCTGATAAGAAACTGTGTAAGGAATACATGAAGAAGTATTTTTTCAATTAAATTATTTAGACTTTATTTTTTTTTATTTTTCAATTGTTCCAATTAGTTATACATGACAGTAGAATGCATTTTGACACATTGTACACAAATGGAACACATGATTTCCTTCTTCTTCTTGTACGTGTTACAGACTCACACCAGTAAAATTCTTAAGCCTCAAAACAGAAAGACAAATGCTTCAGGTAATTGTGGGCAAAAGATATGGATAGACATTCTTTAAAATAATGAATCAGAATTATCTTTCCTATGTACATAGATGAACACCTTATTGTGAATCTCCACATCATGTAACTCCACAAGCCTGGCATCTTAATTAGAATAAGGTATACTTTATGTTTTTACAAATATGTCATGCATAGCTAAAAAGAACAAATAAAAATGATTAACATTGCTTGTTATTAGTAACCAACAGGAAAATGCAAATCAAAACCACATAAGTTGCTATCTCACATCCACTACAATGTCTAAAATAAGAGATGGAAACAGGAAGTGTTAGAAAATAAGTGAAGTAATTGGAACCCTCATACACTTTGGGTAAGAATATTAAATAGTACAGCTATTATGGAAACCACTGACAAAAGTACTTTATGAGGCAGCAATTTCACTCCTCAGTATACACTCAGATGAAATTGAAAACTAGAGTTCACAAACAAGTTTCACACTAATGTTCATAACGGCACCATTCATAATAGCCAAAAGGTCGAAATAACATAAATGTCTATCAACTGAAGAAAGGATAACTAAATTGTAGTATATCTATACAATGGAATATTATTTGGCCATAAACATGAAGTACTGATATATATTTCACTTGGAAAAAAAATGCTAAATGATATCAAATTGCACCACATAAGACCACATATTCCATGTCTCCATTTTTATAATGTATACATCATATGCAAAGCTAAAGGAATAGAAAATTCAGTAGTGTTTGTTTTAGGTAAATGATATTGAAAACTGACAGTTAAAGATAATGAGTTTTCTGAGTTTTGACAACGGTGAGGGCTGCACATATCATTTATCATGCTAAAAATTATAAAATTTTACATTTTAAGGAATCATGTAGTATGTAAATAATATCTTAATGAAATTGTTATTTTAAAAGAAAAAAAGAAATGTTGATTTACATACTAATTGTAAGAAAAATTGGATGGAAATCATCTGAACCAAGGACCTTCTTGGCTTTTTTCACAAATGGATCTTGTGGATTGTTGAGGGAATTGACATTAACTCCAAAAGATGTGCTAACAATAACGTCCATGCTGTAGCTCCCCAAAATTCTGAGTAGAGAAAGAAATGTAAAATTTTAATCTGCACTGCTTTACTCTCCTACTACACATGCTGGAAGAAGTGATATGAGCACATTCACACACTATCAGAAATATCTGTTGATCAAATGACTAGTCCATGATCCTATCAAATGCCATGTGGTAGCTGCCCCTGTGCCAGGGGAGTTAGGGACACAAGGGTAGTGAGCTCAAGGAGTTCAGTCACAGAGAGACAGACACCCATAATCAGATAAATTACATCAGTGAGTGGAGTGTAGATGATAAAAGATGATTAAGTATGGAGCTTAAGCAGGACCAGGGTGTTATAACTGACTCCTGGTAGGGGATCCAAGATAGGTGAACTTGACCTAGGTCCTGCCTAAGCACAGTCTGTGCCCAGAGCTGATTCCTCTCTAGTACATCACATAAAAGCAACACCCTGTTCTGAGAGGCAGAAACATTGTCCCCTTTTCTCTGCACCCATTGCTACAGCTCCTGAGAGGTCCTGCGCTCCAGGACCCAAAGTGGCCCCGCACTCCAGGACCCAAAGTGGCCCCAAGGGCAGAATCTTGCAAAAGGGAATGAGTAAGAATATCCTCAGTTAAAACATTGAAAATTTTTTCAAAATGTACTTGGATGAGCTCACGACTTGTGGAACATATTCTCTCAGATTTCCCAAGACAGTATCAGAGGTTGTTCATGGGTCAAAATAACCAATTTTATACAACAAATGATATGGTAGTTGTAATCCATATCCTTTCAGGATCTTATCTCTGTTGAGACTGGAAAAAGAAGTGGTGAGAATATTTCATATTTTGTACTTTGCTGATATTCTCAGTGCAGCCATAAAGAGATTTGTTGTTCTATAGCCTGCATTGTATCTTTCTTTTTAAAAATTTTAAATAATTTTTCTTAGTTGTAGAGGACAGCATGCCTTTATTTTATCAGTTTATTTTTATGTGGTGCTGAGGATCAAACTCAGTGCCTTACACATGCTAGGCAAGTGTTCTGCCACTGAACTACAACCCTAGCCCTGTGTTATATCTTTCTATCCCTGCTCAGTAGGTACCAGAAACTTCCCCCCATTCAACATTCCCTAGGCTCTACCCTCAACATCTTAGTGATCATGTTCTTCATCGTAAAACATGTGTTTTGACTTACATAACATCCACATTGATAATCAAGGAGATAAACTAATTCTGTTTTTTTACACAGATGTCCCAGCACCCTGCTTCATCCTAGAAGCCTCTCCTCCTTGGGTGTCCCATTTTGGTTGTGACACCACACACTTACTTTTGTCTGGTCAGGGGGTAGCTCAACAGTGGTAATTTCAGTTCTCTGGCAGGGTGCTGGAAGGTCTTAAAAAAGCTCAGAACCCCAGAGCTGCCTGCTACTTACTCTTTCACAGTGACAGGCTTACCTTTCTTCACTTCCTGGCTCATGTACTTCACCAATGAGTCTCCATATTGGTTAATGTTGGGGATCATCTAAGCACAAAACACAACTCTACCCAAAGTTAGAGGAGAATTGAGTCCCCGAGGCTCTGGTTTTCCCAGGATTATAAAGTATGAAATATTTATAATGAATCAAATAATATCTCTTCTAGAACATAAAGGCACAAGGTGATTTGAAACTTTTAATTAGTTCTTTTTATTTATACATAACAATGTTTCCTTTTGAAATAATTATAAAAGCATGGAAAAATAATTTGTTCTATCTCAGTCCCAATACTTCCCCTTTCATTCCTCTCTTCCTTTCCTCTGTTCCCTTTCTTCTACTCTATTGATATTTCTGATATTTACTTTTAGTTTTTTTTTTAATTAGGAATTTCAAACTTAGTGGAATATTCTTTGGAAAATGATGATGTTCTCACGTATGTCACATCCCCAAATCCTTATTTAAGTTTCTAACTAAAGTCCTCTAAGTTTATTACCTCCTTGAGTTTCCCATTGGAGAATACTGGTGACAGCAAGACTCGAAGTCTCTTCCACTCTTCATCCCTTGCTCCAAAGAGAGATTTTTGCACAAATCCCAATGGCAAAACTACCTGAAGTTCACAAAGAAAAAGACATTTTGTATGAGGTATGTTTTGGAAGTTTCCACATTGTAGAGAACTTGTTAAACAGGCATCGGTTTTTTTAATCAGTTATTTACTGAGTGTCTACTAGGGTGCAGGTCCTGTGCTAGATGCTCCATAAATTTTATCCCAAATTCTTCTTTCCTTGTGAGGGTAGAGGGGGTACCCAGCCACCAGATGCGTGTTTAGTATTTATATTACAGCTGCTGTGTAAGTACAAAGCCCCCTCATGGTAGGTAAACTGTTCCCCCAGGAGACAGAGAGCATTATGACTTAGGGCATCCTATATAGGCAGCACAAGAAAAAACTGATTAATTACAGTCATCCAGATAACCTTGGAAAACTAGGTTGCCCAGACCAGTTATGCTTTTCCATATATGTACAACATGAATATCTTGCAAGGGATGCCAGGGTATAGCCACTTAAAAATAGTAGCTAATAACATAAAAGATAAGGTACTTATTCTCAATTCTGAAAAAATAATGCAATTATATGGAAGCACATTTTTTGAATCATCCCCCACTACACAAACATGGAGGGACAGAAGGAAAAGGAAAGATAATCATTTTTCCCAGCTTGAGACTGGCCTGTTAATCCAACCTGCTGGAACCTGTCATTCAGCTTCCAACACTGTGTTTTCTTTATAAATGTATACATCCAGTGCTCATTCATGATGAAAGCTCAAAACACTAGGAAGAAAAAAAAAACTTCTTCAATCTGAAAGAGACTGTATATACTAAAAAACCCAACACCAACAACAAAGACCTTCAGCTAACATAACATTTACTGGTGTAATGGTGAATCTATTCTCCTAAGATCAGTAACAAATTAAAGTTTTCTACTTTTATCATTCTTATCCAATATTACCATACTATAAATTTTTACTCAAGCAATGGGACAATGTATTTAAAAAGGCATAAAAATTGGAAAGAAAGAACCTGAGTGACCCTGTATTCAGGGGACAAAATTATCAATGTGGAAAATCTCAAAGAATATTTTAAAACTTCTAGAACTAATAAATAGGTTCACCAAGGTTGTAAGATACAGTATTAACATGCAAAAACAAGCTACATTTCTACATAACAACAAGGGAAATGTAAAAATAACATTGAAAATACAATACTATTCACTGTCACTCCAAAGAAAATGAAACACATTAGGAACATATATAGAAACAAATACAGAATTACTATGCTGAAGACTATAAAATGTTGATCAAAGATATTAAAGAAAACCTAAAGAAATGGAGAAGCATAACATGGATTGAAAGATTCAACCCAGAAAATTAACAGATTTTCTCCAAATTAATCTATAGATTTGATTGAATTCTTATCAAAATCTCACCAAGTGGGTTTTTGCAGACAAGCTTATTCTGAATTTGTATGAAAAGTTAAAGGACCAAAGTAAATAAAGTAGGAGGGCTGGGGATGTGGCTCAAGCGGTGGCGCGCTCGCCTAGCATGTGTGTGGCCCAGGTTCGATCCTCAGCACCACATACAAACAAAGATGTTGTGTGCCAAAAACTAAAAAATAAATATTAAATCTCTCTCTCTCTCTCTCTCTCTCTCTCTCTCTCTCTCTCTCTCTCTCTCTGTTTGTCTGTCTCTCTCGATAAATAAATAAATAAATAAATAAATAAATAAATAAATAAATAAATAAATAAAGTGGGAGTGAAAAAGACAAATTGAGTCAGTCTTAGCAGGTTAACAAACATAACAGAAAATTAGGAGTTAAACAGTATGATATTCTCTAATGCTAACTTAACATACCAGGAGACAGGAGTTTGAGAAGTCAGCTCAGCATTCTGAGGCTATGAAGTCATCAGAAAAACCAACAAGCCAGAGGCAAAGGCCAGGTCCTTACAATAAAACCCACTGAGAGAGGCCACTAGTCTGACCTGTTCTGATAATAACACTAGGGATTTCCTCAGATGAGGTGTCACATATTTTTGGGGAAAATGCATGCATAGAAAAGTTAAGATGGTAACTTCTTGGTTAAAATATATATATAGTTGTAGAAGGACACAATACCTTTATTTTATTTATTTTTTTTATGTGGTGCAGGGGACTGAACCCAGGAATTTAAACATGTTAGGCAAGCACTTTACCACTGAACCATACAACCCTGGTTCCAGGATGATAACATATTTTTTCCTTTGCTTTATTAACATAGTCACCATCCTCCAAGGTAGGTACTTAAGATGGTAATGAGACTCATTGCAAGAAAAATCACGATGGAGAGAAGAGCACAGGCACAACGAAAATAAATCAGAGTGAGAAGTAGACACACAGTATCAGCCCAAATGGATGCTTGACAATGATGAAAACAGAATGATCAGAGGGAGGACAGTCTTTCTAAAGATGGTACTGAAACAACTGGACAGCCACAGGCCAACAAAACAAGACAACAACAACAAATAAACCCTCACCATGTTTTACAATGAGCATGACATAGATCATAGGTTTTTATGTAAATTGTAAAGTCTATAACTTTTAGGAGAGAAAAAAGAACAACATAGAAGTCAGAGGCAAAGCTTTTCATGTATTAGCCTCCCCCATAAAAGACAATATTTGCTCTTATGGAGACCCTGTTAAGAGGAAAAGTCAAGTGACTTATCAGGACTTCAAAAGACTAGCAAGAAGGAGCCTTGGGGATCACTATGTCCCAAGAAAGCTGATGATTATATGGATTTATCCACAGCAGCAATTTTGCCCAAATGTACATAGGCACACATATACTGGGCACATAAAACTGGTGAAATCTAAATAAGTTCTATGGATTGTATCGATGTCAATTTCTGGTTACTCTAGTAACAAGAATAGACTACATTCAGAGATAAGTAATATGATATTCAAAGCACTTCTATTGGGAAAAACAGAAGAAAAGTTATATGAAACCTCCCTGAAAAGTTTTGGAGCAAATTTCTGTGAAGCTGTGATTACTCCAAGACACAAATTTAATCAACAAATATTTGTATTTTTTTAAAATAACCTGAGCATACATTTCACAGAGAATGACATACACTCAATCAACAAATATATGAAAAACTATTCATCATCTCTAGCAATCAGAGAAATGCAAATCAAAACCATTATCAAGTCACTCCAGTCAGAACGGCTATTATTATGAAGATAAACAACAATGAATGTTGGCAAGCATGGGGAGAATAAGGCACAGTCATCCATTGTTGGTGGGATTGCAAGTTGGTGTAGCCAATATGGAAAGTAGTATGGATATTTCTTGGAAATTTGGAAATGGAACCATCATTTGACCCAGCTGTCCCTCTCCTTGGTCTATACCCAATGGACTTAAAATCAGCATGCTAAAGGGACACAGCCACATCAGTGTTTATAGCAGCACAATTCATAATAGCTAAACTGTAGAACCAACCTAGATGCTCTTCAGTGGATTAAAGGATAAATAAAGGGGTGGGAATATATGCACAATGGAATTTTACTCCACAATAAAAGAGAATGAAATCATGGCATTTGTAGGTAAATGAATAGCACTGGGAAGATAATGCTAAGTGAAGTTAACAAATCCCCCCCCCCAAGAAAAACAAATGCTCGAATGTTTTCTCTGATATAAGGAAGCTGATTAATAGTCGGTTAGGGATGGTGAGCATGGGAGAAATGGATGAACTCTAGATAGGGCAAATGCGTTGCAAGGAAAAGAAAGGGACGGGGTTAGCAAAAATGATGCAATGTGATACACATCATTATCCAAAGTACATGTATGAAGACATTAATTGGTGTCAACATACTTTATATACAACCATAGATATGAAAAATTGTGTTACATATGTGTAATAAGAATTGTAACGCATTCTGCTGTCATGTTTTTTTTTAAAAAATCAATAAAAAAAAGAGATTTACAAAAATGAATGCTTACTGACAGATTTGTAAAAACAGAATAATGTTCTTTCACCAGCACTGTTTTAATCATCTCTGGATCCGTAATAACCAACACAGGCTGTTGACCATGATACAATCTGTGTTGGTAAAGAAGAGCTCATTAAACCTACTAAGCCATATTTTTCAGTTGGAGCAACACCCAGAAATCTTAACTGATATTCCATAATCCATATGCCTGACTGTAGAATGTACAGTGACACTAGATACAAGTTCAAGGTAGGTGATGACACACAATAAGATTCTGGCCATATAAAATGAAGATCATGTAACTGAAGCAGGGAAGAGATATTTAAAAATGAAAAAAAAAATTTATAAGAAGAGCCTGATTGGAGATGTCTAAATGGTGTGTACATGTTTTCTATCTCATTCTCCAATAATTTTTGTATTTAAAAATATTTCATAATCAGTGCAGTTTTAATCTGCACTTCTCTAATTGCTAGATATGTTGAACATTTTTCATATATTAATTGATCGTTTGTATTTCTTCTTTTGAGAAGGGTCTTACCAGCTTTTTTGCCCATTTATTGATTGGGTTACTTGATTTTTTGGTGTTAAGCTTATTTGGTTGTTTGTATATTTTGAATATTAACACCATAAATTTAGTGCAAGAGGCAAAGATTTTATCCATTTCTGAAGGTTCTTCTTTTATGCTTTAATTGTTTCTTCTGATGTAAAAGGATATTAAATTAGAAAAAATAGACAAGTAAATTATTAAGTTCTTACAAGTGCTTAAGATGCAAGAGACAGCTGGGGTTGTATCAGTGGGGACTCAGTCATGTATGTTCTTTCCACTCAAAAAAATGGCCTTTATGGGCCACACAAGTTAGGCAGGATGATGTGGCCAGCTCTGCAGGTTTGAGGACTTGATGAGAGATGAAAAGGGAAGAAGAGGCAAAGCCATCTCCCACTTGCTTATAGAACACAAGAACTACAATAATACCTCTGGAGCTGCTTTCACCAAGCACTATTGAGAAAATGGCTGCTGAAATTAGCTGATGTCACCCTAGCAGATTATGAAGTACACAAGGTCATGGAAACATAGTGGTTTAAAATGTACTGGCCATCTATTCTTCAAAGTCAGTAGAATGAGGTAGGCAGAGAAATCTCTGTGTACACTTCTATTGAAAACTCCTAATTGACAGGGAAAAACAAATGAAATTCCCAAGACTTTACACTTGCAGAGAAAGTTAAAATAAAAGAAAGCAGAGGTCAAATTATTTTCCAATCTGTTCATCTCTCTCTCAGATTTTCTTTCAAATGTACATAATAACCCCCAAATTTATATAAAGGTCACTTTTATTAAATGTGGTAATCTTGAAAGGAGATAAAGCCATGCACATTTTAAAAAGTTCTGACTTAATGCCTCCTATGCAGTATTAAAGGCTCCTAATGAAGACAAAATTGAAAAGGGTGTAGAGGCTGAGCACTGGAGAGAAGGTGAGGCCAAGAGTTTTTGGGTCATCAGAGACTGAGAAAAAAAGTCAAAATATGACATTCTTGGCCATGAACCTTGACACCTGGTGAAATATGGGACTTTTGGTAGGAGGAGGAGCCTCTAAAAGCTTTATGTAATTAATTCACAGTAATAGCTCTGGGCTGGCATTGTCGTCTTGCCCTGGAGTGCCTCATCCAACAAGTCTACCCAAGAGAAGTTTCCAAAATATTCACCCCCACATTTTCCCATACTTTTCATGACATTGAACATCATACTGCCAAAAACCCTTGGTGGAGAAACAAGAGAATTTATATTGTTATTTTGAAAATATTGAACCCTGCTTTTAATTCAGGAACAAATGATTAGAATCCCTTGAAATCAGATTGAAATATGGTCATCACTGGCAGTTAGAGGGATGCTCTTATTCTAAGACATCCAAAGGCAAAGAAGAGAAAATAAATGGGATATTAATGTTGAGAGCCAGAGTTTAGTCAGAATGATGCCTGGCATTTTGCTAGAGGGAATGGTTAAAAGATGACCCTGCTCTGGGATTAGGGCGGACCCTACTGCCTCTGGCACTCGCTACTTTGGAGTTTCCCTCGAGTTCTCTAGGGGTTCAGAGAGAATTGGCTGCCTGGAGCCCTGTGGAGGGAGTGTGTTCTTGGGAAGTGTGTGTAGAGTGCCGGTGAAAGTTCGGGAATAAAGAGTTGCTGTTTGAACCTACAAGGCTTTGTGACGGCTTGGTTAATTTGTGCCCAGCGAGACTGCGGCATATTAGAAAAGGGAATTTAGAGGCCATCTTGAATTTTCTTGAAGTATTGTACATATTGAAGAAATTATCCTCTTCTTTTTGTTTACTATAATGACGTTGAATTTGTGATTCTCCTGCCTCAGCCTCCAGAGTCATTGGGACTACAAGTGTGTGCCACAGTTTCACTAGTTGTCCTCTAGTATGTATATGAAGCAAGTCTAGTTTTCTGTATCATTTTCTCATGTGCATGGACTATTTCTAAAATCCTGTCAACTTTGAATCATTCCCTCCACCTGGATGTGAAAAAATCAAAGCTGAGAGAAAGTGAGTGAGTTTCCCATGGACATTTTTAAGGCCACTTCACTCATTTTTCCCCAGATCTTTTTTCATTTCTCTCATGAATCTCCCTAGAATATGGGGGAAATGAGGAAGTTCAAGGCACTAGTCACCTCTAAGTTGACCATGTTGATGTGAGTAGTTTAGCTGGCTATTTCACTACTGTGACCCTGATAAGAACCATGTAGAAAACTAAGATTTACTGGGCTCACATTTTCAGAGGTCTCAGTTCATACATCGCTTCCTCTGTTGCTGTGGTCTGTGGTGAGGCAGAATAACATGACAGAAGAGTGTGAAGGAATAAAGCAGCTCAGGACGTGGCGTCAGGAAGCAGACAGAAACTCCACTAACCAGGGACAAAATGTATGCCCTGAAGCCAGGCCCCCAGTGACCCACCTCTTCCACCAACACCCTACCTGCTTACAGTTGCCCCCAGTTAATCGTTACTGAGGAAATAGTGTAAATTAAGGCTTTCACAATTAAATCACTTTATTTCTGAAATTTCTTTCATTGCCTCACACATGAGCTTCTGAGGGATACCACAAGCACAACAGTGATTCTTATGCATGTTGTGGAGTGAGAAAGAGTAAGTAAGGATTGTCAAAATGGAGTCACCTTCCATTTTTCCAGCTCAACGTGGAAAAGATGGAGAGATGCCTTAAGTACTTTCTCTAAGTTTTTTCTTCTAACACTTCAAAAGTAATCTTCCTATTTCTATGTTTCAGGGATGATGTTTTCATGATGCACAGGGAGACCCTAAATTATGTAGATCTTACAGCCTGTCTAGTATACTGTTGATCTGGAAAGCGTGAATAGGAAATAATGCATTTTCAGCAGGAATAGCAGAATGGAATTCTCAGAGGCTCAGGGGGTCTATAATTCTCAGGGGGATCTATAATTCTGCTCAAAATTATAGAATTAGAGTATGATAAATAAGTCTCAGTGTTCGGAAGAGATAATCTGAGCAGAGTGTAGCCTATTTTTCTGGCTTTGGTTTTGAGCTCATGAATTACTGTCAGTAGTCAGGCCCTGAGTCAGATATCTAAATGGGTTAATGACAAAAGCTTGTTGAAAATTCACATTTCTTGTGGAACATGTTACATTCCATTCAGTTAACTTAAGTTTTAATTTTTTTAAATCATGTGATTACTGCTCATTTTATATGTTATACTGCCTTTGTTAAAAAACAATACACATCTTTAATTATGTGAAATCCATAGACAAGGGCTACCTTATCCCATTCATACTTATTCGTTGCTAAGACTCACTGCTAGGGTGTTCTCTTTGAATGATAAGAAGAAATGCAGAATGCTGTTGTTTCATCTGGTAAATCCTTCAAATATGTCACAAGAAGTAAAACTTGGGTGAAGCCATGTAAATAACCACAGGGTATTTGCACATTCAAAAATTAAATATGTGCAAATTATCAACTTATGAATGCTTGGGGTACTTCAGAAACTGTAGTTTCAAAGACATTAATGAGTATTTTTTATTTACAAAGGGACTCATGAGATCTTGCGAAGAATAGGAGTGTTTGAAGGTGTTTACCATGCCCTCTTTTACAGACTTCTTGCTCAAATACTAAGCACAATATAATCTTCCTGGAAATGTGCACCCAGCAAGTTAAACATCTTTTTTATGATGAATTCAAAGTCTGAACAACATCATGAAGATCAAATGCAGATGTACCCGAGATCCAAGCTGTTCCACTGAGGCTCTTGAAGAGTTGACATCAGAGCTCCAGGGAAAACCTGGCCATGCTCCAGGAGGTGCCTGAACATGGTTTCTCAAAGAATAAAAACTACTAAATTTCTCCTGAAGATGAACATTTTTACTGATGGCACTAAACTGGCATTTGTACTCAGGAGAAAAAATAGAGGGAGCTCAAGCACACTCACCTTGCGGTAGTACAGAAGAGTTCCAAATAAAGGCAGAGGTGTTGGCCCAGGTATTCCCAGCTTCTTAAATAGCCCATGAGAATAGGTTCCATATCTATAAAGTGAAATAGAAAGCCAGGTCACCCTGATTGTCATTCTATAGATAAGGGCCTGACCAGTCTCTGACTCAGAAACTGGACCAGGCAGTGAGCTAGGTAACATGTAGGTGATACATAACAAGAACAACTCCAAGGGCACATTCTGTTTTCCAACACCACTTAGAGCTAACTTCCTGCCACAAGAGGCACAATGATTAGGTAGAAGAACTTGAGTCTTCAGGGCCCCAATAATTGGGTTTGTTCTTAATAAACATTCCCAGCCTTGAATGTGCCTTAGAAGTTCAGGCTGGCATTCTGCCAGGGCATCACAGTTGCTATGTGTACTTGGTATGTTAACCTTTCCTTAACGTAGGATTCCTAGTAAAAAAGGGCCAATGCTTTGACATGACTTTCATTATGAGATTTTGGGTAACCAAATTCATTCAAGCACAGTGTCCACTGAGAACCTATGGTAACATTGTTTCTTGCAATTTGGACATAAACCTTTCATACTTTTCCTTTTTTCTATGCCATGTCTCTGGTTCAGCATTCAGCCCTTCTTTAAATTTAACTTCACATGGATACTTGGAAGCAGTCATAGTATTCTTATTTCTGTTGAATGACAAATGTGACATTTAAGAAAACTAGGACTTCCATTGGCTTCATACCAATGTGAGCCATGTTGAGTGTCACCCAAATCCATTGTCAGAAAATCTAAGTGACTTGAGCAAGAAGGAAGTCTGAGTTCCTGTTGGGGTTTAAGTGTGCAGAGTTTAGCTCCCTCAGGCCTGACTTTTTGCAAGGGCTGTAGCTGTGATTAAGGTCAGCTGAGGCAAGCCATCAGCTAGGAGGAGAAAACGTTCTCTTCCCTTTATCGCAAATTCACAAGTCCTGCATGGTCTGGCCAAGAGGAAGAAGCTTTCTGCATACTGGACCTGGGAACAGTACATTCGGGGATTAGATAATGTCTACAAATAACTTTGGGAGGGTACTTATCAAATGAACAGGAACAATCTGAATTTAGCTCTGTGCACCCACTGAGACATGATATTTGGGCAATGTAGATGAAATGTTATTGAAGCATTGCTTGCTTTGTTAGAAAAAGAATATAAAAGGGAGGGGAGAGGGGATAGTAAAGGATAGGAAAGGCAGCAGAATACAACAGACATGAGTATATCAATATGTAAATCAATGGAAGTGTAACTGATGTGATTCTGCAAGCTGTATACAGGGTAAAATGGGAGTTCATAACCCACTTGAATCAAAATGTGAAATATGATATATCAAGAACTATGTAATGTTTTGAACAACCAACAATAAAAAAAATTTAAAAAAGAATATAAAAGGAACTTGCAAATAAACCTCAGCATGCAGTTGCAATCGCTGCCTTGGCTCTGCATCCCCTGTGTCCCGGTGATTTTGCGACCCTTACCCAGGGACCCGAACGCACTAGACGTTCACAAGTTCCCTTATACTCTTAGTGCTTCTATGAGGAATAAATGACTGAGGAATCATCTCCAGGCCATTCCTCCTCTCATTGAGTCTGATCTTCCAACTGGTGATGCTCAGATGGCAGCACAGAGTCAGGCATGTTCATGTTTACCAAGGCAGTCAATCACAAAATAGTTTTGTTTATTGCCTCTACACATCAACTCTCCTTGTATGAAAACCCACAAAGACTGGTGCTTCCTTGGGCTGGCCAACCTGCAACACAGATGTGTCATGTTAAAAGCCCCATGCCTGAGGTTTCTGGATCCTAAAATCTTCACCCCTATCAGCATTGATAATAGATGAAAGGAAAATGGTGAACAAGAGATTCCTGGCAGCTACTTCAATCACGAAACAACCAGTCTTGCAAAGATTGCCCCATAGTAGCACAGAAGAGAAAAGTCTGGCATGTTTAAATAGCTCAACATGACCAGCAATTCCTTTTAGATACATGGAAGATGACCTTCCAAAATTCAGTTACAGTCCTGGCGACAGAGCAGACAATATGCAACATAAAATAAGAACCCATAATGTGTTCCAGACAGTTGAATAAGTACTTGCTGCTTCTTTGGAGGAGAATGTTTAAGGCAGTATAGTTTTCACATACTCTTTACAAATCCTGTCATTACATACAGTAAAATTAAACTACATTGATTCACTAGAAAATCTCTGCAGAGAGAAGATTATGTTGCCACAACACCCTGAATTAGTACTTTTTCTTTCATAGAATAAAAGCCAGATCTATATTTTCATTTTCATGCTATTTTGATTCCTTATTTTTAAGAATGAAATTGAGACAAATGTCAGATGTGACCTGTGTGGAATCTCTCCTACCCACACTCAAAATAACCTCTTTCCTTCTGCTTCATGATATCAGGATCCCATTAGTAAAAGCAATTTCCCTACTAGATGATATTCATTCATGAGTTCATGTTGGAGTGTAGAGAAAAAAAAGTAAACCCAAATTGGCTTTGTGATTTTGTTCAGGCTGCTAGAAGATTTTATATTGAGGGGAAATAAGTCTCTTTATGAGGCTAATATCTCAGAGAGAGCAAAAATAATACAAAAGGAAACAATAAAACTTCTTAAAATTTCTGTCAGGTATTCTCTGCTCTAGACACTTATCATTTAGAAGGAAACAGTTCTGTGAATTTCAGGGTGAAATAATTGAGTTTTATAAGGGAGGGAAGTGCCAGGATAAAAAGAGGGAATTATGCAGTCAACCTTCCAGGGAGTCTGTGGGGAAATTGGTGTGGTGTATAGATGGTGTTGGGGGCAAGAGGGGGCAGGAGTCACCACATGAACAGGGGATAGTCCTCTTGCATGTCTTCTGCAATAGGCAGAAATCCAAAAAGATAAAGAGACAAAACCCAAGTAAACTGGTTGTCCCCAGAATTCCCTAAGTTTGAAAGGGAGTGATGTTCCCACTGAATATTATAATAGTTATTATTTAGCTGTATATGCTGAATTCTGGTTTCTTCCTCTAGATGCAAATACAGAACCAATCAGATAAACCCAGAAAAAAATCTCAACACCAGTTTCCCAATCCACAGGAATATGGATTTGAGGGCAGGGAGCTCAAGTGGTCTGCTTAAGCTCAATAGGAACTTTTTACGTGTTTATAGAAATTTCATTTCCATCATCTCTTTTGATCTTCAAATAGAAAAGGGAAAGATGAACATGATTAGGTCCCCACCTCCAGAGTTACAGAGAAGAGAATAATGGACAACTACTCACAGATATAGGAGCATCAGGAAGATAGCCAGGAGGATCCAGGTCTCTATGGAAAAATTGGGGATCAGGTCCATCACCACTTTTCTTCAGCAGTTCTGTCTTCTGAATTGGTTTTTTTTTTTTTCTATGTGGGCTTTTTTTTTGCCAAAATGTGTCAAGCTGTAATTCAGTGAAGCCAATTTATGTGCTAGGAAAGGAGGTGGGGCCAGGCATGTAGCCAGTGGAAAGGGCACCTATGCATCTCCTGGAATTGGAGGGGTCAGGTGACCTCTTTGCAGTTGGCAAAGAATCATGCACTCTCCTCATTTGATCTTTTAAACCATTGACTTAAACAAACTTCCTTTGGTAATTTCATTAACTTTGAGGCCAGCAGCTGTCCAATGGGTAACTAAAAGCAGAACAAATCTCGGCATTCTGCCTTTAATAGGTATCCTTTACTAACCTAATATTTGTGACTACACAGCTTTGCACAAGACATGTTAATTATTTAAGGCATGCTTATCTAAAAACCAGCAAAATAAGAATTTTTAGCCCCAAATATATCTAATCTGATACCACCTTGAAGATTGAAGCAAGATTGAAGGAACATTTGATTGTCACCTTTTGGGGGATTTTTTTGTTTCATTTTGTCTTGTTTTGTTTGTTTTGGTGCTGAGGATCGAACCCAGAGCCTTGTGCATGCAAGGCAAGCACTCTACAAACTGAGCTATAGCCCCAGCCCTGATTGTCAGCTTTTAAAGTAGCTTTTTTTCAGAGCCCCAGAGTTGTGCCTAGAATTTCTTATTCATTTTTCAATTTTTTCCAGGAATGGCAGAGCCTTGTAGACAGATTACTATGAAGAGACTGTTCCCTCAACAAAAGGAATCATATCATGACATCTACATTGCCTCTTCTAGGATTCCAGGTCTCGTAGATGAACATCCTGAGCAGTAAAAATTTACCCCTTTCAAGTGATTAGGACTTCTCAGGAGCCACCTCACAGTGCTAGAACTGAGATAGTGATCTATGAGACTACAGTTTGGGCAAGATTGCTTAATAATGCATATTTCTTCCCCACTTCCCTAATTCTTATTCTATTAAAGCCTTCAGGTCAAGTCAGCACCCTGAAGACATGCCTAAAATATGTCTTCCTGGGGTGGCTACACAGATTAAAGTACTTTACTTGCTTTTTACAATTACCCTTTGCATTTGATTTTGGGGGTGAGTGGCCAGACCTAGATTTTATATCTGGCCTGGAACTTCTGTAGTATGCTTAGTTTATATTTGGTGGAAAAATCAATACATCACTGTGTAATCAATAATTTCAAACGTTATATTATATTATGAGAACTCAAGCAAAGCCATTAGCACTTAATCGCCTTATGCGTTCATGGCACCATAGCTGCTGACATGATAATACATGAGACCTTCATCAAAACAAGCTACATCCATAAATATTTAGCTATATATTTATACATAAATATTTGCACCTAGAATGTTTTTGTGCCTAACAAAATACTTCAGCTTACCCTTCAAAACCCAGGTCCCACAGCACCTATTTTGGTATAGTCTTTCCTAATTTATCTTGAGCAGTAAGACAACTTATTCCTTGCTGTGATCTCCAAGACTCTGGAAGCTGAGGAAGGAGGATTGCAAGTTTAAAACCAGCCTCAGAAATTCATTGAGCCCTATGCCACTTAGATAGACCCTCTCTCAAAATAAAATAAATAAAATAAAATAAAATAAAATGAATCAGACAGTATTACTTTATGCGCATATATAATTACACAATCCAGGTATCTCTACATCATATACAACCAAGAGATCCATTCTACTATACTTCCTACTCATAAACCCACTTTGTTCCCTTCAACACTTCTACTTAATCCAAAGTAGTTCTATTCTTTTCTATACCCTTCTCTATTGTGAATTAGCATCCAGATATCAGAGAAAAGATTTGAAATTTGGTTTGGGGGGATTGTCTTATTTTGCTTAACATAATATTGCTGGTAAAAAAATTTACTGGTAAATCCATTTACCAGTAAATGCCATTTTATTTTTCTTTAAGGCTGAGTCATATTTCATTGTGTGTGTGTGTGTGTGTGTATACATTTTCTTTATATATTCATGTGTTGAAAGACACCTGCATTTGTTCCATAGTTTAAGTATAAAGGTCTGCTCTAAGTATGTGGTTATATAGACACTCAACCCCAGATATCATGCTGATTTGAGAGGGGCACACATGAACATGCAATTGTAGGATTCCAAATAAAATAATCATAAAGGTATGAGAAAAAACATTCTTAGCAAGTTTAAAGGTGGAGCTTCTTTCTTGGCATGGGACAGTCCATTCTCTTGTGCATCGTCAGCCCACATAATATCTCTTTTCAGAAGCCTGTTATTACTTTTACTGGCAAATAAATTGCTCATGGTGTTGGCTTTTGTTTTATATTCAAAACTCACAGGTCATAATATTAAGTATGCAAAAAGAAAAAAAAAGAATGAAATGAAAGAAAAAAAGAAAGATGATTTTTTAAACTCAGCTCTCAAATGCTCTTTCTTTTAAGTAGAGACTATTTTCATCTTGCCAACTTTGGGAGGCAGAAGTATCTAAGCTTTGTGGCGGGGAGAGGGAATAGCCAAGTACTCTGGGTTTTGTGTTTGGAGTGGTGTGAAGACTATCAGGTCCAGGAACACATCCTCTTGGACTGAAGGAGGAATGTTCCTCACACCATAGTCACTGCAGGTTGAATGAGATGTATGCCCACTGTGTTCAGGACCTGTGTCAAACATTACACATGAACTATCCAGAAACTTGGCTTTCATGAATTTTAACCTTTGTTGGGGGAATGAGACACTAAACAGCAAGATAAAACAGACCCAGATATATAGATTTTAAATTATAAATTTGGATGAGTTCTGTGAAGTTAAAGAATACCTTACTGAAACTTGTAGCAGAATTTGACTCACTCATTCTTTCATTTTTTAAACTCAATCCTTTTTCAAAAAATATAAAAACAGTAGAATCAACAAAACTAAAGAAAAAGGAAGTGTGAGCTGTTGGGTGTGCCTAGACTTCTTTCCTCATATAGGTGATGGATATTGCCTAGAATTGACCTAAGATGTCCACGGGTCTTATTATCTGAATCACAGGACTTGCTCAGGACTTCCTGGCTCTCTCAGGATTGATATAAAACACATCTTTTCCTCATTATTCTACTTATCTTATATATTAAAGTCCATAAGTTCCTGCAGTTCAGTCAGGAACCAAGAGATCCTATGATTATGATGCACAAAGGTGGAATAGGGAGGATCTCAAAAAAGACACACCTGCCGTGAAAGCTCTGAGCCCTAAAGTCTAGAGAGGTTTCTCAACTGGGAGTGCAGAGAGAGAAATGTACACCACACCCCCACACACCCCTTACCTCAAGAAAAATAGCTAGTGTTTATTTTTTAACTCTTTAAATTTTTATTTGTGGTTTTTCGATATATATGAAAGAAGATTGTATTTTGACATTATACATACATGGAGTATAACTTATTCAAATTAGGATGCCATTTTTGTGGTTGTAAGTTATGTGGAATTTTACTGGTCATGTATTCATATATGAACATAGGAAAGTGACGTCCAATTCCTTCTACTTTTTTTCTAATATTTTGTTGTTGTTGTTGTTGTAAGGACTTCTCCTTCATTAACTGGCACAACCCATCCAACAATTCTATGAGATATGTATGGCTATAATTATCATTTTATGAAAGAGCAACTAAGCCCCAGAAATTTTAACTCACCATATACAGTTACATAGCTAATTACTACCATCAAAAAGCAGGGCCCTGGAGCAAAATCTTGTAATTCCATTTTTCATTGAAAGTTCAAGAGACCTTCTAAAAATCCTGGTTGATGTTTCAACCTCACATGGGTTACATATTTTTTCCACATCTCCCAGAACACTCCCAACACAGTTACAAAATGCTGCAGAACTGCTTGTAAACACAAATCCACAGACGACCTTTTTTTTATTTATTACTAAATGTGAAGTCACTGAATTCTATGAGTCAGCAGACAGAGGTAAAAGGAGTTCAGCCATTTTGCAATCAGAATCATTTCAATAGTCAGGAAAACAAGAAGGAAAAGAGGTCAAAACCAATAAATCAAAGAGAACTGAGAGAATTAATCAGTGAGGACAGAATGTGCATCATGGGGTTATGTTGAAAACGCCTTAAAAGCCTGCACAATGCCCCTCTATGTGGGCCAGTGACTTTCTAACTTGCCTGGTTAAACTGCAGGCTGGCCTTATCCAGGTAATCACCTGCTCACCACCATGCAGATACCTGTAAAATGGATCTTTTAACATTTCTTACTGATTTTGTTACCCAGTCCATTTGATTTTGAAAGAGAGTCTTGCTAAGTTGCTTAGGACCTCACTATGATACAGATTAAAACTGATAATCCACTGGCTTATGTAAGCTCTTCTTTTCAACAATTTCATCAAGAGTTTTGGATTTACCATAAAGCAGTTATTCCATAAGGAATATTCCATATTCCCTCAAGGTTAAGCCGTTGTAGAATGAGCTCACTTATCTATTAAGCTACAATTACAAAAACTAAAAGGGGAATATAGGACTATGACTCCCCAATATAACCTCAATAATTCTCTATTTGTTTTAAATTTTCCAAATTATGACTCAGAAGGTCACACTGCACTGAGTGACACATCTCTTTCACAGCAACAGGCCCTTTAGGACTTACAGACTGATCAATGGAAAGGACAAGACCCAGTGATTATGTGGGGCAGAGGTCCCGCTTGTATTTTTCCAGAAGGTGCTTTTTGTCCTATTTGGGTACCTGAACACACCATCAGGCATGGAGGACTTAGAACCTAGATTCAAATGACTGAAGATAGACCCAGATAAGCCTTCACTCAAAAGTTAGAAAACATGATATTGTGTCCATCTACAACTAAAAACAATTTTTAAAAATACTTGAAAGAAGAAAAGAAGAGGGACCCTGAGAAACCAAACAAGGAAGGTAATCATGGAAGGACCTGAAAAAATTGACAATATGGGCTACAGGAATGATTTGACAGCAAGGAAAAGCTAAAACTCCAATGGTGATGCTTTCTGCAGTAACAGCTCTATTGAGCTGTTGGGTAAAAGAGAATCAGAGAGAAACTTATTGTACATATTTTCCAGATCCACCTTTAGTACACCCAGCTGTGTGGACTGGAGAATCCATCCCAGTATTTACTAATGACTCACATATTATGGGAGGACTTACAGATACTCATATTACTCTCAATGATGTGACTGGATTTAATTATTCTGGCTATGTTGTGTTGGTTCCATGATAAACATGCTGGTTGTCTAAAAGTGTTATTTGAGGGAAATACAGAATTAGGAGACTTAGACCAACTAATTGTATTGTTAATGGAGACTTAAAACCTTATATTAGATGAATTATTAAAATGGGACTTTTCCATAACAAACCAGTAATCTCACCAGAACGTCCATGAATAATATCTCATTGTCCTAACTGTTCTGCAATAGAAATTGGCAGTTTTCTTAAGTGGATAGATTATATAAATACTTTTCCACTACAACATAAAGTGTCAAAAAATGGTGGGTATATTTTGTACTGGTCTCCTAAAATTGATAAAATGCAGTTATGCAAGAGTACTGCCAACTCCTGGAGGATTTGTTAGCAACATCTTGACTTTCAGCAAAGATGGCATTCAGAAAGATGTTTGGTACTTAATTTCTGCCTCAGAATTCTTACATTTTACTGACAAGCCTTTACCAGACTTTGTAGGCAAGAACTGTAAGGAAGATTCTTGCTATTGCTTATGAGCATGTGTTCAATCTCCTTTATGTCTTAATTACTGGAATGTAAAAATAAAATGGAAAGATTATAGATATCTTGTAACATGTAGTAAATGTAATTTAACTAACTGTATCACCAGATATATTAGAGGAAAAGGAATACTCCATCAGCCTTCTTTTGTCTTATTACCAGCTAATATTTCAGAGCCATGGTACACTGAAGCTGGTTTTCAAGTCTTAAAACAAATACATGCCCAGCTAGTGAGATCTAAATGTGCTCATAATAGTGGGAGTTGTTGCTTTGGTTTCTTTTATTGCTTCAATGGTCACAGCTTCAGTGGCCATATCTCAAAATATTCGACATGCAAATTTTCTTAATAATATGGCTCAGAATACTTCCAAGGCTCTTCATAATCAAATAAATATTGATGAAAGATTGATACTAAGCTAAATGCTTTAGAGGCTACTGTCATAAATATTAGTAATGAAGTTTCAGATTTGAAATTTAAGGAAAGACTCAAATGTCATGCTAACCAAATACAATGCTTCCCAATGGGATTGGAAGAAGGTTAAAAACCATTTGTTGGGTATTTGGCAAAAGAATAATAAGAGCTTGGATCTTTTGGAGATTCATCATTATATTCAAGAGGTAAAAAAAAGTAAAATTGATTTTTCGGATCCTACTTTTTAGCTGATCAAATAACCCTGGAAACATTCTTAAACATTCTGCATGTTAAATTCTTATTTTGTTCTCTTTGCTACTAATTCTCTCTACTAAAAGATCCTACTTTTTAGCTGATCAAAAAACCCTGGAAACATTCTTAAACATTCTGCATGTTATATTCTTGTGTTGTTCTCTTTGCTAGTAATTCTCTCTACTAATTCTCTATTGCAATAGTTGGATGGTGAGCCTTTAAAATAAGAATTCAGGGATTCAAAAAAGTGAACCATCGCCTCCTTTTTTCAAATAAAAAAGCTGGAATATGAGGGAGCTGTTGGGCTGAATTACTGGCATTCTCCTTCTTGTAATTGGAAGAGATTCTGTCGGTTACTTTTGTAGGGACCTAGATATTGCCTGAATCCTTGAAGTAGCCGAATGTGTCTTCATAGGTAGGTGTTTCTTCCCACAGCCCCAGGGGTTGAATTTCTCACCTGTAACCCTGCCCCTCTTGACCTTTTTTGGATGAAACTTTTTAAAGAATGAGGTTCCCCCCCAACAAAAGCTCACTTCTGAACATACTAGCTCTCTCTCTTGCCAGCCTCTGGTGACTTTCCTCACTCTCCCATTTGGGGAGCTTGAGGCCGAGAGCAGGGGAGCCATCCTGAAGCTTGATTCAAAGGTAAAGTGTGTGTATGTGTTTTATTTGGTATCCCAGGAAATTCCCACGAGTGACCTTAAGTTGAGCTGCCCACACTGGTTGTGGGCAGCAGTATTTGACCAAAATTCTGTAACATAATCTAGAACACACACATGCACACACACACACACACACACACACACACACACACACAGACACACATATTAGATGCTAAGCACCTTTTCTTAAACTCAGACTCATAAAGTGAGCAACAAACACAAGAAATCTATATAAATCACACACATGCTCACACACATAACAACCCCATATATACAGACTCACACACACACACACACACACACACAATATGTATACATATACACACATATACATACGCATTTTTTTTTTACTGAGAGGAGACCTAAATTTTGGTCCTTAATAAAGTCCAGAAATTTTGCAATTTAGAGTGATCATGATCATGAAGGCAGATTTTAGATTTCACTTGTTTTGAAAAAAGCATATTTCAATTATTTTAGCTGCTAGATCATTAGAGATAGAAAAAATTTGTTTACAAATTGTTTTCTTGGATCAAAAGTTTCTTATCACTATGAACACATTATCCCATATTTCTGGCATCACATTTGGTCTCCACTCCTTATTTTCCCAGGGACTCAGGATAAATAAAATATCATCCTGATTTCTACATCCTATGGCTTCATCCTTCAAAGTATAAGACAAATTCCTTTGCCACTTGCAGCTCCCACCTCACTGTGGTCTCTCTCTGGTTTGGTGCATGCATCTTCTTATACATGAAGTCCAGGTCCCAGTGCACTCCACTGCAAGACAAAGTTGGTTTATTACTCCCACTCTGAATCCTCTGTTTTATTTATTTTTATTTTAACTTGTTATATATGACAGAAGAATGAGTTACAATTCATAGTACACATATAAAGCACATTTTTTTCATATCTCTGGTTTTATAGAAAGTACATTTACACCTTTAAGGTCTTCATATATGTATTTAAGGTAATGATATCCATCTCATTCCACCATCTTTTTATTCCTCCTTGCCCCCTCCTTAGCACTCCCACCCCTTTGTTCTATCTAGAGTTTGTCTAAATTCTCCCATGCTCCCCCCCAAGCCCCATTATCAATCACCCTCTTTATATCAGAGAAAACTTTTGACATTTGTTTTTCTGGGATTAGCTAACTTTACTGAGCATTATCTTCTCAAACTCTATACATTTACCTGAAAATGTCATGATTTTATTCTCTTTTATTGCTGACTAATATTCCATTGTGTATATATATAACACATTTTCTTTATCCATTCACCTACTAAAAAGCGTCTATGTTGGTTCCAGAGTTTGGCTATTGTAAGTTGTGCTGCTATACACTTTGATGTGGCTGTGTCACTGAAGTATGCTGTTTTTAAGTCCTTTGGGTATAGACCAAAAAGAGCACTAGCTGGGTCAAATGGTGATTCTATTCCCAGATTTCCAAGGAATCTCCATACTATTGTTCATATTGGCTGTACCAATTTACAGTCCTATAAGCAATGTATGAATGTTCCTTTTTCCCCACATCCTCACTAAAAATTATTGTTGTTTGTATTCTTAATAGCTGCATTCTGAATGGAGTGAGATGAAATCTTAGAGTAGTTTTGATTTGTATTTCTTTAATTGCTAGGCATGTTGAACATTTTTATATATTTGTTAGTTGATTATAAATCATCTTCTGAGAGGTGTCTCTTCAGTTCCTTGGCCCATTTATTGGGTGAGATATTAGTTTTTTGGTCATTAGCTTTTTGAGTTCTTTATATACCCTAGAGATTAGTGCTGTATCTGATGTGTTAGGGGTAAAACGTTGCTACCAAGATATAGACTCTCTATTCACCTCAATGATTATTTATTTTGCTGAGAAGAAACGTTTTAGTTTGAATCCACCCCACTTATTGATTCTTGGTTTTAATTCTTGTGCTATAGGAGTGTTATTAAGGAAGTTGGGGTCTAATCTGACATGAGGGAGATTTTGGCCTTCTTTTTCTTATAATACGCATGGTGACTCTGATTTAATTCTTAGCTCCTTTATTTATTTGAGTTGAGTTTTGTGCATGGTGAGAAATAGGATTTTAATTTTATTTTAATGCATATGGATTGCCAGTTTCTCCAGCACCATTTGTGGAAAAGTTTTTTTTTCCTCCAATATTTGTTTTCACGCCTTTGTCTAATGTAAGATGACTGCGATTATGTGGGTTAGTTTTTGTGTCCTCCATTCTGTACCTTTGGTCTACCAGTCTATCTTGGTGCCAATACCATGCTGCTTTTGTTACTATTGCTCTGTAGTATGGTTTAAGTTCTAATATGGTGATACCACCTTCTATACTTTTTTGCTAAAAAGGGAAGATTAGAGGAAAGATCTTATTCTAAGACATCTAAAAGCAAAAAAGAAAAAAAAGAAAAGAGATATTAGAAAAGGGAATTTAGAGTCAATCTTAGATTTTCTTTAAGTATTGTATATATTGAAGTAATTATTCTTTTTTTTCTTTGAGATAAGATTTTGCCATGTTCTCTATGTTGGGTATAGACCGAGGAGTGGGATATCTGGGACAAATGGCAGATATATCTTCTTAAAGGTCCTCAGAATGACTCCTGGATTTGCGATTCTCCTGCCTCAGCCTCCAGAGTCGTTGGGACTACAGTTTGTGCCACAGTTTCGCTAGTTTTCCTTGATTAGGAATATGAAGCAAGTCTAGTTTTCTATATCATTTTCTCATGTGCATGAACTGTTTTGAAATCCTGCCAAATTTGAATCATTCCCTCCACCTGGATGTGAAAAAATTAAAACTGAGAGAAAGTGAGTGAGTTTCCCAGGGACATTCTCAAGGACACTTCACTCATTTTTTCCCCAGATCTTTTTCATTTCTTTCATGAATCCTTCTAGAATCATGGGGAAATTAGGAAATTAAAGGCACAAATCACCTCTTTAGTTAACCATGTTGATGTGATTAGTTTAGTTGGCTTTTTCACTACTATGACGCTGACAAGAACAACTGGACTCACAGTTTCAGAGGTCTCAATTCATACACGACTTACTCTGTTGCTGTGGTCTGCAGTGAGACAGAATAACATGGGAGAAGAGTGTAAAGGAATAAAGAAGTTTAGGACATGGCACTAGGAATCATACAGAAACTCCACTAATCAGGGACAAAATGTATGCCCTGAAGCCAGGCCCTCAGAGACCCACCTCTTCCACCAATATCCTACCTGCCTACAGTTGAAACCAGTTAATCCTTACTGAGGAAATAGTATAGTGAGTAGATTAAGGCTTTCACAATTTAAACAGTTTATTTCTGAACTTACTTGCATTGCCTCACACATGATCTTCTGAGGGACACCAACACCATATCAGTGATTCTCATGTATGTTGTGGAGTGAGAAAAAATAAGTGAGGATTGACAAATGGGGTCACCTTCCAGTTTTCCAGCTCAATGTGGAAGAGATGGGGAGATGCCACCCTACCCATGGGAGTCAGCAAACTTAGTACTCTAAGTTTTTGCTTCTAACACTTAAAAATAAATCTTCCTGTTGGTATGTTTCAGGGGGGATATTTTTGTGATTCACAGGGAGATCCCCAATTATGTAGATCTTACAGCCTGTCTAGTATACTGCTGAAAGGAAAAACGTGAATAGGAAATAATTCCTTTTGAGCAGGAATAGCAGTATGGAATTCTCAGATGGTCTTTAGGTCTCAGAATTTTAGAATTAGAATATGATAAACCAGCCTCAGTGTTTGGGAGAGATAATCTGAGCAGAGTGTAGCCTTTGCTTCTGGCCTCTGGTTTTGAGCTCATGAATTTCTGTCCAGTAGTGAAGACTTGAGTCAAATAACTAACCAGGTTAGTTCCAAATGCAAGCCACAATTTCACATTTCTTTTGGAACATTCCATTCAGTTGACTTAAATTTTAGTAATTTTTAAATCACCCAATTTCTGGTCATTTGACATCACTAAATGTGCCTTCGTTGAAAAAACAATACTCATCTTGTGTTTAATTATGTCAAGTCCATAGATAGGAACTGTCTGATCTCATTCATAATTTTTTCTTTCTAAGATTTACAGACAGGGTATTATCTTTTGAGGATAATAAAAATGCAGAATGCTTTTGTTTCATCTCTCAAATCCTCTACATGTAACTTCAGTAGTAAAACGTCAGTAGTTCCTTAGAAATAATCACAAATTTAGACATTAAGAAAGTATGTATGTGCAAATTAGCAAACTATGAATACATGCATTGCTCAAGAAATTGTAGTTTCAAATCTATCCATTAAAATTTTTTAAATAGCTATTCGTGAGATCTAGTTATGAATAGGAGTGTTTGAATGTGCTTGATGTCTTCTCTTTCACAGATTTTTGATCAAATATTAAATACAATATAAATTTCCGGGAAATGTGCAAAGGCAAATTAAACATCCCCTTTATGATATGTACAAGTCTGAACAACATCATGAGCATCTAATGCAGATGAACTAGAGATCTGAGCTGTTTCACTGAGGCTCTTGAAAAGTTGACAGCAGAGCCCCAGGGAAAAATCTGGCCATGCTCAGGGTAGAGCTTGCACACCGTTTCAGAAAGGATGAGAGCTGGGAACTTCCTCAAAAAGAAGTGCATTTTTATCAATGACATTAAACTGTTTTTTTTTTGCCAAATAAAAAAAAAGGGAACTCAACTATACTCACCTTGCAGTAGTGCAGAAACATTCCAAAGAAAGACAAAGGTGTTGGCTCAGAAATTCCCAGCTTCTCAAACAGCACATGTGAATAGGTTCCACATCTATAAAGTGAAAGACAAAGCCAGATCACTATGATTGTCATTCTATAGATAAGAGCCTGACCAGTCTCTGACTCAGAAACTGGACCAGGCAATGAGGGAGGAAACATGTAGGTGATATATAACAACAACTCCAACTCAAAGTGAGAGAAACTGGGCACATTCTCTCTTTCCCAACTCCATTTAGAAAGGCCCCCCTTACACCAAAGTCATAATTATGAGCTAAGAGAAGTTGAGATTTTATGACCCAATTATTAGGTTTATGCTCAATACACATTCCCAGACTTGAGTGCTCCTGCAAGGTGCAGACTGGCATTCTGCCAGGGCATTTTATTTGCATGTCTCTTTGGTGTATTAGCCCTTCCTTAATTTATTATTTCCCAGTCTAAAAAGGGGGGTGATATTTTGAAGTTACTTTGACGACGAGATTTTGCTTAACACAATCTATTCAATCACAGAGGACTCATTGAGAGCTTCTGGTGACATTTTTTTTTCTTACAACTTTGTCATAAAACTTTGGGGCTTTTCCTTCTCTCTCTGCAATTCTCCCAGCCCTTTTTGAAAATTGACTTTATATGGATCCTTGGAAGAATTAATAATATCCTTCTGTTGAATGGCAAATGTACCATTTTGAAACAATGAGACTTCCCTCTACCTCACACAAATGTGAGCCATGTTGAGTGTCATCCAAATCTGTTGTCAGACAATGTGGTTGCCTTGAGCCAGAGGGAAGGCTGAGTTCCCTATGTCCTCTGAGTGCTAAAGCGAGGAATTAATGACTGAGGAATCATCTCCAGGCCATTCTCCCACTCATTGAGTCTGTTCCTCCAAGTGTGATGCTCAGATGGCAGCGCAGAGCCAGGCATGCTCATGTTCATTAAGGTGGCCAGTCACAGCACACTTTGTTTATTGCCCCCATGCATCAACTCCCTTTGTATTTAAACCCACAAAGGCTGGTGCTCATTTGGCCTGGCTGGCTAGCAACTCAGATGTGTCATACTCACAGCCCCATGCCAGAGTGTTCTATGTCATACAACCCCTACTCCACAATTCCAAGAGATGAGAGAAACATAGAAAAAAGAAATGGTGTACAAGAGAGTCCTAGCAGATATTTTAACCATGAAACAGCTAATTCTGCTAATGTGGCCCCATAGTGGCAGAGGAGAAAACTGTGGCATGGATAAATGGCCCAGCATGCTCTGTAATTCCTCTCATCTACATTGAGGGGGACCCTCCAAATTCAGGAACTCTCCTGTTGAATGAGAAGAAAATATACAATATAAAATAAGAACCCATAATGTGTTCCAGACAGTTGCAATAAGAACTTGCTGCTGCTTTTTAGAGGAGAATGTTTAAGGCAGTATAGGTTTCATATATTCTGTACAAATTCTGCCATTAAATACTCTGATAGTAAAAGCAAATGTGACTTCATTTTGTTTTGTGCCTCCATTCTATAAAACTACCATGCCAAGTAGAAAAGTCATGACTGGGTCAAGTTGTTCTTTTCCTTTTGATATCAAAACCTTTAAGGACATGGAAATACCTAATGGGGCATGGTTTCTATAACTAGGGTAACAGGGCTCTGTTTCTGTAACTGGGGTGACTGAGCCAACTGTGATTGGTTAGGCTTCCTGCCACTTGACTGCACTCTTCCGCTTCTGAAACCTGGCTTGCTTGCATTGGCTGGACCCCCAAACATCCCTTTTGTGGTTTTCAGGGTTATAAGGAGCACCCTTGCAATTGTTCAGGGCTGATCTGGGGAATAGCTTTATATTCTGTTGAGTGTCCACTAGTGTGCTGCAATAAAGGCTTGATTCGATTATACACGAGTAGTCTGGAAGTCAGTTTGTGAAACCCTGGGATGAAGCTTTAACTATAACATCTGGGGGCTATAGCATCCTAGAATGCTCCTCCTGCTGGCCTGTAAGATATGGTGAGTGGACTCCTCTGGGGAAAAGGCCAGATTGGATGCAGTTGCTTACACTTTTCCTGGAACAGGAGGAGATGTTGTCACTTTCTCCTTGGAGGCCTCCCAGTGGGCTCTTACCTTTGCCTGGGGCAGCATGAGTCATGACTCTGCCCCATTGGAGGACTCCCTGTGTGACCTCATCTGTCTGTATCTGGGGGCATGAGGAGACATTGTCTCTGTCCCACTAAAGGCCTTCCTGTGGGGCCTCATCTGTTCCTGGGGGAAGAATGAGATGTGGTTTCTGCCCCATTAGTTTTCTCCCTGTGTGACCTTACCGATTGTTGCTGGTCCTGCATCTGTTTTGCGGTTTGTCATTTCTCCAGCTTCTGCCTTCCTATTTGTCATTTGTCCAGTGTCTGTTTGCCGGCCATCTGTCTTGTATTTATCTGTCCCTGTGTTGTGCATGGGC
The DNA here is from genome assembly GCF_052094955.1 of Ictidomys tridecemlineatus. NCBI lineage: Eukaryota > Metazoa > Chordata > Mammalia > Rodentia > Sciuridae > Ictidomys > Ictidomys tridecemlineatus. The sequence goes on from NC_135486.1 coordinate 113,721,800, forward strand.
CCGTTTTTTGATCTCACAACTGCTCTTCTCTCATCAGGACTCCTTCCCTTCACCATCATCATGGGACAAGGAAGCTCTATAGAGATCGTTACTTGGACCCCTTTAATTTATTTTCTTAACAATTTTCAGAACTTTGTTTGTTGGTTTGTTTTTGTTTGTTCCCTTTGTGTTCTGTGTTAATTTCTACCTCAATTTGTTTCTAATGAGAAAAAAATTATTAAAATGGTTTTAACTGCGCTCACTACAGCTTTCATTAAAATGTAAAGTGCTGCCAACAGGACTAAAGAATTGTCAATAGTAAAAGCTAAAGGTAAAAAAAAAAGCATTCTGGAGATTGCCTTCACTTAGGAACTAGGCCAGGTGGCCAACTGGGTAAATCATGTGAGTTCCTATAGAGGACAGATTAAAACTAAAGTGTTTTATAAAATTATTATTCCTAAATTGTATAACAAAAAGCATAATTTTGTCTAGGAAGTTTGGCTTTTGTCTCTCAGTATTTGCAAGCATGAATAACTTCCAACTATTAAAAAAGTGGTCCAAAGATTTTTCCATGTAAGGCTAAAATTTGGTGGCCACAATTTAAGAAATCATAAAAACCAGTTTAGAATGGGTCCCCAACCTGGGGACTCTCCCTAGGAGACCAGTGGAGCTGCATCTTTGGGAAGTTCCTTCAGGAAAAAAATAAGACCCTTTCATTTGTCTATATTCCCTTAACTTTTTTAACGTTTATGAATAGGACCTCCTCAAGGAAAAGGTCAGAAAAACTTTTAAAATTCTATATTTGTCAAATTGATAATTTTGATCTAATATGCCTAGATTAATATGTTTTTCTGATTACACTCTGCTTTATTCTAAGGCCAATTTACAAGGGTTAACTTTCAGTCTAATAGGTTTTAAAAATAAGTTACAAGGCTTTTGTTTGTCTGTTTGCTTTGTGTGGGTGCACTGGTGTACTGTCCATCTACATGTATTGCCATGTCTATATATATTTGGTACAAAAGTAATTGACATCTGAGCTCATAAATTAAAATTTTAAAAATAGATCCAAATACCTTTGGTTAATATGATTTAAAAGGTTCAATTTAAATTGGAACAATAAATAAAAATACAAATGTCTTTAAAGTTACCAATGCACAGTTTTTTTCTAGATTGTTAAACAGCTGTTAAAAATGTTAATATTCATAAAGTGTCTGATATCCATTCTGTCTAGGACTTTTCTTCAACAGGAAAAAATGATTACTAACACTATTTAATGCACCTGTTTGATACCCTGTTTTTAAAAAATGAAACATAAATTACATCTAAATATATATAAAATTAATCATGGATGTGTTTGTTATAGACATCTAATTGTTATACAAAGTTAAAATGCTAACTGTTAAATATAATATCAAGTACTCTTAAGTCCTTAAATTTCATAAGGCAAAATACCTAATCAATGTTGGTGTTTTCATAAGTTGGTAAATTAATTTTTTTAAAATTATTTGTGTGGGACAGAGGATGTGGCTCAAGTAGTAATTTACTCACCTGGAATATGCAGGGCGCTGAGATTGATCCTCAGCACCACATAAAAATAAAATAACAATATTGCCTCCACCAAAATCCTCAAAATAAATAATTAAAAACTCTCTCTTTCTCTCTCTCTCTCTCTCTCTCTCTCTCTCTCTCTCTCTCTCCAAAAATATTTTGTGTTATCATTAAAACAAGGTTACTACAAATTAAAAGTCCCAACAGGTATAATTCTACATACAAGGAGTCAAGAGGTTTCAACTACATTTCAATTAAAGACTATAAATAACAAATATTTCATCTTATTAAAATAGATTAATTTATCTAAATTCAGGAATGTATAAGGGTTACTTCAAGGTATAAACAGAAAAAAGGATCAATGGATTAAAAATTATTAAAATGTTCTAATATAAAAATATATTTAGTAAAAATCTAATAGGTTTTAAAAAATAAGCGAATGTTTCAGATGTATGTCATATTGTGCTAGCTAACATTCATACAGAGTCAGGAAACAATATATTTAAACTTTATAAAATAATATCTTAAAAGAGAGAAAAAATCATCTTTAAAACCATTTAAAAATTGGTTCCAGGTAAAAAGTCTTTATGTGGTAAAGTATAATTTTAATACATCTAAGTAAACAAAAAAAGGTCTAATTAAGTAATATAAAGGTCTAAAAATAAAAGATAAATATTAAAAGGTTTATATGTAAATAAGTTGTTTATATATATAACACAAATAGTTAAAACTATTCAAGGTCTTTCCCTACAGACAAATATTAATGTACTGATATATTTATATGCTAAAATGACAAAACCTTCTAAAAAATATTAATTACATTGTGCCTCTGAATTTTATCCCCTACAACAAATAATCTTGGTTAAACAGCAATGTTAATTTTAAAGTATTGTTCTACATTAAACAGTCTAGATTTTTTTTAAAAGTTAACCTTGGATAATATAAAAACATTGATAAAAGTGTGGTACATTACTCTTTTTTACAGATTGAATGTGTTCATATGTTTCAGGTATGCAAGTCTTTAAGGTAAAAAGTTTAAAGGCACATTTTATCAAGTTGGTATTCTCCAAACTAAAATTTTCTGTAATGGTAATTTAAACTCAAAGAGGATAATAGATTTTATTGGGGATTTATTTATATTATTTGATGTTTTGTAACCTAACCTTATGTTACCTCTTACACTGGGATATAAAAATTTAAAGGTATTTTAAAAGATAATGAGAGCCTGATCTGTTTAAAGGTTGATATTATAAAAGATTTCTGCCATATTTCCACATAAAAGAAAGAGTGCTCAGCCTTTTCTGAATTAATGTTTCAGATGTATGTCATATTGTGCTAGCTAACATTCATACAGAGTCTGAAAACAATATATGTAAACTTTATAAAATAATATCTAAAAAGAGAGACAAAGATCAGCTTTAGAACTTAAACACTTTACCTAAGATTTGTGAAGAGCCCTGCCTTACTTGAGATAAGGCTCTGCCTCCCACCTTACAGCATGTTAAAATAACTTCAAAGTAGGCCAGATTTTAGTTAATTTAGAGTTATATTCAAAGATTGATTTTATTAAAAAAATTACTATAATCTCTAATAAAAATACATAACTCAGCCAAGTTTCAAAATTATATACAAGCTGGATATGTTTTTACTATTGCTAATTTCACTTTGTATTTTCATTATAACTAAAAAAGTGACCATGACACTGAGAACAACCAAGAGACCTTTATTGTGGCAGTGTCTGATTAATAGGGATAGAGAGAGAGAGAGAGAGAGAGAGAGAGAGAGAGAGAGAGAGAGAGAGAGAGAGAGAGAGAAAGAAAGAGAGAGAGAGAGAGAGAGAGAGAAGAGAGAGAAACAGAGAAAGGAGAGAGAGAGAGAGAGAAAAAAAAGTGTATGAGCGAGGGAGATAAAGAGAAAGAGAATGAGAGAGAGAATAGAAGAGAGCAAAAGTAAGATAAGAAAGAGAGAACAAGAGAGGGGGACCTCGCAAGAGAGAGATTTATAGCCAAAATCTAATGGCCTCTCTGGGTCCACAAGCTGCCTTGTTGGCATACAATGATTTTATCACTGTAGTTGCTAAGGTTATCATCTTCTGCCTTCAGGCAGATCAGGCAGGGGTCAGATGTGGGTTTCCATTATAACAGATGGGTAAAAGTCCAGTGTTCAACCTTGAGTGGAGTTGAGTGTTCAGACCTGAGGCAAACAAGCAAAGCTAACATTTGTTCAGCCTGCTCCACAAGTAACAATAACTGAGCCTGTTAATGTGTTATAGAAGTAAATCTTCATTAACACACAACCTAAGTTAATTTGAGATACTAAGCCATCATTTGTAGACAGATAATAATTAAAAGGGATTAAACTAACTGAAAAGGGGCTAAAATTATGGCTCAGCAGTACAGTGTTTGCCTTGCATGAGTGAGTCAATGGGTTCAATCCTCAACATTAAATAAGTTAATAAAAAAGATATTGTGTTATGTAAAAAAAATTAACTCTAAAGTTATAAACATTAAAGTTAAAACAGAGTATTGTAAGTTTAAGACTGATAAAACTGACTTGCTGGATGTTAAAGGTCAAACTTAAAAATTAAGGTTAAAATATAGGGGCCAAGAAAACCAATATTAGGCTCTTGCCCTCTGAGTCAGCCTGAACCCAGGACAGGGGAAAGAGCTTTGCAACTCTGGGCCACATAACCTCCTGATAAGGGAGATTAATGAGACCACTGAAGAACAGAAAGCCAATGAGTATACATGCTGCAAAAGAGGAGGTTCCTTAAAAAGGGGAGACATGCCTGACTCTTCCAAGGGAAGCCACATGGTCAGCAAGACCTTGACCCATCCTAATGCAGATGGCACTAGCAGAGCTGAAATGCTGCTCACAAGTTCCCCAAGAGTGTCATCCAAGGAAACTCAGCTGACTCTTACCAATAGATAGGAAAAAGGTCAGTTTGACCAGCTTGGTCTTACTCACCTAGCAAAAACAGTTAAAAACCAAATCACAGCCATTCCTTGGCATTAAAAATAAACAACACTTATTTTATTGTAACATAAAATGTACACTTGTGTTAACACCCCTCAAAATTAGTAAGACTGGAGACAACAAAAGAAAAATTCTTAGGCAAGAATGCCTGATAATAAAAATTGCCAGAGTCAGAAGTTTTTAGTCAGTTTAAGGCTTACATATTTTCCTAACCTCATACACAAGTAGACTTAATCAGTGTTTGCTAGTATAATTATCTTCCCGTAAGTAACAAAGAAATCTCTACTGAATGTAGAGGTCATGCCAATAAAAATATTTTACAAAATAAGATGACATTATCTAACTTAACTAAATGTTGTGTCTACATTCCTGATAATTCTGACAATTTGAAAGATTTATTTCCCTAAAAAAAGGGCCTTATTAGGCTTTGTTAGGTCTTGTTATGGGAAAATTTGTCAGGTCTTCTGCCTCCTGGTAAACACTTATTAATTTCTATCATTTTCATAATATTCATGAAAAGATTTCAGATGCTAAAACTGATATTTTGCATTAATCGTATTTCAGTACTCATGTCTTTTTGTTTATCTCAAAGAAGTGCACACCCACAGGTGAATATACAATCTGTCCTTCCTGAACCAGATTTTTACCATGGACGCCTTGACCCTCTCAGTTTCTACAAAGAGACTCCAAACTTCTTGCCCACTGCACATCACTTCCTTTCAGCTCGAAGCAGTAAGAACAGTCATCGCCCTTTTACTTTACAGCAGTAGTAGGTCCCTAATATTAGATAAAAATTATTGTCAGTATAGATATTCGCCTATATATCTAGCTCAGGAAGATGTACCTGGGGAACTACCCCCAAAATCACCCTGTGTGATCTCCCAGATAGAGACACTTGCTTCCACAACCCAAATTATAAGTGGGACAACTCCCCATTCGCCAAAAATTGTGCTTCCTGGTCCCACTTCTAACTCCTTACCTAAATCTCAAAACTGTCAATAACTCTTATCTATGTAACCTACTATTTTGATGGAGAAAAAGGAAAAGAACCTGGGCTTATTAAAAGGCCAGGGCCCACTGATTAATCAACATAGACAGGCTGCCCCCATTTTAGTTCCCCTCCTGGATGGTATGGGAATAGCTGGATCAGTATACTGCTTTGGGAACTGCAGCTCTTATCACAGGCTCTAAAAATTTTAAGTCCCTCAGCCATAGAATATATTTAGATTTAGGAGAACTAAAAATGTCAGTCTCCAAACTAGAATTTTTACTAGACTCTCTGACAGAAATAGTATTACAAACAGATGGGGGTCTAGATCATCTCTTTCTAGAACAAGTAGGATTTTGTTTGGCCCTAGGAAAAATGTGTTGTTTTTAAGCAAACCATTCTGGGAAAATAAAAAAACAATTTGGTGCTAGTGAGAAAGAAACACAAACCATAAGAAGCTTCAGGCAATTAGTTCTAAAACTATTGCTCCTGGTCTCCTTGGCTGACTACAATCATCTCAGCCATAGTTGGGCCCCTAGTCCTTCTCCTGATTGGGACTACTATAGGGCTCTGCCTATTACACAAGAGTGTAGGTGAGGTCCGACTTATGATCTTGCGAGCCTAGTATGGTCCCTTAGGCACAGAAGGATGAAAAAGAAACTGAAGCCTAATGATGTGCAAGATTGACAACAAATCTACTAAAACCAGTGGGAATGTGATAGTAAAAGCAAATGTGACTCCATTTTGTTTTGTAATTCCATTCTGTAAAAGAGCCATGCCAAGTAGAAGGGTCATGAATGGGTCAAGATCCTCTTTTCCTTTTACTATCAAAATCTTTAAGAACATGGAACTACCTAGTGGGGCATTGTTTCTCTAACTAGGGTAACGAAGCTCTGTTTCCGTAACTGGGATGACTGGACTCACAGTTATTGGTTAGGCTTCCAGTCGCTTGAATTCACTCTCCTGCTTCTATAACCTGGCTTGCTTACATTGGCTACACCCCCAAACATCCATTTTGTGGTGTTCATGCTTATAAGGAGCACTCTTGAAATTGTTCAGGGTTGATGGGGGTGGGGGGGAAGTTTTAAGTTCTGGTCTGTGGCCACTAGTTCACTTCAATAAAGGCTTGATTAAATTATATGTGACTGGTATGGAAGTTAGTTTATAAAACCCTGGGACAAAGCTATAACTATAACAGTACAATAAAACTAAATTACATCACTTCTAGATGGTATAGATTCATTCTTTCATTCTGGAGTGTGGAGGGAAATAAAAAAGAAAAGCCCAATTGGGTTTGGGGTGTTTGTCAGGTTGCTAGTAGATTTTATACTTGGGGTAAATAATTCTCTTTACTGATGCTAATCTCCCAGAGAGAGGAAAGATAATATAAAAGAAAAGAATAAAACTTCTTAAAATTTCTGTCAGGTATTTTCTGTTCTAGACACTCATCATTTAGACATTTCTGTTAATTTCAGGGTGGGAGAATTGAGTTTTTTGGGGGAAGGATGTGCTAGGAGAGGTTCACAGAAAAGAGGGAATTGTTCAGTCAGCCTCCCAGGGAGTCTGAGGGGCTATGGTGCATTGTGCAAATGGTTCTACAGCCAGGAGGGCACAGGAATCACCATATGAACAGGTACAGTCCTCCAGAATATTTTTAGCAGATAACCCAGAAAATGAAGAGACAAAACCCAAGAAACCTGGTTTTCTCCAGAATTCCCAAAGCTTGAAAGGGTGAAGTTCCCACTGCATGTGATAAGAACTTATGCATTATCTGTATCTGTTGAATTCTGGTTCATCACTCTATGTGCAAACTCAGAGCCAATCAGATTATCCCTGGGAATATAGCTCACCATGAATCCTGAAACCTATAGGAATATAGATTTCAGGACAGGAAGAAGCTCAAGCAGTCTGCTTAAGATCAATAGAAAATTCTTAAGTGTTTATAACAATTTTAATTCCATCATCTATTTTTATCTTCCGAATAGTTAAAGAAAACAGTAACCTGATTAGGCCACCAACTCCAGGCTTCTGGAGGAGAAAATGCTGGACAGTGACTCACAGATAGAAAAGCATAAGGCTGATAGCTAGGAGGACCGGGTGTCTATGAAAGAATTCAGGGATAGGTTCTTCACCACTTTTCTTCATAAGTATTGAATTCTGTATCTTTCTTTCAGCAAGATGGGCTGCCCTTTGAAGAACTGTGCCTACAGAGTGTCCATTCTGTGACAAGCTACAATTCAGTGAGGCCAGTTTTTGTACTGGGGAAGGAGGTGGGTCCAGAAGTGAATCCAGTGGAAATGCCACCTTTGCCTCTCCTGGAATTGGAGGGGTCAAGTGTCCTCTTTGCAGTTGGCAAAGAATCACGCACTCTCCTACTTTTACCTTTGTTTGAAAACAGGGACTTAAAGATACTGCCTGAGTAAAGACATTGACTCTGGGGCCTGCAGCTGTACAATGAGAAACTAAAAGCAGGATAAATCTTGGCATTCTGCCTTCATTCAGTATCCTTTACTAACTTAATATTGTTACTGCTCAGCTGTGCACATAGACATGTTAATAATTTAAGGAGTACTCTTATAAAAACTAACAATAGATTACAAATTTATCTAATCTGTCTTATCTCCCTTGAAGATTGAGGCAATATTGAAGGGACATTCAACTATCAGCTTTTTAAAAAATATTCTTTTTAGTTGTAAATGAACAAAACACCTTTGTTTAATTCATTTATTTTTATGCAATGCTGAGGGTTAAAGCCAGTGCTTCACACATGACAGTCAAGTGATCTACAACTGAGGCACAACCCCAACCCCTCAAGTGTCACCTTTTACAATATCTTGTTTCAGAACCCCAGAGTGGTTCCCAGAAATCTTCAGTCATTGTTTATTTCCTTCCAGGAAAGGCAGAGCCTTGTAGACAGATATACACAGGAGTTTATTCCCTCAATAGGAGCAATCATCTCATGAGACCTACACTATCCCTTTTAGGATTCCAGGTCTGGTAGATAAATATCCTGAACGATAAATAAAATTTATTCCTTTCAAGTGATAAGGACTTCTCAGGAGCCACCTAACAGTGTTAGAAGTGAGATAGTGATCCCTCAGACCTCAGTTTGGACAAGACTGCTTCACAATGCATACCTCTTCCCCACGGTCCCAATTCTGCTTCTATTTAAACCTTCAGGTCATGCCAGCATTCAGAAGGCATGACTAAAACATGGATCCCCTTGTCTTTCTGGTGTGGCTGCACTGACTAAAGTTCTTGTATTGATTTTTTCAATTTTTTTTTTTTTGGATTTTGGGGGGGTGAGTGGCCATACCTTGATTTTGTACCTGGCATTGGACTCCCATAATTCTTTACATTCTTATTTTGTGGAAAATCAATAAATCACTGTGTAGTCAATAATGCCAAATGTTATGTGATATTATGACAAACTCAAGTGAAGCCACTGGGACTAATCTCTTTATATGTTCTTGGAACCTAGCTGCTTTTCTTTTTGCTGATTTTGTTGTTGTTGTTGTTATTGTTATAAGTGGACACAATATCGTTATTCTTATTTTCCTGTGATGCTGAAGATGAAACCCAGTGTCTCACACATGGTAGATGAGCATTCTACCTCTGAGCAAACCCATTCCCATAGCTGCTGTATGTACAAATCATGAGAGCTTTGTCAAAACAAGCTCCATCCATATATATTTGCCCACACAGGTTCCTCTGTCTAGAATATTTTTGTGTCTCATAAAAGACTCCTGATGAGCCTCCAAAACCCAGCTCTTATAGCACTTATTTTGGTAGAGTCTTTCCTTACTAATCTCAAAAAGTAGGACAACTTATACCTCCTCTCTTCTCCTTAGGACTCTATAGTCTAAGGCAGGAAGATCATGAGTTCAAAACCAGCTTCAGTAATGCAATGAACCCCTAAGCATCATATATATATATATATATATATATATATATATATATATATATATATATATATATATATATAAATGATAGTAGGAAAACAGGTCATTACCCTATGTGTGCATATATGGTTACATGACTGGTGTGTGTCTGCATCACGTACAACCATAAGAATAAGTTATACTCCATTTTTATATAATGTGTCAAAATGCATTCTACTGTTATATACAACTAATTAGAACAAATAGTGAAGTGTTGGGGATATGGCTCAGTGTCTAAGCACTCCTGGATTCAATCCCCAAAACCAAAATAAATAAACAAATAAATAAAAATAAATGAATACAGGCTGCATCTCAGTGAAGAATCACGTCTGGTTTAATTCCCAGTTCCAAACAAACAAACAAAAATTCTAACAAACCAAGAAATGAACAAATCACCACCATCACCACCAGCAACAGCACTTATTCCTCTGAAGCAACTTCTGTGCTCTGCACACAGTTCCATTGTTGTCTTCTCTACTCTGATAGCAAATTGCTTGTTTCCACCAGTGTTTCCCTGAACCAGACATTGAGCTTCTCAAGGGCCCAGTCTGGGTATTATCCACTATTGTAGCCTAATATCCAGCAGAAGGTTTTACTCCTAGCATCAAGAAAAGTTGGCTGAGTTGAATTGGGTGAGATTGTTGTGGTTGTGCATGATCCTTTCTGGGGAGGCTTTGGTGACCACTTCATCTTCCTACCTTGTTAATATACCAAGAAAAGTTGTCTCTGTGTCAGTCACCTTCACTGTACTTTCAGGCCAATCTGTACTAATTCTGTTGGGAAGATGGCCTCTCAAGTAGAGATGGGACATAGACAAGATGGAGCTGATGGTCCCACCAGTGTGTACTCATGTTGCTATGCAGTTCCTGATGGAATATTGCAGTACACAGCAAGTTACCCAAATTCTTGACAAAATAGAGGTTCATGCTTTCTGGAAAGTCTGCATGTCCCAAACCAATATATGTGAAAAGAAAGAAAAAGAAAACAGTGGCCTGCATAGACACATAGACCTCCAAACCCCTTGGTTCAATGCCAGAGCAGATACAAGGTCTAGGAACACCAAAATATGGTTTGAGCTTTTCTTTTGGGATCATAAGTCAGAATATATTGCCTCCTGATTTTTGGTGAATAGAGGATTAATTATATGTGTGGGCATCAAGTCTCGGAAGCTAAGAGAGGAACAGCTCTGTAACAGGTGTCATTACTACCTGTGAGCCCCCATCACTTTAGTGATGAAAGACATCCCCTGATTGTCTGGAAATAACACCAGTTTTTTATCTAATGTCACCATATGATGGACTATCTATCTAAGTGGAACATTATCTAATATTCTGTGTCTACTTGGTCTGAGGAATTAAGGATTAGGTGATAAATTTGCAAAGTTCTTAAAAATCAACAGAAAGAGTAGGGATTTAAGCAGCACAAGCAGGTCATTCTTCTTTTATCTGTCCTCAGTGTCAATCTTCTGTATAAACTTGTAACCACCCCAGGCAACTCTTCTCATCCCTCTGGTCTGTAAATTCCCAGGGATTCCTAACACTAGCCTGAAAATGTGGACTTCTCACTGGCAAAATATGATAAGGTTTGAATGCATGTAAAAAACATTCATTCAACAAGGAAAGTTTGAAATATCATTTCATAACTATAAACAATTTAATTAGTCTACCCAAGCCCTAATCATTTTTACTTTCTTTTGGAGACACATTCCTATGTAAACTATATGTTTCTATGTTAAAAAAACATGTGTTTTTCTGAGATGATGTTATGGCTAAATCTAAATTGAGTTTCCACCTGCTCTGCTTACATGAGGAACAGATCACACATGTTAAAATGGACATAATGGAGTTTTACTCATCCATAAAGAATAATGAATTTATGTCATCTGATAGGAAATGTGTGAACCACATAACATCAGAATAAGTGAAATAAACCAGATTCAGACAGTCAAGTGTTGAATGTTTTCTGTCATACACAGAAGCTATACCAAACTAAGAAATAAAAAGGGGAATGAAATCCCATGAAAGTGAAAGTGAGATCAGTGTGGCAGAGAAAGGGGATTGAGGGGAAGGGAGGAGCAATGGGAAAAAGAGATAAAAAATAAAATTAAATTGGCCAAATTATGCTATGTCCATAAATGAATGTATTACATACATTGAATTTCACCTTTATGTACAACATTTTAAAAGCAATCTATGCTAAGCCTCAGGCTAGCATCATTCTGAATAGAGAAAAAATTGAAAGCATTCCCTCTAAAATCTGAAACAAGACAGGATTGCCCTCTCTCACCACTTCTGTTCAACATAGTTCTTGAAACACTGGCCAGAGCAATTAGACAGACGAAAGAAATTAAAGGCATTAAAATAGGAAAAGAAAAACTTAAATTATCACTATTTGTGGACGACATGACTCTATACCTAGAAGACCCAAAAGGGTCTACAAAGAAACTACTAGGACTAATAAAGAACACCTGGACTTAAGCCTAATAATTATGCAAAAGTGACATCAAACCTACTAAAACCAGTGGGGAATGTGATAGTAGGAGCAAATGTGACTCCATTTTGATTTATGACTTCATCCTGTAAAACAACCATGCCAAGTAGAAGAGTCATGACTGGGGCAAGATGTTCTTTTCCTTTTGCTATAGAAACTTTTAAGAACATGGAGCCACCTAATGGGGTATTGTTTCTGTAACTAGGGTAACAGGGCTCTGTTTTTGTAACTGGGCTGACTTGGCTAACTGTTATTGGATAGGCTTCCCTCTGCTTGACTGCACTGTCCTGCTTCTGTGACCTGGCTTGCTTGCATTGGCTATACCCCTTGAACATACCTTTTGCAGTTTTGAGACTTATTAGGAGTTCCCTTGCAATTGTTCGGGGCTGATTAAGGGAACAGTTTTATGTTTTGGTCAGCCACCACTGGTGTACCTCAATAAAGGCTTGAATCAATTATACGTCAGTTTATGAAACCCTGGGATGAAGCTTTAACTGTAACATTTGGGGGTTTGCCCTGGATCCATTTCTTCCCTACCCTCACGCCAAATTTTCCTCGAACAATGGGCCTTTGGACCTCAGCAGCGGAGTAGAGGGGAGCTCCTGAGAGACACTCCACAGTCTCACTCCAATCCATCCTAGGATGCTCTGAAAAGCCTACTGCTGGCTGTCTGTTCTGGTGAGTCAACTCTTCTCTGGGGGAAAAGGTCTGATTGGACGCAGTCACTTACACCTTCCCCGGGATAGGACAAGATGTTGTCACTGTCTTCCTGGAGGTCTCCCTGTGTGACCTCATTTGTCTGTATCTGGGGCCCACTGGAGGTCTCCCTGGGAGGTCTCATCTGTCTGGGGACAGGAGGAGACATAGTCTCTGTTCCACTGGAGGCCTCGCTGCAGGGCCTCATCTGTTTGGGGGCAGGACGAAACATGGTCTCTGCCCCATTAGAGGTCTCCCTGTGTGACCTCAGAGACTGTTGCTTGTCCTGTGTCTGTTCTGCTGTTTGTCATTTCTCCAGTGTCTTCTGCTGTTGGTAATTTGTCCATTGTCAGTTCGCTGGCCATTTGTTCTGTTTGCAGGTTCTCTGCCCCATTAGAGGTCTCTCTGGGTGACCTCAGCTATTGTTGCTTGTCCTGTGTCTGTTTGGCTGTTTGTCATTTCTCCAGTGTCTTCTTGCTGTTTGTCATTTGTCCCGTGTCTGTTCACTGACAGTTTGTCCTGTTTGTCTATCTGAGTGTTGTGCATGGGCCCTTTTCTTGTTCTCATAATTGCTCTTCTTTCAACAGGACTCCTTCACTCCACTGACATCAGAGACAAGGAAGCACTACAGAGATCTCTACCTGGACCCTTTTAACTTGTTTTCTTAACAATTTTCAGGACTTTATTTGTTCGTTGGTTTTTGTTTGCTCTTTGTGTGTCCTGTGTTAATTTCTACCTCAGATGGTTTCTAATGGGAATAAAATGATTAAAATGATTTATCTGTGCTCACTACAGCTGGTATTAAAATGTAAAGTACTGCCAACAGGACTAAAAGAATTGTCAAAAGTAAAAGCTAAAGGTAAAGAAAAGCATTCTAGAGATTGTCTTCATTTAGGAACTAGGCCAGGTGGCCAACTGAGTAAATCATGTCAGTTCCTATAGAGGACAGATTAAAACTAAACTGTTTTATAAAACTATTATTCCTAAATTGTCTAATAAAAAGCATAATTTTGTCTAGAAATTTGGCTTTTGTCTCTCAGTATTTGCAAGCATGAATAACTTCCAACTATTAAAAAATGGTCTAAAGATTTTTCAATGTCAGGCTAAAAGTTGGTGGCCACTATTTAAGAAACCAGAAAAAAACAGTTTAAAATGACACCCCAACCTCGGGGACTCTCCCAAGGAGACCAATGGAGCTGCGTCTTTGGAAAGTTCCTCCAAAAAAAAAAAAAAAATAATAAGCCCCCTTCATTGGTCTATATTCCCTCAACTCTTTTCAGTTTTCATGAACAGAATCACCTCAGGAAAAAAGGTTAGAAAACTTTTAAAATTCTGTATTTGTTAAATTCATAATTTTGATCCAATATGCTTAGGTTAATGTTTTTCTGATTAAACTCTGCTTTATTCTAAGGCCAATTTACAAGAGTTAACTCTCAATCTAATAGGTTTTTTAAAAACAAGCTACAAAGTTTTTGTTTGTCTGTTTGCTTTGTGTGGATGCACTGGTGTACTGTCTGTCTACATGTATTGCCATGTCTACATATACTTGGTACAAAAAATTGACATATGAGCTCATAAATTAAAAATTTTAAAAAATGGATCTAAATACTTTTGGTTGATATAATTTAAAACGTTCAATTTAAATTGGGAAAATAAATAAAAGTACAAATGTCTTCAAAGTTACTAATGCACAGTTTTGTTTCTAGATGGTTAAACAGCTGTTAAAATGTAAATGTCTATAAAGTGTCTGATATCCATTGTCTCTAGGATTTTTATTCAACAGAAAAAAAATAAAAATAAATTACTAATACTATTCAATGTACTTGTCGGATACCTTGGTTTTTTTTAAAGATATGTAAATTTCATCTAAACGTATATAAAATTAATCATTGATGTCATTGTTAGAGACATCTAATTGGTACAAAGTTACAATGCTAACTGTTAAATATAATATCAAGTACTCTTAACTCCTTAAATTCCATAAGGTAAAATATTTAAGCAATGTTGATGTTTTCATAAATTGGAAAACTAAAAAAGAAATTTGAAATTATTTTTTGTTATTATAAAAACAAGGTAACTATAAGTTACAAAGTCCCAACAGGTATAATTCTGCATACAAAGAGTCAAGATGTTTCAACTGTATTTCAATTAAAGTACTGTAAGTAACAAATATTTCATCTTATTAAAAGAAATTAATTTATCTAAATTCAAAAATTTATAAGGGTTATTTCAAGTTACAAACAAAAAAAGGATCAATGGGCTAAAAATTATTAAAAAGTTCTAAATATAAAAATATATTTAATGAAAAACGTTTCCAGGTAAAAAGTCTTTATGTGATAAAGTATAATTATAATACATTTAAGTAAACAAAAGGGTCTAATTAAGTAATATAAAGGTCTATAAATAAAAGAGAAATATTAAAAAGTTTATATGAAACTAAGTTGGTTATGTATGTAACACAAATAGTAAAAACTATTCAAGGTTGTTCCCTAATGACAAATAATAATGTTATTTATATGTTAAATTGATAAAAACTTCTAAAATATTAATTACATTATGTCTATTCAGTTTTAATCCTCTAGAACAAGTAATCTTAGAGAAATTAAGGTTTGTACATTTATGGCTAAACAACAACTGTTATTTTAAAATATTGTCCTATAGAATTCAAGCTTACATCTCGCAGGCAAACCACTGTGACTCAGCACTAAACAATCCTGCTGAAACAACTGGTTGGCCCTTTTGAACCTGCGGAGGTTAATACCAACCGAGCCTTTATAGGCAGTGGCCCCAAGATTGAGATGGGGCTTGTGAGAGCCAGTCAGGACCCACCCATTGCAATGGTCACCAGGCAAAGAGAACAAACTGTAGCCATTTGCATGGGATACCACCATGGCAGAGAACTGACGTAAACAGAATGCGGAGGAGATAACTTCATTGAAACCGGCGGCGACAAGTGGGTAACCCCCTAGCACTTTCTCTCCACACAACAGAAAAACCTGAAGGGCCCCTCCCAGCTCTCCCGTGAGTACAATAGTCAGACCGAGGGAATCAGGAGTGGAGTGGGACCTGGGCCGCAAAACCCCTGGCTACCGCTCCCACCAGTGCTGAAAACTGAGGGCTCTTACACCAGCTACAGGGGGCTTGGCTACCGGAGAGCAAGCAAAATTTGCTGAGGGTTTTCAGCCCCAAGCTCCACAAATTTATGGTCTGAGGGAATGGCAAATGGGGAGAGTGTGCCCAGTCGTTCAAGAAAATAGGGCTCCTGGGAACAGCAGACCTGGCATGTAGCCAGTATTGTGGTGAGCATCACAGGTGAGTGGGGATTGGCTTGAGGAAAAATGGGGAAGTGACTAGACACAAGAGAAGGCCCTTGGCACTCAGGATTGGAGACCTGCGCAGTCTGGGAGGAGGCGGTTCTGCACAGTGATTGGTTCCCGCATATTGAGAGGAGAAGCTTGGCCCGGTGGGCACAGCTGCACCTACTGGAAGAGAAGTTAATCAAACTCTAAGATTGCATTTATTAAAATTTTTTTTATTTGAGTTTATATTTTATTTTCATTTTTTTAATTGTTTTAAATTTTTTTAAATTATTTTTTCATTTTAATTTTAATTTTTAAATTATCATTTTATATATTTTTCTTTTTTCTTTTCTATTATTTTCTTTTGTCTTTTCATTTTTTTCAACTTCCTTATTTCTTCTTCCTTCAATTCTACCTGCTTACTCTCATTCTCTTTAGTGACTTCTTACTTTCCCTTCTAATACATTTCCTCCCAAGCTTCAAGTAAATTTATAGGAGTAAACAGTAACTCAGCAGTCAAACAGAACAAGAAGTAACATGAGCAATATGAAAAAGCAAGGAAGAAAAGAAGTACAAACAATGCAGGACAGCCTAAATATTCAGGAGGACCTAGAGGCATCAGAAAAATGGTCAAATAAAAAATCAAGGAATACCTTAGACAGATGGAATGGAATCTGAAAGAGGATATGAGACAGCAAATTCAAACAGTGAAAGAACACATTGAAAATGAATTACATAAACAGATAAAAAAGCAAATAAGCATCTTTATCAGGAGATAGAGATTATACAAAAATCAAACAATAATTCTGGAAGTGAAGAAAACTATAAACCAAATTAAAAACTCAAATGAGAGTATCACTAACAGAGTGGAGCAAATAGAAGCCAGAACATCAGATAATGAAGAAAAAAACATATCATCTTGAAAAGAGTCTAGCCAACTCAGAAAGGCTGGTAAAAAAATAACGAGAAAAACAACCAAGAGATATGGGATATCATAAAAAAATAAACTTAAGAGTCATCGAGATAGAGGAAGGTATAGACATTCAAACCAAGGGAGTGAGAAACCTGATAAAAAAATTATTATAGAAAACTTTCCAGAAATAATAAAGGAAACGGATATACAAATTGTCGATGCATACAGGACACCAAGCATACAAAATCAGAGTAGACCAATACAAACATACATTGTTATGAAGATATCCAATATACAGAACAATGAGAAAATATTAAAAACTACAAGAGAAAGGAGGCAGATTACATTCAGTGGTAAAGCAATAAGATGAACAATGGATTTTTTTATCACAGATGCTGAAAGTGAGAAGATCCTGGAACAATGTATTTCAAACACTAAAAGACAATGAATGCCTATCAAGAATTCTGTATCCAGCAAAATTAAGCTTCAGGTATGACAATGAAATAAAAATCTTTCATGATAAACAAAAGTTAAAAGAATTTGCAGCCAGAAAACCAGCACTGCAAAGCATCTTGAGCAAAACACTACACGAGGAAGAAATGAAAAACAATAACCAAAACCAACAGTGGGAAGTACCTCAGTAAAGACAGATGGCGGGGGGAAAGCTAATCATGTAGAAACAATCTAAATTAAAAAAAAGATAAATAATCAAACATGGCAGAAAGTACAAACCATGTATCAATAGTAACTCTAAATGTTAATGGCTTAAACTCTCCAATAAAGTGAAATAGGCTGGTAACATAGATTAAAAAAACCAATCCAACAATATGCTGCCTCCAGGAGACACATCTGATTGGAAAAGACATACACAGGCTGAAGGTGAAAGGTTGGGAAAAATATACCACGCACCTGGTCCTCATAAGTAAGCAGGGGTAGCCATCCTCATATGGAATAAAATCGACTTCAAGACTAAGTTAATCACAAGGGATAAGGAAGGACATTATATACTGTTAAAAGGAACCATTCACCAACAAGACATAAAAATTATCAATATTTATGCACCAAATAAGGGTGCTACGATGTTCATAAAACAACTCTCCTCAATTTCAAGAATCAAATAGACAACTACATGATAATAATGTGTGACGTCAACACACCTCTCTCACCATTGGACAGATCCTCCAAACAAAAGTTGAATAAAGAAACTATAGAACTCAATATCACAATCAAAAACCTAGACTTAACTGACATATATAGAATATATCAACCATCATCAAGTGGATATACTTTTTTCTCAGTAGCATATGGATCTTTCTCAAAAATAGGCCATATATTATGCCATAGGACAACCCTCAGTAAATACAAAGGGGTGGAGATAATACCATGCATTTTATCTGATCATAATGGAATGAAACTGGAAATCAATGATAAAAGAAGGAAGTAAAAATCCTATATCACATGGAAAATGAACAATATGTTACTGAATTATCAATGGGTTACAGAAGACATAAAGTAGGAAATAAAAAAAATTCTTAGAGATAAATGAAAATACAGACACAACATATCGGAATCTATGGGACACAATGAAAGCAGTTTTAAGAGGGAAATTCATCCCCTGGTGGTAATTCCTCAAAAAAAGAAAAAAACCAACAAATAAATGAGCTCACACTTCATCTCAAAGCCCTAAAAAAGGAAGAGCAAAACAACAGCAAATGTAGCAGAAGGCAAGAAATAATTAAAATCAGATCTGAAATCAATGAAATTGAAACAAAAGAAACTTTTGAAAAAATTGACAAAACTAAAATTTGGTTTTTCGAAAAAATAAATACGATCGACAGACCCTTAGCCATGCTAAGGAAGAGAAGAAGAGAGAGAACTCAAATTACTAACATATGGAATGAAAAAGGCAATACCACAACTGATGCTACAGATATACAGAAGAAAATTAGAAATTATTTTGAAAACCTATATTCCAATAAAATAGAAGATAGTGAAGACATTGATAAATTTCTTAAGATACATGATTTGGCCAGACTGAGTAAGGAGGATATACACAATTTGAACAGAACAATATCAATGGATGAAATAGAAGAAGCAATCAAAAGTCTACCAACCAAGAAAAGCCAGGACCGGATGGGTATACAGTAGAGTTTTACAAACTTTTAAAAAACAATTAATACCAATAATTTTCAAGTTATTTCAGGAAGTAGAAAAAGAGGGAGCTCTTCCAAATTCATTCTATGAGGCCAACATCACCCTGATTCCGAAACCAGACAAAGACATCTCAAAGAAAGAAAACTACAGACCAATATCTCTAATGAACCTAGATGCAAAAATCCTCAATAAAATTCTGGTGAATCAGATACAAAAACATATCAAAAAAATTGTGCACCATGATCAAGTAGGATTCATCCCTGGGATGCAAGAATGGTTCAATATATGGAAATCAATAAATGTTATTCACCACATCATAGACTTAAATATAAGAACATTATGATCATCTCAATAGATGCCAAAATGCATTTGAGAAAGTTCAGCATCCCTTTATATTCAAAACATTAGAAAAACTAGGGATAACAGAAACTTACCTCAACATTGTTAAAGCTATCTATGCTAAGCCTCAGGCTAACGCCATTCTGAATGGAAAATAATTGAAGGCATGCTCTCTAAAATGTGGAACAAAACAGGGATGCCCTCTCTCACCACTTCTATTAAATATAGTTCTCGAAACACTGGCAAGAGCAATTAGACAGACAAAAGAAATTAAAGGCATAAAAATAGGAAAAGAAGAACTTAAATTATCACTATTTGCAGATGACATGATTCAATACCTATCAGACCCAAAAGGGTCTACAAAGAAACTACTAGAACTAATAAATGAATTCAGCAACGTGGCAGGATATAAAATCAACATGCATAAATCAAATGCATTTCTGTGTATCATTGACAAAACTTCCTTAACAGGAATGAGGAAAAACATCCCATTCACAATATCCTCAAAAACAATAAAATACTTGGGAATCAACCTAACAAAAGAAGTGAAAGTTTTATACAATGAAAACTACAGAACTCTAAAGAGAGAAATAGAAGAAGATCTTAGATGATGGAAAAATATACCCTGTTAATGGATAGGCTGAACTAACATCATCAAAATGGCCATATTACAAAAAGTTCTCTATAGGTTTAATGCAATGCCAATCAAAGTCCCAATGGCATTTCTTGTAGAAATAGATAAAACAATCATGAAATTCATATGGAAAAATAAAAGACCCAGAATAACAAAAGCAACTCTAAGCAGGAAGTGTGAATAAGGCTGCATAGCAATACCAGATTTCAAACTATACTAAAGAGCTATAGTAACAATAACAGCATGGTACTGGTACCAAAACAGGCGGGTGGACCAATGGCACAGAATAGAGGGCACAGAGACTAATCCACAAAGTTACAATTATCTTATATTTGATAAAGGGGCTAAAAGCATACAATGGAGGAAGGATAACATCTTCAACAAATGGTGTTGGGAAAACTGGAAATCCATATGCAACAAAATGAAACTGAATCCCCTTCTCTCATGATGCACAAAAGTTAACTCAAAATGTATCTGGGAGTTTGATATCAAATCAGAGACTTCACATCTGATAGAAGAAAAAGTTGGCTCCGATCTACATATTTTGGGGTCAGGCTTCAAATTTCTTAATAGGACACCCACAGCACAAGAGTTAATAACAAGAATCAACAAATGGGTCTTACTGAAACTAAAAAGGATTTTATCAGCAAAAGAAAAAATCATAGAGGTAAATAGAGAGCCTACATCCTAGGAACAAATTTTTACTCAGCACACTTCAGACAGAGACCTAATATCCAGAGTATACAAAGAACTCAAAAAATAAACAATAAGATAACAAATAACCCAATCAACAAATGGGCCAAGGACCTGAACATACAAGTCTCAGAAGAGGACATACAATCTATCAACAAGTACATGAAAACATGCTCACCATCTCTAGCAGTCAAAGAAATGCAAATCAAAACCACCCTAAGATACCATCTCACTCCAGTAAGATTGGCAGCCATTTTGAAGTCAAACAACAACAAGTGCTGCTGAGGATGTGGGGAAAGGGTACACTTGTATATTGCTGGTGGGACTGCAAATTGGTGCGGCCAGTTTGGAAAGCAGTATGGATATTTCTTGGAAAGCTGAGAATGGAACCACCATTTGACCAAGCATTTCCCCTTCTTGGACTGTTCCCTAAAGACCTTAAAAGAGCATACTATAGGGACACTGCTACAACAATGTTCATAGCAGCACAATTAACAATAGCTAGACTGTGGAACCAACCTAGATGCCCTTCAATAGATGAATGAATAAAAAAATGTGGCATTTTTACACAATGGAGTATTACTCTGCACTAAGAAATGACAAAATCTTGGAATTTGCAGGGAAATAGATGGCACTAGAGCAGATTATGCTAAGTGAAGCTAGCCAATCCCTTAAAAATAAATGCCAAATGTCTCCATTGATATAGGGAGAGCAACTAACAACAGAATAGAGAGGAAGAGCATGAGAAGAAGATCACCACTAAACAGAGATGAGAGGTGGGAGGGAAATAGAGAGAGAAGGGAAATTGCATGGTAAAGGAAGGAGACCCTCATTTTATACAAAATTACATATAAGAGGAAGTGAAGGGAAAGGGAAAAAAACAAGAGAGAGAAATGAATTACAGTAGATGGGGTAGGGAGAGAAAAAAAAAGGGAGGTGAGGGAAGGGGGGAAGGGGAGGGGAGGGGGGATAGTAGACGATAGGAAAGGCAGAAGAATACAACATACACTAGTATGGCAGTAGGTTAAAAAGTGGATGTGTAACCAATGTGAATCTGCAATATGTATCTAGGGTAAAAATGAGAGTTCATAATCCGCTTGAATCAAATGTATGAAATATGATATGTCAAGAACTGCAATGTTTTGAACAACAAATAAAAAAATAAAAAAAAACCACAGGAAAGAAAAAAAATATCACACATGCCCTTTTTAGACTGAAAATACTACATTAAGGAAAGGGTCAACATACCAAAGAATCATGCAAACAAAATTCCCTGGCAGAATGCCAGGCTGGACCTTGCAGGAGAACTCAAGTCTGGGAATGTGTATTGAGTATGAACCCAAGAATTGGGGCATGAAGTCTCAATGTATCTTAGCTCATCATTGTGCCTTTGGGGTGAGGAGGGTCTCTCTAAATGGAGTTGGGAAGGAGCAAATGTGCTGTGGAATTTTTGTTGTTATATATCACCTACATGTTACCTCCCTCATTGTCTGGTCCGGTTTCTGAATCAGAGACTTGTCAGGCCCTTATTTATAGAATGACAATCATGGTGACCTGGCTTTATCTCTCGTTCTATAGATATAGAACCTATTCACATGTGCTATGTGAGAAGCTGGGAATTCCTGGGCCAACACCTCTGCATTTCATTGGAATGCTTCTGTAAGGTGAGTATGGTTGAGTTTCTTCCTTTTCTTTGGCAAAGAAAATGCTAGTTTAATGTCATTTATAAAAATGCACTTCTTTGGGAGGAAGTTCCCAGCTCTCATTCTTTTTGAAACAGTATGCAAGCTCCACCCTGAGCATGGCCAGATTTTCCTTGGGGCTCTGTTGTCAACTTTTCAGGAGCCTCAGTGGAAATACTCAGATCCCTAATTCACCTGCATTTGATGCTCATGATGTTGTTCAGACTTGTACATATCATAAAGAGATGTTTAATTTGCCTTTGCACATTTGAGCAAAAATCTGTGAAAGAGAAGATGTCAAGCACATTCAAACATTCCTATTCATAACTAGATCTCACGAGTAGGTTTATTTAAAAAAGTGATCATGGATATATTTGAAACTACAATTTCTTGAACAATGCAAGTATTCATAGTTTGATAATTTGCACATACATAATTTCTTAATGTCTAAGTCTATGGTTATTTCCATGGCACTGCCCAAGTTTTACTACTAAAGGTACATGTAGAGGATTTAAGAGACAAAACAAAAGCATTCTGCATTTTCTAATTATCCTTCAAAGATAACACCCTGTCTGTAAGTCTTAGAAGGGAGAAAATACAAAAGAGTTAAGACAGCTCTTATCTATGGACTTCATATAATTAACCACAAGATGAGTATTGTTTTTCAACAAGGTCAGATTTAGTGATATAAAATGAACAGTAATTGGATGATTTAAAATATTATTAAAATTTAAGTCAATTGAATGGAGTGTTCCAAAAGAAATGTGAATTTGCGGCTTGCATTTGTGATCAACCTGGTTAGGTATTTGACTCAGGGCCTGAATACTGGATAGAAATTCATGACCTCTAATCCAGATTGTCAGAGGATATGCTGCTCTCTGCTTAGATTATCTTTCCCAAAGTCTGAGGCTTCTTTTTCTTTTAGAGAGGGAGAGAGAGAGAGAGAGAGAGAGAGAGAGAGAGAGAGAGAGAGAGAGAGAGAGAGAGAGAGAGAGACAGAGAGAGAGAGAGAGAGAGAGAGAGAGAAATTTTTTTAATATTTATTTTTTTAGTTTTTGATGAACACAACATCTTTTTATTTCATTTTTATGTGGTGCTGAGGATCAAAACCAGTGCCCCATGCATGCCAGGTGAGCACATTACTGATTGAGCCACATACCCAGCCCCTGAGGCTACTTAATAAGATTCTATTTCTACAATTCAGAGACATAATGAACACCTGAGTATTCCATATTGATGCTCAACAGATTGGAATCATTTGTTCCTCAATTAGAAGCAGGGTTCAATATTTTCAAAATAACAATATAAATTCTCTTGTTTCGTAACCCAGGGTCTTTGGCAATATGACCCCCAATGTCATGAAAAGTAACTTTCTGGCTCAGGTACTTCAACAATGTGTCTCCATATTGGTTAAATGTATGTGGGGGTAATTATTTTGGAAAGTTCCCTTGGGTCGACTTGTTGGATGAGGCACTCCAGGGCAAGTGGACAATGCCAGCCCAGAGCTATTACTGGGAATTAATTATCATAAAGCTTTTAGAGGCTCCTCCTCCTTCCAAGAGTCCCATATTTCACCAGGTGTCAAGGTTCATGGCCAAGAATGTCATACTTTTGACTTTTCTCAGTCTCTGATGACACAAACACTCTTGGACTCACCTTCTCTCCAGTGCCCAGCCTCTACCCCCTTTTCCATTTTTTTCTTTATTAGGAGCCTTTAATACTGCATAGGAGGCATTAAGTAAGACATTTTTAAAATGTACATCATGCATGGCCTAATCTCCTTTCAAGATTGTCACTTTAGTAAAATTGACCTTTATATAAATTTGGGGGTTATTATGTACATTTGAAAGAAAATCTGAGAGAGAGATGAACAGATTGGGAAATGACTTGACCTCTGCTTTCTTTTATTTTAACTTTCTCTGCAAGTGTAAAGTCTTGGGGATTTCATTTGTTTTTCCCTGTCAATTAGGAGTTTTCAATAGAAGTGTACACAGGGATTTCTCTGCCTACCTGATTCTACTGACTTTGAAGAATGGACTTCCAGTACATTTTCAACCACTGTGTTCTGATGACCTTGTGTACTTCATAATCTGCTATGGTGAAATCAGCTAATTTCAGCAATCATTTTCTTAATAATGCTTGGTGAAAGCAGCTCCAGAGGTATTATTGTATAAACAAGTGAGAGAAGGCTTGCCTCTTCGTCCCTCTTCATCTTCTCTCATTAAGTCCTCAAAACTGCAGAGCTGGCCACATTATCCTTCCTAATTGGTGCAGCCCATAAAGACCATGTTGTTGAGTGGAAAGAGCACACAAGGCTGAGTTCCCACTGATACAATCTCTTGCATCTTAAACACTTGTAAGAACTTAATAATTTAATTTAATAGGCAACAATAATTTAATTGTTGTCTATTTTTCTCTAATCTAATATCCTTTCACATCAGAAGAAACAATTGAGAGCATGAAGAGACAACCTTCAGAAGTGGATAAAATCTATGCCCCCTGCGCTTCATTTATGGTGTTAATATTCACAATATACAAAGAACTCAATGAGCTTAACACCAAAAAAATCAAATAACCCAATCAATAAATGGGCAAAAGAACTGAGCAGACCCTTCTCAAAAAAAAAAAAAATACAAATGATCAATGAATATATGAAAAAATGTTCAACATGTAAAGCAATTAAAGAAGTGCAAAATTATTTCCATGATTTTATAATTACGTCAAAATAAAACTTATTTTTATGGTTAAATAAAAAAACTAATTAAAAAATTCAAATGACATTTGTCTTCATATCTTAGAAGAGATATTATTTGATTCATCATAAATATCTCTTACTTTATAATCTCAGGAAAACCAGAGCCTCGGGGACTCGATTCTCCTCTAACTGTGGGTGAAGTTGTGTTTGTGCTTAGATGATCTCCATTATTAACCAATATGGAGACACATTGTTGAAGTACCTGAGCCAGGAAGTTAAGAAAGGCGAGCCTGTCACTGTGAAAGAGTAAGTAGCAGGCAGCTCTGGGTTTCTGAGCTGTTTTAAGACCTTCCAGCAGCCTGCCAGTGAACTGAAATTACCACTGTTGAGCTATCCGCTGACCAGACAAAAGCAAGTGTGTGGTGTCACAACCACAATTCGCCACCCAAGGAGGAGAGGCTCCCAGGAGAAGGCGGGGCAGCTGGGACATCTGTGTACAAAAAACAGAATTAGTTTATCTGCTTCATCATCAGTGTGAATATTATGTAAGTCAAAACATATGTTTTACAATGAAGAATGTGATCACTCAGAAGTTGAGGGAAGAGCCTAGGGAATGTTGGTTGGGGGGAAGTTTCTGATACCTATTGATCAGGGATAGAAAGATACAATGCAGGCTATGCAACAACAAATCTTTTCATGGTTGCACTGATATTATCAGCAAAATGCAAAATATGAAATATTCCCACCACTTCTTCCTCCAATCTCAACAGAGATAAGGTCCTGAAAGGATACGGATTACAACTACCATATCATTTGTTGTATAAAATGGGTAATTTTGACCCATGCACAACCTCTGATACTGTCTTGGGAAATCTGAGAGAATATGTTCACAAAGTTTTGAGCTCATCCAAGTACATTTTGAGGAGATTTTCAATGTTTTAACTTAGGATATTCTTACTCATTTCCTTTTTTCGAGATTCTGCCATTAGGGCCAATTCATATCCTGGAGTGCAGGACCTCTCAGGACCTTTAGAGATGGGGGACAATGTTTCTGCCTCTCAGAACAGGGTGTTGCTTTTATGTGATGTGCTAGAGAGGAATCAGCTCTGGGCACAGACTGTGCTTAGGCAGGACATAGGTCAAGGTAACCTATCTTGGATCCCCTACCAGGAGTCAATTATAACACCCTGGTCCTGCTGAAACTCCATACTTAATCGTCTTTTATCATCTACACTCCACTCACTGATGTAATTTGTCTGATTATGGGTGTGTGTCTCTCTGTGACTGAACTTCCTGAGCTCACTGAGTGCACCCTAGTGTCCCTTGCCCCCCTGGCACAGGGGCAGCTGCCTCATGGCATTTGATAGGAGCAGAAACTAGTCTTGATCAACAGATATTTCTGAAAGTGTGTGAATGTGCTCATATCACTTCTTCCAGCATGTGTAGAAGGAGAGTAAAGCAATACAGATTAAAATTTTACATTTATTTCTCTACTCGGAATATTGGGGATCTACAGCATGGACATGATCATTAGCACATCCTTTGGAGTTAATGTCAATTCCCTCAACTATCCATTTGTAAAAAAAGCCAAGAGCATCCTTGTTTCAGATGTCCTCCATCCATTTTTTCTTAAAATTAGTATGTGGACTAACATTTCTTTTTTATTTTAAAATAACAACTTCATTAAGATATTTTTTACATACTATATGATTCCTTAAAATATGAAATTTCATATTTTTAGCATGTTAAATGATACATGTAGCCCTCACTATTGTCAAACCTTAGAAAACTCATTATCTTTTAACTGTCAGCTTCCAAAATTATTTACCTGAAACAAACACTACTCTATTTTCTGTTTCTGTAGCTTTGCATATAATGTATACATTATAAAAAAATGGAGACATGTAATATGTGGTCTTTTGTGATGCAAAATGTATCATTTAGCATTTTGTTTTCAAGTGAAATATATATCAGTACTTCATGTTTATGGCCAAATAATATTCCATTGTATAGACATAGCACAATTTAGTTATCCTTTCATCAGTTGATGGACATTTGTGTTATTTACACCTTTTGGCGATTGTGAATGATGCTATTATGAACATTACTGTGAAACTTGTTTGTGAACTCTAATTTTCAATTTCATCTGAAATTGAAATTTCACTCAGGAGTGAAATTTCTGCCTTACAAAGTACTTCTGTCAGTGTTTTCCATAATAGCTGTACCATTTAATATTGTTACCAAAAATGTATGAGGGTTCCAATTACTTCACTTATTTTCTAACACTTCCTGTTTCCATCTCTTATTTTAGACATTGTAGTGGATGTGAGATGGCAACTTATGTGGTTTTGATTTGCATTTTCCTGTTGTTTTCTGATAACAAGCAATGTTAATCACTTTTTTATTTGTTCTTTTTAGATATGAATGACGTATTCATAAAAACATAAAGTATACCTTATTCTAATTAGGATGCCAGGCTTGTGGAGGTATATGATGTGGAGATTCACAGTGATGTATTCATCTATACATATGAAAGATAAGTCAGATTCACTATTTTAAAGAATGTCTATCCATATCTTTTGCCTACAATTACCTGAAGCTTTTGTTTTTTGTTTTGAGGCTTAAGAATTTTACTGGTGTGAGTCAGTACCATATACCAGAGGAAAAATATCTTGTGCTTCATTTGTGTACAATGTGTCAAAATGTATTCTACTGTCATGTATAACTAATTGTAACAAATTAAAAATAAAAGAAAAAAGAATTTTTAAATAATTTAATTGAAAAACACTTCTTCATATATTCTTTACACAGTTTCTTACCAGATTATGATTTGTAACATGTTTGTCCTGTTCTATAGATATCTTTTTAGTTTCTTGATACTGTCCTTTGAAGCACAAAGTTTTTATTTTTTTTTTCAGTTTATTCCTGTCATGAATGAATGAGCAGAATTTTTAAATCTTAAAATGTATTAATCTCAAAGCTGTAGCGATCTCAAAAGAGAGCAATTGACAACAGATGCATGAAATTTGATGCCATTTATATAAATGTTAAAAACTCAACATGTTTTTGAAACTTACATTCAAATGATGTATAACTTATGTCATTTCCTTTTATTATTTGTGTTTTAAGTATCAAATCTAAGAATCAATTGAGACCATATGGACTTACATTATTTTTATGGTCTACTACTACAAATTTGTAGTTTAGCTCTTATTAATTAAGGTTGCCCAACCATTTTAATTTAAGTTTTACATTGAGAGCCAGGTGAGGACAACATATTATTCTTTTTCATGTGGCTATGTAGTTATCCCAGCACCATTTTTTGAAGAGTGTCTGCCCCATTCAATGGCCATGGCACCTTTCTCAAAATTCCATGGGCCATAGACATGTGGGTTAATTTCTGAACCCTAATCCTATTTCATTTATCTATATGTTTACCCATCTTGTAGGACCAAATTTTATTTTTGCTTTGGAGTAGGTTTTGAAATCCAGAAATGTGAGTCCTACAACTTTAATCTCATTTTTTAACATCATTTTAGCTATTCTGTGTCCCTTTGAATTCTATGTGAATTTTAAATCAACTTGCCAATTCCTCAAAGAAGCCAGCTAAGATTCTGTTACAAAGTTCATTAGGATCTGCAAATCAATTTCAATACTATTGCCATTTGGACAATATTAAGTTTTCTTATACACAAACCTGAGATGTTTTTCCTAGTCATGTAGATCCTCTTTCTTTTATTTCAACAATATTTTGTAGTTATTATTGTGCTTGTCTTGCACCTTTGTTATATTGATTCCTATGAATTTTATTCTTTTTAATGTCATTGAATATAGAATTATTTTTTAATTTCTTAGTTTATCTTTTGGATTGCTTATCACAGTGTAGAGAAATGCAGTTTATTTTTGTGTACTAATCTTGAATCGTAAAATGCTGGTGAACTTGTTATTACTTGCAGTACTCCAAGAGAAGTGGTGAGAGAGAGATGCTTCTCATGTTCTTGATTTGGGGTGAAACTATTAAATTATTAAGCTACAAGTTTTCATAGATATCCTTTATCAGGTTTATAAAATTTCATCCTAGTCCTAATTTGCTGAGGGTTTTATCACAAAAGAATGATTTTGAGGATTATTTTTCTGGAGGGAAGGTTGGTTTTGATTTTTATCAAATGTTTTTTTTCTGCATCTGTTGAAACAATCCTCTGTGTTGACTTTGTATTTCATGGATTTGGTGTATTACACAACCATTTCCTGTGTTGTCTTTGCTTGGTCTTAGTAGTAGGGTAATATTGGCCTTTTAGACTATATTCAGAAATGCTCTTTTAATTTTGGTATGAATAATTGGTATTAATTCTTTATTTTGTAGAATCTACTATTAAAACAATCCAGATCTGGGCTTGTATTTGTGAATAATTTTCTATTACTAATGCAATCATGTTACATTTTACAAGTTTATTCAGGTTGTATATTTACTTCTCAATCAATTTCTGTAGTTTTTATCTTTTAGGATTTTCTGCACAAATATATGTGAATAATCAAATTGTTAGAATTCTTTCATAATCCCTCTCCAATGTTAGTAATAAATTTTTCTTTCACTTTTCTTGCTATTCATTTCTTTTTAATATTTATTTTATTTTTTAATCAACATGTATGAGTCATGCAAATAAATGGGGTTCCATGTGATGTCTCAACACATATACACAGCATACACAAATGAAATAGAGTCTTTCTTTATCCACCTTCTGCCATAGCCCTTTCCAACCTTTAATAATCACTATTATGCATTCAGGTCAAATATTTTTACCTTCCACATATGAGAAAGAACATGTGGTACTTGTACTGATGTGTCTAGTCTAGTTCATAAGCTGAATGTCCTCTAATTCCATCCACTTTTAGCTACAAAATACAGGATTTCATTCCTCTTTATGGATGAATGTTCCATTGGGCATATATGTATGTGTGGGTAAATATATTTTTTATTATAATATGTATTATAAATACATAAATTTTATATTATAATATATAATAAATATATATATCAATTTCTTTATACATGTATTGATGGATGCCTAGATTTAATGCACATCTCAGGTATTCAGAATAATATAGAAATAAATCCGGATGTACAGATGTTCCAATCATTAAGATAAAAAATAGATTAATATAAAATATGTTTTATATATCTATAGAGTATTACATTTATAAATGATATATATTTCCATAATATAACAAATTTTAAAAAACTTAATGACCAAACCTCTAAGTAATCCTGCCTAAAAATAAAAAAAAGCTCCAAATAGTTATTTCTCAAAAAAAAAATGACTTAAAAATACATGAAAAAACTATTCAATATCATTTGGTGTCAGGAAAATGCAAATTAAAACTACAAAAAGACATCATTTCACCCTGGTTATAATGACCATTATCAAAAAAGAAAGAATGAATGAAAAAAATAACAAATGCTGGTTAGATGTGGAGAAAAAGTTCTTGTACATATTGTAGGAAGGAATGTACACCATTCTGGAAATGAGTGTGAAGGAACACAAAATAAATAAAAGTAGATATACCTTCTGATCCAGATGCCCACTTCGATTACATATTGAGAGGAAATATCATCATATAAGACTGTTATCCCTTTGTATTTCTTGGTCAATCTGGCTAATGGTTTGGAGATTTTTATGATATTTTCAAAGGGATAAGGTGACGTATAGACACCTTTTTTGTCAGTTTTATTTTTTTTCTATTTCATTTTTTTAACTTCAGTTTTTATGATTTTTTTCTTATGCTTGCCTTTTGTTTAATTTCCTCTTTTCACCATTTTATGATTTAACTTAGACTATTGACTTGAGAACTCTCTTATATAAAACCTATACATCTGTAGCTGTATGTTTATGAGCGCCGTTTTTGCTACTTCTCCTAAGTGTGATATAACATGTCTTCACCTTAATTCACCTAAAAACAACTTCTAGTTGTCTTTGGATACCATCTTTTATGCTTGACAGTTGTGTCTGTAAGTTCTATGGTTAATTTGCATTTTTGTCTGAGTTTTTTGATTTTCCATCTGTTATTGACTTCAGTTCTTGACAGCTGAGGAACATAGGCCAAATTGTACCTATCCTGCCTACTTTTCCTTGAATGTATAATTAAATATAGCAAAGACTATGAACTGGTTTACCCAGAGACCCTATTCCAATACACAAAAGGGTAAGGGGTAAGGGAATTTAATCCTCTTACTTTGCTCAGCCCAATGGCATTGATGGGGCCACTGATCCACTGCAATGGTGGCTGCAACCCCATGTATGAAGTGCCCTTGCTCAGACATAAACTAGACACCAAGTAGCAGCCACAGAGGGAATGGCTTCTGGTTGAGAAAACTGATAATTTTTCTATTCTGTATTTTTTAGAAAATGATCAGTGCTCCTGGGATGTTGCCTTTTCATCAAGGTTTTTCTATATTTTTTCTTTCACTTTGTTCTAGTGCTATTTCCATTCCTTAGACCAGTATTTCAAGCATTAAATGTCTGCAGGTTTTCAAAAAGTGCCGCAGTCTGGCTGGGCACAAATCACGAGCCACTGAAGCAGGAACAAACTTTATTTTTTAACTGCAGGAAAAAACCTCACACACGCTCCTGGGGAATCCTTCCCGAAAAGCCACGAGGCTCCTGCAGGAACCCCCAGCCTGAAATACCTCCCCGGGAAATCCCTCCTCCTGCACTTCGCCAACCAACGGGAACGCCAGGGGAATCCCCGTGAGAACTCAAAATAGTTCAAGAAGTCCAAAAATAGCGCGAGAATGCAAAAGTAGCGGCAGAGGCGGATAATGCCTCGCCTGTCAATCAATACTGTTGGCAAAATGCCCAGGAGCCATACAGACTCGGCTGTGGCTCTCAGCATCTCCCCCCTTCTGTTTAATTAAACAACAAGAAATGTGGCTTAGGGACCGTGCCTGTTAGGTAGTCCAATTCAACATATGGTCCTTACCCGTAATCGGATAAACTTACCTCTAGGCGTCAGCCTCCTGTCTTAGGTTGGTACCACTGAAATCGGATCATACCCGTCACTGACTACCGGTCCAGCATATAGCCATACTTGTGGATAGGCCTTTGCACCAATGGGGGGTGAAGTTCTTTGCCTCACCTCTGTTGGCCCCCAAATTTGGCCTTGGTGCCAGTTGGGGGGTGAGGTTCTTTGCCTCACCTCTTTTGGCCCCCAAACTTTAGACCATCACTAGTAGAAGGGAGAAGGATGAAAAATGCCATGACACATAGCCAATTGAGGGCTCCTTTGAAAAATTGTACCACTGGTGACACCATCAGCAAAAATACTCCAGCACTACCACAATTTGCTGCACCAACAGATAGTTCACAATGCATACAAGTGATACATATAGTCCAGGCAAGTTCTGCAAGCAGTTCAAAGTAGAGGAATCTGTCAATATGTCCATTTCCTCTCAAAGTAAATCGACCTCCTTGATTGAGCATTACTTGTTGAGTTATTTTTCACTGATGCATCAGTTTATACAGTTTGTTGTGATAACTACCGAAGAAGCTGTAGGTTGGTTTTATCTTTGTCTTCACCGGCACTGGGATGAAGATAGGAATTCTGGCAATGATGCTAGGAAAAAATTATATAACATTCCAACAGGCACTAAGAAAACAATTTTTTGAACAATTTACATTTTCCTGAACAAAATTATTAAATATAATGAGAAGGAAAGGTGAAAGCAAACAAACAGATCTGTTAACCTCCTTATTTGTTCACATATTAAAACAATTTTCAATAGCTGTTTACCCAATCTAAATTAAACCATTAAAATCACGTGAATAAGAAAAATTCGGATCTATTTACTCATGAGAGCTCCTCATATAAAATATATGGAGTAATAATTTTATTGGGAGAAATTCCAAACACTCCCTTTGCTGCTTTTATTCCTTTGAGTATTAATTGTCCTACAGCCTCAGGATACCTAGTAAGAATAGTGTTAGGAGAATAAGATAAATGTATCCACAATAATGGACCTTCTTGCCAAAATACTCCTGTAGGAATATTTTTTGTTGGTATTACAATAAATAATAAAGGCAAACTAATATCAATTCTATCCAAATGCATATTTTCCATATATGTTTCAATAATTTTTAATGCCATTCTTGCTTCAGGAGTTAATATACGGGGTGAATTTGGATCTGATGGACCTTTTAGGATATCAAATAAAGGTCCCAACTCTCCTGTTGGTATGCCTAGATAAGGCCTTATCCAATTTATGTCTCCTAATAACTTTTGAAAGTCGTTAAGTGATCTGAGTTGATCTACTCGTGTTTGAATTTTAGGTGGATGGACCATGGTTGAGGATAATAGAACTCCTAAACAATTAACTGGAAAATTTAATTGCACTTTATCTATTGCTATCTCTAGATTATATTTTTTTAATAAATTTGTAAGTGTGGCATAACAGTCCAGCAATGTGTTTTTATCTTTGTGTGCTAACAATACATCATCCATATAGTGAAATATTTGTAGTTCAGGATTTTGATTTCTAAGTGGCTGGATTGCTTTATTAACATAAATTTGACACATATTTGGGCTGTTAGCCATCCCTTGAGGGAGCACTTTCCATTCATATCTCTGATCAGGACCTTCATGATTCAGTGCAGGGATAGTAAATGCAAAATATGGACTATCCTCAGGATGAATTGGAATTGAAAAGAAACAATCTTTAATATCTATAGCTAAAACATACCAGGTTTTTGGTAAAGCAGACAATTGGGGAATCCCTGATTGAGCAGGTCCCATAATAATTATCTCATTATTAATGGCTCTTAAATCTTGTAATAATCTCCATTTACCAGATTTCTTTTTAATGACAAAAATGAGAGTATTATAGGGAGATACAGAAGGTTGTATATGTCCCTCCGCTAATTGTTTTTTGACCAGGTCATGGGCTGCTTGTATCTTTTCTTTAGTCAGGGGCCACTGAGGAACCTATACTGGTCTTTCTGATTTCCAAGTAATTTTTATTGCCTCAGTGACCCCTTCTGAAAACCCAGTCCATGTCTATTTATTCATTTATTTATTTGAATTGGTGCTGCTATACCTTGTTCTCCTAATCTTTTTTCTTCCCTGAAACCTTGTCTAGCCCTAATAGTGGGCATATTTGGATTGATGTTATTTGTTAATGTCAAACCTAATTGATCTAGGACATCTCGTCCCCATAAATTTATAGGAAGATGATCCAATACATATGGCTGCATAGTTCCTTCACATCCTTCAGGATCCTTCCAATCTAAGACCATTGCACTTCTATGGGGATTAGTTGCCACTCCTAGGCCTCGAAGCGTTTGAGTGGCTTGTTGTAATGGCCAATGTTTTGGCCATTCTTGACGAGATATGATGCTAAGATCTGCACCTGTATCCAGTAGCCCATTAAATTCATGTCCTTGAATGTTTAGTTTTAGCATTGGGCGAGAATCTAAATTCAAAGACAGCATAGCCCAATCTACACCTGTGGAGCCTAAACCCCTGGAACCTCTTTCCATAGTACTACTGGAAAATTTATCATGTAGGCTGGATATTATTAATAACTGTGCTATTCTATCTCCTGGTGAAATTACTGATATACCCTTTGGAGAAGTAGCTATAATTTTTATTTCACCTTCATAATCGGGATCAATTACCCCGGGACTTAATCATAAGTCCTTTTAGTGTAGAAGAACTGCGTCCTAACAATAAGCCTACTGTTCCTTGGGGAAGAGGTCCTTTTACTCCTGTGGGAATGATTTGAACTCCCATCTCTGGAGTTAGTACTGCTCTGGCGGAGGCGTAGATGTCCAACCCTGCGCTCCCTCTGGTTCGTCTGATGAGAGATCTGATGGATAGTGTGTCCTGGGCACTACCCTGATGGTGTTGCTGGGTTCCTCCATAGTGTTTCTGGGTTCCTCCAGTGCCCTGTACATTTGTGGTCGTGGGCCCCGGAGCATTGGGCCCCCCTGTCCGTTTTTTAGCAATGGAGCCTGATGCCTTTCTCCACGATATCGTGGGTAACCACCTGGTCCTTGTCTGTTTTTTGATAATGGAGTACCCTCTATGGTGGTTTGAGAACGGCATTCATTAGCCCAATATCTCCCTCTACGGCATCGTGGGCAAATATCTGGTGTTCTATTCCTTTGATACCTAACTTTGTTAAACCTTCCTCCTATGGGGCAACTCCTTTTAAAATGTCCTGTTTGTTCACAATTGTAGCATGTTTTTGGCATGGCATCTAAAGCCTGTTGTACTGCTGCCAAGACTTGTCCTTGTTCATTAATGTCTCTATATAATTTAATATATGTGTTTAAATCTTCATGTCTCCATGGTCTAAGGACCTCTCTGCAGCAACAATTTGCTTGGTCATAAGCCAGTTGTTTTATAAATGGCATTGCTTGTTCTGTATCCCCCAAAATTCTGGAAGCTGCTTGAATAAGCCTATCTACAAATTCAGCGTACGGTTCATTAGTTCCTTGTATTACCTTAGATAATTGACCTTGTAAATCTCCATGCCCCTGTAAAGTTTTCCATGCCCTAACCGCATCTACAGTGATTTGTGCATATATGCCAGGATCATATTCAATTTGTTGCCGTTGACCCTCATAAGGTCCTTTTCCTAACAACATATCTAGATTTCTTTGAGGGTAACCGGCTGCTGCATTTCGCCTAGCTGTCTACCTGCAAAATTCCTCATTGGCAACCTTCCATAACAAATATTGTCCTCCATTTAGCACAGATTTACACACGCTATCCCAATCTGCTGGAGTCATGTCCAAGTTGGTAATGGATTCGACCATGCTTACAGTGAAGGGTGCTTGAGGACCATAGGTTGTTACAGCCTCCTTTAACTGCTTCACTGTTCTGAACTCTAATGCACAGTGAATTTGCTGCCCTCCTGCATGCTCAAGTACAGGGCATGCAAATCTTTGAGGTCCTGTCTCAGGATCCCATCTATCAACTACAGGGGTTGAGGGGGTTGAGGGCAACTCAGCTATCTCCATAGGTAGAGCTGTTGGTTGAATTACACCCTCTGGTGGTAGAACGGTGTTAGTAGCAGCCTCCTGTTGTAGCTTTTTCCCTAATAGCTGTTTCTCCTCTAAGCTTTCTTTCTTTAAATTTTCTTCCTCTGTTTGACTAGCTTGAGAGACCTTCTCTTTTGCTTGATCTAAATTGTCTTTCTCCATGGTTTGAACCTCTAACAATTTATTTAACACTCTTTCAGTTTTTTTTTTACTAATTTCTAATCTGTTACAAATATAACGCAACCCAATAAGATAACACAAAACAAAACCGAAACAGAATGAAACAAAAATGGAACAAAAAATCATTGTATCAATTTTCCTATTTTCTTGACATGCACATTTGTGGTCTATTTCTATCTCTTCCTCAGGGACAAACAACTTCAAACCTTGAGCCAACCATTTTTCCCAGTCTGCCTGAGAAAATTCTAGGGATAGGCAGCTTGAAACAAAAACAAAACAAATAAAAGCAAGAACATATTGTTTTTTAAAATGGTCACCCATTCTCCTGCCTTCCCTTAGGTGCAAGCAATTTCACTTACCCTGAAGAAGCCTCAGATGTTCCCCGTGCGGGCCGCCAAAAGCCGCAGTCTGGCTGGGCACAAATCACGAGCCACTGAAGCAGGAACAAACTTTATTTTTTAACTGCAGGAAAAAACCTCACACACGCTCCTGGGGAATCCTCCCGAAAAGCCACGAGGCTCCTGCAGGAACCCCCAGCCAGAAATACCTCCCCGGGAAATCCCTCCTCCTGCACTTCGCCAACCAACGGGAACACCAGGGGAATCCCCATGAGAACTCAAAATAGCGCAAGAAGTCCAAAAATAGCACGAGAACGCAAAAGTAGCGGCAGAGGCGGATAATGCCTCGCCTGTCAATCAATACTGTTGGCAAAATGCCCAGGAGCCATACAGACTCGGCTGTGTCTCTCAGCAAAAAAGTGTTATGGATTTTGTTTTAAATTCTGTAGTGAGGATGAAACAAAAATGCCTAGAAAATAAAGAAAAGGTAAAACCTGGTGGTGATGACATGACAATGTTCGCTTTCTGATCATTTATTTGCTGTGTACATCTGACTTGTGCATATATAAATATAGATGTAATTTTGTAAGTGGTGCCTAGGATTGAACCCAGGGCTTCATATATGCTAGGCAAATACTGTTACCACTGAGCTTCATTCCCCAGACCCTCTCTGTACATTTTTTAAAGTTGATGAAATACTTTAAGATTTACACTGGAGAATTTTTATATTTTGGATAGAATGAAGAGCAAATTTTAAAAAGGCAAACTGATAATGAGTAAGATTGACAATGTTTGACACAATAAAAGACATGACTTTATGTCTTGAAAGAAATATCATTCAAATAAAAAACTTATCATTTCCCTCCCATTCAGTAAACTGTCAAAATAAAATTTTTTTTTCAAAATGATTTTACTGTTAAAAAGTATTCCCCAAATCTTAGACTGGTGAACAATCATTACAATTCCAAACTCATTACATCTTAGTTGGCACATTCTTCAAAGGAATGTCCTATTGGGCACCTGGTGAAGTATGGGTATGTTAAATCTGAGTCTTTTCCTGTCCACAATCAGGCCATGCTCTTCAGTGACCAATAAGGTGATATGCTAACCCAACTTTGCCTTCTGCTTTGCCTGAATCATGTACCTAATGCGTGGAGAATTTGATGATACACTAACAAAATCTAGTAATCATCTTTGAAACTACTAAGTGTATTCAGTGTGGCCATTGAAGAAGAATTAAGGCAAACTAAAAGAATTGAAGTTCAGGACCACTTCCTTTCCTTTCTTTCCTTTCCTTTCTTTTCCAGGTGTGACAGGAAAAGAAGACAAACCCAGCATTAGGAAGAGCAAAGACCAACAGATATTAGACACCATAGCTGGATTTCTTTCTGGAAAATATCCTGTTCTTCATGGTTTATACATTCATGTTTTGTTCACTGGTGGGTTGTGCGACCCCAGCCAGACTTCTGGACTTAAAGAAGCCATGCTCTAAGAAGGGATGAGAAATGCTACATTCCAGATTTACTTCTGATTTATGACTGATTTAGTCATTTCCATTTCCACTTCTGTTTCCAGCACTGCATTGATTTTCTCGAGTTAATGATTGATTCCCAGAATTCCCAAGAGAAGGAATCCTACAAAGGTAACCAAGAATGTTTCATTGTCTACTGGCAGGGAAATTCAGAGTAAGCAAATTATCCTGAAAATACACATGTTTTCTAGAGAAAAGAGATTTCCATCAAATTGCAGGAAGATACACATTTGGATATTGCAAATGGTGACCAAATGTGCTGTCTAGAATGATACAGGTGTAACAAAGCTCAAAAATTGAAGGGAAACTAGGAGAAAGCATTTCAGTCATGAAGTTAGTCAGTTGTATTTTTACCATCTACATCAGAACAAATGCTGATTCGCAGCCTCATTCAAATGCACTGAATCAGAACCTCTGCCTGGATATTTGCATTTGTACATCCAATCAGGAGGTGCACTGTCCCAATAGTGGTGAGGGTCACTGTCAGTACTGGGTGAAAATGTGTTCACTAGCTTCATCTGATACTATGATTAGCTTTTCCCATGTAATTCATAAGAATGTTGTGGGGGAAACCTCTGACAATGGGTAAGCATCCTGTTTCTCAAAATAATTTCACCAACTAGTTTTATCATACACGGATAATTTTTGATAGAAAGCATTTGAATTATGATGTTTACAAACTGCTGCCTTTATCATTCTATCATCTACTGTACACATATGAGTTGGTATTAGATTGTAAGAGAGTTCCATTCTTCTTTATTTAAGTATGATGTTATATACTATACATTTATTCTTTTGCTATCATTTTTTATTTTGATGGTCAAATTCTCTTGGGCTTAAATCTTTTAACAACTTCTCCTTCCTCCTTCTGTTCTTCCTCTCTCTCCTCTTTCTCATCTTATATTTTGATTGTTAAAATTGACCATATTTAACAGCAGTTTTAGTTTCATAACAAAACTGAGGAGAAGGCATAGAGATTGCCCATATCCATTTTTTTTCTAAATTCGTATGTTGCCCCCATTACAAACATCCGTCACCAAAATGATATATTTGCCATAATCAATGAACCATCACAGATAAGTCATCTTTTGCCTAAGTTCATAGGTGAACATGAGGGTTCTTGTGTTGGTACATTCTATCAGTTTTGATACCTATATAATGATATATATCCACATTATAGAAACATATACAGTATTGCATATGTTTTCTCATATTATTTTGAGAAAACATTCTTGCTTTCTGGTGCAAGAAACTCTAGGTTCCTTGTCCATTTCCTCTGATCAGGCTTGGAACCCCCCATTTATCCAGATGCCCTGGCTCCTTTAAGTGAGAGACGCTATTAGAAACCAAAATATGGAAGTGTATGTGACCATTACTACTGTAGTTTTTTCTAGATCATTTCTCTGAACAGAGATAGGAAAATAAAATATATTTGTGCAGACTGAGCAATGTAAATATTTCTATGTGAGTCCATATGCATGGTGTAAACAGTACTCCTCTCTCTGCTTCCACTACAACTTTCTGTGGTGAATGAAGTACTATATATATATATATATATATATATATATATATATATATATATATATAGTTCATACAGTAAGCACTGGACATGTGGCTACAGAGCTTTAGGCATGTGGGTAATGCTACTGAAGAAGTGTACTTTCTATTGTTATTTAGATTTAATTCATTACAATTTAAATTTAGGTAGACACATATGGTTAGTGGCTACCAGATTGTACTGAACAGTTGTAACTTAAGTTTATAATCCAATTTCATTTCAGTATCATTGTGTTTATGCCAGTAGTGGGGAAAACTCGGTTTGACTTTTCCCACAATAGCATCATAGAAAGCTTCTGTAAGCTAGAAGTCCATGTAGATCTTTCTCACACTCATTTTGCATTACTTTTTGTTATGAATTATAATGTTGGAGTGTATACCATGTTTCTTTCAGGTATTCGAGTATCAACAAATCCTATTCATTTCTCCAATTAATGAGATGAATGCTTGAATGTGATTTTCAGGAGATAAGTTAAGAGAAACAACACTTTCTATCACAAAGGCTGTTTGATGTTTATGAAGTTGAACAAATAGAAGGGACATGTACTAGGGAAGATGACATTCAGCCCAAGATTTATAAGCAATGCTAATTCCACTCACTGAACCCAATCTTCCTATGATAAGATACCAAGTGCATTTCTGCCTAATGCCCTGTATCAACACATTCTTTCTTGTGTGATTTTAATACCACTCATTAGAATCCAATTAATCACTACTCTTCAGGGTTTTTTCTCTGTATAGTTTCTGCCCACCCTGAGATTATCAATTTTGAAGACTGGTGCCCCAGGTCTTCTATTACCTGATAATTCTTAGGCTACTTTGTGAACAGAGTTGACCAAATCTCATGAAAGTTCAGATTTCAATTTGGTAGCTCTAGAGCAATGTTTGAGCTTCTGTGTTTTTAATAAGCTTCTTGAAGCTGTTGATGCTGCTGGACCATGGGCCACAGTTTTTGTAGAAAAATTTCTCTGTGGCTCAGTATAGTTCTGTCAATCATGGTCTTTATTTTCCCTGCAGAGATTCCAGTATTACAAATGCTTTCAAGGTTCTTCAACATACATTCTAGTGTTACCCACTATTTATAGCTACATAACTTTCTTGATTATTCAACGCACATTAGAAAAACA
Source organism: Ictidomys tridecemlineatus (assembly GCF_052094955.1). Lineage (NCBI taxonomy): Eukaryota > Metazoa > Chordata > Mammalia > Rodentia > Sciuridae > Ictidomys > Ictidomys tridecemlineatus. Next base: position 113,762,599 of record NC_135486.1, read on the forward strand.
CTGTGTTCGTTTGACATCCATACTGTCCCTTGAAATCACCCAGTTGTGTTGGTGGGAGGGGTGGCAAAATGAGGAACATCATGAATTTCTCTTCCAGTTTTATCTCATGAGATTTTGGTCATCATTTTGATTTATGTTCATGTAATTGGTAAATTGTGCATGGAACTACTTAGACTAAATTGTCTTTTCTCTCCTTTTAGGTCTATCTGATCTGGAGATTGCAGCCCAGTCTGTTATCTTTTTTTTGGCTGGCTATGACACAACTAGCACAACTCTTTCATTTACTATGTATCTACTGGCCACCCAGTAGATGTCCAGAAGAAGCTTCAGCAGGAGATTGATGAGACTTTGCTCAATAAGGTGAGTGAATGGCACATGGAGGGGATTGGAGAGGTCAAATCTCTGGGCATCTCAGTGTGCCATTGGGCTGTTCTAAAATCATGATGGTTATTAAATGCTTTGTAAATGCTATGGAATTTTACCAATATGAGTTATTTGAGGAGCTCTGAAAACATCAGTGTACTGTGTCAACAGAGCTTTAAGTCATTTCCAAATCTTAATTTGCAAAAATTTTTTTCTTGCCAAGCACCTGTGAAATATGATGTACTATTTGAGATAAAGTATCTGGACATGGTGGAGAATGAAACTCTCAGATCATATCCAATTGTTGAGAGAATTGTGAGAGTCTGTAAAAAAGATGTTGAAGTCAATGGGGTGTTCATTCCTAAAGGCACAATTGTGGCTATACCAACATATAGTCTTCATCAAAACTTCACGTACTGGCCAGAACCTGAAAAGTTCTACCCTGAAGGGTAAAGGGCTCCTGAGAAAAGAAATCCACCCTTAAGAGGCTGTTTCACACATATTCTGATGTCTCTTAGTGCAGATGACATACATGTGATATTAAAATTTTCTTCTTTTAAGAAAATTTTAAGAAGTCTTTTACAAAGTGGTAATTATTTGATCTTTACAAAACAAGCATCAGAAAAAATAAATGACCTTAGCCATTTAAAGCCCTAGAACATCAAGATAAGCCCTATCTATTATTAATGTGATAAATGTCAGTATGGACATTTTTATATAAATGTGTAGATTTAAGGACTGAAATACTATTATATTTCATTTGATGTTGAATTGTTTTTTATTTTATTTAACAGTAATCAATGTACCTTTCTGCCACTTGACCACTCTCTTATTTTAAGTGCTTACCTTTTAATCATTTTAGGGGTTTTGTCCTGTTCACTTTAGCTCCTTGAATTTTCTACCAGCTTTAGGAAGCACTTCTGTCTTCCACTTGATTAAACATTGCTTCCTGGTTCTTCGAGCACAATTGTTAAATACAAGTTAAGTCCTGAGAAACCACCCCCCCACACACACACCCAGATGGTTTAAGCAGCCTCACTGAGGATGGAGAGAGCTCAGATCCTCTGAGTCTTGTCTCTGGAGTGTTCTGAGCCAGCTTCTCATACTCTCCACAGTTGGTGACTCTTTCAAAGCCAAGTAACCTGCCCCCAATACCTGAGATATTTATACTGAAATATGTCTTGACCTTGGTCTTCTGAAAATTTGGATCTAACCTCACAGTTTGCACTAAAGAAAGAGTTACTGTTTTCCTGTTGTACTGTAGAGCAAAATAGAGAAAGTTTTTAGGGTAGTGTCTTGGGGGTCAGGTGGCATGGGACCAAGACTTCTCTTGGCCCCTAACTTTACACTTTTTGATTAGAGTGACCTTGTATTGTTGGTTATGAGTTCCTCAATGCCAGTTTTTCCAATTTCAGCACTTCCAACTTTTGAACTTCACAGATACAAAATCAGAGATTACATATCTCTTTGATTCACTGAGGCATGATAAGATACTAAGTGCTTAAGGTGCATCAGGGACTAGACCAGGATGAGGAAAATTACAAAGATGTATGGTATGGAGGACTCTTGACATACACGCAAGCATAATCTACAGACAGTAGTTTAGAAAACGCTTTCAATGCTTCCGCATCTGCTCATCATCTGCCCAAACAAATATCAACCAACCTCATCAGACCCTCCACACACCACACACCCTTCAATATATTCCATGTTACTTTGAATCACAATCACCTATAAATTTGCCAAATATTCTCAAATATATAAGAATACATTTAAAAACAATCACAATGTCATTATCACTTTCTCCAAATCAACACTTTCTCCTTAAAGTAATCAAATAACTAGGGCTCAATTTGAATTAAACCTGGGTTTAACATTCCAGGAATTATTTGTAACCTGATGAAACAGACTCAGAAGACAATGATAATATTCTATGGGGAGAGAGGCAGAGACAGAAGGAGAAGGAGAAAAAAGATGAATGAGGAGGAGGTAGAGGAAGAGAGGAATTGGGAAAAAGAAGGGAGAGAGGGAGGAAGGGAGACAAGAAGATCCAGAAAAACGGAGTATAAAGAAGAAAAGTAATTATAGTGGGAGAATTTAATCCTTTTTCATCAATAAAAATATGAAATGCAGGAGTGGGAGTTAAGGCAGGAACACACTTTTTTTCATTTCTATGCTCATTTTCTATTTTTTTCAGAGTGTGTATGGATCACAATCCTGAATATAATTTCAGTACTTAAAGACATATTTTCTTTTAAATAGCATTCATCACATCTTAACAAGACAGAGAGCTCCTCTAGTGTAAGGAGAATGAAAAAGTTCTGTAGGTTTCAATTCTTATAAGCAAAGTCACAGAAGGATTTCAGTGATCATTCCACAAAAAAATCCTGTGTTTTGCTGCTTATGAATATTTTAGAGATAACCACAATTATGTAGGTTTCATAGATTTATGTCTCAATAACTTGTTCTCATCTACTATTGTGGAATCAGGTTCAGTAAGAAGAACAAGGACAGCATCAATCTTTACTTATACATGCCTTTTGGAAATGGACCCAGAGACTGCATTGGCATGAGGTTTGCTCTCATGAGCATGAAGCTTGCTCTCATCAGATTACTGCAGAACTTTTTTTTCCATCCTTGCAAGGAAACATAGGTCAGGACAATTTATGAAAAAGTAAGGTCTTGTGGGTAGTTACAGTTAGTTGAGAAACCTATTTAAAGAAAATATCTGCTTATTCAAAGAATCTCTTTTGAGACACTTGTGCAATGTTAGGATGTTAGACTTTTTCAGTTTTGGAGCTCTATATCTTTGGCTTTATAAAAAACAAGAGTTTAAAGATCAGGTAGAATCCATTGAGAGTAAGTTGACATGCTTATGTGCAGTGTTTTTGAACTTTATCATAGTATAAACTCGATTACAATTCAAATGAGGATAAGGCTGCTTTACATATTCAATCCTGAACTGGGAAAATCATGTTTGGATGATGTCAAGTGCTGTTTACCTCAACATAACTTATGGAAATTTTGTGACCGTTTTTCTCAACTATTTTCTGAACATTGAAATCAACATATAATTTTAAAAATACGAGGTATTTGGGTCATCTCCAAAATTCTAAAATCACTTGCCTAGAGTTTGACTCTGAAAGCTCTCTGTTTGTCTTATTCTCAGACAAAGTTGAGAAACATTGACATCAATCATTTCTTAAAGATAGGAAGGATTTATGCAGTTCAGCGTTTTCCTAATTGATCCAATCTTCCTGAAGTCCTGTTTCATAAAAAACTATTTTTACATTTTATTAGTAACACTTTGAATCTTATTTCCCCATTTTCCTCATTCTATTCTCATATTTCAACTTCCAGTTCAATCCCATACTTTTCTAAGGAGTCCTCCCATCAATGTAGACCCATTCATTCCTCTCTTTTGATATTGGTTACTCCAAACTTTTATGATCATGGAAGTTAACATTTTGTCCCAAAAGTAAAATTCTTAAGCCTCAAAACAAAACTACAAATTCTTCAGATATATGTTGGCAAAAGACATGGATAGATATTTCTTCAAAATAGTGAATCTGATTTATCTTTCCTATGGACATAGATGAATACCTTATAGTGAATCTCCATCATATACATCCACAAGCCTGGGATCCTAATTAGAATATGGTATACTTTATGTTTTTATAAACAGATCATGCATAACTAAAAAGAATAAATAAAAAAAGTGATTAACATTGCTCAGAATCAGTAACCAACAGGAAAATTCATATCAAAACCACGTAAGATGCCATCTCACATCCACTACAATGTCTAAAATAATAGATGGAAACATAAGTGGTTAGGAAATAAATGAAGTAATTGGAACTTTCATGTATTTTTGGAAAAAAATATTAAATGATACAGCTATAATGTAAAACACTAACAGAAGTATTTGTAAGGCAGCAATTTCACTCCTGAGTATACACTCAGATAAAATTGAAAACTAGAAAAAAAAGAAAAAAAAATTGAAAAATAAAGTTCACAAACAAGTTTCATACTAATGTTCATAACAGCATCAATCACAATAGCCAAAAGACGTAAATAATACAAATGTCCATCAACTGATGAAAGGATAACTAAATAGATATACAGTGGAATATTATTTGGCCATAAACATGAAGTACTGATATATATTTCACTTCAAAACAAAATGCTAAATGATATCACTTTGCATCACAAAAGACCACATATTACATGTCTCCATTTTTATAATGTATACATCATATGCAAAGCTAAAAATATAGAAAATATAGTAGTATTTATTTAGGATAAATGATTTTGAAAGCTGACAGTTAAAAGATAATGAGTTTTCTGAGTTTTGACAATGGTGATGGATGCATGTATCATTTAACATGCTAAAAGTTATGGAATTTTACATTTAAGGAATCAAAAGTATATAAATAATATCTTAATGAAGTTGTTATTTTAAATGAAAAAAGAAATGGTAATCCACATACCAATTATAAGAAATAAATATTTGGAGGACATCTGAACCAAGGATGTTCTTGGCTTTTTTCACAAATGTATCTTGTGGATTGTTGAAGGAATTGACATTAACTCCAAAGAATGTGTTAACGATCACATCCACATTGTAGCTCCCCAAAATTCTGAGTAGAGAAAAAAATGTAAAATTTTAATCTGCACTGCTTTACTCTCCTACTACACATGCTAGAAGAAGTGATATGAGCACATTCACACACTGTCAGCAATATCTGTTGAACAAATGACTAGTTCCTGCTCCTATCAAATGCCATGAGGCAGCTGCCCTTGTGCCAGGGGGGCAAGGGACATTAGGGTAGTGAGCTCAAGGAGTTCAGTCACAGAGAGACAGACACCCATAATCAGACAAATTACATCAGTGAGTGGAGTGTAGATGATAAAAGATGATTTAAGTATGGAGCTTCAGCAGGACCAGGGTGTTATAATTGACTGCTGGTAGGCCATCCAAGATAGGTGACCTTGACCTAGGTTCTGCCTAAGCACAGTCTGTGCCCAGAGCTGATTCCTCTCTAGCACATCACATAAAAGCAACACACTGTTCTGAGATGCAGAAACATTGTCCCCCCTTCTCTGCACTCACTGCTACAGCTCCCGAGAGGTCCTGCACTCCAAGATATAAATTGGCCCCAAAGGCAAAATCTCGCAAAAGGGAATGAGTAAGAATATCCTCAGTTAAAATATTGAAAATCTTCTCAAAATATACTTGGATGATCTCACAACTTGGTGAAAATATTCTCTTCAGATTTTCCATTACAGTATTAGAGGTTGTACATGGGTCAAAATAACTCATTTTATACAAAAAATAATGTGGTAGTTGTAATCCGTATCCTGTCAGGAACCTATCTCTGTGGAAATTGAAGGAAGAAGTGGTAGGAATAATTTATATTTTTCAATTTGCTGACATTCTCAGTGCAACCATGAAGAGATTTGTTGTTCTATAGCCTGCATTGTATTTTTTTATCCCTTATGAATAAGTACCAGAAACGTCCCCCAACAACATTCCTTGTGCTCTACCCTCAACTTCTGAGTGATCACATTCTTCATTTTAAAACGTGTTTTTACTTACAGAATATCCACATTGATGATCAAGCAGATAAACTAATTCTGTTTTTTGTACACAGATGTCCCAGCTGCCCCACCTTCTCCTGGGAGCCTCTCCTCATTGGGTGGCCCATTGTGGTTGTGACACCACACACTTGCTTTTGTCTGGTCAGAGAGTAGCTCAACAGTGGTAATTTCAGTTTCCTGGCAGGCTGCTGGAAGGTCTTAAAACAACTCAGAAGCCCAAAGCTGGCCTGCTACTTACTCCTTCACAGTGACAGGCTCACCTTTCTTCACTTCCTGGCTCAGGTACTTCACCAATGCTTCTCCATATTGGTTAATGATGGGGATTATCTTAGCACAAAACTCAACTTCACCCACAGTTAGAGGAGAATCGAGTCCCCAAGGTTCTGGTTTTCCCAGGATTATAAAGTATGAGATATTTCAAGAAGATGGCGGCGAAGAGAGTGCATCACCCCAGTGCGCCGCGTCACTGTGCGGGAGAAAGTCGAGGTGAAACGGCTGAAGGCTATCTTGTTGGGAAATTCCAGTGAAATTGAGGTGCTTCAGAATCTAATGGACGGATTTCAATCACGCGAGGTTCAGCTGCGTGGGCTTGGTCGCAGGCAATTTCTCCACATGGAGGGTCGCATTGCCTGATTGGTGGAACGCCACGCAGGTGAAGTCTGCGGTGCACACTGGGAAGCGGCAGAGGTGCTGGAGCAGGGGTGCAGTGATGCAGATTCTCGGGGCTCCTGCCAGTGGTGCAATGGCCGCACTTAGTGCTCTGTTCCGGCTTTGACACAGAGGAGAGAAGCGGTCCAGTTTGGTTCTCGACATCGGTCGGACCATGGAGGAGGACAGCAGCTGCCACCTTGGAGAGCTGATGTAATCATCCCTGTTTTCTACTGATCTCAGCTCATTCAGCTACAGAACAGGTGATTTCAGGCTGGTATTTGCCTACGTCTCGCAGACAGATTGCTCAGGCTCGGGGCTGAAGAACTTGTGGGGAATATTCTTGAGGGCTTGCTCCTGGAAAGGCATGCGCGGGGCTCTGAGCGGCCGGATTCTGGTTCATGGAGCTGCTTTCGCCCAGGGCTGGTGAAACTGCGGAGACTGCGTGTTGAGGCCACCTCCAAGTGGAGCATGCACTGTGCTTGGGGTGGCTGGGTTCTGACTCCCAGAAGAGTTTTGACCCGGGGCTGGGGAGCCCGTAGGGACTGCGTCTTTGAGCCTGTGCCCAGCGAAGTGTGCACTGAGTTTGGAGAGTTTGGAGCGGCCGGGCTCTGGCTCCCGGAGCTTCTTTAGCCTGAGGCTGGGAAACCCGCGGGGGTCGCTCCTTGGAGCCAGCTCCCAGTGGAGTGTGCATTGGGATCGAAGAGGCCTGGTTCTGACTCCCGAAGCTGCTTTGGCCCAGGGCTGGGGAACCTGCAGTGACTGCTTCTCGGTCCGGGTCTTGCTGGGTTCTGTGGGGGCCGGGTGGGGGGGCAGAGTGGAGCTGCCGGCTGTGCCCAGAGCAGGCCAAGTGACCCGCCGGCATGGTATCACGACACCCCAACTGCAGCTGCGGTCGAAGAGAGTAGCCGCCCACTCCTAGAATAGGACCAGCGACCCAACGGCACAGTAGCCAAGTCATTCCATTTGGAGTAGGGGCTGTGCAGACCGCTGTCTGAGCCTGTAAGGCTGGCAGACCTGTGACCCACTGGCAGGACAGGCCCGGTAGCCTACCAACATGGTGGACACGTACCACCAAGGCAGTCATGTCACTCTGGTTGGAGTCGGGTGGAGCAGGGCCGCCGCCCGTGTCTGGAGGGGGCTCAGCGACCCATTGGAGAGGCAGTCAGGTACCACCATTGGGAGTGGGGGCTGTGCAGAACTACCGCCCGAGCCCGCAGGGTGGGCAGACCTGTGACTCTCCAGTGGAACAGGCCTAGAGGCCTGCCAGCGGGGTAGACACGTCACACCAATTGGAGTGGGGACCGTGCAGAGCCGCCGCCCACATCCGGATCAGGACCAACGACCCGAGGGCGTGGTAGTTACATCACCACAATTGGAGTAGGGGCAGAGCAGAGCTGCCACCCATGCCCGCAAGGGGGGCAGAGCTGTGGCCGACCAGCGTTGTAGACAGACCACCCTAATTAGAGGAGGAGCACAGCCACTACCCGCCCTGCAAGAGAGACTTCCCAACAATACAAGAACAATATAAATAATTAGGGGGAAAATTTCAAAAACACAACAGTTTCACCAAGCAGAAAGAAACGCGAGCAGTATGAAAAGACAAGGAAAGAAAGGACCACAAGCAATGAAGGTCAACTCAACTTTAGAAGAGGTAATAGCTGCAACAGAGGGAATGTCAGAGAAAGAGTTCAGGATATACATGCTACAGATGATCTGGAGTCTCAAGGAAGACATGCCAAAGCAAAATCAGACAATGAAAGATCACATTGACAAGGAACTACATAAACAAATCCAGGAAGTAAAAGATCAATTTCACAGGGAGATAGAGGTAATAAAAAACAAACAAATAGAAATACCAGAAATGCAGGAAGCAATAAACCAACTTAAAAACTCAATTGAGAATACTACCAGCAGAGTAGATCACTTAGAAGAGAGAACATCAGACAATGAAGACAAAGTATTTCACCTTGAAAAGAACATAGACAGCTCAGCAAGTCTGCTAAGTAACCATGAGCAGAACATCCAAGAAATATGGGATAATAGTAAAAGCCCAAACTTAAGAGTCATTGGGATACGGGAAAGCACAGATCTCCAAACCAAAGGAATAAACAATCTATTCAATGAAATAATAAGAGAAAACTTCCCAGACTTGAAGAATGAGACAGAATCCCAAATCCTAGAAGCCTACAGGACACCGAATGTGCAAAATCATAAGAGATCCACACCTAGACACATTATAATGAAGATGTCCAACATACATTATAAGAAGAGAATTTTAAAAGCTACAAGAGAAAGGAAGCAGATTACATTTAGGGGTAAACCAATCAGGATAACAGCTGATCTTTCAACACAGACTCTGAAAGCTAGAAGATCCTGGAATAACATATTTCAAACACTGAATGAAAATGGTTTCCAACCAAGAATCTTGTATCCGGCGAAATTAAGCTTCAGGATGGAAGATGAAATTAAAACCTTCCACGATAAACAAAAGTTAAAAGAATTCCCAGCTAGAAAACCATCTCTTCAAAAAATCCTTGGCAAAACATTACAGGAAGAGGAAATGGAAAATAACATTGAAAAACAACAGTGGGAGGTAGGACAGTAAAGGGGTCAAAATAATCAAAGTGGAAAACAAATCAGGTTTAGTAACATTAATAAACAAATATGGTTGGAAGAATAAACCATATCTCAATAATAACCCTAAATGTTAATGGCTTAAACTCACCAATTAAGAGACACAGGCTAGTTGAATGGATCACAAAACAAGACCCAACAATATGCTGCCTACAGGAGTCGCATCTGATAGGAAAAGATATACATAGAGTGAAGGTGAAAGATTGGGAAAAATCATACCACTCAAATGGACTGCGGAAACAAGCAGGAGTGTCCGTACTCATATCTAATAAAATAGATTTCAAGCCAAAGTTAATCAAAAGGGATAAAGAAGGACCCTTCATACTGATCAAGGGAACCATACACCAACAAGACAACAATCATTAATATATATGTTCCAAATAATGGTGCAACTATGTTAATCAAGCAAACTCTTCTCAAGTTCAAGAGTCTAATAGACCACCATACAATAATCATGGGAGACTTAAACAGACCTCTCTCACCACTGGACCGATCTTCCAAACAAAAGTTAAATAAGGAAAGTATAGAACTCAATAACACAATTAACAACCTAGACTTAATTGACATATATAGACTATACCACCCAACATCAAGTAGTTACACCTTTTTCTCTGCAGCACATGGATCCTTCTCAAAAATAGATCATATATTATGTCACAGGGCAACTCTTAGACAATATAAAGGAGAAGAGATAATACCATGCATCTTATCTGATCATAATGGAATGAAACTGAAAATCAATGATAAAAGAAGGAAGGAAAAATCATGCATCACTTGGAGAATGAACAATAGGTTACTGAATGATCAATGGGTTGTAGAAGACATCAAGGAGGAAATTAAAAACTTCTTAGAGTTAAATGAAAACACAGACACAACATATGAGAATATATGGGACACATTGAAAGCAGTTCTAAGAGGAAAATTCATTGCTTGGAGTTCATTCCTTAAAAAAAGAAAATACCAACAAATAAATGATTTCATACTTTATCTCAAAATCCTAGAAAAAGAACAGCAAAACAACAGCAAAAGAAGTAGAAGGCAAGAAATAATTAAAATCAGAGATGAAATTAATGAAATTGAAACAAAAGAAACAATTGAAAAAATTGACAAAACTAAAAGTTGGTTCTTTGAAAAAATAAATAGAATCAACAGACCCTTAGCCATGCTAATGAAGAGAAGAAGAGAGGGAACCCAAATTACTAGCATACGGGATGAAAAAGGCAATATCACAACAGACACTTCAGAAATACGGAAGATAATGAGAAATTATTTTGAATTCTTATACTCCAATAAAATAGAAGATAGTGAGGGCATAGATAAATTTCGTAAGTCATATTATCTGTCCAGATTGAGTCAGGAGGATATAGAAAACCTAAACAGACCCATAATAATAGAGGGAATAGAAGAAACCATCAAAAGACTACCAACTAAGAAAAGCCCAGGACCGGACGGGTATACAGCAGAGTTTTACAAAATCTTTCAAGAAAAACTAACACCAATACTTTTCAAGCTATTTCAGGAAATAGAAAAAGAAGGAGAACTTCCAAATATATTCTACAAGGCCAACATCACCCTGATGCCTAAAACAGACAAAGACACTTCAAAGAAAGAAAACTACAGACCAATATCTCTAATGAACCTAGATGCAAATATCCTGAATAAAATTCTGGAGAATCAGATTCAAAAACATATCAAAAAATTTATACACCATGATCAAGTAGAATTCATCCCTGGGATGCAAGGCTGGTTCAATATACGGAAATCAATAAATGTTATTCACCACATCAATAGACTTAAAAATAAGAACCATATGATCATCTCAATACATGCATAAAAAGCATTTGACAAAGTACAGCATCCCTTTATATTCAAAACTCTAGAAAAATTAGGGATAACAGGATCATATCTCAATATTGTAAAAGCAATCTATGATAAGCCACATGCCAGCATCATTCTGAATAAAAAAAAATTGAAGGCATTCCCTCTAAGATCTGGAACAAGACATGGATGCCCTCTCTCACCACTCTGTTCAACATAGTCCTCGAAACACTGGACAGAGCAATTAGACAGATGAAAGAAATTAAAGGCTTAAAAATAGGGGCTAAAACCATGCAATGGAGGAAGAATAGCATCTTCAACAAATGGTGCTGGGTAAACTGGAAATCCATTTGCATCAAAATGAATCTGAATCCCTTTCTCTCGCCATGCACAAAATTTAACTCAAAATGGATCAAGGAGCTTAATATTAAATCAGAGACACAGCATCTGATAGAAGAAAAAGTTGGCTACGACCTACATACTGTGGGGTCAGGCTCCAAATTCCTCAATAGGACACCCATAGCGCAAGAGTTATGAACTAAAATCAACAAATGGGACTTACTCAAACTAAAAAGTTTTTTCTCAGCAAAAGAAACAATAAAAGAGATAAACAGGGAGCCTACATCCTGGGAACAAATCTTTACTCCACACACTTCAGATAGAGCCCTAATATCCAGAGTATACAAAGAACTCAAAAAATTAGACAATAACAAATAACCCAATCAATAAATGGGCCAAGGACCTTAAAAGACACTTCTCAGAGGAGGACATACAATTGATCAATAAGTACATGAAACAATGCTCACCATCTCTAGCAATCAGAGAAATGCAAATCAAAACCACCCTAAGATACCATCTCACTACAGAAAGATTGGCAGCCATCCTGAAGTTCAACAACAACAAGTGCTGGAGAGGATGCGGGGAAAAGGTTACACTTGTTAATTGTTGGTGGGACTGCAAATTGGTGTGGCCAATTTGGAAAGCAGTATGGAGATTTCTTTGAAAGCTGGGAATGGAACCACCATTTGACCCAGCTATTCCCTTTCTCAGTCTATTCCCTAAAGACCTAATAAGAGCATGCTACAGGGACACTGCTACATCGATGTTTATAGCAGCACAATTCACGATAGCAAGATTGTGGAACCAACCTAGATGCCCTTCAATAGATGAATGGATAAAAGAAATGTGGCATTTATACACAATGGAGTATTACTCTACATTAAAAAATAACAAAATCATAGAATTTGGAGGGAAATGGATGGCATTAGAGCAGATTATGTTAAGTGAAGCTAGCCAATCTTTAAAAAACAAATGCCAAATGACTTCTTTGATATAAGGGGAGCAACCAAGGACAGGGTAGAGACTAAGAGTTTGAAATGAAGATTAACATTAAACAGGGATGAGAGGTGGGAGGGAAAGGGAGTGAGTAGAGGAATTGCATGGAAATGGAAAGTGATTATCAGGGTTATACAAAATTACATATAAGAGGAAAGGAGGAGTAAGACAAGATAATACAAGTGGAAGAAATGATTTACAGGAGAGGGGGTAGAGAGAGAAAAGGGAAGGGGAGGGGAGGGTGGATAGTAGAGAATAGGATAGACAGCAGAATACATCAGACACTAGAACCGCAATATGTAAATGAATGGAAGGGTAACTGATGTGATACAGCAATCTGTAGACCGGGTAAAATTGGGAGTTTATAACCACTTGAATCAAACTGTGAAATACGATATATTAAGAACTATGTAATGTTTTGGACGACCAACAATAAAAAAAATAAATTAAAAAAATGAAGTATGAGATATTTTTAATGAATCAAATAATATCTTTTCTAGATATAAATACAAAAGTTCATTTGAAATTTTTCATTAGTTCTTTTTATTTATCCATAACGATAAGTTTCATTTTGACATAATTATAAAATCATGGAAAATAATTTTGCACTTCTCTAATTGCTTGACACGTTGAACATTTTTTCATATACTCATTGATCATTTGTATGTCTTCTTTTGAGAAGGGTCTGATCAGGTTTTTGCCCATTTTTTGATTGGGTTATTTGATTTTTTGGTATTAAGCTGATTGAGTTCTTTGTATATTGTGAATATTAACACCATAAATGAAGGGCAGGGGGCAAAGATTTTATCCACTTCTGAAGGTTCTCTCTTCATGCTCTCAATTGTTTTTTCTGATGTGAAAGGATATTAGATTAGAGAAAATAGACAACAATTAAATTATTGTTGTCTATTAAATTAAATTATTCAGTTCTTACCAGTGCTTAAGATGCAAGAGACAGTATCAGTGGAGACTCAGCCCCGTGTGCTTTTTCCACTTAACAACATGGCCTTTATGGGCCATGCCAGTTAGGCAGGATAATGTGGCCAAGTCTGCAGTTTTGAGGACTTAATGAGAGAAGATGAAGAGGGAGGAAGAGGCAAAGCCTACTCCAATTTTCTTGTGGCACACAAGAAGTACAATAATACCTCTAGAAGGGCTTTCATCAAGCATTATCAAGAAAATGGCTGCTGAAATTAGCTGATTTCACTATAGCAGATTATGAAGTACACAAGGTTATGGGAACACAGTGGTTTAAAATGTACTGGAAGTCCATTCTTCAAAGTCAATAGAATGAGGTAGGCAGAGAAATCCCTGTGTACACTTCTATTGAAAACTCCTAATTGACAGGGAAAAACAAATGAAATCCCCAAGACTTTAAACTTGCAGAGAAAGTTAAAATAAAAGAAAGCAGAGGTCAAATCATTTCCCAATCTGTTCATCTCTGACTCCACTTTTCGTTCAAATGCATATAATAACCCCCAGATTTATATAAAGATTGCTTTTACTAGAGTGACAATCTCATAAGGAGATTAAGCTATGCATGGTGCACATTTTAGAAAGGTCTGACTTAATGCCTCCTATGCAGTATTAAAGGCTCCTAATAAAGAAAAAAATGGAAAAGGGGTAGAAACTGGGCACTGGAGAGAAGGTGAGGCCAAGAGTGTTTGGGTCATCAGAGACTGAGAAATATCTGAAGTGTGACATTCTTGGACATAAACGTTGACATCTGGTGAAATATGGGACCCTTAGAAGGAGGAAGAGCCCCTAAAAGCTTTATGATAATTAATTATTATAATAGCTCTGGGTGCTATTGTCCTCTTACCCTGGAGTGCCCCATCCAACAAGTCGACCCAAGGGAAGTTTCCAAAATACTCACCCCCACATTTTCCCATAGTTTTCATGACATTGGGGGTCATATTGCCAAAAACCATGAGAGGAGAAACAAGAGAATTTATATTGTTATTTTGAAAATATTGAACCTTGCTTCTAATTGAGGAACCAATTATTCCAATCTCTTGAAATCTGACTAGAATATGGTCCATCACTGGCAGTTAGAGGGAAGATCTTACTCTAAGACATCCAAAGACAAATAAAACAAAATAAATGAGATATTTGAAAAAGGAATTTTGAGTCCATCTTGAATTTTTTTGAAATATTGTACATATTGAAGAAATTATCCTTCTTTTGTTTTGAGACAAGGTATTGCCATTTTTCCTATATTGCTCAAGGTGACCTTGAATTTGTGATTCTTCTGCCTCAGCCTAGAGAGTGGTTGGGACTACAGGTGTGTGCCACTGTTTGGACAGTTGTCCTTGAGTATGAATATAAAGGAAGCCTGACTTTGTGTATTATTTTCTCATGTGCATGGACTGTTCCTGAAATCCTGCCAACTTTGAATCATACCATCCAGATGAATGTGAAAAAAAAACCAAAGCTGAGAGAAAGTGAGTGAGGTTCCCAGGGAAATTCACAAGGATACTTCACTCATTTTTTCCCTAGATCTTTTTCATTTCTCTCATGAATCTCCCTAGAATACTGGGGAAATTAGGAAGTTCAAGGCACAAGTCGCCTCTAAGTTGACCATGTTGATGTGATTAGTTTAGTTGTTTTTTTTCACTACTGTGACCCTGATAAGAACCATGTAGAAAACTAAAATTTACTGGGCCCACAGTTTCAGAGGTCTCAGTTCATACACAGCTTCCTTTGTTGCCATGGTCTGAGGTGAGGCAGAATAACATGGCAGAAGAGTGTGACAGAATAAAGAAGCTCAGGACGTGGAATCAGGATGCAGATAGAAACTCCACTAACCAGGGACAAAATGTATGCCCTGAAGCCAGGTTCCCAGTGACCCACCTCTTCCACCAACAACCTACCTGCTTACAGTTGCCCCCAGTTAATCCTTACTGAGGAAATAGTGTAGAGTAGATTAAGGCTTTCACAATCCAATCACTTTTTTTCTGAACTTTCTTGCATTGCCTCACATATTAGCTTCTGGGGGACACCAACACCATAACAGTGGTTCTCATGCATTTCGTGGAGTGAGAAAGAATAAGTGAGAATTGACAAAATGGAGTCACCTTCCAGTTTTGCAGATCAATGTTTAGAAGATGGGAAGATGCCACCCTACCCATGGGAGTCAATAAATTAAGTCCTTGCTAAAAGTTTTTGCTTCTAACATTTAAAAAAATTTTTTTTGCTGTTCAGCAGTGATGTTTTCATGATGCACAGGAAGATGCCAATTATATGGACCTTATAGGTTGTTTAGTAAACAGTTTATTGGGAAGTGTGAAAATTAAATGATTGTTTTTCCAAAGAGAAAATAAGTATGGAATTCTCAAGTGGTCATTAAGTCTCCAAATTGTAGAAATAGAATCTAATTAAGAAGCCTCAGTCTTTGGGAAAGATAATCTAAGCAGAGAGCAGAATATCCTCTGACCATCTGGATTAGAGCTCATTAATTTCTGTCCAGTAGTCAGGACCTGAGTCAAATACCTAAGCAGGTTAATCACAAATGCAAGATACAAATTCAAATTTCTTTTGAAACACTCCATTCAATTGACTTAAATTTTAATAATTTTTTAAATCATCCAATTTCTGCTCATTTTATATCACTGAATCTGACCTTGTTGAAAAACAATACTCATCTTGTGGTTAATTATGTGAAGTCCATAGATAAGAGCTGTCTTATCTCTTTCGTATGTTTTCCCTTCTAAGACTCACAGATAGGGTGTTATCTTTGAAGGATAATAAAAAAAAATGCAGATTGCTTTTGTTTCATCTCTCAAATCTTCTACATGTACCTTTAGTAGTAAAACTTGTGTACTACCATGGAAATAATCATAGATTTAGACATTAAGAAATTATGTATGTGCAAATTTTCAAACTATGAATACTTGCATTGTTCAAGAAATTGTAGTTTCAAATATATCTATGAACACTTTTTGAAATAAAGCTACTCATGAGATATAGTTATGAATAAAAATGTTTGTGCTTGACATCTTCTCTTTCACATATTTTTGCTCAAATGTGCAAAGGTAAAGTAAACATCCTCTTTATGATATGTACAAGTCTGAACAACATCATGAGCATCAAATGCAGGTCAATTAGGGATCTGAGTATTTTCACTAAGAATCTTGAAGAGTTGAAAACAGAGCCCCAAGGAAAAACCTGGCTATGCTCAGGGTGGAGCTTGCACACTGTTTCAAAAAGGATGAGAGTTGGGAACTTCCTCCCAAAGAAGTGCATTTTTACCAATGACATAAAACTGGCATTTTCTTTGCCAAAGAAAAAGAAGAAACTCAACCATACTCACCTTACAGAAGCATTCCAAAGAAATGCAGAGATGTTGGCCCAGGAATTCCCAACTTCTCACATAGCCCATGTGAATAGGTTCCATATCTATGAAGTGAAGAGAAAGCCAGGTCACCATGATTGTCATTCTATAAATAAGGGCCTGACAAGTCTCTGACTCAGAAACTTGACCAGACAATGAGGGAGGTAACATGTACGTAATATATAACAACAAAAACTCCAACAACACATTCGCTCCTTCCGAACTCCTTTTACATAGCCCCCCCTCACCCCAAAGGCACAATGATGAGCTAAGATAAGTTGAGGTTTCATACTCGAAACATTCCCAGACTTGAGTATTCCTGCAAGGTCCAGCCTGGCTTTCTTCCAGGGCATTTCATTTGCATGTCTCTTTGGTATATTGACCCTTCCTTAATGTAGTATTTTCAGTCTAAAAAGGGTGCATGTATAATATTTTGGTGCTACTTTGATGAAGAGATTTTGGTTTACAGAATCTACTCAATCACAGCAGGTCCAATGAGAGCCTCTGGTGACATTTTTTTTCTTACAACTTGGTCATAAAGCTTTTGGGCTTTTCCTTCTTTCCATGCCATGCTTCTGGTTTAGTATCTAGCCCTTATTTAAAATTGACTTTATATGTATCCTTGAAAGCAGTATTAATATTCTCTGGTTGAATGGCAAACATAGCATTTTGAAACAATGAGACTTCCCTCTACCTCACACAAATGTGAGACATGTTGAGTGTCACTGAAATCTGTTGTCATACAATCTGGTTGCCTTGAGCCAGAGAAAAAGCTGAGTTCCCTATGTACTCTGAATGCTACTGCGAGGAATGAATAACTGAGTAATAATCTCCAGGCCATTTTCCCTCTTGTTCAGTGTGTTCCTCCAACTGGTGATGCTCAGATGGCAGCGCAGAGTCAGGCATACTCATGTCCACCAAGGTGGCCAGTCACAGCACAGTTTGTTTATTGCCCCCATGCATCAACTCCCTTTGTATAAAAATCCATAAAGCTGGTTCTCCTTTGGCCTGGCTGGCCAGCAACTCAGAGGTGTCATATTCACAGCCCCATGCCAGAGTGTTCTATGTGATAAAACCCCTGCCCCACCATCTCAAAAGATGAGAGAAATATGGAAAAAAGAAATGATGTAAAAGAGAGTCCTTGCAGCTATTTTAACTATGAAACAGCTAGTTGTGCAAACGTGGCCCCATAGTAGCAGAGGAGAAAACTGTGGCATGAATAAATGGCCCAGCATGCTCTATAATTCCTTTCATCTACATGAAGGGGGACCGTACAAAGTTCAGGAACTGTCCTGTTGACTGAGAAGAAAATATGCAATATAAAATAAGAACCCATAATGTGTTCTAGACAGTTGCAATAAGAACTTGCTGCTGATTTTTAGAGGAGAATGTTTAAGGCAGTGTAAGTTTCATATATTCTGTACAAATCCTGCCATTAAATAATGTGATAGTAAAATCAAATGTGAGTCCATTTTGTTTTGTGCCTCCATTCTAGAAAACAACCATTCCAAGTAGAAGGGTCATGACTGGGTCAAGATGTTCTTTTCCTTTTGCTATCAAAACTTTTAAGGACACGGAACTACCTAAAGGGGCATTGTTTCTGTAACTAGGGTGACTGAGCCAACTGTGATTGGTTAGCCTCCTGCCACTTGACTGCACACTTCTGCTTCTGTAACCTGGCTTGCTTGCATTGGCTAGACCTTAAAGTGATCCTTTGGTGGTTTTGGGTTATAAGGAGCACCCTTGAGATTGTTCAGGGTTGATCAGGGGATCAGCTTTATATTCTGGTCAGTGGCCACTAATGTGTTTCAATAAAGACTTGATTTGATTATACAAGAGTGGTCTGAAAGTCAGTTTATGAAACTCTGGGATGAAGCTCTAACTATAACATCTTGGGTCTCATCCAGGATTCATTTCTTCCTTACCCTCACACCATATTTGCCTCCAATCATGGGCCTTTGAACCTCGGCCCCATCCTAGGATGCTCTGAAAAGCCTACTGCTGGCCGTCAGATATGGTGATTTGACTCCCTGGGGAAAATTTTATATTGGATGCTGTTGCTTACACCTTTCCCAGGACAGGATGAGATGTTGTCACTGCCTCTCTGGAGGCCTCCCAGTGGGCCCTTACCTGCACCTGGGGGCAGGACCAGTCATGTCTCTGCCCCTTTGGAGTTCTCCCTGTGTGACCTCATCTGTCTGTATCTGGGGGCAGGTCAAGATGTTGTCTTTCTCCCACTGGAGGCCTCCCTGCAGCTTTATCTGTTCCTGGGGCCAAGAGGAGACATGATCTCTGCCCCATTAGAGTTCTCCCTGAGTGATATTACTGATTGTTGCTTGTCCTGCATCTGTTCTGCTGTTTGTCATTTCTCCAGCTTCTGCCTTGCTATTTGTCATTTGTCCAGTGTCTGTTTGCAGGCCGTCTGTCTTGTGTTTATCTGTCTCTGTGTTGTGCATGGACCTTTTCTTGTTCTCATTACTGCTCTTCTTTCGTCAGGACTCCTTCCCTCTATCAACATCATGGGACAAGGGAGCTCTATAGAGATCTCTACCTGGACCCATTTAACTTATTTTCTTAACAATTTCAGAACTTTTGTTTGTTGGTTTGTTTTTGTTTGTTCCACTTGTGTTTTGTGTTAATTTCTATTTTAGTTTGTTTCTAATGGTTAAAATGTTTTTTAACTATGCTCACTGCAGCTTGCATTAAAATGTAAAGTGCTGCCAACAAGAATAAAAGTATTGTCAAAAGTAAAAGCTAAAGGTTAAAAAAAAGCATTCTGGAGATTGCCTTCATTTAGGAACTAGGCCAGGTGGCAAACTGGGTAAATCATGTGAGTTCCTATGGAGGACAGATTAAAACTAAAGTGTTTTATAAAATTATTATTCCTAAATTGTTTATCAAAAAGCATAATTTTGTCTAGGAAATTTGGCTATTGTCTCTCAGTATTTGCAAGCATAAATAACTCCCAACTATTAACAAAGTGGTCCAAAGATTTTTCAATATCAGGCTAAAATTTGGTGGCCACTATCCAAGAAACCAGAAAAAACAGTTTAGAATGGGACCCCAACCTGGAGCACTCTCCCAAGGAGAACAATGGAGCTGCATCTTTAGGAAATTCCTTCAGGAAAAAAATAATACCTTTTCATTTTTCTATATTCCCTTAACTCTATTTAGCTTTGATGAACAGGACTGCTTCAGGAAAAGGTCAGGAAAACTTTTTAAATTCTATATTTGTCAAATTGATAACTTTGATCTAATATGCCTAGATTAATATGTTTTTTTTGATTACACTCTGCTTTATTCTAAGGCCAATTTACAAAGGTTAACTCTCAATCTAATAGGTTTTTAAAAATAAGCTACAAGGCTTTTGTTTGTCTATTTACTTTGTGTGGGTGCACCAGTGTACTGTCCATCTACATGTATTGCCATGTCTACATATATTTGGTACAAAAAAATTGACATCTGAGCTCATAAATTAAAATTTTAAAAAATAGATCCAAATATCTTTGGTTAATATGATTTAGAAGGTTCAATTTAAATTGGAAAAACAAATAAAAGTACAAATGTCATTAAAGTTACTAATGGAGAGTATCGTTTCTAGATGGTTAAACATCTGTTAAAATGCTAATTTTTATAAGGTGCCTGATATCCATTGTCTGTAGGATTTTTCTTCAACCGGAAAAAAAAATTACTAACACTATTCAAAGCACTTGTATGATACCTTGTTTTTTAAAAAAAGAAACATAAATTACATCTAAACATATATAAAATTAATCATGAATGTGTTTGTTAGAGACATCTAATTGTTTTAAAAAATTAAAATGCTAACTGTTAAATATAATATCAAGTACTCTTAACTCCTTAACTTCCATAAGACAAAATACTCAAACAATGTTGGTGTTTTCATAAATTGGTAAATTTAAAAAAATTAAAATTATTTTGTGTCTGGCTGGGAATGTGGCTCAAGAAATAATGCACTCCCCTGGCATGTGCAGGGTACTGGGATTGATCCTCAGCACCACATAAAAATAAAATAACGATGTTGTATTCACCAAAACTACAAAATAAATATTAAAAAATTCTCTCTCTCTTTAAATAAATATTTTGTGTTATAATAAAAATAAAGTTACTATAAATTAAAAGTCCCAACAGGTATAATTCTACATACAAGGAGTCAAGAGGTTTTAACTACATTTCAATTAAAGTACCATAAATAACAAAATATTTCATCTTATTAAAATGGATTAATTTATCTAAATTCAGAAATGTATAAGGATTATTTCAAGGTACAAACAGAAAGAAGGATCAATGGATTAAAAATTATTAAACGGTTCTAATATAAAACTATATTTAGTAAAACTGTTTCCAGATAAATAGTCTTTATGTGGTAAAGTATAATTATAATATATCTAAGTAAACAACAAAAGGGCCTAATTAATTAATATATAGGTCTACATATAAAAGATAAATATTAAAAGGTTTTTATGAAACTAAGTTGGTTATGTATGTAACAAATAGTTAAAACTATTCAAGGTCGTTCCCTACAGATAAATATTAATGAACTGATATACTTATATGCTAAAATGACAAAACTTTCTAAAAAATTAATTACATTGTGACTGTTAATTTTATCCCCTAGAACAAGTAATCTTGGTTAAATAGCAAAGTTTATCTTATTGTCCTACATTACAGAATCTAGATTTTTCTTTAAAAGCTTACCTTGGTTAATATAAAAACATTAATAGAATTGTGGTAAATTACTCTTCTTTATAGATTAAATATGTTCATATCTTTCAGGTATGCAAGTCTTTAAGATAAAAATTTTAAAGGAACATTTTATCAAGTTGGTATTCTCCAAACTGAAATTGTCTGTAATGATAATTTTAAATTATAAGGATAATAGATTTTATTGGGAAATTATTTATATTATTGGATGTTTTGTAACCAAACTTTATGTTACCTTTTACACTGGGATATAAAAATTTAAAGGTATTTTAAAAGATAATGAGAGCCTGATCTGTTTAAAGGTTAATATTATACAAAATTGTTTTCCAATTTTCCACATAAAAATGGAGCGCTCAGCCTTTTCTTAATTAGTGTTTCAGATGTATGTCATATTGCACTAGCTAACATTTATACAGAGTCAGAAAACAATATATGTAAGCTTTATAAAATAATATTTAAAAAGAAAGACAAATATCAGCTTTAGAACTAAAACATTTTACCTAAGATTTCTGAAGAGCCCTGCCTTACCTGAGATAAGGCTCTGCCACCGACCTTACAGCATGTCAAAATAACTTCCAAGTAGGCCAGATTTCAGTTAATTTAAAGTTATATTCAAAGATTGATTTTATTAAAAAGATTAATTTAAAGTTATATTCAAAGATTGATTTTATTAAAAAGATTAATTTAAAGTTATATTCAAATATTGATTTTATTAAAATGATTACTATGATCTCAAATAAAAAATATATTATATAACTCAGCCAGGGTTCAAAATTATATACAAGCTAGATATGTTTTTACTATTGTTAATTTCACTTTGTATTTTCTTTTTTTAAAGAGAGAGAGAGAGAAAGAGAGAGAGAGATATTTCTAATACTTATTTTTTAGTTTTTTCAGTGGACACAACATCTTTTGTTTGTATGTGGTGCTGAGGATCATACCCATGCCACACACAAGCCAGGAGGGCGTGCTACCACTTGAGTCACATCCCCAGCCCTGTATTTTCATTATGACTAAAAGAGTGACCATGATACTCAGAACAATTAACAGACACTTATAGTGGCATTGTCTGATTAATAGGAAAGAGAGAAAGAGAGGAGAGAGAGAGAGAGAGAGAGAGAGAGAGAGAGAGAGAGAGAGAGAGAGAGAGAAAAGTGCAAGGGGGAGTACAAAGGGTATGAGAGAGGGAAAGAAAGAAAGAGAAAGAGAATGAGAGGGAGAATGAAAGAGAGCAAAACTGAGATAAAAAAGAGAGAACAAGAGAGGGGTACCTGGCAAGAGAGACATTTTGTAGCCAAATCTAATGGGCTCTCTGGGTCTACAAGCTGCCTTGTTGGCATACAGTGATTGTATCACTGTAGTTGCTAAGGGTGTCATCTTCTGCCTTCAGTCAGACCAGGCAGGGGTCAGATGTGGGTTTCCATTACACCAGATGGTGAAAGTCAAGTGTTCAACCTTGAGTGGGGTTGAGTGTTCAGACTTAAGGCAAACAAGTGAAGCTAACATTTGTTCATCCTGCTCCGCAACTAACAATAGCTGATTCCTGTTAATGTTTTACAGAGGTAATACTTCATAAACACACAACCTAAGTTAATTTGAGATATTAAGCCATCATCTGTAGACAGATAATAATTAAAAGGGATTAAACTAACGGTAAAGGGGCTAAAGTTATGAATCAGCAGTAGAGTGCTAGCCTTGCATGTGTGAGTCACGGGGTTCAATCCTCAACATTAAATACGTTAATAAATAAAATAAAGATATTGTATTATGTAAAAATAACTTTAAGTTATAAACATTAAAGTTAAAACGGAGTATTCTCAGTTTAAGACTGATATAACTGACTTGCTAGATGCTTAGGGTCAAACTTAAAAATTAAGGTTAAAATAAAGGGGACAAGAAAACCAATATTTGGCTCTTGCCCTCTGAGTCAGCCTGAACCCAGGACAGGAGGAAGAGCTTTGCAACTCTGGGCCACATAACCTCCTGATAAGGGAGATTAATGAGACTATTGGAGAACAGAGAGCCAATGAGTGTCCATGCTGCAAAAGAAGAGGGTCATTAAAAAGGGGAGACATGCCTGATGCTTCCAAGAGAAGCCACATGGTCAGCAAGACCTTGAACCATCCTAATGCATATGGCACTAGCAGAGCTGAAATGCTGCTCACAAGTTCCCCAAGAGTGTCCTCCAAGAAAACTCAGCTGACTCTTACCAATAGTTAAGAAAAAGTTCTGTGTGACCAGCTTGGTCTTAAACACCTAGCAAAAACAGTTAAAAACCGAAGCACAGCCATTTCTGGGCATTTAAAATAAACAACAGTTATTTTAATGTAACTTAAAATGTACACTTGTGTATTCACCCCCCAAAAAATAAGTAAGAATGGAGGCAACAAAAGAAAAATTTTTAGGTAAGAATGCATGAAAATAAAAATTGCCAGAGCCAGAATTTTTAGTCAGATTAAGTCCTACATATTTTTCTAACCTCATACACATGTAGACATAATCAGTTTTAGATAGTATAATTATCTACCCCTAAGTAACAAAGAAATCTCTACTGAATGTAGAGGTCATGCCAATAAAGATATTTTATAAAAATCAGATGAAATGAACTAAATTAACTAAATGTTGTGTCTACATTCCTGATAATCCTGACAATATTTAAGATTTATGTCCATAAAAAGGGCCTTATTAGGCTTTGTTAGGGCTTGTTATGGGGACAGTTTCTCAGGTCTTCCACCTTCTAGTAAACAATAATTAATTTCTGTCATTTTCATAATATTCATGAAAAGATTTCAGATGCTACACCTGCTATTTTGCATTAATCTTATTTCAGTACTCATGTCTTTTTGTTTCTCTCAGAGAAGTACCCACCCCCAGGTTAATTTACAATCTGTTCTTCCTGAACCAGATTTTTACCATGGACTCCTTGACCCTCTCAGTTTCCACAAAGGGACTGCAAACTGTTTGCCCACTCTGCATTGCCCCCTCTCAGCTCGAAGCAGCAAGAATGGTCATTGCCCTTTTCCCTTACAGCTGTAGTAAGTCCCTAATATCAGAGAAAAAATTATGGTCAGTATAGATGTTCGCCAAAATGTCTACTTCAGGAAAATGTACAGGGGAACTACCCCCAATATCACCCTGCATGATCTCCCAGAAAGAGACATTTGCTTCCAGAACCCAAATTATAAGTGGGAGAACTCCCTGTTCACCAAAAAATTGTGCTTCCTGGCTTCCATTTCAAACTCCTTGCCTAAATCTCAAAACTGTCAATACTCTGAACTATTTAACCTACTATTTTCTTGGAGAAAAAGGAAAAGAACCTAGGCTTATTAAAAGGCCAGGGCCTACTGATTTATCAACATACACAGGCTGCCCCCATTTTAGTTCCCCTCCTGGCTGATATGGAAATAGCTGGATCAGTATGCTGCTCTGGGAACTGCAGCTCTTATCACAGGCTCTAAAAATTTTAAGTCCCTCACCCATCAAATAGATAGAGATTTAGGAGAACTAAAAATGTCCATCTCCAAATGAGAGATTTCACTAGACTCTCTGACAGAAATAGTATTACAAACAGATGGGGTCTAGATCCTCTTTCTAAAACACGTAAGACTTTGTATGGCCCTAGGAAAAACGTGTTGTTTTTATGCAACCATTCTGGGAAAATAAAAAACAGTTTGGTGCTAGTGAGAAAGAAAAAAAAAAACATTGTAAGGGTCCGGCGAAACGTCAGAGTAAGAGACCACAAGAGACTGTCTTATGCAACAGCAGAAGGGTGGGTTTATTCGGAGACCAGTGTGCTGGGGCCCGAGCCCCCTATAGCATAGAGAGATAGAGCCTCGAGAACAGCTTGAGCAGAGCTTATATACTTTCTCTGAAGAGGGCAGGGAGAGAAGTTACATTTTGTAGTTTGGCAGTTGGGGACAGCTCATTCTGGGAACAAGATTAGTAGACAGTCCACAGTTGGGGATAGCACATTCTGGGATCGAGATTAGCAGACAGATCTTAAGATTTCAACAGTGTTTTGTTAAGCATATAGAGAAACGGAGTGACAAGTACCTATTTTATTAACCTTTCATTTTCCACTCTTCTTCTGGTTACTTTTAATCATAAAAGTGATTATTGGGGGGTTTCACATTACGTGTCTGCTAGTGGGGTATATTGTTGTCTGAATTCCATAAGTTTGATTTGTCCAATTTGGGCCTGGAGAAAGGAAACTACATGGTTGAGCAAACAGGGTCCTAATGTTAGCAACAATATAAGAATTATTAGAGGATGGGCCAAGGCTGATAAATACGTAGTTAACCAGGGGGACTGTGTGAACCAAGATTCATACCACCCTTTTTGGATCTCTCTCTCTCTTTGACGCTCTTTAAGGCATCTTCTTAGTTTACTCATAGATTGTTTTACAACTCCAATATGGTCGGCCTAAAAACAACATTATTCCCTTAATGCAGCACAAAGGCCCTCTTCTCTCAAGAAGAGGAGGTCCAACCTTTGCCTGTTCTGTAAAACAACTTCAGAGAGAGAGGTTAAAGATTCCTGTAAAGCTGTGATGGATGTTTCTAATATCTTTAAATTTTGGTCCATTGCTGTTTCTAACTGGGTAATTGTTGTGTCCCACGGACCAGGGCAGTGGTCCTTGTGCCCACGTCTGCAGCAATTTCCATTCCTAATAAGATGGCTAACGTGAGGGATATAGGTTCTTGGCAAAACCGGGTTGTATGCCCCCATATTTCATCTTTAAATGAACCTGCATCATGATAGAGCACTCTGGGAAACATCTTCACCATTATACAATTAATTGCATCTGTTGACCATTTTATGAAAACATAAATAATGTTTAAGTATATAGAATTATACTGTTGTAGGGACAGACAAGGCAAGGCACCTAAGATAGCACTGAAGACAGGGAAACAGTTCTGTTTGGTTGCAACCGGATTCAGAGGGCATTGTTTTTGTTGTAGTCAATTAATCCCTTGAATCCCAAGTTTAGGTAGTTTTAGAATTTTGTACTTAACATGTAAGGGGAAGGGTCTCAGAAGTTTCCAGTCTGAAGAAGTTCACAAAAATCAGGTTTTTTCTGTTTTATTTTTTTCTCTATTCTGGGCAAGTTAACTTTTTAAGGACACCTGGGAAGGGGAGAACTTTTTTTTTTTTTTTCCAGCTGTTACCATGGAGCCCAGTTGATAAATTTTTATCTTAGAAATGTAGCCATCTCTGTGAAGCCTCAGATCAAGGCGAGAGGCCTTGTTCACATATTTTGTAAAAAACTAGTAAGGGGGTGTCTAGTTTAGGAGTGATGATTTTTCCAGCCAGTGGCCAAGTAGAACAGAGCAACATGAAAAGAGGAAGTTTATCTATACTGAACTCTTTTATAAAGACTCTTTTGCTGAAAGTCCTAAAGTCAGCCATGGTGAATACTTCTGGAGAAGGTCAGTTAAGACTTTTCTGGGGGCCTGGTACAGAGGGGGAGGACGGGGAAGGCGGTGCTGAGAGCAGCTCCTTGGATCTGAGAATGAGGAAGGAGAGATGTAAAAGAATAATGGGAAAGGGGTTTGGGATTTTCCTAGCAACAAAAACTTGAGTAGTAGAACAGGTAGAGCAGAGGGGAAGACTGGGGTGAGTATCCCAAAAAGCCTGTGAGGGACTTTAATTTTTTAGTAACCTGTTTTCAGTGATTACAAAGAAACTTTAAAGGCCATTTTCATTTTATTTTGGATAGGGGTCTGAGGGCTCTCCTCAGCTGGTTTAAGCTTTGGGTTAGCTGGTAAGAGGACCTGGTGGGACCCATTGTGGGCACTGACAGGAGAAGAGAGGAGTGAATGGGTGGAGAGATATCTCAGTACCTGTTACTTCAGCAAGGGGCAATGGTCTGAGAACTGGTGGAGGTTTGGGTTCCATCAGGTAGCCCCTGTATGTTCACATCCTTATGACTTACAGAAGAAGTTAGTTTTTCTTCCATATAGCCATGACTGTTTGTGGCTTTGATAGTCAACCAGGCAAACATAGTAATCTAGGTTAGCCAACCTACATCTGGCTCACATGTCCCTACATCCATAATGTTTGTTTCCATTATCTATGATATGGAGGGGATTTAATGAAATTTTAGTGGGATCTTCTTCACAATCAGGGATACCCAATAGGAAAGACCTATAGCCAGCTGACAAATATCCGGGTGGAGAGATGGCCACCAGGTCCCTAAGGGGGCTGTGTGCGAGACAGACCATACTTCCTCTCCAGTAGGATTTATGATCAACAATCGCTGCTGAATGGGCTGATGAGGATTAGGACTACTGATGGTCAAGGGGAGAATCCATAGCCCTATCAACACGGCGAATATGCAATTTGAGAGGGTTACCAGTTTTTTTTCAATTTCTAGCCAGAGTCTGGACAGGGCACAGGCTTGAAATGAGAGGCATGGATCCAGGAAGTGATTCCATCTACCTTTACCACTGTAGGTGTTATAAGTAGCACCTGGTATGGTCCTTTCCAGTGGGGTTCTAGGGATGACACCTGATGTCATCTTACATAGATGAAGTTTCCTACTTGATATCGGTGTGGAGTCCTTTCGTCCCCAGGTTGGTAGGCAGTGGCCAGCTGTTTCCACAGGTAACACTGAGTTTTTTCAAGAGCTTTTAGTCTGTCAAGCAAGGGGATGTGAAGGGAATCATTAGGTCTTAGAGTTGGGGTCAGGTCCCTTACTGGAGGAGGGGCACCATAGAGAATTTCATAGGGGGTAAGGTTACACAAAAAAAAAAAAAAAACAGAGGGAGTATTTTTTGCACGAAACAGTTCATAAGGCAGGAGCATAGTCCAATCTTTTATGCCGGTCTCTAAGCTTAATTTCCTCAAGGTCTCTTTAATGGTTCTATTTATTCTTTCTACCTGTCCTGAGCTCTGGGGTCTATAAGCGGAATGTAACTTCCAATTAATCCTCAGGGTCCTGGCTAACCCCTGACTTACCTGGGCCATGAACGCCTGTCCCTTATTTGACCTTATTATTTTAGGCAGGCCGTATCTTGGAAAAATATCTTCCAGGATCTTTTTGACCACCATTTGCACCATTTCTTTTTTTGCAGGGAAGGCTTCAATCCATCCTGAAAATGTATTTACAAAGATTAGGAGATATTTAAGTCCATACCTTGCTGGCTTAATTTCAGTAAAGTCCACTTTTTAGAATTGTCCTGGTTTGGTTCCTTGAAGACACCTTCCTATAGGAAGCTTGAAGGGGTAAGCATTAACCAATTGACGTATCCGACAGGCTTTTGTTACTCGTTCAGCTAATTTTTTTCGCTGTGAGCCGGTTAGTGGAAATCTCTGTTCTTGATCTTTTAGGAATGTTTGCAGTTTCTTTTAACCAAGGTGAGTAAGTTGATGTACATTCTTAACACAGTGTAGGGCTTTCTGAAATTGCAAGTTGGGTTCAGTGTTGTCAAGAAGTTTAGTGTCAGTGTCCTCAGATGTTAAGTTGTCAGGGTGCTCTGATGTAATTAAATCTCCTGACTCATATTTCCCCCGTATGGAAAGTGTTAACATGATTACTCTGTTTAAAGCTGCCAATTTAGCCTCTTCATCTGCCCGCCTGTTCCCGACCGCTACAGGATCCTTTCTTTTGTGGTGTCCTGGACAGTGCACTATAGCTAGTTCTTTAGGGCTTTGTATTGCTGAGAGGAGGCAGATGATCTCATCTTTGTTCTTTATTTCTTTTCCCGCTGAGGTTAATAGTCCCCTTTGCTGGTAGATAGCCCCATGTATATGAGCAGTAGTGAAGGCATAGCGGCTATCTGTGTATATGGTGGCCTTTTTGCCTGCTGCCAGCTCTAATGCCTTCGTGAGGGTGATCAGCTCTGCCTTTTGAGCCGATGTTCCCTCTGGGAGGCTAGAGGACCAGATGACTTTAGTTCTGCTAACAATTGCTGTTTTAGCCCACCACTTACCGTGCTAGTGAAAGCTGCTGCCATCAGTGAACCATATGACCTCAGAGTGGGGCAGTGGCTGATCCTTTAAATCCCGTCGTATATTGGTTTCTTCTGCCAGTATATGTTGACATTCATGAGTGACGGTTTCTGATGATTGTTCAGGTAATAGTGTAGCCAGGGGGTCCCAATATTATTCTGTTCTTGTCAAGCAACAGGCTCTGATATTGTGTTATTCTAGAGTTTGATAGCCATCTGTCTGGTGGCTGGCAATGATGCTCTTTAGGGCATGGGGGGCTATAAGGGTAAGCTTCTGCCCCAGCGTTAACTTATCAGCATCTTTGATTAGTAGGGCCGCCGCTGCTATGGCTTTTAGGCATTGAGGCCATTCATTAGCTACTGGGTCCACCTTTTTAGATAAGTAAGCTATAGGCCTTTTCCAGGGTCCTAAAGTTTGAGTAAGCACTCCTCGTGCTATTCTTTTCTTTTACTCAATGTAGAGAGTAAAGGGTTTTTTATATCTGGGAGTGCTAAGGCCGGAGCAGATAGCAGTGCCCTTTTGATGTTATCAAAAACTTGTTGGTTTTCAGGGTTCCATTGGAATTGGGCATTTCCCTTTAACAACAGGTATAAAGGAACAGCTAAGGTTGCAAACCCAGGTATCCATAACCTGCAAAAGCCAGCAGTCCCAAGAAACTCTCTGAGTTGCCTCTTATTAGATGGGGGTGGTATCTGCAAAACAGTTTGTTTTCTGGGCTCAGTGAGCCATCATTTACCGCCCCTAAGGGAATAGCCCAGGAAGATTACTTTTTGCTGGCAAATTTGGGCCTTTTTGACAGAAGCTCTATACCCGAGTTGAGCAAGCTCAGATAGTAGTGTTTGGGTCCCAGACTCACAGTTTTCCTTGTTTTCCGCTGCCAGTAGCAGGCCATCCACATATTGACTTCAGGGTGCAGTTTTGAAGTTATTGAGATCTCTGTGGAGGGCTTCATCAAAAAGAGTAGGGGAGTTCTTGAACCCCTTTGGAAGTCTGGTCCAAGTTAGTTGACCAGATTTTCCGGTTTCTGGGTTTATCCACTCAAAAGCAAACAACAATTGACTATCTTTTTGCAGAGGCAAACAAAAGAAAGCATCTTTTAAGTCCAGGACAGTATACCATTTTCTCTTGGGGTTAAGGGTGCTAAGCAGATTGTACGGATTAGGTACTGTGGGGTGAATGTCCTGCACTCTGTTGTTGATCTCTCTTAGGTCTTGATAGTACCCGGTTCCTGGCTTTTTTACTGGCAGCAGGGAGTGTTCCAGGCTGATTGACAGGGCCTTAGGACCCCTAAGGCCAGATATTTCTGAATATGGGGCCTTATCTCATCTTTAGCTTCTTTGCTCAGAGGATATTGTTTAATATTAATTGGGGAGGCTGAGGTTTTTAACTCTACCATTATTGAAGGTTGTTTTATGGATAGGCCTAATTTAGTAGTTTCTGTCCAGGCATCTGGGTAATCTGTTATCCATTTCTGGGGTAGCTTGCTTGTTTGATCAGTCTTGAGGGGTGTGAAGAGTTGATGTTCATCTTCTACTGACATAGTTAAAGCCATGACTATAGGAGTTTTTACTGAAGGTTTTAGAAATTCCATTTGGGGGCCTTCAGGGTTAAAAGCTATTCTGGCCCGGAGTTTGGTGAGCAGATCTGTGCCCATCAATGGGGCTGGGCATTCTGGGATCAATAGGAAGTAGTGATGGATTTTTCCTCTTCCCAGGTCCATGGTCCTCTTAGTTGTCCAAGCCCAATATTTACTGTCATTAGTCTCTTGAACTAGAGACCTTTTAGTTGACAGAGGGCCCAATGGGGCCTTAAGGGCTGAGTATATTGCCCCTCTATCCACTTCAAAGTTTACTGAGGTTCTCTCCACTTCAAAAGTTACCTTGAGCTCAGGGAAGGGATCTGAGCCCTGACTTTCCTAGTCATCCTCCAAAGTTAGAATGGCTGGTTGGCGTGGCTGTTTCTTTCTAGGGCACTCTTTGACCCAGTGTCCTTTTTCTTTACAGTAGGCACATTGATCTGAGGCCAGAGGTGGCTTTTGGCGTGGGCTCAGGTATCTTTTTTTGTCTCCCTGTCTCCTAACTTATGGCCTATTTGTTGTTGTGACCAGGACCTTAGTCAATGCCTCAGTCTGTCTTTTGCTTCTTTCATCCTCCCTTTGCTCCCTTT
This sequence comes from Ictidomys tridecemlineatus, assembly GCF_052094955.1. NCBI lineage: Eukaryota > Metazoa > Chordata > Mammalia > Rodentia > Sciuridae > Ictidomys > Ictidomys tridecemlineatus. The sequence goes on from NC_135486.1 coordinate 113,794,178, forward strand.
CTTTCTCCCTCTTTTGTTCCTTCTCTTTCTCAGTTTCTCTCTTATAGTATACCTTCTCGGCTTCTCTGACTAAATCTCTCAAAGTCATATCTTGTAATCCATCTAAGCATTGTAACTTTTTTTTAATATCCAAGGCAGCTTGCCCAATAAAGGCCATCATGACAGATGCCTTTTGATCCTCCGCCTGAGGATCAAAATGAGTATATCTCCTATATGCCTCCATAATTCTCTCCAGAAACATAGAGGGTGATTCATTAGGCCCTTGAATAATCTCTCTTACCTTGGTCAAATTAGTTGGCTGTCTAGCGGCTGCTCGGATACCCACTATTAGAGCCCGGCGGTAAGTGGACACATGCTCCCTACCTTCAAAGGTGTTGGGGTCCCAGTTAGTTTGGTTCAAGGGGAAGTCAGCTTCGATTATGTTGGGAAGTTGTGTTGGTTGCCCATCTGGTCCGAGGATATTTTTTTTCTTGCTTCCAGGAGGATTCTCTCTCATTTCTCTGTCATGAAGAGAGTGCCTAAGAGTTATTGGCAGTCTTCCCAAGTAGGCTGGTGTGAAAACATCCATGACTCGATCAGACTTGTAAGCTGGGTGGGGTCCTCGGAAAAAGGGGGATTGTTATTTTTTAGGTTATATAGATCTGAAGAGGAGAAAGGCCAATACTGGTAGACTTGCATTTCTCCACCATGGCCATCCTCTATCATTGGCCCATGAGGACGGAGGGGAAGTATCATGGGGGCTTCAGGGTTTTTAATCATTCGCTGCCGGCGAGTTCCTTTAGCCGGGCCAGCTTCCTCCAGGGAAGGAGTGACTATGTGTACCTCGGGGAAGTCATCTGGAGGGTGCTGGGGGTTGGGGAACGAAGGCAGGGCATAAGGAAATGGAGAAGAGTCCATCAGAGTCAAATCTTGAGACTCAGAAAGAACAAAGGGTGGAGGAGGAGGTTTGAGAGATAGAATCGTGGGGGGAGGGGTAGAAGCAGGAGCAGGAATGAGAAAAAGCTTTATCCAAAGAGGAGGAGATTTACAAAGGTCCTGCCAAGTTAAGATATATGGCTGTTGATCTGGATGGCTATGTGGCCCCGGCTGAAAAACAATATCTCTGACTTTTTGAATCAATGGGGAGTAGAAAGATCCTTCTGGAGGCCATTCAACTCCAAAGTCGGGCAATTCTGTGGCACAGAGAGTCTGCCAGGTCCGGCATTTTACTGAAAAAGAAAGATTATGAGCCCTTATGCGGACTTCAGTCCAGTGAATGACTCTGTCCCATAATGAAAGTTACATTAACAAAGACAGGGACAATACAAACGTGACACAAACATGGACACACAGTAAACAGTTAACGTGTAACACATGTTCAGAGGCAAAGATTAAAAACAGACAGTGAATTCAACCTGAGAGAAAGAATAGTTGCCAGCAAGACCAGATTGGTTGGCAGCAGAATACAGATGAGGGCACCTTGTCCCTCCAAGATGGGGGTACCTCCGTCTCCCCCAGAGCCTCTCAAAGCGTCCCTTGAGAGGCGTGGTCTGCGGCTTCAGGGACACGTCTATCCACCACCACCAGGGGGAGCTCATGCTCTCCACTGACAACCACACTCTGCCAACTCAAAACAAAAAGAAACAGAAGGCTCTGAGGGCTCACGCTCTCCAGCCAAAAACCAGAAGGCTCTGAGAACTCATGCTCTCCAGCCAAAAACTAGAAGGCTCTGAGAGCTCACGCTCTGCAGCCAAAAACCAGAAGGCTCTGAGAGCTCACGCTCTCCAGCCAAAAACCAGAAGGCTCTGAGAGCTCACGCTCTCCAGCCAAAAACCAGAAGGCTCTGAGAGGTCACACTCTCCGGCCAAAAACCAGACTCTGAGCGATCACAAAGGAAAAACAAGAAGGAGAAGAAGGAGGAGGAGGAGAAGAAGAAGATAAGGCGCCTTACTTACCCCCCTAAAGAAGTCTTGTTGAGGTCTTCCTGTCTAGCAATTCGCAGTTCCCGGGCAATGCACCAAATGTAAGGGTCCAGCGAAACGTCGGAGTAAGAGACCAAAAGAGACTGTCTTATGCAACAGCAGAAGGGTGGGTTTATTTGGAGACCAGCATGCTGGGGCCCAAGCCCTCTATAGCATAGAGAGAGAGAGCCCCAAGGACAGCTTGAGCAGAGCTTACATACTTTTCCTGGAGAGGGCAGGGAGAGAAGTTACATTTTGTAGTTTGGCAGTTGGGGACAGCTCATTCTGGGAACAAGATTAGCAGACAGTTCTTAAGATGTCAACAGTGTTTTGTTTAGCATATAGAGAAACAGAGTGACAAGTACCTATTTTATTAACCTTTCAACATAAGAAGCTTCAGGCAATTAGTTCCAAAACCTATTATCATGGTCTCCTTGGCTGACTACCATCATCATCTCAGACATAGTTGGGCCCCTAGTCCTTCTCCTGATTGGGACTATTATAGGGCCCTGCCTCTTAAACTAGTGTGTAGCTGAGGTCCAAATTTTGGTCTTTTGAGCCTAGTATGGTCCCTTAGATGCAGAAGGATGGAAAAGTAACTGAGTTCTAATGATGTGCAAGATTGACATCAAATCTCTACTAAAATCAGTGGGGAATGTGATAGCAAAAGCAAATGTGACTCCATTTTGTTTTGTGACTCCATTCTGTAAATCAACCATGCCAAGTAGAAGAGTCATGACTGGGTCAAGATGTTCTTTTCCTTTTGCTATTGAAACCTTTAAGAATACGGAAGTACCTAATGGGGCATTGTTTCTGTAACTAGGGTAACAAGGCTCTGATTCTGTAACTGGGGTGATTGGGATCACTGCAATTGGTTAGGCTTCCCTACACTTGACTGCACTCTCCTGCTTCTGTAACCTAGCTTGCTTGCATTTGCTAGACTCCTTAATATCCCTTTTGTGGTTTTCAGGCTTATAAGGAGCACCCTTGCAATTGTTCAGGGATGATCAGGGGAACAGCTTTATGTTCTCGTCAGTGGCCACTAGAGTGCTTCAATAAAGGGTTGATGCAATTATATGTGAGTGGTATGGAAGTCAATTTATGAAGCCCTGAGATGAAGCTTTAACTATAACAATATAATAAAATTAAATTACATCACTTCTAGATGGTATAGATTCATTCTTTCATGCTGGAGTGTAGAGGGAAATAAAAAAAAAAAAAGCCCAATTGGGTTAGGGGTATTTGTCACCCCAAATATAGATTTCATATTGGGGGTAAATAAGTCTCTTTCCTGATGCTAACCTCCCAGAGGGAGGAAAGATAATACAAAAGAAAAGAATTAAAACTTCTTAAAATTTCTGTCAGGTATTTTCTGTTCTAGACACTCACCATTTAGACATTTCTCTGAATTTTAGGGTGGGAGAATGGAGTTTTTGGAGGGAAGAATGTGCTAGGAGAGGTTCACAGAAAAGAGGGAATTGTTCAGTCAGCCTCTCAGGGAGTCTGAGGGGCTATGGTGCATTGTACAAATGGTTCTACAGCCAGGAGGTCATAGGAATCACTATATGAACGGGTACACTCCTCCAGAATGTCTTTTTGTAGAAAACCCAGAAGATAGAGAGATAAAACCAAAGGAACCTAGTTTGCCCCAGAATTCCCAAAGCTTGAAAGGGTGAGATTCTCACTACATGTGATAAGAACTTATGCATGAGCTATATATGGTGAATTCTAGTTCATCACTCTATGTGCAAACTCTGAGCCAATCAGATTACCCATGGGGACACACCTCCCCATGAATCCCCAAACCCATAGTAAAATAGCTTTCAGGACAGGGAGAAGCTCAAGCAGTCTGCCTAAGATCAATAGAAAATTCTTAAGTGTTTATAGCAATTTCAATTCCATCATCTATTTTGATCTTCCAAATAGTTAAGGAAAATAGTAACCTGATTAGGCCATCAACTCCAGGCTTCTGGGGGAGAAAAGGCTGGACAGTGACTCACAGATAAAAAAGCATAAGGCTGATAGCCAGGAGGACCTGGGTCTCTATGAAAAAATTCAGGGTCAGATTCTTCACCATTTTACTTCATCAGTTTTGAATTTTGTATCTTTTTTTTCAGCAATATGGGCTGCCCTTGGCAAAACTGTGCCTGCAGAGTGCCTCTTCAAAAGCTACGATTCAGTGAGGCCAGTTTGTGCTGGGGAATGAGGTGAAGCCAGAAATGAATCTAGTGGAAAGGCCACCTTTGCATCTCCTGGAATTGGAGGGGTCAAGTATCCTCTTTGCAGTTGGCAAAGAATCAAGCACTCTCCTACGTTGACCTTTGTTTGAGAACAGGGACTTACAGATACTGCCTCGGGTAAAGACAATGACTCTGGGGCCTGCAGCTGTACAATGAGTAACTAAAAGCAGGATAAACTTGGCATTCTGCCTTCATTTAATATCTTTTACTAACTTAATATTTGTGACTGCTCAGCTCTGCACATAGACATGTTAATAATTTAAGGAGTGCTCATATAAAAACAAACAATAGATTACAAATTTATCTAACCTATCTTATCTCCCTTGAAGATTGAGGCAAGATTGAAGGGGCATTCAAGTATCAGCTTTTATAAAAATTTTCTTTTAATTTGTACATGAACAAAGCACCTTTGTTTAATTCATTTTTTTATGCAGTGCTGAGAGTCAGACCCAGTGCCTCACACATGCCAGTCAAGTGATCAACCATTGAGCCAGAACCCCAGCTCCTCTAGGGTCAGCTTCTACAGTATCTTGTTTCAGAACCCCAGGGTGGTTCTAAGTAGTCTTCAGTCATTGTTCATTTACCTCTAGTTAAGGTAGACCCTTGTAGACAGATAAACACAGGAGTTTATCCCTTCAACATGAGCAATCATTTCATGGGACCTACACTGCTCCTTTTAGGATTTCAGGTCTGGTAGATAATCATCCTGAACAATAAATAAAATTTATTCCTTTCAAGTAATAAGGACTTCTCAGGAGCCACCTAACAGTGCTAGAAGTGAGATAGTGATTCTTCAGACCTCAGTTTGCACAAGACTTCTTTACAATGCATACCTCTTCCCCACTTTCCCAATTCCGCTTCTATTTAAACTTTCACGTCATTTCAGCACCCAGAAGATATGACTTAAAACATGGATTCCCTTGTCTTTCTGGTGTGGCCACACTGACTAAAGTTCTTTTCTTGATTTTTGCAATTACTCTTTGGATTTTCTGAGCAGTGTGTGATGTGTGGACAAACCTGTATTATTTACCTGGCATGGAACTCCTGTAATTATTTCAATTCTTATTTTGTGAAAAATCAAGAAATCACTGCATAATCAATAATGCCAAAGGTTATGTTATATTATGAGAAACTCACGTGAAGCCACTGGCATTAAGTATCCTTATATGTTCCTGGATCCTAGCTGCTTGTCTTTTTGTTATTGTTGTTGTTGTTGTTGTTGTTATAAGTGGACACAATATCATTATTTAACTTTTCTGTGATGCTGAGGATCAATCCCAGTGTCTCATGCATGGTAGTTAAGTGTTCTACCTCTGAGCACAACCCCAGTCCTGAGATCTTTGTCAACTCAAGCTCCATCCATATATCTTTGCCCACACAGGTTCTTCTGCCTAGAATATTTTTGTGTCTCATAAAAGATCCCTGCTGAGCCTCCAAAAGCCAGCTCTTATAGCACCTATTTTGGTAGAGTCTTTCCTTACTAATCTCAAAGAGTAGGACAACTTATTCCTTGTTTCTTCTCATCAGGACTCTATAGATTTAGGCAGGAAAATCATGAGTTCAAAATCAGCTTCAGAAATGCAGCGATCCTCTAAGCATCATATATATATATATATGAATGATAGTAGAAAGAACTGGTCATTACCCTATGTGCATATATGGTTACATGACTGGTGTATGTCTGAATCATGTACAACCAGAAAAATAAAAAGTTATACTCCATTTTTGTATAATGTGTCAAAATGCATTCTACTGTCATGTACAAATAATTAGAACAAATAGTGAAGTGTTGGGGATATGGCTCAGTGGTTAAGCACCCCTGCATTCAATCCCTAATACCAAAATAAATAAATAAATAAAAAATAAATGAATAAAGGCTTCACCTCAGTGGAGGGACTCCTCTAGGTTCAATTCCCAGTTCAAAACAAAACAAAAACAATCCTCACAAACCAAGAAATGAACAAACCACCACCATCACCACCATCAACAGCATTTATTCCTCAGAAGCAACTTCTGTGGTCTGCACTCACTTCCATTGTTGTCCTCTCTACTCTTCTAGTACATTGCTTGTTTCCACCAGTGTTTTTCTGAACCAGACCTTAAGTTTCTCAAGGGCCCAGTCTGGGTATTATCCACAATTTTAGCCACATCTCTAGCACAAGGTTTTACTCCTGGCATCAAGAAAAGTTGGCTGGGTTGAATTGGGTGAGATTGTTGTGGTTGTGCATGATCTTTTCTCGGGAATCTTTGGTGACCACTCCATCTTCCTGCTTTGTTAATATACCAAGAAGAGTTGGCTGTGTGTTAGTCACCTTCACTGTACTTTCAGGCTATTCTGTACTAATTCTGTTGGGAAGATGGCCTCTCAAGGAGAGATGAAACACATACAAGATAGAGCTGATGGTCCCACCAGTGTGTAATCATGTTGCTGTGCAGTCCCTAAGCGAATATTGCAGTGTAGAGCAAATTACCCAAATTTTTGAAGAAAAAGAGGTTCATGCTTTCTGGAAATTCTGCATGTCCCAAACCAATGGATGTTAAAGAGGAGAAAAAAAAACCAAAAAAAACGGCGGCCTGCATGGACACATAGACCTCCAAACACCTTGGTGCAATGCCAGAGCAGATACAAGATCTAGGAACACCAAAATATGATTTTAGCTTTTTCTTTGTGATAAGTCAGAATATATGGCCTCATGATTGTTGGTGAATAGATGATTAATTAAATGGGTAGACATTGAGTCTGGGCAGCTAAGAGAGGAACAGCTCTGTAACAGCTGTTATTACTACCTGTGAGCCCCCATCAGTTTAGTGATGAAAGACATCCCCTGTTTGCTTGGAAATAACATGAGTTCATTATCTAATTTCACCATATGATGGGCTATCTATCTAATTGGAACATTATCTAATATTCTGTGTCTACTTGGTCTAAGGAATAAAGAATTAAGTGATAAATTTTCAAAGTTATTAAAAATCAACAGAAAGAGTAGAAATTTAAGCAGCAAAAGCAGGTTATTCTTCTTTTATCTGTTCTTAGTGTTAACCTTCTGTATAATCTTATATCCACCCCAGACAACTCTTCCCATCTCTCTGGTCTGTAAATCCCCAGGGATTCCTGACACTGGCTTGAAAATGTGGACTTCTCACTGGCAAAATATGATAAGATTTGAATGCATGTACAACAACATTCATTCAACAAGGAAAGTTTGGCGTATTATTTCATGAATATCAACAATTTAATTAGTCCACTCAAACCCCAAAACTTTTTATTTTCTTTTGGAAACACATTCGTATGGAAACTATATGTTTCAATGTTATAAAAACAGATGCTTTTCTGAGATGATGTTATGACTAAATCCAAGGTGACTTTCCACCTGCTCTGCTTACATGAGGAACAGCTAATACATGTGAAAATGTACATAATGGAGTTTTACTCAGCCATAAAGAATAATAAAATTATGTCATCTGATAGGAAATGAGTGGGACCACAGAACATCAGGATAAGTGATATAAACCAGATTCAGACAGACAAGCGTTGAATGTTTTCTGTCAAATGCAGAAGCTATACCAAACTAAGAAATAAAAAGGGGAGTGGAATCCCATGAAAGTGAAAGGGAGAACAGTGGGGCAGAGAAAGGGGATTGAGGGGAAGCGAGGAGGAATGGGAAAAAGAAAAAAAAATAAAATAAAATTGGCCAAATTATGCTATGCCCATAAATGCATGTACTATGTACATTGAATTTCACCTTTATGTACATCTACAAACACTAATTTAAAAAGATATAAATAAATGGAACACCAATAGATTAAATGAAGTGGAACAAGGGAAAGGGGAGAGAAGAGATAGTGAATGCACTGGGGACAAAAGTGAAGCAAATTATATTTTATTTTTGTATGTTTACATCAAAACAAATCCTACTATTATATATAAAACACACAAATAGAATAATTAAAAACTGACATCAATATCAATAGGCTAATCTGTGCTTAGGACTAAAATATATTATGTTCCAGGTCTTAACCAATGCATTGGCCCATTTATTGATTGGATTATTTGTTTTTTGTTTTTAAGGATTTTTGAGTTCTTTATATATCCTAGATATTAATGCTCTATCAATGTGTAGGTGGTTATAAATTTGCTCCCATTCTATAGGCTCTCCATTCACCTCATTGATAAGAAGCTTTTCCGTTTAAATCCATCCCATTTATTCATTCTTGATTTTATTTCTTGGACTATGGGAGTCTTATTTAGGAATCCAGGGCCTAATCCAACATGATGAAGATTTGAACCTTCTTTTGTCTATTAGGTAGAGTGTCTCTAGTTTAATTCCTAGGTCCTTGATCCACTTTGCTTTGAGTTTTGTGCATGGGGAGAGACAGGGTTTTAATTTCATTTTGTTCCATGTTGATTTCCAGTTACCCTCGCCCCAGTTTTTAAAAAGGCTATCTTTTCTCCAATATATTTTTGGCTCCTTCGTCTAGTATGAGATAACTACATTTATATGGGTTTGTCTCTGTGTCCTCTATTCTGTACCATTGGTACCAATACCATACTGTTTTGGTTACTATTGCTCTATAGTTTAGTTTACGTTCTGCTATAATGATGCCACCTTTCTTTACTCTTCTTGGTAAAGTTTGCTTTATGTATTCTTGGTCTCTTATTTTTCCAGATGAGTTTCATGATTGCTTTTTTATTTCTATGAGGAATGTCATAGGAATTTTGATTGGGATTGCATGAAATATGTATAGTGCTTTTGGCAGTATAATCATTTTGAAAATATTAATTCTGTCTGTCCAGGAGCATGGGAGGATCTTTCATCTTCTGAGGTTTTCTTTAATTTTTTTAGTGTTCTGTAGTTTTATTTTAGAGGTCTTTCACCTCTTTCATTAAGTCAATTCCCAAGTATTTTATTTATTTATTTATTTTGAGGATATTGTAAAAGGGGTGATTTTCCTTGTTTCTCTTTTAGATGATTTGTCACCGATGTAAGGATTTATGGGTATTGATTTTACATCCTGATACTTTGCTGAATTCATTCATTAGTTCTTTAATTTTTCTGGTGGAATTTTTTGGATTTTCTAGGTACACAATCATGTTGTTGTAAAACAGTGATAGTTTGAGTTTTTCTGTTCTTATCTATATCTATTTAATTTCTTTCATCTATCTAATTTCTTTGGCTAGATTTTCAAAAACTATGTAAAATAGAAGTGGCAAAAGAAGGCATCCTTGTCTTCTTACAAATTTTAGAGGGAATGTATTCAATTTTTCTCCATTTAGAATGATGTTAGCCTGTGGCTTAGCATAGATAACTTTTACAGTATTGAAAATATTCCTGTTATCCCTAGTTTTTCTAGTGTTTTGAACATAAAGGCGTGATGTATTTTGTATTTTCTGCATCTATTGAGATGATCATATGATTCTTATCTTTAAGTATATTGATGTAATAAATTACATTTTATAATGAATAAAGTCTATTGACGTGATTAGTATTGCCTTCATAGTGTCCCAGAGATTTTGATATGTTGCGTCACTGTACTCATTTACCTCTAAGAATTTTTTAAATTATTTTAGATTTTTTGAGTAGTTGTACATGGACATCATGTCTATTTTACTTATTTTCATAAGCAGTTCTAAGAATCAAACCCAGAGCCTTACATATGCTAGGTAAGCACTCTGCCACTGAGCCACAACCTCTAATAATTTTTAATCTCCTCTTTGATGTCATTCACAACCCATTGTTCATTCAATAGCATAATATTTCCTCTCCAGGTTTTGGAGTATCTTTTATTTTTTATTTTATCATTGATTTCTAATTTTATTTCATTATAATCTGATAGAACGCAGGGTAGTATCTCTACTTCTTTGTATTTGGTAAGAGTTGCTTTGTGGCATAATATGGTCTATTTCAGAGAAGAATCTATGTGCTGGGGAGAAGAAAGTGTATTCACTCATTGGTGGATGAAATATTCTTTATATGTCTGTTAAGTCTAAGTTCTTGATAGTATCATTGAGTTCTATAATTTCTTTGTTTAGCTTTTGTTTGGAAGATCTACCCAGTGGTGAAAGAGGCATGTTAAAGTCATCCAGAAATTCTTTACTGTGGTCTATTTGACTCTTGAAATTGGGCTCACAGGTAGTAATGACAGCTGTTACAGAGCTGTTCCTCTTTTAGCTGCCCAGACTCAATGTCTACCCATTTAATTAATCATCTATTCACCAACAATCATTCCTTCTCTGACATTTCATCAACTGCGCTTTTCATGGATTCTATTATTGTAGTATCTTGGTGTGTTTTTTCATGTTGTCTATGTGTCTTCTTTTCTTGCACTGCAAATCTGAGTTATTACAGTTTCTACCCTATAATCTTATAATGACCCTGAAGATTACTTATACCTCACCTTGGTTTTGGACTTCTAGTCCCCAGTCAATGTCCCATGATAAATGCTACTGCAAATAAATGTGGTGGTGGCAATAGTGGAGATAACTCAAGATAGCTTTGAAGTTGTGTCATAATGGATACAACTACTTTCAGAGATGGGGCTAAAAATGTGGGCCTTACAGTGGCTTTGGGTGGCCTATTCTGAGATGCAGCTGCCTCCAACCCCTACCTATTGTCCAAAGGTGGAGGCTATTGGATGGGGAGGGCTATGGAGATGCTTACAGGGGCCCAAGATGGAGGTGGGATAGGCCTGGGTACACCTGGGACACCTTCCTCCATTTTTTGAATGTGTCCTTCCATTGCATTTTGCACGAAAAGGTGTTAAAGGTTCAGTTTGGACTTTCCCAATTTTTAACCTGGAATCGGTCTTTTATCTAACTATCCCTGTTTCCTATAGTGAAATATCTTATTTTTATTCAAGAATCTGATCACCAAGACTGATCCACTGGTCTTTGCTATTAAAATGTCACTGTTACCCAGTCCCATTAGTGCAGACAAGTATGAATTTAAATTTCTTCATTCAAACACTCAAATAAACACACACACACACACACACACACACATACAGACACACAAATACACTTGTTTCTCTATTTTTCTATCTGGAAAAGCATGAATTCACAGTGATACATTCCATTTCAGTCATCCTTCACAGCTCTTGTTCCAGTTTTCTTTCCTGAACCAGAGAGTCACTTTACCAACATTTCCTATGAAAACTGAATTTTATTGTCCTTGATGTTTTTACTTTTTAAACAATATCTCTTCATACAGCTAAATTCCATTCATCCTATTCTAAAACCACATGCCCTCTTTAGCTCACCGGGGTGTTTTTTACCCTATTTTGTCAACGAGTGTTTATGACAGGCTACCTGTGTCTGTGGAGCCCATCTTGGGTTGCTTGGGCTCCCATACACAGGCAGGCTGTCCCTTCTGAGGACACCTTTCCAATTGTATCTCATATCTGACTTGAAGCCACCATTATTCACTCCTCCACCACAAAGTGTTCCTTCACATTGCTGGACCACATCTAATGGCATTAGGAGTGAATTATTCAGTAAAGGAAAGGGAAGTAAAGGGAAGGAAGATATGGGACAGGAATAAGATGAAAAAAATCTTGTGTACCTTTTGATATCAGTTGAATCTGAGGAGCCCTGCTGTAAAAATGATTGACTATCAACTATTTTCTAATTCAATGCTTATTGTGCTTGTTATCACGTTGGGAATTGAAGATGGACTACAAATATGATTTTTGCTTTCCAGAATCAATAAGAGAGAGAGAATGGGAATATGAAATCTAAACTAGAGATACAGTAATAACTACCTCAGTAGAGTGTTACAAATTATGTGTTTCAAAAATTGCAGAAGGACAATATAAATATACTTTTCCAGCAATGCAAAAATTCACAGTGGGTTAACTGTATCTATCTTACTATTTAATTTGAATTTCTGAAAAAGCTCTATGTATTTAGTGATTATGAGGATCAAAAGATTGAGTTTTGACTTTCACTGATTCAGTACTATATATCCCCTTAAATGGCCATAGAGGCTTCAGATAAATTTTATAAGGATATTTTTATTGACTTTCTCATTATAAAACTTATCACAGCATACTTCAAAGAACGCATCATATATCAATGTCACTAAAAAAGCCACCAAAACCACCCTCATTTTCACTAAAAATTGTTGACAAATTTGGTGATAATTGTTGATTTTCTGATCAGAGATCAGGAGGAGGTGCCAGTACTAACTGGCAGTGAGAGGAGAGAGACCATTAGACCCAGAAAGGGTGAGTGGCACTGAGATTGGCACATACTTTCCATCACAAATTAGATAATATTCCTCTGCACAGACCCTGAGCAAGGTCAGCAAAGGTTCTTCATCTCTTATCATTTATCAATTGAGGAATATAGAGTCTACCTTCATTTTGAGTTTTCTTCACAAAATAAATTTTTGTTCTCTGATGTTCTGTGTCCCTGTCTCCAAAAAGAATCATTCAAAAATCCTTTGGGAAGTTCAGGCTCCACTAATTGTCGTATCTCTGCACAAAACCTTCAGAATAATGGGATTTTCAGGTTGAAGAATTTCTAGGTTGCCTAATTTCAGAGGAATCTGTAACATATAGCCAAACACATAGAGAATGAATCACAATGAATGAAACAACAGCAACCACAGCAGCAAAGTAGAGAAGATACATTAAGTACAGCCATGCTTTACAAACATGAAAACTACTTATAGTATCATGTATCTTGAACTCCTCCTACTCCTTCTATAAATGTGTCATAATGGGATAGTAAACTTATTCATTTATGTGAAAAATTATTTTATGAATATCTCTTATACAAGGCCTGAGACAAAATGAGATTGACTTATTCACTTTATTGATAAAATTGTAAATAAAGAACTGGAGTTGTGGCTTAGTGGTAGAGCATTTCCCTAGCATGTGAGAAACTGGGTTTGATTCTCAGCACCACATATAAATACATAAGGTCCATCAACTAAACAAAAAGTGATTTTAAAAAAATTGTAAATTAAAAAAAATGTTTCAAAAATTTAAAATAGAATACTACACATTAAGGCAAACTTTTAGAGAACCCTAAGGAAATTTTAGAAAAACGCTAAAAAAATCTGTGGACTTTATGTGATAGAAGTGTGTCAATACAGGTTCCTGAACTGTGACAAATATAACTCTCTTGCGGTGGATATTAAGAGTGAAGCAGTGTATTCAAGACTACATGGAGAACCTCTATGTTTTCAGTTAAATATTGTTATGGATAAATAATTTATCAGAATAAACAGAAGCTACTTTTTAAACAATCACAAGGAAAGGTAATAGAATAATAGAGGACTCAAGAGCCTACACAAAAGGGATAACAGTGGACAAATAAGGAAGAAATTGAGCATCAAATAAAAATATTAAGAAAATAAGTTGAATAAAATACTATGCTAGTGAAAGAAATACTTGTTTATATCAGCTTAAACATTAAATATGGCTCTAGGTGTCTTTCCAGAAAGTTCCTCAGGCTACTGTATATAATATCCAATCATGGCCTTTCTGCAACTTGGTAGAAAAGCTGTTATTCCCGGGAAACCTGCTGAACATTTCAAGAACAACTTTTCCCACTGAGTTTCCCCATCAGTAGACAAGGTATCAACCTTAGTTATTTTTATGAGACTCCACATCTTTGGAATTCTGAGAATTTATCATAAGCTGAAGAAAATCCACCCAATGCTAGAAACAGAGAGATTTCAAATATAGAGTGTTAATTATTAAGTCAGAAATAAATTAAGAGTGCAGAACTTATCTACCCTTCTGGGACTATGATTTCTTTTAGTACAGAAGTCCAGTTGGAGTTTCCTAAGTCATCAGTGAAGAAAAGTATCCATCTACAAACTTTGGAGAGTAGGACGTTTCCCTGAGTGAAAACTGGCTGTGGTGTCCAACAGCTACTGGTCTTTTCTCTCCCTGCTTGTGAGCTCTGTGGATTCTGAACACAGCCTCCTGGCCAGAGAGTGGTTGGCTTTGCCTCCTGTTACATTTGTTTGCTCATGGGGAAGTCATGGACTGCAATATTTTGTTTTACTGCCTTAATTTTTCACTAAAGATGCCACAGATTAATCTCCTGCCATTTATAGAGCTTATCATTAGATTTTGGGCAAGCTTCTTGAAAGATCCAATCATGCTTGGAGCTATGAACTTGTACTGACACCTGGGGGGCCCATACTGGCTCCCTGGCCTGCACACATCCTTGTGCTGGCCTTTGTACATGAAACAAAACCTTCACCTAAAGAACCCATGCCTGCTCCATTAGGGGCCAGACAGTACCTGCTACACTGAGGATGCCTTCTGTGGAGAATTTGTAAAGTGAGAGGTTTATAAATTCAATGATTCTTTGTCAATATAAAATCTGATAAAATTAAAGCACCAGGGAAAAATATTATGTTGAAATTTTATCTATTGAAGAGATGGGATAAAATAAAAATTTTTTCCTCTATTTAAAGAATCATTTCAACTAATATATAAAAACATTAAGCTATACACATATTAACAAGGTACTTGATTAATTTGATATATATGCTGTTTGATGTTTATGTCAGTTTAGACACATCTTTAATTGCATTTATCATTTACTGATAATGGATATTTCCAAAATCTACTTGGCTCAATTAAGAGGAACAATTTTAAAATAGTGCAGCAATAAACATGGGAGTACATATCTCTCTTTGACATACTGATTTCACTTTCTGTGGCTAGATAACCAGTAGTGAGATTGCTGGATCATATGATGGGCCTGTATTTTATTTCTGAGGGCCCTCCAGACAATTTTCCATAAAGGCTGTCCTAATTTACATTTTACTCAACAATGTACAAGGACTCATTTTTCAGAGTATTTGGGACTTTTTCTATCAGCAATATTTATGCCTTGACAAACTAAATTCCATGCCCATCATTTAATTGTAAATGTTTTCTCTTTGGTTCACTATTTTTTCAATATTTAAAATATATAATTTTATTTATTTTAATCTTTTCATTAGTTTTTTTGGTTATGTATGAGAGTAGAGTCCATTTTGACGTTATTATAAAAGCTTGGAATACATCTTACTCTAAGTTCCCTCTCTGATTCATTCTTGTATCTCAATTACCAGATGCTAAATTCTTTATTCTTCCCAAATGAAAACCCTCTATTACTCTCAACTAAGAGTTCTGCATCTACCTTTTAAAAATATACAAAGAAGTATGGAAGTCAAACACCCATAGGAAAATAAGTTATCAAAAATGAACGTCCTCTGTAACCACCACTGGAGTTAATCTGTTGTTTCTCTTGAAGGTGACTTTCTTTTATTCTGTTTATAGCTTTCTTTAAAACATTTGTGACATCCTTTGGAAATAGAGAGATATTCATTGCCTCATAAATCAAAGTAATGAATGGAAATATTGCTGAAGGGGAAAGAAAAAACAAAGGACACTTCAGTAAAAAATGTAAAATTTACCTGGAGCAATTACATCTTTTCTACTGATCAGAAAAGTGGAAGTCATAAGGGTTCCTAAAAAGGAACTGTTCCTGTTAGGACCACTGATTGGGCTCCAGGCCCCTGGCTGAGCAAGAGGAGGCCATATATAGGGCCAGCATCATAGAAGTGATATCAGTGGCCCCTTGTGCTTGTGTGGAGTGACCAAAGAAGAAAGATGAAAACCCTGACCCATTTCCTATTTATGTACTTGAATAGAGTGTTTTTGTATAGAACTAGGCTTTATTCTTGGACTGTGATTAATCATGCTCTTCAAGAAAGGGCAGTCAGGATGGGATAAAGAGATTCGATCACAGGAGGAATCCAGAAGGCATTATCAATATTCACCTAAATAAACAGTGGATGAAAAAAGAAATATAAAGTAATATAGATAAAATACTAAAAAGAAAAAAGAAGGAATAATATATTAAACTCACGGACAGAAAAAAAAAGCCATTATTGTGTAGCAGAAAATTGTTATGTATTAAATAAAAACAAAGATCACAAATGAACAATCAAACTTCACACAATAAATCATGAAAAAAAGAAGAACAAATTAAACGTAAAGAAAACAGAAGGAAGAAAATATTAAGGACCACAGTGAAAGCTAATCAAAGAAAAAATAATGTCAATAGAAGAAATTAATAAAAACAAATGCAATTAATTGAAAAATATCACCAATGTTGCCACAATAATAGCTACACTGAGCCAGAAATAGAAAGACTACAGTTATTAGTATTCAAAATTAAAAATGAGAAATACTGACATTATGAACATAGAAAGAAGTATAAAGATATTTTAACATTCAGATTATCACAACAACTATACAAATTACATAACTTAAATAAAATGGAAAAATTCCTAGGAAAACACAAACAACAGAATCTGACACAAAAAGTAATAGACAAATACATAGACATACAGCACATAATGAGATTAAAATATAAATTAAGAACTTTTCTACAAAGAGCAGCTCAGGTCCAGATGTTCCATGGACAATTCCACCAAACATTCAAAGAACTAATACAAATTCTTTACTTCACAAAATTTCATAGAAATATCTAGTATTTTCTAATATAGAATACAGTGAACACTTGTAAAAGATCCTAAAATGCCCATGTTAACCTAATCATAAGACTTAACACAAAGATAACACAGGACAGCTACAAACTGACATATCTTATAATTATGGATGCAAACTCTCAACTAGTATTAGCAAATTAAAACAAGCATCATATAAAAAGAATTATATACAACAAAAAAAACAGATTTGGAGGTCAGGAAAAATGGTGTATCAGCAGAACTCACAATAACCCAGCAGTCCCTGGAGACTGAATTAAAACAACAGTTCTGTGGGGAGATGGGAAGACTGTGGGAAAATGATAGCAAGCAACCCAGAAAACTAAAAATCAGGTGAAATCCAAAAATATCAACTTCTAGAATACAAAGAGATTTAATTCATGGGATAGATGGCAGCAGTTCTGGGTGTGCATTGGTTCCATGGGGGAGAGGAAGCTCCTACCCAATGGGCTCAAATTACTCCCACCCAGTTTATAATGAATGGTGCTGCTGTCCAACAAAATCATCATCTAAGAAGAAAATAAGCTCATGAGAGCTATCTCAACAGAGAGACCAGGCACTCTCCAGCAGAGAGTAAAAATGGGAAAGGGGAATCAGCTAAAGACATTCTCTGTTAGTACTTCCTGGGAGGGAGACTAGGAATCCCTGCCATTTACCCTTGCTTTTCATGTTTCACTCATTTTTTACTTTTTGCTCCTTTTTGTATTGTTTCTGTTATATTTTCTTTTTGAATACCAAGAAAAATGGCCACCTAATCCTTAACTTTTACTGTACTGGTGCGTGTCCAGATCATGCATCAATCTGGACACAGGAGTGGGACTACAACACAGAAAAGGAGAAGCTTTGTGAGGCAAGCTGCAGCTTTCTGACAGTCTGCAGAGTAAAGGGTGAAGGGCACTTTCATTTGAAATTGGCAATCTGACCTTGGCTGGCAGGAGATGAAAAAAGGACAGATCAGGGTCAGGTTGAAAACCCTGGGCCTGTGATAGCATCCCACAGCACCTGTGCCACCTCCCCAAGCTCCAGACGGTCTGAGGGATGGAGGGAAACATTTCACACACACAACCCAGCACAGGGACTCAGGCTTTCTGAAGAAGGGGTGTGAGACACCCAGATCCTGTGCTGATTCTCTTTGTTTTCTAGAAGTTGACCAACAACCCTACCACACTCACATTCCCACCCCAGTCACAAGAAAAAATCCATTTTTAAAGTGAAGTCTGCTCTGAATCATACAATACTCCCACAGCAGATGCTGCCAGGCAGAGGGGTCAGAACTCAGCACACAGACTCCTCTATCAAGTTTGACCAGCTTGGGCCAGAGCTGAAAACAGACAAACAGCATGACATTGGTGTCACATAAAATCCTTCATAACTGGGAGATTCTAAAATCAAAACCCCACAAACAAATGTCTGCAAATTTAAAGCTTCAACAGGAATAAAACTGAAGCTCTATGAGTGGTCTTGCATTCACTATTGGAGATAAACTCCCAGTGTCTTCTCATTATGTATTTTTTAGAATTCATATAATTTTATTTATTTTTAGAATGAAATGGATCCCATGTCAATTCTGCTTCTCTTTCACCTCCACTTCATTCTCCTGTGCTTCATGTTTTCTCTCCTCCCTCCCCCAATTTTTTTTATTTTTCTTTTTATTTTCTTTATGCTTTATCCTTCTAATACAGTTTGGCATACTATATTGCTAATGCTTAAGCTTTTCCACCTGCTCTATATTATTCCTCACTTACTTTTATCTTTGGTTAATAGAGTTGCAGAGCTCATTATTAATAAATGTTATAGTATATGTTGATACATGATTTGCTACTAAGTTATTACTGTTACTGGCACTTATTTTTTGAAAGTGGTACTTGTTCTTGAGCCCAAGACTGATTACATTGATTAGATGTGTTAAAGTTAAGATATATCTTCATATTGGGGATTAAAATTATGAAATAAATATTCATGAAACTCCCCCACATACATGAGCAAAAGGAATCTATCTCAACATATACACAAATAAAGAACCTCAGAAAATAGGCTGTCATCCTGTCTCCAAAAGCTTATTATCCTCCAATACTAAATTCACAGATATTGCAGTTGATGAAATCCCAAGCAAATAATTTTAAAAGTTTATTGTTAACATTATCAATAAACTAAGACATGATCTAAGGAATGAACTCTGGGTGAGAACACAGGGTGTGAAAGATATTCCAAAAAGACCAAAGAAATTTGAGAAATAAAAATCTCAATAAATCAAATAAAAATTTAGCTGAATTCTTGCAAATATATTTAGGTCACCTGGAAGATAAAACTTCACACTTGAAACATATAAACCTCAGTCAGCATTAAGGGAAACAAGAGGAAACCATGATCAGAATATCCATGAGCTCTGGGATGACATAAAGGGGGCATATAATTCACCACAGTGAATTTATTTTTGCATATCCATAATGCATTGATTAAAAATAATGATAAATAAATAGAATAAAGACCAGTAGACTAAAGGAAAGGGAAGAGGTTAGAGGGAGAGGAGAGGGACAGGAGAAGTACTAGAGACTGAATTAGAGCAAATTATATTCTATGCTTGTATAATTATTTCAGAACGAAGCTCAATATTATGTGTAATTATAATGCACTGGTCAAAAATTAAAAACACTGAAGTAGCAAAAAATAGGAAAAAATTCCTTCAACATCATTAATGTCATATATGAGAATCCCAAACAGTGTATGGACAAGAAAAAAACAAAAAGCATTTTCTTTAAAATAAGGAATAAGACAAAGATGTCCACTGTCACCACTCTTAGTCAATATATCAACTGAAATATTTGAGCAATGAGGCCAAAGAATGAAATAAAAGGAATAGGAAAAAGAGAAGTCAAATTATTATTCTTTACAAAAGATGTGATCTTAAAATTCAAAGACAAAAAAACTGACAAAATAATCGTAGTGTTGATAAGAAATAATCTCACGTTTCTATGATTCAAAGAATTTTGAGAAAGGTGCCATGACAGTGAAATATGGAAAAACCACTTTTTTCAATAAATGCTTTTGGTTCATCTGGACAGAGACACGCAGAATATTAAAGTTGGGCCCTGAATTCATACTGTAAAAAACATCCAACTAAAAATGGACCAAAGATGTAAACATAAAATTAAACCAACTCTTAGAAAAAGAGAAAGAAATTACACCTTTACAATTTTAGATCTGGAGTCTAAGATTGTGAAACCAAAAAAAGGGAATAAAAACACAAAAATTTGGGCTGAGGATATGGCTCAAGCAGTAGCGCACT